>NC_053040.3:451638207-452241718 GCF_002575655.3 Aegilops tauschii subsp. strangulata
CGTAGTCAACACCTTGAACTTTGTCAAAAACCTTTTTCCGACAAGTCTAGCTTTGTAGATAGTAACACTACTATCAGCGTCTGTCTTCCTCTTGAAGATCCATTTATTTTTCTATGGCTTGCCGATCATCGGGCAAGTCAACCAAAGTCCACACTTTGTTCTCATACATGGATCCCGTCTCAGATTTCATGGCCTCAAGCCATTTCACGGAATCTGGGCTCATCATCGCTTCCTCATAGTTCGTAGGTTCGTCATGGTCAAGTAACATGACCTCCAGAACAGGATTACCGTACCACTCTGGTGCGGATCTCACTCTGGTTGACCTACGAGGTTCGGTAGTAACTTGATCTGAAGTTACATGATCATCATCAGTAGCTTCCTCACTAATTGGTGTAGGAGTCACAGGAACAGATTTCTGTGATGAACTACTTTCCAATAAGGGAGCGGGTACAGTTACCTCATCAAGTTCTACTTTCCTCCCACTCACTTCTTTTGAGAGAAACTCCTTCTCTAGAAAGGATCCATTCTTAGCAACGAATGTCTTGCCTTCGGATCTGTGATAGAAGGTGTACCCAACATTTTCTTTTGGGTATCCTATGAAGACGCACTTCTCCGATTTGGGTTCGAGCTTATCAGTTTGAAACTTTTTTCACATAAGCATCGTATCCCCAAACTTTAAGAAACGACAGCTTAGGTTTCTTGCTAAACCATAGCTCATACGGTGTCGTCTCAATGGATTAGACGGTGCCCAATTTAATGTGAATGCAGTTGTCTCTAATGCATAACCCCAGAACGATAGTGGTATATCGGTAAGAGACATCATAGATTGCACTATATCCAATAAAGTACGGTTATGACGTTCGGACACACCATTATGATGTGGTGTTCCAGGTGGCATGAGTTCGTGAAACTATTCCACATTGTTTTAATTGAAGGCCAAACTTGTAACTCAAATATTCGTCTCTGCGATCAAATCATAGAAAAACTTTTATTTTGTTGTTACAATGATTCTCCACTTCACTCTAAAATTCTTTGAACTTTTCAACTGTTTCAGTTTCATTACGTAGATATACCCATATCTGCTCAAATCATCTGTGAAGGTCAGGAAATAACGATACCTGCCGCGAGCCTCAACACTCATCGGACCGCATACATCGGTATGTATTATTTTCAATAAGTCAGTAGCTCGCTCCATTGTTCCGGAGAATGGAGTCTTAGTCATCTTGCCCATGAGGCATGGTTCGCAAGCATCAACTGATTCATAATCAAGTGATTCCAAAAGCCCATCAGCATGGATTTTCTTCATGCGCTTTACACCAATATGACCTAAACGGCAGTGCCACAAATAAGTTGCACTATCATTATTAACTTTGCATCTTTTGGCTTCAATATTATGAATATGTGTATCACTACGATCGAGATCCAACAAACCATTTTCATTGGGTGTATGACCATAGAAGGTTTTATTCATGTAAACAGAACAACAATTATTCTCTAACTTAAATGAATAACCGTATTGCAATAAACATGATCAAATCATATTCATGCTCAACGCAAACACCAAATAACACTTATTTAGGTTCAACACTAATCCCGAAAGTATAGGGAGTGTGCGATGATGATCATATCAATCTTGGAACTACTTCCAACACACATCATCACTTCACCCTTAACTAGTCTCTGTTCATTCTGCAACTCCCGTTTCGAGTTACTAATCTTAGCAACTGAACTAGTATCAAATACTAAGGGGTTGCTATAAACACTAGTAAAGTACACATCAATAACATGTATATCAAATATACCTTTGTTCACTATGCCATCCTTCTTATCCGCCAAGTATCTAGGGCAGTTCCACTTCTAGTGACCAGTCCCTTTGCAGTAGAAACACTTAGTCTCAGGCTTAGGTCCAGACTTGGGCATCTTCACTTGAGCAGCAACTCGCTTGCCGTTCTTCTTGAAGTTCCCCTTCTTCCCTTTGCCCTTTTCTTGGAACTAGTGGTCTTGTCAACCATCAACACTTGATGTTATTCTTGATTTCTACCTTCGCCGATTTTAGCATCGCGAAGAGCTTGGGAATTGTTTTCGTCATCCCTTGCATATTATAGTTCATCACGAAGTTCTAGTAACTTGGTGATAGTAACTAGAGAACTTTGTCAATTACTATCTTATCTGGAAGATTAACACCCACTTGATTCAAGCAATTGTAGTACCCAGACAATCTGAGTACATGCTCACTGGTTGAGCTATTCTCCTCCATCTTGTAGGCAAAGTACTGTCAGAGGTCTCATACCTCTCGACACGGGAATGAGTATGAAATACCAATTTCAACTCTTGGAACATCTCATATGCTCCGTGGCATTTCAAAAAACGTCTTTGAAGCCCCGATTCTAAGCCGTAAAGCATGGTGCACTAAACTATCAAGTAGTCATCATATCGAGCTTGCCAAACGTTCATAACGTCTGCAGTTGCTCCTGCAATCGGTCTGTCACCTAGTGGTGCATCAAGGATATAATTCTTCTGTGCAGCAATGAGGATAATCCTCAGATCACGAATCCAATCCGTATCATTGCTACTAACATCTTTCAACTTAGTTTTCTCTAGGAACATATCAAAAAATAAAACAGGGGAGCTAAACGCGAGCAATTGATCTACAACATAGATATGCTAATACTACCAGGACTAAGTTCATGATAAATTAAAGTTCAATTAATCATCTTACTTGAGAACTCCCACTTAGATAGACATCCCTCTAATCATCTAAGTGATCACGTGATCCAAATCAACTAAACCATGTCCGGTCATCACGTGAGATGGAGTAGTTTTCAATGGTGAACATCACTATGTTGATCATATCTTCTATATGATTCATGCTCGACCTTTCGGTCTCTAGTGTTCCGAGGCCATATCTGCATATGCTAGCCTCGACAAGTTTAACCCGAGTATTCTGCATGTGCAAAACTGGCTTGCACCCGTTGTAGATGAACGTAGAGCTTATCACACCCGATCATCATGTGGTGTCTCGGCACGACGAACTTTGGCAACGGTGCATACTCAGGGAGAACACTTTTATCTTGAAATTTAGTGAGAGATCATCTTATAATGCTACCGTCAATCAAAGCAAAATAAGATGCATAAAAGATAAACATCACATGCAATCAATATAAGTCATATGATATGGCCATCATCATCTTGTGCTTGTGATCTCCATTAGGGCTGGAATTCGAGCCGAGTCGAGCCAGCTCGGCTCGACTCGCTAGAGCTCGTTTGATTAACGAGCTAGCTCAACTCAACTCGTTACTATAACGAGCTCAAACCCAAGATTGGCTCGACTCGTATAACTCGCGAGCTGGCTCGTTTAGCTTGTTAAGCTCGTTAAAGATATGAACATAAAACCCTCAAATATAATCAAAATGATTATGTATATATTAAACACATATATTACTAAACAATTGTAATTTCCCTGTAACGCATGAATCTCCTAGGCGGCTGGGCCTTCAATGGCTGGGCCTTGTGTTGTGCGCTTGGGACATAGGGTGCTGAGAGGCTGATATTTTTTTGTATTGGGAGTGGATGATCTTTTGTACCGAGCCTAACAAGTTACACGAGTACTCGTGAGATTGGCTCGTTTAACTTGGTCTATAAACGATCTTAAACTAAAGCTCCGCTCGACTCGTTATTCTTCGAGATCAAGTCGATTCGAGTCGAGTCACGAGCTACTCATTTAGCTCGCGAGATTCGAGCTTTTTTTCCAGCCCTAATCTCCATCTCCGAAGCACCGTCATGATCACCATCGTCACCGGCGCGACACCTTGATCTCCATCGTAGCATCGTTGTCGTCTCGCCAACTATTGCTTCTATAACTATCGCTACCGCTTAGTGATAAAGTAAAGCATTACAGGGCGATTGCATTGCATACAATAAAGCGACAACCATATGGCTCCTGCCAGTTGCCGATAACTCGGTTACAAAACATGATCATCTCATACAATAAATATAGCATCATGCCTTGACCATATCACATCACAACATGCCCTGCAAAAACAAGTTAGATGTCCTCTACTTTGTTGTTGCAAGTTTTACGTGGCTGCTACGGGCTGAGCAAGAACCGTTCTTACCTATGCATCAAAATCACAACGATAGTTCATCAAGTTAGTGTTGTTTTAACCTTCTCAAGGACCGGGCGTAGCCACACTCGGTTCAACTAAAGTTGGAGAAACTGACACCCGCCAGCCACCTGTGTGCAAAGCACGTCGGTAGAACCAGTCTCGCGTAAGCGTACGCGTAATGTCGGTCCGGGCCGCTTCATCCAGCAATACCGCCGAACCAAAGTGTGACATGCTGGTAAGCAGTATGACTTGTATCGCCCACAACTCACTTGTGTTCTACTCATGCATATAAAATCTACGCATAAAACCTGGCTCGGATGCCACTGTTGGGGAATGTAGTAATTTCAAAAAAATTCCTACGCACACGCAAGATCATGGTGATGCATAGCAACGAGAGGGGAGCGTGTTGTCCACGTACCCTCGTAGACCGAAAGAGGAAGCGTTATGACAACGCGGTTGATGTAGTCGTACGTCTTCATGATCCGACCGATCCAAGTACCGAACACACGGCACCTCCGAGTTCAGCACACGTTCAGCTCGATTACGTCCCACGAACTCTGATCCAGCAGAGCTTCAAGGGAGAGTTCCGTCAGCACGACGGCGTGATGACGGTGATGATGATGCTACCGACGCAGGGCTTCGCCTAAGCACCGCTATGATATGACCGAGGTGGATTATGGTGGAGGGGGGCACCGCACACGGCTAAGAGATCAATGATCAATTGTTGTCTCTACGGGGTGCCCCCTGGCCACGTATATAAAGGAGTGGAGGAGGGGGAGAGGGCCGGCCCCTGTGGCGCGCTCGGAGGAGTGCTACTCCCACCGGGAGTAGGATTCCTCCCCTTCCAAGTAGTAGGAGTAGGAGACAAGGAAGGGGAAGAGGGAAGAGAAGGAAGGAGGGGGCGCCGCCCCTCCCCCTAGTCCAATTCGGACTAGTCATTGGGGGGCGCACGGCCTGCCTATCTCTCTCCCCTAAAGCCCAATAAGGTCCATATACTTCTCCCCCCCCCCCCCCCGTATTCCCGTAACTCCCCGGTACTCCGAAAAATACCCGAATCACTCAGAACCATTCCGATGTCCGAATATAGTCGTCCAATATATCGATCTTTACGTCTCGACCATTTCGAGACTCCTCGTCATGTCCCCGATCTCATCCGGGACTCCGAACTACCTTCGGTACATCAAATCACATAAACTCATAGTACAAATCGTCACACGAACGTTAAGCGTGCGGACCCTACGGGTTTGAGAACTATGTAGACATGACTGAAACATGTCTCCGGTCAATAACCAATAGCGAAACCTGGATGCTCATATTGGCTCCCACATATTCTACGAAGATCGGTCAAACCGCATAACAACATACGTTGTTCCCTTTGTCATCGGTATGTTACTTGCCTGAGGTTCGATCATCGGTATCTCAATACCTAGTTCAATCTCGTTACCGGCAAGTCTCTTTACTCGTTCTGTAATGCATCATCCCGCAACTAACTCATTAGTCACATTGCTTGCAAGGCTTATAGTGATGTGCATTACCGAGAGGGCCCAGAGATACCTCTCCGACAATCGAAGTGACAAATCCTAATCATGAAATACGCCAACTCAACAAGTACCTTCGGAGACACCTGTAGAGCACCTTTATAATCACCCAGTTACATTGTGACGTTTGGTAGCACACAAAGTGTTCCTCCGGTAAACGGGAGTTGAATAATCTCATAGTCATAGAAACATGTATAAGTCATGAAGAAAGCAATAGCAACATACTAAACGATCAAGTGCTAAGCTAACGGAATGGGTCAAGTCAATCACATCATTGTCCTAATGATGTGATCCCGTTAATCAAATGAGAACTCATGTCTATGGTTAGGAAACTTAACCATCTTTGATTAACGAGCTAGTTAAGTAGAGGCATACTAGTGACACTATGTTTGTCTATGTATTCACACATGTATTTTGTTTCCGGTTAATACAATTCTAGCATGAATAATAAACATTTATCATGAAATAAGGAAATAAATAATAACTTTATTATTTCCTCTAGGGCATATTTCCTTCAACAATATCTTTCATGTACTTAGCATAAGGATTCATTTTAAGCATATCAGTCCAACGCATACGCAAAAGGATAGGTCTAATCATTTCAGCAAAGCGCTCAAAATCCTCATCATCCTTTTTCTTGGATGGTTTAGGAGGAAAAGGCATGGGTTTCTGAACCCATGGTTCTCTTTCTTTACCGTGCTTCCTAGCAACGAAGTCTCTCTTATCATAACGCTGATTCTTTGATTGTGGGTTATCAAGATCAACAGCAGGTTCAATGTCTACATCATTGTCATTGCTAGGTTGAGCATCAACATGAACATCATCATTAACATTATCACTAGGTTCATGTTCATCTCCAGATTGTGTTTCAGCATCAGAAATAGAAATATCATTGGGATTCTCAGGTGTGTCAACAACAGGTTCACTAGAAGCACGCAAAGTCCTATCAATTTTCTTTTCTTCCTCTTAGAAGGACTAGGTGCATCAACATTTGTTCTCTGAGAATCTTGCTCAATTCTCTTAGGGTGGCCCTCAGGATACAAAGTTTCCTGAGTCATTTTACCCCCTCTAGTCATAACTCTAACAGCATTATCATTCTTCTTATTATTTAATTCATTGAGCAAATCATTTTGAGCCTTAAGCACTTGTTCTACTTGAGTGGTAACCATAGAAGCATGTTTACTAATGAGTTTAAGTTCACCTTTAACTCTAGACATATAATTACTCAAGTGTTCAATCATATAAGCATTACGTTTCAATTGTCTACCAACATAAACAGTGAAGTTTTCTTGTTTAACAATAAAATTATCAAACTCATCTAAGCATTGGCTAGCAGACTTATAACGAGGAATATCACCTTCATCAAATCTATAGAGAAAATTACCTTTACTACCTGTGTCGGGTTATCAAGACCATGTATTTCTTCAACAGGCGGCAAATTAAGACCATGTATTTCTTCAATAGGAGGTAAATTCTTAACATCTTCAGCTTTAATAACTTTTTCTTTCATAGATTTCTTTGCCTCTTGCATATCTTCAGGACTGAGAAATAGAATACCTGCGACAGCCTGGTTTTTGCCCTCCTTTATTTGCCTGATTTTCATTTGAATTGATTTTAAAATTTGGAGTTTTTGAATCTTTTCATATGGACTTAAACACTTGGGTACCCTTGGCTTTCACCCAAGTGCATCATTTCCCTCCCTAACCATCATTCCCTCTCTGGTTCTACCCAAAATAATATTTGGAATATTTTTCTTTAATGAAAAATATTCATTTTCCTCTCCAAACCCCTAGCTAGTTCAATGTGCTCCAAAGCAACCCCAAATTTTCTTGCCCACAAAAATCTGGCAAAATTCACAAATAATCTTTGAACCCTAGGGCACCTTCCTGAGCAAAAACATTGCACCACTTTTTGAAATATTTTTGCTACAGAAATTATTTTCTGTTCTGGAAAGAAATGGTGGTTTCTACAGAAACTACCATTTTACTTGCTCCTTTGTGCCTGATATTTCTTGTGCATCATCACCTTAGTAGATGATTGCTAGCCTCCAAAGCACAGCCTTCAACTCCCAGCCATTTGACCTCAGTAACCTCTCAAAGTTACTGATCAGAAACATACCAAGCATGTGAAATCTTTTCTACTGCACCTGGAACCAAGCCAAAGCATGGTAACCTCTCAATCTACCACGAACAACAAGCCAGACATCATCTTTGGACGTTGGTCGGCCTGATGTCATAGTCCACGCGGTGACCGCGTTCGTCCAGGGGTGCTGGCATGCGTGTCGACGCGCTCTGAGTGCCGCCGAGCGCTCTGTTTCGCGCGTGCTCGCTTCCCCGACGGCCGTAGCGCGCCAAACTTCGCCACCATCTTCGTCTCAACTCCATGAACTCCCCCCTGGCACTCGCCGATGCCAGAGCTCGCCGCAGCGAGCACGGGCTCGGTCCGGCCAACGTAACAGTGCGGTGCGCACTATGCTCGTCGCCTTCCTCTCGATCCTGTGCTTGTCTCCGTTCGCCCACAGTCCCCGCGTGAGTTGCGTCGCCTTCTCCCCCTCTCGCTGATGCCGCTTGTCGCCGGGCGCCGTGTCCAGGTGTCAAGGCGGAGCCCCGAACCCCCCCTCTCGGCTCGCCTATAAATGGAGCCACCCCCAGCCTCCTCGAGCGCCATCCACCACTCCCACACACTCCACAAACTCGTAGATAGCCGTAGCCCGGCCGGGCAGCCCGCGGGCTGCCGTCCCCGAGCTCGAGCTCACCGGCGATCCCCTCGGGTCGGCGCGGTAGCTCCAGCCCCTCCCAGTCTTGGGCGACCCTTCCGGAGCCTCCGCACTCTTCGGTGAAGCCGTTCCAACCTCTTGGAGCCCCTGGAGTTGCCTCTATTCGCCGTCGTCCTTGTCTCCGGCAACCACCGCTCTCTGCCTCCACTTGCGAGGTCAATTCCGACGCTGTCCGACCACCCCTAGCCACGCTACGGGTACGGGCAGGTGTGCCTCCATCCCCTCTCTCGATCCCTCCCTCTCGTTTTGGCTAAGAAGCCCTCGTCGCCGGCGAGAGCTCCGACGAAGTCGCGACCCCCTCTGTTTCCTCCTCCCTCTCCCCCTCACCTGACTAGCGGGGCCCGCTAGTCAGCCACTCTGTACGCGCGCGAAGCGGTACGAGTGGTGGCGCCCCGAGGCTTTATGCCTTCGACGTCACCCCCCCCCCCTCAGTTTGTTTTCTTTAAATTCAAATTCATTTAATTTCCAGAGAGCTTCAAACAGCTATAACTCTTCAACCATAAGTCCAAATGAATTGATTATTTTTGCATTGTGTTCTTTGAAAAGAAATCTAGCAGCTCACAAAGATGAGATTTTTCTGTGCTGTCTAGATTTTCTGGTGATTTTCGAAAGGGTTCTTGATATTTTCTTCTTGTGTTTAAAATTATTTTCAGAGGGTGAGGCTTGTCTTGAGGATCACCAGAAGGCTTGTGAACCTCATCTGCACTAAGGCAAGCCACTGCAACATCTTCATGGTGCCATCTCAATATTTATGATTTTCTTACTTGAATGAAAGATTTAATCCATGCATTTAAATAACTATTATGTTATTTATATTCTATTAAGTGCTTGTTTTAGTTAATATGCTTGAGTTACAGAATGTTTGAAACTAACTTAGTTGGTAAAGAAACTAGGATTTATTTGTGGTGATGAAAGAATAATATTGTTATGCATATGAGTAATTACTTCAAGTTATTTTCTTGCATGAGAAAAATAATAAAAATTTGCTAGAAAATATTCTGTTTAAAGTAAGGTTTATCCTAACCAAAAAAGTGGCATAAGTTGTTGATGATTATGCTTAGTGTGAATATAGTTGACTCAGTCATTTTCCGCTAATATGTGATGCATATGTTAGTGTTGCATTTCATGGCATACTATGACACCGGTTACTTTTACTTTAAGTTGAACCTGAATATAACTCAACTTGAATATATCGTTGGTCGGGTCATGGTGCCACTGAATCGAGTTTTTCCCAGTGCAACCACGTTTGCCTTATCGGAGGCCTTGACTCGGTCCTTTGTCATGCCTCTGGTCGGTGCCTCCAACTAGGGAAGGTTATGGGCATGCTTACCCTGGCCCGGTAAACAGACATAACCTTGTGTGCCCGTTGTTGAGATTGTGGTACCGGGTCCCCTTGTGGGATCGTTTTGGCCACGACGGTGGTCATTGTGTCTTTGGTAGACACGGGGCCACCCAGGACTAGCCCAGTGGGGATTGTGTCGGAGTGGCTGGGAGAGTGTCATGGCAATGGAGGGGTTTCGTCGGAATGTCGTTGGTCCACCCGAATGGGAGTGCGAGGCCATGGGTTCCGTGGTGTGGGTACAGTGTGCTACCTCTGCAGACTGTAATAATCTATAGATAGCCGAGTCCACGGTTACGGAGACGCTCGTAGTAGGACACACCATGGGTCAACATTTAATAAATTTTGCACACTAAGTTATGAACTTTGCACTGTTGATGATGGCGGAAAGCCATCGAGATGTTCGAGACCAGGTATTGGTCGTGTGTGTGATCGCCGAAATGATCACGAGATACTTCTAGTCAAGACCATGATGGTGGTACGTTTGTGATCCAAGAACGATCACGGTTGGTCCCGAGGGACTTTTCTCGCAAGAGCATGATCACAGCATTATTGCATTATTAATTGGTTAATTATCATGATATTGATTGTCATTATGATTATGCCTGTTGTGAGCTTGCAAGTACATTCCATGTACTGACCTGGCGTGTCATGCCAGATTTCAGGAAAGTCTCATTGGAAAGGAGTGCTGCTCGAGTCTAGATCGTGTCCACATCGGTGTCCCTGTGCTATGGAGTTTCCACTACGACGTTGTTCCGCTGCCGCGTAGTTATAATCGAGGCCCCTTTATGTTCACTAAATAATGTACATATTGTTCAGCCGCACCGTGTGTGCCGCTTGGCCTCGACACCTGTTGTAATGTAAACTATGATCCGCTAGCATCAATGAAGCGGTTGTTTTCTGTACCAAGATGTTGTGTGTTGCCAGAAGACATGGTCTCTGGGCTGGCAATACATGGTAAACCGGTCGCTCTGGGCCAGGGTGCCACAATGCTTGGTATCAGAGCCGTGCTGACTGTAGGCCACGCTAGACTACGACGTGTTAACTGGACGTTAGATACGAGTTTAAGTTGAGTGTCGGTAGCAATTTTAGCTGGTTGTTGCATTGCATGCACTTGTTTTATTTTTATGCTAACCTGCTAATGGTTGTGAGTGTAGATGGTTCCGGTGCCGTATCAGTGCCAGTTGCAGCTGATGTCGTACACATCACCGCACCTCCTTCGCAACGTGTGGCGTCGGCTGTACACCCTCGGAGACGATCCAGTCTATCGTGTGTACCGGGAGCGTCTAGCTGACTCAGTGTATGAGTATCACGCAGTGGTTACTCTGCGCACCAGTTCCGATTCCAGCTCTTACACTCGTACTTCTCGGAGCGGTTACGCTTCTACCGCTTCTCAGGCTGTCCAGTTCGCTGCATTCGAGGTCCTTGTCGAGCTTCGCTACAATGAGGTACGGATGCAGAACCACCCAGGTTTCTATTACTATCCTTCTCTGCACGACAATGGTCGTGTCCGTTTCCCTATCATTGATCCAGAGTCTGATAGTGTTGCTAGCCACCTTGCCCGTTATGTCACCGCTAGCTATCTTATGATCCACGAGCTGGCACGAGAGCTGACTCGTGCTCGTACTGCTTTAGCCTCTGCTTTAGTCTCTTCTAGATCTGCCACTACTCCATCCTCTCTGGGATTTACTCCTTATATTCCAGTCAGTTCTAACTCCCCTGTTTCACCGGTTACTCCTCCGAGTAGCTCGGGCGCCTCGACCGTAAATCCTCTCAGTGCTCCTCCTGAGTGGGTTTCACTTCTCACTACTCCTGTAGCCCCGATGCTTCACCCTACCCCTGCCCCTGAGGGAGAGCCCTCTAGGTAGCGTCGTCGTGTTACTTTTAACCCGAAGGTCTCCGTTAACCTCGTCAGTTCAGGATCCGAGTCCGCTTCAGGAGAGGACTCTGCAGCACTAGCAGAGCAGTAGTATCTATGAGTATCCGCAGTCATTGGGATGATGTCCGGATGTAGTAGTACGATTCATGATGTTTCGTTGCCTGTATGAGAGTAGTTGAACCTAGCATGTTGGTTATCTTTCATGTATGAGTCTATGTATAATTATGTTGGAACTCTATTTTTATTCGCCGTATTTTCCTCGTCATTTCGGTTTTTCTCGGGCTTTTGTTGCTGGCTTTTCCCCAATTTATTTTGAATGTTTCTCAGCTCGGTTGCGTTGCCTTGGGAAAAATCATAATAGGATGTCGCGGGGAGGCAGCAGCAGCAACGTTCGCGAGGGTACCCCTATTCGTCGTTCCGCACGACAGGCAGGACACTCCCCCGAGCCGTACGTTCCGCCACCGCCTCCATCGCCAAATCCGCCCTCCACCGAGCAAATTATGCGTATGTTTGAGGAAAGAAGGAACAATGATCTGATTGAAATATTAAGAAGTGTGCAAGCTATGGTTGGACAGAATGGAAATCAGAACGGTCATTACTCCAAGCTGTCAGATTTTCAAAGGACCAAGCCACCCAGTTTCAGTCCGGTTGTTGATCCCTTGGATGCAGACGATTGGTTGCGTACCATTGAGAAAAAGCTTGAGATTGCTCGTACTGAAGAAAATGATAAAGTTCCATTTGCAACTTATTATCTTGAAGGCGCTGCTGCCATATGGTGGGAAAATGCAAAAGCCATGTGGCCTGCTGATGAAGAAATCACCTGGTCAAAATTCAAGGAGCAGTTCCGGAAATATCATATCCCTACTGGAATTATGAAGACCAAGCAGCGAGAATTTCTCGCACTCATCCAAGGAAATTAGTCTGTGGGTGAATATTTGCAAAAATTCAATCATCTGGCCCGTTACTCCCTTTATGACGTGGCTACCGAAGAAAGAAAGATTGACAGATTTCTTGGTGGATTAAATCCGCAACTCCGGTGTACTCTCAATATGTTTGATTTCCCTGATTTCCAAACTCTGGTGAACAAGGCTTTCATTGCTGTGTATCAGATAATAGGCATGTTAACAACGACAACAAGCGCAAGTTTGAGCCAAAGAAGGATGGGCAACCAGTGCAAAAGGCTCATACCTGGCAGCAGACTCAGGTGGAGTACAAGCCCAATTGGCAACAGAATGTTAACAAGACAACCACTCAAGTCAAGAATGTCGTGACCAACCCAGTGCACGAGGAGCGCCAGCGCAACAATTCTTGCTTCAGTTATGGGCAAAATGGACATTATGCCAGACAGTGCCCCAAGAACACCAAGGCAAATGCTCTATTCAGGCCACAAGTCAACTATATGGAGTCATGTCCGACCCAGCAAAACTTTACTGGGTACGTGCATCACCTCTCCACCGATGAAGCCCAAGAGAACCCCGAAGTCATCATTGGTATGTTTTCCGTTAATAACATACCTGCAGTAATCTTATTTGACTCTAGGGCTTCCCACTCTTTTATTTCTCAGAGTTTTGTTGCCCAAAACAAATTTCCTTGTTCGATTTTGGGCAAAAATATGATGGTACAAACCCCGGGATCTTTAATCAAGAGCAATCTGGTCTGCCGCAATCTGGAAATCAATATCAATGGAGTCGGTTTTCCAACTTCTTTGATAATTCTTGAGTGCGACAAGTTGGATGTTATATTGGGTATGAATTGGTTGACCCAATATCAAGTTTGCATAAACTGCATGACCCGAGAAGTCACTTTGACCAGTCAGAATGGGCAGACTACCAATTTCTATGCTCGCAGAAGCATACCCAAGAAAGAGATGGTCTTCACCGTTGTGGCTGAATTGGAATCAATTCCTGTGGTCAGTGAGTTTCCTGATGTATTTCGAGAAGAGCTGCTGGGCATGCCGCCAGATCGAGAGCTTGAGTTTGCAATAGATCTTGTGCCCGGAACCGCACCGTTATACAAGAAGTATTACCGGATGCCCTCATCAGAATTAGTGGAGCTAAAGAAGCAGCTTGATGAATTGCTCCAGAAAGGATATATCCATCCCAGCTCTTCACCATGGGGATCACCTGCTCTTTTCGTGGACAAAAAGGATGGCAGCCTCCGCATGTGTGTGGATTACCGACAGCTGAATGAGGTCACCATCAAAAATAAATATCCGCTGCCAAGGACTGATGATCTGTTTGATCAGCTCAGTGGGGCCAAGGTATTCTATAAAATTGATTTACGGACCGGATATCATCAGCTCAAGATTAAAAAGGAAGATATTCCTAAGACCGCATTCACTACTCGGTACGGTCTTTATGAATATACAGTTATGTCCTTTGGTCTCACCAATGCTCCTGCCTTCTTCATGCATATGATGAACAAAGTGTTCATGGACTTCCTCGATAAGTTCGTGGTAGTCTTCATTGATGACATACTCATTTACTCCAAGGGTGAAGAAGATCACAAGGATCACCTCCGAGCAATGCTACAACGACTCTGCGACCATCAGCTTTACGCCAAATTCAGTAAATGCGAGTTTTGGCTCAAGCAAGTTGGGTTTCTCGGACATGTACTATCCGTCGAAGGTATAGCCGTGGACCCGAGCAAAGTAAAGGATGTGCTCGATTGGTTGCCACCCACGACCGTAACACAGATCCGAAGTTTCCTTGGATTAGCCGGATATTATCATCATTTCATTGAAGTACTCAAGATTTCTAAACCCATGACGGAGCTGCTCAAAAAGGATAAGAAGTTTGAATGGACTGAGGACTGTGAGAAAAGTTTCAATGAGCTAAAGATACGGCTGATGACTGCACCTGTATTAACTGTTCCGGATATCTACCGCAGTTTTGATGTGTACTGTGATGCCTCCAGACAAGGACTTGGATGCGTACTTATGCAAGACGGCAAGGTAGTAGCATATGCATCGCGACAGCTACGACCCCACGAAGGAAATTATCCTACTCATGATTTGGAATTGGCCGTGGTGGTTCATGCTCTAAAAATTTGGAGACACTACCTCATTGGGAAAAGGTGCCAAGTTTTCACCGATCACAAAAGTCTCAAGTATATATTTACTCAGCCGGATTTAAATCTCCGTCAACGAAGATGGCTTGAGTTGGTCAAGGATTATGATCTTGGAATAAATTACCACCCAGGTAAGGCCAACGTGGTTGCCGATGCACTCAGTCGAAAGCGTGTCAGCCTAAATGTCATATTGAAATCCTTGCCTCCTGAACTTCAAGAGGAGATCGCTCAGCTCAACCTGGTTATAGTCGGTGTTGGCCTCGCTAATATTTTGGAAGTTACCCCCACACTTGAGGAAGAAATCCGCAAGGCCCAGCCAGCTGACATCGATCTACAGAAACGTGTCAAGAGCACGATGGCAGGACAAACTCCCGATTTCTCAAAGGATAAATTTGGTACCCTCCGGTTCCGTGGAAGAATTTGTGTGCCAAATCAAGCAGATTTAAAGCAGAAAATACTGCCTGAAGCACACGAATCTTCGTACTCCATTCACCCGGGAGGTACAAAAATGTATGAAGACCTCCGACAAATATTTTGGTGGGATGGAATGAAGAAAGACATTGCCTATTTTGTGGCATGTTGCCACATATGCAACAAGGTAAAGGCAGAGCATCAGAAGCCAGCCGGACTTCTCCAACCACTACCAGTCTCACAATGGAAATGGAATGATGTCTGCATGGATTTCATCACAGGACTGCCCAGGACTCCGCGAGGCAATGATGCAATTGGGTCATAGTGGACACCTTAACCAAGGTTGCTCACTTTATCCCGATCAGAACCACATATCGAGCAGACCAACTCGCACAGCTGTATGTATCCAGGATAGTCAGTCTGCATGGAGTACCTCGAACCATCACTTCCGACCGAGGTTCCCTGTTTACCTCCGCTTTTTGGTCACCTCTTCGTCAAGCCTTGGGGACAGCACTGAAATACAGTACCGCTTATCATCCTCAGACTGATGGGCAGACAGAGCGGGTAAACCAAATACTCGAAGATATGTTGCGAGCCTGTGTTTTGGCCCAAGGATCTAAATGGGAAGAGTGCTTGCCGTATGCCGAGTTTTCTTATAACAACAGCTTCCAGACCAGTCTAAAAATGTCACCGTATGAAGCTTTGTATGGCTGTAAGTGTCGCACTCCTTTAAATTGGTCTCAAACTGGAGATAGCCGTACCTTCGGAACAAATCTCATGATGGAAGCTGAGAAACAAGTTAAGGAGATCAGAGACGGATTGCAATTCGCCAAATCTCGACAGAAGAGTTATTATGATGCAAAGCACCGACAAATCAGTTTTGAACCCGGAGAACACGTATACCTCCGCGTCACTCCTATGAAAGGAGTTAAGAGATTTCAGACTCGTGGAAAGTTGGCACCTAGATTTATTGGTCCATTTCCAGTCGTGTCCCGAGTGGGCTCTGTTGCATATCAGTTGGAACTACCCCCTGAATTGTCGGACGTGCACAACGTGTTTCATGTTTCCCAGTTAAGGCGATGCATATCACCGCCTGAGAAAAAGACTGCTATGACTGAGATAGAGCTGGCAAGGGATTTAACATATGAAGAGAGACCAATAAGAATTTTGGATCAGATGGAAAGAGTCACTCGCAGTAAAGTGAGGAAGTTTTACAAAGTTCAGTGGGAGCATCACACTGAGTCAGAATCAACATGGGAACGGGAAGAATTTCTAAGGGCACATTATCTAGAATGGTTTTCCCAAGCAACCGAATCTCGAGGACGAGATTCATTCTAAGTGGGGGAGGTTTGTGACAGCCTGGTTTTTGCCCTCCTTTATTTGCCTGATTTTCATTTGAATTGATTTTGAAATTTGGAGTTTTTGAATCTTTTCATATGGACTTAAACACTTGGGTACCCTTGGCTTTCACCCAAGTGCATCATTTCCCTCCCTAACCCTCATTCCCTCTCTGGTTCTACCCAAAATAATATTTGGAATATTTTTCTTTAATGAAAATATTCATTTTCCTCTCCAAAACCCTAGCTAGTTCAATGTGCTCCAAAGCAACCCCAATTTTTCTTGCCCACAAAAATCTGGCAAAATTTACAAATATTCTTTGAACCCTAGGGCACCATCCTGAGCAAAAATATTGCACCACTTTTTGAAATATTTTTGCTACAGAAATTATTTTCTGTTCTGGACAGAAATGGTGTTTCTACAGCAACTACCATTTTACTTGCTCCTTTGTGCATGATTTTTCTTGTCCATCATCACCTTAGTAGATGATTGCTAGCCTCCAAAGCACAGCCTCCAACTCCCAGCCATTTGACCTCAGTAACCTCTCAAAGTTACTGATCAGAAACTTACCAAGCATGTGAAATCTTTTCTACTCCACCTGGAACCAAGCCAAAGCGTGGTAACCTCTCAATCTACCACGAACAACAAGCCACACATGATCTTTGGACGTTGGTCGGCCTGATGTCATAGTCCACGCGGTGACCGCGTTCGTCCAGGGGTGCTGGCATGCGTGTCGACGCGCTCTGAGTGCCGCCGAGCACTTTGTTTTGCGCGTGCTCGCTTCCCCGACTGTCGTAGCGTGCCAAACTTTGCCACCATCTTCGTCTCAACTCCATTAACTCCCCCCTAGAACTTGCCGATGCTGGAGCTCGCCGCAGCGAGCACGGGCGCGGTCCGGCCAACGTAACAGTGCAGTGCGCACTGTGCTCGTCGCCTTCCTCTCGATCATGTGCTTGTCTCCGTTCGCCCACAGTCCCCGCGTGAGTTGCGTCGCCTTCTCCCCCTCTCAGTAACGCTGCTCGTCGCCGGGCGCCATGTCCAAGTGTCAACGGCGGAGCCCCGAACCCCCCTCTCGGCTCGCCTATAAATGGAGCCACCCCCAGCCTCCTCGAGCGCCATCCACCACTCCCACACACTCCACAAACTCATAGATAGCCGTAGCCCGGCCGGGCAGGCCGCGGGCTGCCGTCCCCGAGCTCGAGCTCGCCGGAGATCCCCTCGGGTCGTCGCGGTAGCTCCAGCCCCTCCCAGGCCTGGGCGACCCTTCCGGAGCCTCCGCCACTCTTCGGTGAAGCCGTTCCAACCTCTTGGAGCCCCTGGAGTTGCCTCTGTTCGCCGTCGTCCTCGTCTCCGGCGACCACCGCTCTCTGCCTGCGCTTGCAAGGTCGATTCCGACGCTGTACGACCACCCCTAGACACGCTACGGGTAGGGGCAGGTGCGCCTCCATCCCCTCTCTCGATTCCTCCCTCTCGTTTTGGCTAAGGAGCCCTCGTCACCGGCGAGAGATTCGGCGAAGCCGCGACCCCCTCTGTTTCCTCCTCCCTCACCCCCTCACCTGACTAGCGGGGCCCGCTAGTCAGCCACTCTGTACGCGCGCGAAGCGGTATGAGTGGTGGTGCCCCGAGGCTTTACGCCTTCGACGTCACCCCCCCCCTAGTTTGTTTTCTTTAAATTCAAATTCATTTAATTTCCAGAGAGCTTCAAACAGCTATAACTCTTCAACAATAAGTCCAAATGAATTGATTCTTTTTGCATTGTGTTCTTTACAAAGAAATCTAGCAGCTCACCAAAAAAGAGATTTTTCTGTGCTGTCTAGATTTTCTGGTGATTTTCAGAAGGGTTCTTTATATTTTCTTCTTGTGTTTAAAATTATTTTCAGAGGGTGAGGCTTGTCTTGAGGATCACCAGAAGGCTTGTGAACCTCATCTGCACTAAGGCAAGCCACTGCAACATCTTCATGGTGCCATCTCAATATTTATGATTTTCTTACTTGAATGAAAGATTTAATCCATGCATTTAAATAACTATTATGTTATTTATATTCTATTAAGTGCTTGTTTTAGTTAATATGCTTGAGTTACAGAATGTTTGAAACTAACTTAGTTGGTAAAGAAACTAGGATTTATTTGTGGTGATGAAAGAATAATATTGTTATGCATATGAGTAATTACTTCAAGTTATTTTCTTGCATGAGCAAAATAATAAAAATTTGCTAGAAAATATTCTGTTTAAAGTAAGGTTTATCCTAACCAGAAAAGTGGCATAAGTTGTTGATGATTATGCTTAGTGTGAATATAGTTGACTCAGTCATTTCCGTTAATATGTGATGCATATGTTAGTTTTGCATTTCATGGCATACCATGACATCTGTTACTTTTACTTTAAGTTGAACCTGAATATAACTCAACTTGAATATATCGTTGGCCGGGTCATGGTGCCACTGAATCGAGTTTTTCCCAGTGCAACCACGTTTGCCTTATGGGAGGCCTTGGTCCGGTCCTTTGTCATGCCTCTGGTGGGTGCCTCCAACTAGGGAAGGTTCTGGGCTTGCTTACCCTGGCCCGGTAAACAGACAAAACCTTGTGTGCCCGTTGTTGAGATTATGGTACCGGGTCCCCTTGTGGGATCGTTTTGGCCACGACGGTGGTCGTTGTGTCTTTGGTAGACACGGGGCCACCCAGGACTAGCCCAGTGGGGATTGTGTCGGAGTGGCCGGGAGAGTGTCATGGCAATGGAGGGGTTTCGTCGGAATGTCGTTGGTCCACCCGAATGGGAGTGCGAGGCCATGGGTTCCGTGGTGTGGGTACAGTGTGCTACCTCTGCAGACTGTAATAATCTATCGATAGCCGAGTCCACCGTTACGGACACACTCGTAGTAGGTCACACCATGGGTCAATGTTTAATAAATTTTGCACACTAAGTTATGAACTTTGCACTGTTGATGATGGCGGAAAGCCATCGAGATGTTCGAGACCAGGTATTGGTCGTGGGTGTGATCGCCGAAATGATCACGAGATACTTCTAGTCAAGACCACGATGGTGGTACGTTTGTGATCCAATAATGATCACGGTTGGTAAGCTAGTCCCGAGGGACTTTTCTCGCAAGAGCATGATCACAGCATTACTGCATTATTAATTGGTTAATTATCATGATATTGATTGTCATTACGATTATGCCTGTTGTGAGCTTGCAAGTACATTCCATGTACTGACCTGGCGTGTCATGCCAGATTTCAGGAAAGTCTCATTGGAAAGGAGTGCTGCTCGAGTCTAGATCGTGTCCACATCGGTGTCCTGTGCTATGGAGTTTCCACTACGACGTTGTTCCGCTGCCGCGTAGTTATAATCAAGGCCCCTTTATGTTCACTAAATAATGTACATATTGTTCAGCCGCATCGTGTGTGTCGCTTGGCCTCGACACCTGTTGTAATGTAAACTATGATCCGCTAGCATCAATGAAGCGGTTGTTTTCTGTACCAAGATGTTGTGTGTTGCCAGAAGACATGGTCTCTGGGCTGGCAATACATGGTAAACCGGTCGCTCTGAGCCGGGGTGTCACAATACCCCTTTTCTTCGGAGTTGGCTTAGGAGTTGGTTCAGGAAGTGTCCAATTATTTTCATTAGTCAACATATTATTCAATAGCAATTCAGCTTGATCAACTATTCTTTCCCTGAAAACACAACCAGCACAACTATCCAGGTGGTCTCTGGAAGCATCGGTTAGTTCATTATAAAAGATATCAAGTATTTCATTTTTCTTGAGAGGATGATCAGGCAAAGCATTAAGTAATTGGAGAAGCCTCCCCCAAGCTTGTGGGAGACTCTCTTCTCAATTTGCAAAAATTATATATTTCCCTTAAAGCAGCTTGTTTCTTATGCGCGGGGAAATATTTAGCAGAGAAGTAATAAATCCTATCGTGGGGACTACGCACACAACCAGGATCAAGAGAATTAAACCATGTTTTAGCATCACCCTTTAATGAGAACGGAAATAACTTAAGGATGTAGTAGTAGCGGGTTTTCTCATCATTAGTGAACAGGGTGGCTATATCATTTAATTTAGTAGATGTGCCACAACAGTTTCAGATTCATAGCCATAAAAAGGATCAGATTCAACCAAAGTAATTATCTCAGGATCAATAGAGAAATGATAATCCTTATCAGTAACACAGATAGGTGAAGTAGCAAAAGCAGGGTCATATTTCATTCTAGCATTCAGAGATTTTTCTTTCAGCTTAGCTAATAGTTTCTTAAGATCATTCCTATCATTGCAAGCAAGAAAGTCTCTAGCAGTTTCTTCATCCATAACATAACCCTCAGGCACAACATGCAATTCATATCTAGGGGGAGAATCTTCATCATCACTTTCATCAATATTATCAGTTTCAATAATTTCATTCTCTCTAGCCCTAGCAAGTTGTTCATCAAGAAATTCACCTAGTGGCACAGTAGTATCAAGCATAGAAGTAGTTTCATCATAAGTACCATGCATAGCAGAAGTGGCATCATCAATGACATGCGACATATCAGAATTAATAGCAGAAGCAGGTTTAGATGTCGCAAGCTTACTCAAAACAGAAGGTGAATCAAGTGCATAGCTAGATGGCAGTTCCTTACCTCCCCTCGTAGTTGAGGGAAAAATCTTAGTTCTTTCGTCTTTCAAGTTCCTCATAGTGATCAGAAGATATAAATCCCAAGTGACTCAAAGAATAGAGCTATGCTCCCCGGCAACGGTGCCAGAAAATAGTTTTGATAACCCACAAGTATAGGGGATCGCAATAGTTTTCGAGGGTAGAGTATTCAACCAAAATTTATTGATTCGACACAAGGGGAGCCAAAGAATATTCTCAAGTATTAGCAGTTGAGTTGTCAATTCAACCACACCTGGATAACTTAGTATCTGCAGCAAAGTATTTAGTAGCAAAGTAGTATGGAAGTAACGGTAACGGTGGCAAAAGTAACAGTGATAATTTTGTAGTAATTGTAACAGCGGCAACGGAAAAGTAACTAAGCAAAGAGCAATATGTGAAAAGCTCATAGGCATTGGATCGGTGATGGAGAATTATGCCGGATGCGATTCCTCATGCAATAGTTATAACATAGGGTGACACAGAACTAGCTCCAATTCATCAATGTAATGTAGGCATGTATTCCGAATATAGTCATACGTGCTTATGGAAAAGAACTTGCATGACATCTTTTGTCCTACCCTCCCGTGGTAGCGGGGTCCTATTGGAAACTAAGGGATATTAAGGCCTCCTTTTAATAGAGTACCGGACCAAAGCATTAACACTTAGTGAATACATGAACTCCTTAAACTATGGTCATCACCGGTAAGTACGCCGATTATTGTCACTTCGGGGTTAACGGATCATAACACATAATAGGTGACTATAGACTTGCAAGATAGGATCAAGAACTCACATATTCATGAAAACATAATAGGTTCAGATCTGAAATCATGGCACTCGGGCCCTAGTCATAGCAACATCAATCTCAGAACATAATGGATACTAGGAATCAAACCCTAACAAAACTAACTCGATTACATGGTAAATCTCATCCAACCCATCACCGTCCAGCAAGCCTACGATGGAATTACTCACGCACGGCGGTGAGCATCATGAAATTGGTGATGGAGGAAGGTTTATGATGACGATGGCGACGGATTCCCCTCTCCGGAGCCCCGAACGGACTCCAGACCAGCCCTCCCGACAGAGATTAGGGCTTGGCGGTGGCTCCGTATTGTAAAACGCGATGAATCCTTCTCCCTGATTTTTTTTCTCCCCGAACGTGAATATATAGAGTTGGAGTTGAGGTCGGTGGAGCACCAGGGGGCCCACGAGGCAGGGGCGCGCCCAGGGGGGTAGGCGCGCCCCCACCCTCGTGGATAGGGTGTGGGTCCCCTGGCCTTGATTCTTTCGCCTGTATTTTTTATTAATTCCAAAAATATTCTCCGTGAAGTTTCAGGTCATTCCGTGAACTTTTATTTCTGCACAAAAATAACATCATGGCAATTCTGCTGAAAACAGCGTCAGTCTGGGTTAGTTCCATTCAAATCATGCAAGTTAGAGTAAAAGTGTTTGGAAAAGTAGATACGATGGAGACGTATCACCCTCCCAACACGATCACATATCTTGTTGCGTACATCTCATTGTGCGAGAATTTCCTGGGCTGCCAACCACACTGGGGCCTATTCAAACAAATCTTCACTTGCCGTTCCCAAACGGTGAAGAAAGTAAATCCGACTGACGAAAAGACGCACGTGATTCAAATCTGTGGGGGTTTAGGCATTCAGACTAGGGGTAGAAGCACTTTTCCTCCTATGACCCTTCCCGAGTAAGTCAGGGGATGGCAGTCCACCTGGTTCTACTGCCAAGACGTCCCGACTCCTGGTCAATCGACCGGTCTCCCCCCTTTCACTATGGAGCGACTCTCCCAACCTTCTTTACTGATTGTGACCTGAGAGGAGAAAGGCGAGGTTGTCCATTTTAGTCGACCAGGTCGTTAACTTAGTCTGAGAGGGTGTGCCTGGCATGGATTTGTTGGAAGTGTTCCTCAGTCGATGCATCCAGCCTCTCCAAGCCCGCGATCATCCGATGTGGATGTACTCGGGCACGAACGACACCGCTCAGGTCCACCCGGAGGAGGTTGCCGAGGAGACGGTGGCAGCTGCGGAGCATTATACTAGGAACAAAGATAACCCCAGGGAGTCCAGGAGAGTTCTGCCATTCGATGCCGACCATGAGCCGGAAAAGGTCAGGTCCTCATTACCGAGTGTTTTCTTATTCTGACCTCCAATTGCTCTTGAATCCGACTGATGCTTATTTAACTCACGTCCTGCAGATTTATACCAGGAAGTATTCGATGCCAAACATGGATCAGGTATAGGAGGGAGTGGAGAGCGAAGCTGGGAGTGCCGACTGGCAATCTAACGACGAGACTGATGAAGACAGTGAGGATTCAAGTAGCAGTGAGGAGGTCGACTCGCCGCCTCGCTCTGAGAGGCGTTCCAAGCAGTCGCAGGATCCTGCGAGTGGGCGTGGCAAAGCAGCTCCACCAAGTACGCAAGCTCCGAAGCGCACTTGGACGTCCACTCCCGAGCCAATAGAGAAGGCCCCAAAGCAGGCCAAAGTTGCTGCGCCTAAACCTCGGAAGGCCTTGCCCAAGATCAAGGTGGCGGTGCCTGTCGCCTTAGCGTGAGTGTTTCTTCCTTTCGTTTTCATTTCGATCGGAACTTCTTTTCTTGCTTGACCGAGTGAAGTTGGGAACTTTTAGTGCTGCTACCTCTGGAACGTCCATGGACATTGACAAGGAGCAAGATGACGCGGAAACTGCAGACGCGGCCACATCTCGGGCAGGTATAGCTCCACGGCCATGCTCTTATTTCACCAACTGTTCTGATGGTCGACTGAACTCTTACGGTCGAGTGTTTTGCAGTGCCAACAAATGTTATTCAACTTCCAGACGATGACGATGATGAAGAAGTGCCACAAAAGGACACAGGGAGAAGGGGCAGGACTCTGAGCAAGAAGGTGCCTGCTAGCAAAGTGTCTCACTCGACATCAGCATCGTATCCATTCGTTCATCAACTTGGTGATCCAGTTCGAACTTCTGTTTCTTTTGCTGATCCTGTGTCGACTTTCCAGCCTTCAGCGTCGACTCTTCAGGCCTCTGCTCCAACTGTGCAACTTCAAGCTTTAGTTCCTCCAGCTACCTTGTTTGTTCCACCAACCCCTCTTCTGGTCAGTCATCGCATCCCGGAGGACCAAGTAGGTGCTGCCAAGGAAGTTATGATCCAAGCAGGCTTAATGATGGACCGAATGAAGGTGGTGTACGAAACCATCAAGGCCGCCTATGATGCCAGCTCTGCCCTTCAAGCCAACGTCCGAGTAAGTGGTATTGTAAGTTGATTTCCGAGTCGGCTTTCAGCTTGATCTTTGCTCTGTTAGGATATGCTACTTGAGAACTGCTGCTTTACTATTCGTAAGATGTCCGTGGATGAGCGTTTTGGAACCTTATGTGCATCTATCATAAGTTTGCACCTTGTATCTGGTCACCCACTGGGTGTTTCTCTTTTGCTTTGTAGTTCTTTCACTTGAGTTGACCAGGTCGCGCCGTGTGAAATCCTGAACCAGTGGGGGCACGCTGAGTGCACGCACTGGGTGCAGTCCCTGAGACCGCCGTCGAATGTTTGATTCGGTGGGGGTCTTTGTGAAATGTTTGTTTGTTGTACTTCCACTCGGTCTAGACAGGTCGTGTCGAGTGGGAACTGAACCAGTGGGGGCACGCTAAGTGCACCCATTGGGTGTAGTCCCCGAGACCGCGGTCGACTGTGGGCAGTCGGTTGTGGTCTGAGAACTGGTGTTGTTGTTTGTTGTTTTTGCTCCTTCCACTCGCGCTGGGCGGACCATGTCGAGTGGGAAGTTGAACCAGTGGGGGCATGCCAAGTGCACCCAATGGGTGTAGTCCCCGAGACTACTGTTGAATGTTTGATTCGGCAGTGGTCTTAGAACTCTTTTTGTCATAAAAATCTGACCTTGTATCTTATCACTCGGGAGTGGCTGATCTTTATTTCTGTCGATTGACTTGTCTTGTTGTTTGCTGTAGAAATCTTGTGATCTTGGAACCAAGTTTGCTAATTTGGTGAGGAAGCAGATCCAGCTCAATCTTGACCTGGAGTTGGCCAAGGAGAACTTGAAGAAGGCCAAGGATGAAGCAACTGCCATGGGAGGTAATAATTTGTCAACTGCTCGCCTTGTCATCTTTTCCTTTCATCTTGTGAACCGAGTGATTCCACTCGAACAGATGTGCGTAGTGAAAACTGTCAACTCCAAGCTCGTCTGAAGAATGTTATCTCTTTAGACAAAATGAAGCAGGCTCTGGAATAGAAGGACCTCGATCTTGCAGCGGCGCAGAAGACGGCGTGAGAGAAAACCGAACTTGCTGACAAGAAGTTGGCTTCAGTCGTCAAGTTGGAAGAAGAGAACGCCAAGTTGAAAACTATTGTTGATGAAGCGAATAAAGAATTCGTGCAGCTGAAGGAGGAGAAGGTGGCCTTAACTGACAAAGTCAAAGTTCTCACTTGGAAGAGAGACGAACTAGAGACTTATCTGGGAGGTCTTGCCAAGAATATGTTCCTCATGCTTGAAGGTAGTTTCCTTTGTCCGACTGATTGCAAAAAACTTCTTCACCATGCAACTGTTGATTCATTATTTTTCTGTGCGTGCAGAATTCTGTCAAAACTTTGAGGAAGAAATTGGGCGAATTGAGACGAGTCTGGACCCTATCAACTCCCCAGTCAAGGACGAATCCGCGATGAACATGCTGCGACTGGAATCCCGCCTTGCAAGTGTCTTGGATTACATCGCTCGACTGAAAGTCGCGTTGTCCAAGATCGACAAGGAGTTATGGCCAGAGGATGTGCTTCTGAATGATCTCGAGTCACAGATGACTCGACTCAACAGCATCCCTGACCGAGTGCAGGCGTGGAAGAAGTCAGCTGCCCGCTGCGGTGCTGACGTAGCTTTATCACTTGTTCGTCTCCATTGCAAGGAAGTCAAAGAAGAGAAGCTGGCGCCTCTTAAGGTTGCCAACACCAAGAAGCTTCAATTCCAATCCTTCATGGAGACCTTCATCGACGCAGCTACTCGCATTGCAGACGACATTGACCTGGACAGTTTCGTCGAGCCAGCAAGTCCTTCTCCTGCCGAGTGAAAAACTTGATAACTTTAACTTCATTTGCCTCGGAATGCTGAGTGATTTTGTAATCGTTAAACTCTTTCGGGCTTGACGCCCGAGTACTTCTGCTGGTGGTTCTGAACCTTCATGGATTTATCCGAACTTGGTTGCTTTATTTGAATGCAATTACTTTGTATGTATTGCTTTCGGATTTTTTTGACCTAGGCGAATCTAGGATCGCAGCCGAGTCTCCGAGTGAGAGGATTGCTCTCCACTCAGAGTGGACGTTGTACTTGTGGCGCAGCTCAGAGTGCAACGAGACATTGTACATGTGGCGTAGCTCAGAGTGCAAGAAGACGTTGTACTTGTGGCGCGGCTCAGAGTGCAACCATACGCTGTACTTGTGGCATAGCTCAGAGTACGTGGCCAAGTTTCTGAGTGAGAGGATTGCTCTTCACTCGGAGTATGTTTTGAAACTTAGGCGGATCGGGTTCGCGGCTAAGCCTCCGAGTGAGAGGGTTGCTCTTTGCTCGGAGTATGTTAACTTAGGCAAGTACGGGATCGAAGCTAAGCCCCCGAGTGAGAGGGTTGCTCTTCACTCGGAGTATGTTTTGAAACTTAGGCGGGTACGGGATCGCAGCTAAGCCCCCGAGTGAGAGGGTTGCTCTTCACTTGGAGTATGTTTTGAAACTTAGGCGAGTACGGGATCGCAGCTAAGCCCCCGAGTGAGAGGGTTGCTCTTCACTCAGAGTATGTTTTGAAACTTAGGCGAGTACGGGATCGCAGCTAAGCCCCCGAGTGAGAGGGTTGATCTTCACTCGGAGTATGTTTTGAAACTTAGGCGAGTACGGGATCGCAGCTAAGCCCCCGAGTGAGAGGGTTGCTCTTCACTCGGAGTATGTTTTGAAACTTAGGCGGGTATTGGATCGCAGCTAAGTCCCCCGAGTGAGAGGGTTGCTCTTCACTCGGAGTATGTTTTGTAACTTAGGCGAGTACGGGATCGCAGCTAAGCCCTCGAGTGAGAGGGTTGCTCTTCACTCGGAGTGTTTTTTGAAACTTAGGCTAATCGGGTTCGCGGCTAAGCCCCCGAGTGAGAGGGTTGCTCTTCACTCGGAGTGTTTTTTGAAACTTAGGCAAATCGGGTTCGTGGCTAAGCCCCCGAGTGAGAGGGTTGCTCTTCACTCAGAGTGTTTTTTGAAACTTAGGTGAGTACGGGATCGCAGCCAAGCCCCCGAGTGAGAGGGTTTCTCTTCACTCGGAGTATGTTTTGTAACTTAGGCGAGTACGGGATCGCAGCTAAGCCCCCGAGTGAGAGGGTTGCTCTTCACTCGGATTGTTTTTTGAAACTTTGGCGAATCGGGTTCACAGCTAAGCCCCGAGTGAGAGGGTTGCTCTTCACTCGGAGTGTTTTTTGAAACTTAGGTGAATCGGGTTTGTGGCTAAGCCCCCGACTGAGAGGGTTGCTCTTCACTCAGAGTGTTTTTTGAAACTTAGGCGAATCAGGTTCGCGGCTAAGCCCCTGAGTGAGAGGGTTGCTCTTCACTCGGAGTGTTTTTTGAAACTTAGGAAAATCGGGTTTGCGGCTAAGCCACCCACTAGGGGATTTGAACACACATGCTTATGTGAAAACAATCATTAAGATACTGCAAAAATCATGCCTTTGATAAGCAAGCTGAAGGATTCTTATTACAACTCGTCGATCCGAGTGTTTAGGTATAAAAACGGCGGAGCAGATCCGCGTTTCACGAGCGTGGCTCGTCTTCTTTCTTGGCTATGTTGTAAAGATGATACGCCCCATTGTGGAGCACCTTGGTGATGATGAAGGGGCCTTCCCAGGCCGGAGCGAGCTTGTGAGGCTGTTTCTGATGCACTCGGAGCACAAGGTCTCCTCCTTGAAATGCTCGGCCTCTGACATTTCGGGCATGGGATCGACGCAGGACTTGTTGATAGATGGTTGACCGGATCAGAGCCATCTCTTGTTCGTCCTCTAGGATATCAACTGCGTCCTGGCGTGCATGTTCTGCTTCAGCTTCTGAGAAGAGTTCCACTCGGGGGGGGGCATTGTGTAGCAAATCACTCGGAACCACGGCTTCAGCACCATATACCATGAAGAAAGGGGTTCGATCAGTCGACCGATTGGGTGTCGTCCTCAATCCCCATAGGACAGATGGCAACTCAGTCACCCAAGCCCTAGCTGCGTGCTTGAGGTCGCGCAACAATCGGGGTTTCGGCCCTTGAAGGATCATGCCATTCGCTCTTTCTGCCTGCCCATTCGACTGTGGATGCGCAACGGATGCGTAATCGACTCGAGTGCCTTGGGAAGCGTAGAATGCTTTGAACTCATCAGAATCAAAGTTGGAGCCGTTATCTGTGATAATGTTGTGAGGGACTCCATAACAGAATATCAACTCTCTGATGAAACTAATGGCAGTGCTTGAGTCAAGATTCTTGATAGGCTTGGCTTCGATCCATTTGGTGAATTTGTCGACTGCTACGAGTAAATGAGTGAAGCCGCTTCTGCCGGTCCTGAAAGGTCCAACCATGTCCAATCCCCAAACTGCAAAAGGCCAGACGAGTGGAATTGTCTTCAAAGCAGATGCGGGCTTGTGAGACATGTTTGAGTAAAACTGGCAGCCTTCGCACTTGTCGACTATATCTTTAGACATCTCATTTGCACGCGGCCAGTAAAATCCCACTCGGTATGCTTTGGCCACGATGGTCCGAGAGGACGCATGGTGACCACAGGTCCCGGGGTGAATATCATTTAAGATCAGTCGACCTTCTTCTGGAGAGATGCAACGCTGAGCTACTCCGGTGACACTTTCTCTGTAAAGCTGTCCACTTATTACTATGAAGGCTTTGGATCTGCGAGCGATCTGGCGGGCCTCATCTTCATCCTTTGTGAGCTCCTGCCTGAGTAGGTATGCAATATATGGCACCGTCCAGTCGGGGCGATCACTAAAACCTCCATGATTAAGTCGACTACAGCTGGGACCTCAATCTCAATCGGATTGGTTGAACTTATCGGTTGCGGGGGCTCCTCTATAAAAGGATCCTCTTGAACTGACGGGGTGTGGAGATGCTCCAAGAACACATTACTGGGAATGGGTTTCCGAGTGGAACCTATCTTCGCCAGATCATCAGCCGCTTGATTCTTGAGTCGGGGTATGCGGTGGAGCTCCAACCCTTCAAACATCTTTCTCTAACTGTCACAGCCCTAGAAATTGCTTTGCAATTAGTTGCATTAGTGAGCAGCATCATGCATCCTTTGATTTTTCTAAGGAATTGGAAATGAGGGAATTTTCAAAGCCTCAGAAATCTTCTAACTAAAATGATCAACATTAAAAAAAATCTCTTCAAACAAGTCCGAGAAAATGTTTCTGTTAATCTCTGAAAATATTGGCAAGAGGTAAAATTCAAACCAATATTTTGGGAATCTCAGAAATAATTATTTTTGGGCCTTTGAATTAATTCACTAGCTATTTGAATTGGGTTTATATTTACTATAAAATAGATATAAGCCCAATAATTGTGAAATTTTGCATGTGGCTCTGGACTAGTTCTCTAAGTCCACATAACAATTTTCAGAAGCTAGAAAATTGGTTTGGTTTGGAAACTAAATCAAAACAAAGTTAAAGAAATAGAAAAGAGAAACAAAACAGAAAGACAGAGAGAGAGAGATCTCACCTGGGCCTACTCACCTGGCGGCCCAGCTCGCTGGCCCAGCCCACCTAGGCTCCCTGTCGCCTTCCTCCTAGCACCAGTAGGCGAGTAGGCAAATCCTATTTAGCGCCACAAGCGCCGGTTTCTTCTGTTTCTGCAAACCGGCGCCTGCAGGCACCTTAGCTGGGCTCAGCCCACTTAGCGTTTCCTTTTATCTGTTTTGAAGTGCAAAAACACTGCGAGCCACAGAATCGAACATCAGTCCTCTGCGTTCTCAGCACACGCACCTAACCACTAGGGCCATCGCGATATTATGTATGTAACAGCTTTTGTCCTCTTTCTTCTTCGCTAGTTCGCATCTCTTTTGCTTTTTTCTATTTTTCTGTCCTTCTTTCCTTTTCTATTTATTTCTTTTTCTGAAATGCGCGATTGTAAATAGATGAACTTTTTCTTCATAATCAATGAACATTTTTTCAGAAGTCCATGAACTTTTCTCCAATTTGATGAACTTTTTTCAAAATTTGTGAACATTTTTTAACATTTGATGAACTTGTCTAAAAAAATCCATGAACTTATTTTTCAAATTCGATGAACTCTTCTCAAATTTAATGAAAATTTAAAATTCGCCGAACTTTTGATGAAAACCAATGAACTTTTCTCAAGTTCGATCATTATTTTTCAAATTCGATGAACTTTATCTTAAATTCCATGAACTTTTTTTCCAAATCGATAAACTCTTTTCAAATTTGATGAACTTTATCTTAAATTTGATGACCTTTTTCCAAATTTGATGAACTTTTTTTCAAAATCGATAAACTCTTTTCAAAACCGATGAACTCTTTTCAAATTTGATGAACTTTATCTTAAATTTGATGAACTTTATCTTAAATTCGATGAACCTTTTTTCAAAATCGTTGAACTCTTTTCAAAACTGATGAACTTTTTTCAAATCTGATGAACTTTTTTCAAAATCGATGAACTTTTTTTCAAATCGGATGGTTTTGTTTTTCAAATTCAATGAACTCTTTCTCAAATTTGTTTTTTTTAACTCGATGAACTTTTTTCAAATTCACGAACTTTTTTCATTTTTTTGAAGTTTTCTTTTTCAATTCATGGTTTATTTGAATGCTTTTTCATATTTAAGTTTTCTTTAGTCAAATAATTTATAGTGGGTATGTAATACTAGTATATGTTTAATGTTTATACTGGATGAAAGGTCAAAGCGCTCAGTTTTCCTCAAGTAATCAACAAACCAAGTATGGTCTAGTGGTTAACTCGTGTGGGCATCTACTTGGGCTTCGGGAGTTCGAGGGTGAGTCCAACATATCCCCGAATTTAATGTCGCATTTTTCCTTCGCCGTTTGCTTTATAGCACGTTGCTAGGCCGACCCACTTCGCGCCCGTGCGAGCGCCAGCGTCGCGAACCGGCACCTACAGCGCTCAATAGGAGCTCCCGAGGCAAGGGCGCGTGCCCGGCACACGCAGCCACACGCCCAAGCCACCTCCTGCCTGGCTACCTACATCCCCGATGACCTGGACGCGTCCACGCGTGCCACGCCACCTCCCCGGCCGCCTCTCCCCTCCCCTGGCTCTCTCCCTCGCGTCACCCGAGCGCCACCGCCGCCGTCGACGCTGTTCACCACGCCCAGAGCCATTGCCACGTCTCCTCGTCATGCCCAGGCGCTCTACCTTGACGCCCTCGTCCTCTCCGTCGACTCCCGCGATGCCGGACGCCTCGAAGTGCCGCCCCCGACGCCTTCTTCTTCCTCGGGTCACCGAGATCGCTCTCGCCGCCCCGCTCACTCCGACGCCTCCCCCGAGCTCCTGACCTGCTCCTCGACCCAGCTGTGAGATTCTGCTCCGGACCCCTCTTCTCCCTCTCTCGTTTGCGCCCGCTAGCCTCATCCCCAACCATGGCCGAAGCTCGCCTCCGCCCGAGCTCGTCGCCGGCGTTACTCCGGCGACCTATTGGTCACACCACCGTGTCCAACGGATTCGTGAGCACGCGTAGTCATGCGTATGCCGTTAGCTAGTCGGCACGCTGTAGCAACGAAACCGCCGTCAACCGAACCACGGCAGCCGCAAACCTCGTCGTCGGCGTCGATTCCAGTGACCCCCGCGTCCAACTACACTGCTCCTTGGTGCGGTGGAGCAAGGGCTACGCCCTGGTGCCCTCAGCGCTTGAACCTGCCGCATGTAGCGCGTTCCCGAGCGACGCCACCGCGTTTGTGTGCTCGCCGGCTTTCAACTCCGGCGTGCTGACGTGGGAATTAACCCTAGTGACAATCACAGCTGGGCCCCACTGCCTAACTAACCATAGTTTAGTTCTTGTTAATTATAATTAACCACAGTGGCCCCACGCGTCAGCTTTGACTGCACTGACGTGTTCGTTGACCCGACCCCACCTGTCTGTGACCCTAGGCAGCACCGAGTCACTGACCAGTAGGACCCACTGGTCAGGTTTGACCTGGACCGGCCCTGTTGACCCGCTGACATCACAGTGTCATCATGCTGATGCAGTAATCACTTTTCTGGATTTTAGATAAATCTAAACGATTTATTTATTTTCAGAAAATATCCTAAACTTCTAAAAATCATATAAATTCAACCGTAACTCCAAATGAAATAATTTATATATGAAAAATTATCAGAAAAATACAATCTATCCATTTGTACCATTTTCATGCATGTTGGAACAACTTATAGTTTCTGAATAGGGCAAATCATATGTTTGGCATTTAAATAATCACATATGGAGTTTGAATTTGAACCTTTGGTGCAAACCAACTTCATTTAACTTTGTTGCTAGTTGCATTAGCTGAAAGCACCAGCATGTTGCCATGTCATGATCATGCATCATATTGTTGCATTGCATTGATTGTGTTTCCTCTCTGTTGCGGGTAATTGTTCCCCCTCAATAGACGTGGTTTCGACGATGAGATCGATGACACCGATGAAGAGCTATATTATCTTCAGAAGTACCAGTCAAGCAAAAATCCCTTGTTCATTCTGATACAATCCCACTCTCTCGCTTCTGCTCTCTTTTACTGCATTAGGACAACAGCGCTTCAACTGTTACATGTTGTGGTAGTTGAACCCCTTTCCTCTGCATGACCTGTCATTGCCACAGTAAATAGATGAAACCCACTAGCATGAGTAGGAGTTGTTTGAGCCCTGATGTGCCTACTCATTCATGCTTGTTGTCATGCCTGCTACTGCTCAGATTTGAGTCAGGTCTGATTCATCGGGGATGAATTGGAATGTGGTGAACATGTCCTACTGTTGAGAGCTAAGTGTATGAACACGATTTGGTAAAGATAGCGGTGAGAGGCCATGTAGGAGTACATGGTGGGCTGTCTCATTGAAACTATCCTCAGGAACTGAGTTCTGTGTTTGTGATCCATGAACAGCTACTACCACACATTGGAATGCTTAAGTGCCCCTCTCGACTTATTAATCGCCTTGATCTCTGTCCAGGAGTTGCAACTAGTTTCTGGTGTTTGTAGGATATGTGTTGGGGGTCGTGCGTAGCTCTGTCCCTAGGGGTGGTCTATGATGCGGTAGAGACACGAGGCACGGTGTACCGGGACGCCCGTTTGGTGCCTCGGGAACCCTGCTCTCATCGTTTGGGGTCGTGAGTGAAACCCCGGCCGGATCTCCTTGCGGATGGAACCCGAATAGACGATAAACCTGGACTAGAGACTTGTGTGGTTAGTCAGGTCGTGGCCGACACCCTCGCTGGGCTTCTGCTTGAACGTTTCCTAGTACATGTCATGTAAACGGCGATAAGTGGTGAGAGCGTGTGTGAAGAAGTACACCCCTACAGGGTTAACATGATCTATTCGAATAGCCGCGTCTGAGGTAAAGGACTTCTGGGTTGCCTATACAGTTCATAGACAAGTGAAAGTGGATACTCTAAAAAATGTGCAAGATAAGCATGAGTGCTATGGATGGCCTTCTCGTAGGGAGACGGGAGCGGATCCATAGTGGTGTATTGATTTGGTGAATATGTGGACTCGTGTGCGCCACCCCAAAAGAGTTACTTGCATACATAGTTCGGGATAGCCACTGAGTCAAAGCTGGCTTGCTGCAGTTAAACTCCACCACGCCCTTTGTTGATACTGATGCATATGTAGCTAGTTCTGATGTAAGTCTTGCTGGGTACATTTGTACTCACGATTGCTTAATTTATGTTTTTGTAGAGAGACTTCAGTCTCACTAGTAGTTCTGCATGGGCTTCGACGTTTAGCTTGTTACCTCAGCTACGATCTTGTGCCCTCGGCAGGGTCTTGTAGATAGTCAGGCTTCTCAGCCTTTTTCATTTGTAGTTGTCTGTACTCAGACAAGTTAAGCTTTCGCATGTGCTTATTGCTTGTATGACTTGAATGCTGGGTCATCAGACCCATGTTTGTAATATCTGGCTCCTCGGAGCCTAATGAATAAATACTTTGAGTCATAGAGTTTGGTTGTGATGCCATGTTGTATTTGCACATATCGAGCATATTGTGTGTATGTTATTGGAATGCTTGGTATGTGTGGGATCCAACAACCTAGTTGTTTATCCTTGGTAGCCTCTCTTACCAGGAAATGTCTCCTAGTGCTTCCACTGAGCCATGGTAGCTGGCTACTACTCTGGAACACTTTGGATGGCCGGCATGTGTCCTTCTTCGTTCCTGTGTCTGTCCCTTCGGGGAAATGTCACGCGTTGTTCCTTTAAGTCCTTGTAGCTTGCTACGACTTGGGTTCATACGTTGATGACCGACACGTTCGTTGCTGGGTCATCTATGCCTGTCCCTGTAAGTTAGTGCCACTTTGGATTCACGACTAGTCATGTCAGCCCGGGTTCTCTATCATATGGATGCTAGCGACACTATCATATACTGAGCCAAAAGGCGCAAATGGTCTCGGGCCAGGTAAGGTGGCACCCGTGGGAATACCGTGCGTGAGGCCACAAAGTGATATGATGTGTTACATGCTAGATCGGTGTGACTTAGGATCGGGGTCCTGACACTAACTTTCTCACTGCATTGCAGTAACTAGTCATGGCAGGGCTCCTGATGTCCCACTCCTTCATTACCTAATTGACCACCAAATCTGAGTCACCGTATACCATCAGGCGACTGACGCCGAGTGAGATGGCCATACGCAACCCATATAAAAGTACCTCACACTCAGCTTCATTGTTTGAGGAGTCGAAATGAATTTGAAGGACATAAATGAGCTTGTCGCCTCTTGGGGATACCAGGACCACTCCAGCACCAGAACTGTTCAACATTTTGGACCCATCAAAGAACATAGTCTAATGTTCCGAATGAATCTGAGTCGGTTGCTGTTTTTCAATCCACTCGGCAAGGAAGTCTGCTATTCCTTGAGACTTGATTGCTTTCTTTGCCTCGAACTTGATATCCAAAGGAAGGATTTCAATTGCCCACTTGGCCACTCGACCAGTTGCATCTCGATTGTTCAGAATTTTTGATAATAGAGCATCACTGACGACTGAAACCGAATGGTCCGCGAAGTAATGTGCAACTTTGCTCGTGGTCAAATGAATCCCGTAGACAAGCTTCTGGTAATGCGGATACCTTTGCTTGGACGGAGTCAAGACTTCAAAAATATAGTACACTAGGCATTGAACTTTGTAGGCTTTGCCTCCTTGTTCCCGCTCGACTGTGAGCACTATGCTGACAACTTGTCTAGTGGTTGCGATATATAGCAGTAGAGGCTCCTTGCTGATTGGGGCAGCAAGCACTGGTTGGGTGGAAAGCAGGGCTTTGAGCTCTACAAACGTTGCTTCGGCTTGAGGAGTCCACTCGAACTTATCAGACTTCTTCATCAGTCAGTAAAGAGGCAATGCCTTTTCACCGAGACGAGAGATGAATCGGCTCAATGCAGCCAAACAACCAGTAAGCTTCTGAAAATCATGCACACGCACAGGGCGTTTCATTCGGATAATTGCTCCAACCTTTTCTGGGGTTGCGTCGATCCCCCATCCGGAAATGAGGCAAGTGAGTAACTTTTTGCCTGGGACTCCGAATGTGCACTTTGATGGATTGAGCTTGATATCATATCTTCTTAAGTTGGCAAAGGTTTCAGCAAGCTCAGTCAATAGGTCGGAACCTTTGCGTGACTTGACCATGATATCATCCATGTACGCTTCCACGTTTCGACTGATTTGAGTGAGCAGGCACTTCCGAATCATGCGCATGAACGTGGCGCCAGCATTCTTGAGGCCAAAGGGCATGGTAACATAGCAAAAACACTCGAATGGGGTGATGAAGGCTGTTTTTATTTCATCGGGCCCATACAGTCGGATCTGATGGTACCCGGAATATGCATCCAAAAAGGACAAACGCTCACATCCCGCAGCTGAGTCGACAATCTGGTCGATGCGGGGGAGAGGGAAGTGATCTTTCGGGCAGGCCCGATTGATGTGCTTGAAATCGATACACATACGAAGTGAATCATCTTTTTTGGGAACCATGACAACATTGGCGAGCCACTCGGAGTGGTATATCTTGCGGATGAACTTAGCTGCCAGAAGCCGAGCAACCTCCTCACCAATTGCCTTCCTCTTCTCAACGGTGGACCTATGGAGATGTTCCTTGACAGGTTTTGCTTTTGGGTCGATGCGCAAATGGTGCTCAGCCAGTCCCCTAGGTACACTAGGCATGTCAGATGGTTTCCATGCGAAGATGTCCCAGTTCTCACGGAGGAACTGGATGAGCGCTTCTTCCTATTTGTTGTCGAGTGTTGTTGAGATGTGGGTCGGAGCAGCATTGGGATCAGTCGGGTGAATGTGGATAGGTTCGGTCTCCCTGGCCGACTGAAATGCAGACTCTGAAGCAGGCTTCTTAGCTCGCAACAAATCACTCGGATCTGCATTCTTGTTGTATTCTTCCATCTCTACTGCTACCATTTGTTCATCAAGAATCTTTGAGCCCTTCTGGAGGCACTCTTCTGCTCTTTGCCGATTCCCTGTGATGGTGATCCTCTGGGACCATGCATCTTCAACTTAAGGTACACGTAACATGGTTGAGCCATGAAACGAGCATACGCAAGCCTGCCCAGAATAGCATGGTAGGCACTGTGAAAATCCACCACCTCAAACGTCAACTTTTCCTTGCGATAATTCTTTGAATCACCGAAAACCACATCAAGAGTGATCTGACCGAGTGAATCTGCTTTGTTTCCAGGGATGACTTCGTGGAATCGCATGTTGCTCTCGCTGAGTTTGGAGATCGGGATGCCCATCCCTCGGAGGGTCTCAACATACCGAATGTTCAAACCACTGCCACCATCCATCAAAACCTTGGTCAGTCGGGTGCCCCCAACGACTGGGTCGACCACCAGCACTTTCTGCCCGGGGGTAGCAACGTGCGCAGGGTGATCGGACTGGTCGAATGTAATGGGAGTTTTTCACCACTTCAAATACGTCATAGTTGCCGGAGCAACCATGTTCACTTCTCTATTGATAACTTTCAGTCGACTTTTGCCCTCGATGTCGGCAAAAATCACCAAAGTAGCATTGACATTGGGGTAACCATCATCTTCCTCTTTATCCTCTTCCTTATCAAATTCCTTCTCCTTCTCATTGGGCTGACCCTCTCAGAAACTCTGAATCAAGAGTCGACACTGTCGAGTGGTATGCTTGTGCAGAATCAGGTTACCCTGTTCATCTTTTTTAGTGTGTATGTGACACGGTAAATCGAGAACATCGTTTCCCGACTGATCTTTCACTTTTTGGGGGATCCATGGCCCTTTAGGCTTTCCCTTGAACTTCCCTTTATTCAAAACTACGGCATCAGCAGGACCTGGAGGTTCAGCCTTGCGCTTTTGTATCTGACCGGAATTTCCTCCTCCGGTGTCTTGGGCGACTGGTTTACTCTTGCCACTACGGAGTCGGTCTTCCTCTTTGCCATTAGCGTACCGAGTGGCTATTTCCATCATTCGGGCCAGGGACATGTCTCCTGACCGACCAAATTTCAGGTTGAGCTCTCTGTATCGAACACCCTCTTTAAAGGCGCAAACTGCGTGGTGCTCTGACACATTTTCTACAGTATGATGAAGAGTAGTCCATCTCTGGATGAAGTCTCTCAAAGTCTCATTCTGCTTCTGAACGCAGTGCTGGAATTCAGTCAGCCCAGAAGGTTGCTTGCAGGTGCCCTTGAATGTTTTGATAAACACTCGGGCCAACCCTTCCCAACTGAAAATACTTCCAGGGGCCAACTGATTCAACCAGGCTCTGGCTGAACCCTCAAGCAACAGGGGGAGGTGCTTCATGGCTACATCATCATTGTTGCCACCAATCTGCACAGCCACTCGGTAATCTTCTAGCCAAGTGTCGGGCTTCGACTCACCGGTAAACTTACTCACGCCCATCGCCAACCTGAAGTTGGGAGGGATCTCTACAGCCCAGATGGCTATACTAAAACATTCAGGCCCAGAAACATGTACTTTGCTTCCACTCAAACGATTTATGTCTTGTCCTTCTCTGTGCGCCCGGCCCCTGTCAACCAGGCCTTGTACGAGAAGAGATCTCGCATCAAACCCAAGCTCTCTTGGGTCGACTGGAACTCTCCGCTCATCACCATACGGGCGCCTGTCATATACCGCCAGGGCGCATACGATCCGTCCCACGGAGGGGGCGTAGGCAGTCAACGGTGGTCATCACGGGCGTATCGACGATCATACTGTCCGTGGCCTCGATCCAGGTACTGATCCTGGCGGTGCCCATGATTGTCACGCCGCGGAGGCGATCTTGGACTGTGTGCCGACTGAACTATGTCCACAACCACAGATCTGTTGTGGATTATGTTGCATGACTGAGAAACAGTCGAGTTTTGTTCACCCGCTGCTCGGAGCAGCGCTCGGATCTGCAGCAAACCTCTACCAGCTTCTGAACGAGATGGCTAGATCGATTCTGCTATACAGGCTGCAGCTGCAAGATTCTGGACTGGAGTGCGGTATACCTGAGGTTCAGGCGGAAACAACTGTCGTGGCCGCTGACTGGATTCGGGGATGTGCCGACGAGCGCGTTCATCGAGTGAATGTTGAAGATTCTCCAAATGTGTGCGCTCAGCACGGGTGGCCAGGCGCGCAGCCTCCAAGGCCCGAGCCTCAGAGGTCTCCCCCATGATGGGGGTCTGGAGCGCCTCCATGTTGCGGCGATGCAGCTCTTCCCTCTGTTCCGAAGTAAGGGCTTGGGGCTCATACTCATTGAACGTCCGACGGGCCATCACCGTCACCGCCTCCGCCATTGCGACAGAATCCGGGCGGGCTGCGACGGGTGTCGACCATGAGGACTTCCGTGGCGGGGTCACTGCTTCCGCACTCAGAAAGAGTGTCCGCAGAACCAGTCGACAGATCGAATGGTCCATAGAGAGATTCGTCGGGCTCGATTGCCACGACTAGAGGGGTGACCAACTGGCGAGCCACCGCATGCTTCACCCACCGCTGGAGCCGCGATCGACCAGATCGCTTGCGGCGGCGTACAGCGGGGAGAGTGGATGACGTGGGAGCCGACCGATACTGGGTCGATGGCTGCCGCAGGAGGACGCCACAAGCACTCGCACGGAAGTGCACCGCCCCGCGGTTGGGAAGGGCCTCGACATCGAGGGGGGGCCTCTTGGAGCAAGGCAGAGTCGTCGGCGATGAAAACGAGCGCGCCGAGACGGATCTCGGGGCCCAAAGCCAAACCACCGCCAAAAACCATGTTGATGGAGATCGGAAAAACTGCACCCTCACCGGAAGTCGCTAAGACACCGGCCCCACGGTGGGCGCCAACTGTCGTGGGAGTAAGTTTGACAGTAAGAGTAGGGGTATGTAGGAGGAGGCAAGGCCCTAGCTACGGCGAGATTGTGCACACAAGGTTTACGAGTTCAGGCCCTTCTCGGAGGAAGTAATAGCCCTACGTCTCGGTGCCTGGAGGCTTGTCGACTGGATTATGTGTGAGAGTTACAGGGGGTGCGAACCCTTGTGCCTGAGGAGGGGGGTCGCTTATATAGAGTGCGCCAGGCCCCTCCATCCCTCAGTTATATAGGGTTCAATGTACGTTAAGGCAGGGGCGTTACTGGTAATGCCTGCTATAAATGACTATTAATGATCTTTAAGATTACGGAGTGAACGCCTGACCGTTGCCATACCGAGGCGACTGCAGGTCTTCTGTGCTCCGAGTCATTCTTCTATATGGTCGAGTGACTTAGGTTGGTCGAGTGGAATTGGGGTATACGAATGGAATAGCTAGTCGAGTGGATTGCACTCCAAGATGATTTCAGTTGGTATCTTCTGTTGGACTTTGAATGTCTTTGACTCTAGGGCAGTGTCCTTGGGTAGGGCGTCTAGGTCAGGCCTATGACCCTACCCTAGGTACATGTCATTGTCACATACATTGTGGGTGCCAAATCACTCTCCCCGGAAGCTCCCTTCTCCTCAGTCGCGAAACCTCAGCCCTTCCTCCATGTCGACCCCCACCGTACCAAATTCACCGCCGCCCTCCTCTTCAATGCCGGAGACGTTGTCCGTTTGCCGTCGTGCACTGGGCCATGTGCCTCTTACTCCGTGCTGCCACCTGCCGGAGCTGCCTCAACGACGACCGCGTGAACCGTACCCGAGCCGATTCACCCGCTCTATTGTGCATGGTGCCGGAGCGGCTCCAACTTTGGATGCGTCCATGGCCCCGGCGCTGCTTCCCCATAGTCGTCGACCGTCGCGACATATCTTCTTTCCTGCCGTCGGGAGCCACTGCAACTGCGCCGGCCTCACCGACTCGGCAGCTGGAACTTCCTACTTCACCGGGCCGCAAGATAGGTCATACACTCATCTTAAATCACTTTATTTAGGCATCAATCGTCTGAATTTTATTCTGGGCCAGTCGACTCCCAATGGGAAGCAGCACCCCCCGAGGCGGCGGAGCTCCTAGGTTGCCGGTTGGCTGGTGTCTATCCTAAGGGTGCGGGGGTGCAAGTTCACCGTGGAAGCAATGCTTAGGTGGATATCTTAGAGTTGCGTGGGTTGAACGTACTGCCGCCGCCGGATCTGGATGACGGCGAGTCTTTGTGGATTGGCCGAGGGCGGCGCAACCACGTCAGTGCGGTGGGGCACGGAGCGGGGTTTTGGTCGGAGCTCTCGTGACCATGGACGACGGAGGCAGGCTGCTCTGCCGGTGGTCGCTGGCTCTTCGGGGAAGATTCTGAACAATGTCAGTCGGGTGGCACAAGACGGCCATCAAGCCATCCGGCGTAGATCGGACAGTACCAAAATAAAATAAAATCTTGTGACCCCAATTTAGTTTTCAATCAACAGACGTGTCACCACTATTGTACCTTACTGTTGATCTCTTAGGGTATTTCTTCGGATCAGAGATATGTGTCCTTCTTAACATTATGCATTTTCTGCATCTTCAGCCACACCGTCTTCCTTCTCACTGCAGTTGCTCCAACAAGGGAAGCATACACCAGAAGGGAGCTATAGTCCCCACTCAACAGTTCCCTGCATCGAATGTGCATGCCCGACATTGACAGCCACAACAACTGCAGGGCCATCGACAAGTTAGCACATGATGCTCACTCCTATGGATGGCGGCCAAATAGGTTGTACCCTCATCTTACTTGTGTGCAACATTTATTGCTTTGTTATTCATCTAAGCATGGAAAATAGATTATCACATTTCACTGTATATTCATGTTTATCTCTTAAGAGTCTTGTTCAGGAGTTAATGTTGTTCCATAGTTCAGATAAGAGACTTGTTCTTTAGGTAACGCTGTTCCATAGTTATCATCCATCAGCCAATGCTATCCCACAGGCTGGTGATTATACCACTTCTAGTATTACCTATGTTGTTCTTTAATACTTTTGTGTGCCATCTAGTTAATCCCGAGTACAAATGATACATATTCTGTAGCTTTCATCTATGTTCTCCCTTTAGTTTTTGAAACATGTTGCTGCTAGTTTAGCCCAGTCCTACTATTTATGTCATCTCCTACAGGCACTCATTACATAAATCTAACTACTAGTTGTCTTCCATGCATGTCAGATATAATTGCACACACTGATATATCCACAAACCTCACGGAGCAATGTAACGTCCAACAAACTTGACGTCAATGATACCCAATATGATGGAACATGTAAAGGCAGTTCTTCAGAAGACTTGCAGAAAGATGATGAATCCTATTCACCCCACAAGGTCCTTGCTCTAACTTGGCCCGTGATATGGGTGCAGCATGCATATAATGTCCTGGATTGCATCTACTCCGTTGCAATGCCATGTGCTTAGCCTGCTGATCATACATGTAAATATGGCATGCCTTCCTGTTTTTCAGTACCTATTCCATTCACGATAACATGTTTTGAAATTCAAGTATTGTCGTTCTACTCTGTCGCAATGCCATCTGCTTAGTTTGGACATCATGCTTCTGAATATCTTATCCATTGTTTATTCATCAGTATGTACTTCATATGTCTACCATACCATGTTTTTTTACATTGAAGTGTTGTTCTAGTGGTCTGTTGCAATGCCATCTTAGTTTCCCAATCATACACACATATGTTGCCTTAGTGTTTTTCTGTATGTATTCCGCTATCATATAGTTTTACATTCAACTAGTGTTTTTTTCACTCTGTTGTCCTGTCGTATCCCTAGCTCTTACATCATACTCCCTCCATCCGGATTACATGTCACAGAAATTAATGGATAAAAATGGATATATCTAGAACTGAAATATGCCTAGACACATTCATTTATTTCCAGATGGAGGGAATACATGTCAATATGTCATGCCTTTCTATTCTTCAGTACCTATTCCATATCTCTGTCGTAGCATGTTTTATAACTAAAGCACCATTCTTCTATATAAGGCATGCAAGGGGAAGATGGCTATGTTAGAATCTAAAGGGTTACAAACAAGGTCTTTGCAAAAGATCCAAATGCCAGGAGATAGTAAACCAACTCGAGTGTTCGTAGATACTGCTCTAGCACAGAGAAACCCAACTCCTACTGATAATAAGCAGATTCAAGTGGCCTAAGAACTAGTCCGCTCCAGTCTAGCAAAAATGTGTCAACTCTATTCTAAAAAGCGTGTGTGTATCCTCACATCATGAATTTTTATAGCATTCAGGTCATATTTTCTACATGTTTCTTACCCATCTCTCTTTTAGAAAATAAGCTTAATGGATAGAAGACTTTCTAAACTGGATTGTGTTCGAGGAAAGTATCTTGCGGGAATTCTCTGTGCTCCAATGCTGATGTAAGTACCTGTTGTATATCACTATATTTTTACATCAGCATGTATTTTGTTAATCGTTGTGAATCCAATATTTATCTAATCTAAATTTACTTGTAGCAAAATGTATAATTAAAGGCGACAATGTTGATTTTTATAAGAAAAACTGCCTGGTAGTTTTGCATAGTGAGTTGCATGAGTGTACTATCTCATATCATGCACATTACCAAATTGTAGTGATGTTCTGGTTGCCCAATCATTCATTATGTCAATGTTGCTTTCCTATTACCTTACCTGGCTGATGATAGTTGTGCCATATTGTGTTAATTTGGTGTAGGCTGGTGTGGTCTGGTTGCCCAAACGTTCATTGTGTCAATGTTACTTTCCTATTATCTGACCTGGCCAATGATAGCAATGCTAGTGTGTTAATTTGGTGCAGGATGCTAAAGATAAGAAGGCAAACTCTGAAAATAGCAAGGTAACCCCCTTGTTTCTTTCCAATAAATCTAGGCCAGGTAATATGGCAATAACTCTTGATTAATCTATTCGGTTCCCCTCCTATTTATGTTATGATGCAGTGGTCGAGACACTCTCCCCTATCAATAATACAAGCCTGCCAAAATTGCCATTTGAATCTGTTCAGTTTCCTCTATCTCGGATCCAACAACAAAATATATGTTTGTGAACCAATTACTGGTTGAAGCAATGATGGAAATCATGGAGGAATCAGAGGTGCACATTCTTGCGCAACAACAACTGATCAATGGTTTCATAGACAGTGTAGCAAAGAAGGAAGAACTTGCTCACATGCTTATGGGCGTCAGCTCCGCTGAGGTTGCACATTGTGAGGTTATAGATCGTTAAGTTTTGTTCATTTATTTGCACTGGCATCAATCTTTGATTGCCCAGTGGATGTAATTTCCTGTAATATATTCTGGATGTGCAACGTTTTTCCTTGTATGTCATAAGTTTGCTTAGCGTGCCTCGCATTCCAGCTAACTGGTCGCTCGGAAGCCAAAAAAGTAGTGAAATTATTAGTTAGCACAACCAGTTGTGGGCCCTATATGAAGGAAGTGGCCCACTGCCCTTAATGGGCTTTCCTAATGGGCTCGCAGGGGCCAAAATTCTCATAGGCCTTCGATTGATCGGTTTTGGTCCTGTCCATAATTGCTCATCGTAAAGGGCTCAAATTATAGCTGGGCCTACAGTCATGTTCGAACTTTAGCGGGCCCATTAAGTTGATGGACCATAATCAGGCCGAAAGCTCTATTGGGCCACTATAATTGAAACGAGCCAACAGTTAATGCTTGGCCCTGTTACCTCCCGGGTCATTAACAAGCCGATATCGAAGCGGGCAATAAGTGGGCCCATTCGATTTCACGGGTCGTTAACAGGCCGATACTAAGGTCGGGCTATATATGGCCCAACTGTGGGCCTTTAGCAGGCCGAAAGAGACAGCGGGCTCGTACTGGACCATGAAGTGCATGGGCCGCTAAGAGGCTGAAAGTCAGATCGGACTGTATATGGCCCAATTGTGTTGTGGGCCTTTAGCAGGCCGAAAGAGAAACCGGGCCGATATTGGACCATGAAGAGCATGGGTCATTAGGAGGTCAAAACTCAGGTTCAACTGCAAATGGCCCAACTCATTTCTGGGTCGTTAATAGGCTGAAAGACACATCGGGCTGGAAATTGGCCCAACACTTAAATGGGTTGCTAAAAGGCCGAAAGACGTACATCCTGAAAATTGGCCCATCCCTTGAATGGGCCGTTAACAGGCCAAAACCACATTAGGCCAATATTGAGCCCAAATGTATAGCGGGTTGTTAACGGGCTCAAACTGACGATGGGTTGCAATGGTGTCAAATAGTTAAGGGTCGTTGACGGGCCGAATTGGCACATCTCGTATGGGTCGTGGGATTAAATGGACCAGACACAAGTAGGCCCTATATGGTCCGGACTCTTTCACCTAAATGGGCCACTGTTGGGCCTTGCCACGTGCCAACGTATCATAGGTGCCTCCCGTACAATGAGTGCATGACATCTGTCCCAACGCTGAGCCGACACGTGGACCCTCCGGCGAATGAGAATTTTACACGTGGAAAATCCCCATTGGCCAGGGCTGTTAACGGATTATCGGATCCAAATCGAAACCCTATCTTAATGGCGACCCGTTACAGTGGATGCCACGTGTCGGTTACCCTTGACGAAAACACTTCCATGATGCACCATTTATCGTCATGGAAGTGGACACTTCCGTGATGATAATTTTGGTATTGTCATGGAACACTTCTACGACAGCACAGGTATGACTATCTTGATTTTGTCATAAAATCGTCATGTATGTACATGCATGACAGAAAACATGACCTACTGTGACAAACACGTATCATCACGGAAGTGTATTTTTTTGTAGTGGGTGTGGAGTCCCATCAACGCCAACGGAAAGTTGAGTGTAGACCATAATCCTATATCATAACTCTTACTCGTCGTAGAAATATCTACAACATGAGACATTGCAGCCATGTAGGTAAGTACATTGAATGGACTGGCAAGATCACATTAAGAAAAACAGATGATGAAACTATTCTATATGCAATACGGCTTTGTGGCTCTGTGTCTGAGTTTTGTTCCATATTCCAACATTACACCTCCTTTAATTCCATTAGTACTTCATTCCTTCATACTCTTGGGCTAACCAACATATCAAAAATAAAATTCCAATTCATACATTTTCCTTTGCATTGGTCATGTGTTCACACAGAAAAGTATCTCCATTAAAAGAAAATACACTGGTTCAACCATAAATCAAATCCTTTATTACATCCTTAACCACTTCTCAAAATTCCATCATTCAGAAGTACTTTACTACAAATGCTGCCATTCACATAGTTTGGTGTGGTCAAGCATTACTACCAACTTTATTCATTTGCCCTTCTTGAAGATGCACTAGTCCCACTGGAATTGTGCAATGTGCTCCTTGGAATCATCGATATTTTTCTTCATCATGGTGGCCATGAGTTTCATCTCCATCATCTCTGCATGCACTTCTCTTAGGTATTCCTGAGTATGACGTTGTCTTGCTTCAAGTATTTCTCCGATCTGACGTATGGCTTCCATGGCAGCTTCACGAACAGAGTCGAAGAAGGTTGCTCGTGGTACACGTGAAATGAAAAAGTATTGCCCCATAGTCTTTGGGCAAACTCCTTTCACACGGTGGAGGTGTACCTCCACATACTAGAGTTTCCACTCCATTTTCCATGAATGGATAGCCTTTGTAGATAGCATCCCCTTCAAGATGAATATGCTTTATCATGTCTTTCAGGATCTTTGGGTAATCATGATTACTAGGACCTACCGATCTCGAGTCACCGCAAGACCACTTCTTTGCGGGAAAAGAAATCACTGGTGATGGAGGCAGACGGTGGCTTGCGGGTTTCTTCTTGGCCCCAACCTTCGGCCTCTCCGGAGGGACAACCGGAGATGCGAAGGCCCCCATTTTGGACATCCTCTCCGGAGGATCCGCATGAAGCAGCGGGCCGACAAGCGAAGGACCGGACGAGACAGCCGAGGATTTCGAGGCAGCGGATCTTGCCGCATAGCTCTCTTCATTACAGGAGTAGCTCCAACCATCGTTCCAACTGGATGGCCCTCGGGTCCCGTGAGGTTGGCAACCCCGGTGGCCTCGGGCCCATAGTTGGCCTCGGTGACATGTGTGTGCTGGACAGAATACAACGTCACCGCATAGCCCGGGTCTATGGAGGATTCGATACAAGACCATAGAAGGCCTGCAAATAGACGCATTTAACGATCAGAAGGACGCAGTGCGGGCCCGTGCCCTATGGAGCATTAACAAAAGGAGATACGGTCATCCTTTCACCCTACCAATGAGCGAGGATAAGCCTGGCTGGAAGGCTCGATGGTGACCCCTGGGTGTATCTCCCCGAGAGGGAGGTCGGTCGCTAGTTGCACACGGGCCTCGACCTCGCTCTCTGAGAGTTCCCGTTGAAGAAAACAGTCTGGATCATCCGGCCCTTTGTAGTCAAACATGAGGGCTACCCTATAACCGAGGGGCAGGTGATACGTCTCCAACGTATCTATAATTTTTGATTGCTCCATGCTATTATATATTCTGTTTTGGATGTTTAATGGGCTTTATTATACACTTTTATATTATTTTTGGGACTAACCTATTAACCCAAGGCCCAGTGCAAATTGTTGTTTTTTTGCATATTTCAGTGTTCCGCAGAAAAGGAATATCAAACAGAGTCCAAACGGAATGAAACCTTCGGGAGCGTGATTTTTGGAACAAACGTGATCCAGAGGACTTGGAGTGGACGTCAAGAAATCAACGAGGAGGCCACGAGGCAGGGAGGTGCGCCTGCCCCCCTGGGCGCGCCCCCCACCCTCGTGGGCCCCTCGTGGCTCCACCAACCTACTTCTTCCTCCTATATATACCCATGTACCCCGAAACCATCGAGGAGCACCACGAAACCCTATTTCCACCGCCGCAACCTTCTGTACCCGTGAGATCCCATCTTGGGGCCTTTTCCGGTGCTCCGCCGGAGGGGGAATCGATCACGGAGGGCTTCTACATCAACACCATAGCCTCTCCGATGATGTGTGAGTAGTTTACCACAGACCTTTGGGTCCATAGTTATTAGCTAGATGGCTTCTTCTCTCTCTTTGGATCTCAATACAAAGTTCTCCTCGATCTTCTTGGAGATCTATTCAATGTAACTCTTTTTGCGGTGTGTTTGTCGAGATCCAATGAATTGTGGGTTTATGATCAAGATTATCTATGAACAATATTTGAATCTTCTCTGAATTATTTTATGTATGATTGTTTATCTTTGCAAGTCTCTTCGAATTATCAGTTTGGTTTGGCCTACTAGATTGATCTTTCTTGCAATGGGAGAAGTGCTTAGCTTTGGGTTCAATCTTGCGGTGCTCGATCCCAGTGACAGCAGGGGAAACGACATGTATTGTATTGTTGCCATCGAGGATAAAAAGATGGGGTTTATATCATATTGCTTGAGTTTATCCCTCTACATCATGTCATCTTGCCTAATGTGTTACTCTGTTCTTATGAACTTAATACTCTAGATGCATGTTGGATAGCGGTCGATGTGTGGAGTAATAGTAGTAGGTGTAGGCAGGAGTCGGTCTACTTGTTGCGGACATGATGCCTATATACATGATCGTGCCTAGATATTCTCATAATTATGCACTTTTCTATCAATTGATCGACAGTAATTTGTTCACCCACCGTAATACTTATGCTATCTTGATAGAAGCCACTAGTGAAACCTATGGCCCCCGGGTCTATTTTCCATCATATTAATCTCCCGTCAACTAGCTATTTATGTCGCCGTTTATTTTGCAATCTTTACTTTTAATCTTTATCATAAAAATACCAAAAATATTATCTTATCATCTATCAGATCTCACTTTTGCAAGTGGCCGTGAAGGGATTGACAACCCCTTTATCGCGTTGGTTGCAAGGTTCTTATTTGTTTGTGTAGGTACGAGGGACTTGCGTGTGGCCTCCTACTGAATTGATACCTTGGTTCTCAATAACTAAGGGAAATACTTACGCTACTTTGTTGCATCACCCTTTCCTCTTCAAGGGAAAACCAACGCATGCTCAAGAGGTAGCAAGAAGGATTTCTGGCGCCGTTGCCGGGGAGATTTGCACCAAGTCAAGTCAAGATTTGATTTCCTGTCAATGAGCCATTTCTGGCGCCGTTGCCGGGGAGTCTACGCACAAGTCAAGACATACCAAGTACCCATCACAAACTCTTATCCCTCGCATTACATTATTTGTCATTTGCATCTCGTTTTCCTCTCCCCCACTTCACCCTTGCCGTTTTATTCGCCCTCTCTTTCCGTTCGCCTCTTTTTCGCTAGCCTCTTATGTCCCGTGTGCCGTCATGGCCAGTCCTTTATGTGCTCCTTTGTCTCCTGAGTTTGAAGTTCTCCACTTTAAACAAAGACAAGGAGAAAATTTAAAAGATGCTTGGTATAGGTTGATGGAATCTTATCGTAATTGCACCTTAGAGGTGAGTTTTAGAATTTTGCTTCGCATTTTTTACGTTGGACTAAATATGTCCCATAGACAACTCTTGGATTGCGTTGCCAAAGGAAATTTTATTGAAATTGATCCCAGTATTGCGCATGAAATCATAGAGGGGGTAGTGGGAACACTACCTCAACAAAAGGGGCCACAACATACCCAAGAAGAGACACAAGTTTTTGAAAAGATTTGCGAAGTAACTAAGATTTTACAAAAGTCTCTTGAACCTCTTAAGAGTGTTAGCGGAAATCTTCACCGCATGAATATGTTGATTACTCTTTGTAATAAGCGGTTGGATTCTTTAGATCTAAAAATTCCGAATATGAAGGGAAACGTAAAGAACCTCCCGGATTCGAGCATGATTCCGCTAAAAATTAAAAGCCAAAGATGACAATACCTAGATCTATCCTTGCCTTTATGCCTAGCTAGGGGCGTTAAACGATAGCGCTTGTTGGGAGGCAACCCAATTTTATTTTTGTTTCTTGCTTTTTGGTTCTGTTTAGGAATAAATCTTTGATCTAGCCTCTGGTTAGATGTGTTTTTGTGTTTTAGTTAGTGTTTGTGCCAAGTAGAACCTTTGGGAAGACTTGGGTGAAGTCTTTTTGATCTTGCTGTAAAAAACAGAAACTTTAGCACTCACGAGATTAGCTACAACTTTTTACTGGAGAGTGCTATTTAGTTGATTCTTTTTGCAGATGATTAATAGATAAATTACTCACGTCCAGAAATTTATTATAGAATTTTTGGAGTTCAAGAAGTATGCGTTTGCTACAGATTACTACAGACTGTTCTGTTTTTGACAGATTCTGTTTTTCGTGTGTTGATTGCTTATTTTGATGAATCTATGGCTAGTATCGGAGGTTATGAACCATAGAGAAGTTGGAATACAGTAGGTTTAACACCAATATAAATAAATAATGAGTTCATTACAGTACCTTTAAGTGGTATTTTGTTTTCTTTCGCTAACGGAGCTCACGAGATTTTCTGTTAAGTTTTGTGTTGTGAAGTTTTCAAGTTTTGGGTAAAGATTTGATGGATTATGGAACAAGGAGTGGCAAGAGCCTAAGCTTGGGGATGCCCAAGGCACCCCAAGGTAAAATCCAAGTACAACCAAAAAGCCTAAGCTTGGGGATGCCCCGGAAGGCATCCCCTCTTTTGTCTTCGTCCATCGATAACTTTACTTGGAGCTATATTTTTATTCACCACGTGATATGTGTTTTGCTTGGAGCGTCTTGTATGATTTGAGTCTTTGATTTTTAGTTCACCACAATCATCCTTGCTGTACACACCTTTTGGGAGAGACACACATTATTTGGAATTTATTAGAATACTCTTTGTGCTTCGCTTATATCTTTTGAGCTAAACAAATTATGCTCTAGTACTTCACTTATATCTTTTAGAGCACGGTACGGTGGTGGTTTTATTTTATAGAAATTATTGATCTCTCATGCTTCACTTATATTATTTTGAGAGTCTTTAGAACATCATGGTAATTTGCTTTGGTTATAAAATTAGTCCTAATACGATAGGCATCCAAGATGGATATAATAAAAACTTTTGTATAAATGCGTTGAATACTAAGAGAAGTTTGATACTTGATGATTGTTTTGAGATATGGAGATATAGTGATATTAAAGTTGTGCTAGTTGAGTAGTTGTGAATTTGAGAAATACTTGTGTTGAAGTTTGCAAGTCCCGTAGCATGCACGTGTGGTAAACGTTGTGTAACAAATTTGAAACATGAGGTGTTCTTTGATTGTCATCCTTATGAGTGGCGGTCGGGGACGAGCGATGGTCTTTTCCTACCAATCTATCCCCCTAGGAGCATGCGCGTAGTGCTTGGTTTTTGATGACTTGTAGATTTTTGCAATAAGTATGTGAGTTCTTTATGACTAATGTTGAGTCCATGGATTATACACACTCTCAACCTTCCATCATTGCTAGCCTCTTCGGTACCGTGCATTGCTCTTTCTCACCTTGAGAGTTGGTGCAAACTTCGCCGGTGCATCCAAACCCCGTGATACGATACGCTCTATCACACATAAACCTCCTTATATCTCCCTCAAAACAGCCACCATACCTACCTATTATGGCATTTCCATAGCCATTCCGAGATATATTGCCATGCAACTTTCCACCGTTCCGTTTATTATGACACGTTTCATCATTGTCATATTGCCTTGCATGATCATGTAGTTGACATCGTATTTGTGGCAAAGCCACCATGCATATTATTTCATACATGTCACTCTTGATTCATTGCCCTTCCCGGTACACCGCCGGAGGCATTCATATAGAGTCATACTGTGTTCTAGTATCGAGTTGTAATCATCGAGTTGTAAATAAATAGAAGTGTGATGATCATCATTAATAGAGCATTGTCCCAAATAAAAAAAAAGGAGAAAGGCCCAAAAAAAGAAAAAAAAGAAATAAAAAGGGACAATGCTACTAAACTTTTTCCACACTTGTGCTTCAAAGTAGCACCATGATCTTTATGATAGAGAGTCTCTTGTTTTGTCACTTTCATATACTAGTGGGAATTTTTCATTATAGAACTTGGCTTGTATATTCCAACAATGGGCTTCCTCAAATGCCCTAGGTCTTCGTGAGCAAGCAAGTTGGATGCACACCCACTTAGTTTCTTTTGTTGAGCTTTCATACATTTATAGCTCTAGTGCATCCGTTGCATGGCAATCACTACTCCTTGCATTGACATCAATTGATGGACATCTCCCTAGCCCGTTGATTAGCCGCGTCAACATGAGACTTTCTCCTTTTTTGTCTTCTCCACACCACCCCCATCATTATATTCTATTCCACCCATAGTGCTATATCCATGGCTCACGCTCATGTATTGCGTGAAAGTTGAAAAAAGTTTGAGATTACTAAAGTATGAAACAATTGCTTGGCTTGTCATCGGGGTTGTGCAAGATGAGAGCATCTTGTGTGAAAAAATGAAGCATGGCCAAACTATATGATTTTGTAGGGATGAGCTTTCTTTGGCTATGTTATTTCGAGAAGACATAATTGCTTGGTTAGTATGCTTGAAGTATTATTATTTTTATGTCAATATTAAACTTTTATCTTGAGTCTTCCGGATCTGAAGATTCATGCCACAATAAAGAAAATTACATTGAAGAATATTCTAAGTAGCATTCCACATCAAAAATTCTGTTTCTATCATTTACCTACTAGAGGACGAGCAGGAATTAAGCTTGGGGATGCTTGATACGTCTCCAACGTATCTATAATTTTTGATTGCTCCATGCTATTATATATTCTGTTTTGGATGTTTAATGGGCTTTATTATACACTTTTATATTATTTTTGGGACTAACTGATACGTCTCCGTCGTATCTATAATTTTTTATTGTTCCATGCCAATATTCTTCAACTTTCATATACTTTTTGGCAACTTTTTATACTATTTTTGGGACTAACATATTGATCCAGTGCCCAGTGCCAGTTCCTGTCTGTCGCATGTTTTTGGTTTCGCAGAATATCCATATCAAAGGGAGTCCAAACGGAATAAAACTTGATGGAGATTTTTTTTGGAATATTTATGATTTTTGGGAAGAAGAATCAACGCGAAACGGTGTCCGAGGTGGGCACGAGGTAGGGGGCGCGCCCTACCCCCCCAGGGCGCGCCCCTGACCCTCGTGGTCCACCCGTAAGGCGGTTGGTGCCCTTCTTTCGCCGCAAGAAAGCTAATTTCCGGATAGAGATCGTGTCCAAAATTCAGCCCAATCGGAGTTACGGATCTCCGGTTATAAAAGAAACGGTGAAGGGCCAGATCTGAGAACGCAGAAACAGAGAGAGACAGATCCAATCTCGGAGGGGCTCTCGCCCCTCCCATGCCATGGAGACCATGGACCAGAGGGGAAACCCTTCTCCCATCTAGGGAGAAGGTCAAGGAAGAAGAAGAAGGAGGGGGGCTCTCTCCCCCTCGCTTCCGGTGGCGCCGGAACGCCGCCGGGGGCCATCATCATCACCGCGATCTTCACCAACACCTCCGCCATCTTCACCAACATCTCCATCACCTTCCCCCCTCGATCTACAGCAGTCCACTCTCCCGCAACCCGCTGTACCCTCTACTTGAACATGGTGCTTTATGCTTCATATTATTATCCAATGATGTGTTGCCATCCTATGATGTCTGAGTAGATTTTCGTTGTCCTATCATATCGGTAGTTGATAAATTGCTATGATTGATTTAATTTGCTTGTGGTTATGTTGCTGTCCTTTGGTGCCCATCATATGAGCGCGCGCGTGGATCACACCTTAGGGTTAGTTGTATGTTGATAGGACTATGTATTGGAGGGCAAGAGTGACAGAAGCTTCAGCCTAGCATAGAAATTGATGCATACGGGATTGAAGGGGGACCAATATATCTTAATGCTATGGTTGGGTTTAACCTTAATGAAGGTTAGTAGTTGCGGATGCTTGCTAATAGTTCCAATCATAAGTGCATAGAATTCCAAGTAAGGGATGACATGCTAGCAGTGGCCTCTCCCACGTAATACTTGCTATCGGTCTAGTAAAGTAGTCAATTGCTTAGGGATAATTTCGCAACTCCTACCACCACTTTTCCACACTCTCTATATTTACTTTATTGCTTCTTTACCTTAAAAGCCCCTAGCTTTTATTTTCGTGCTCTTTACTTTCTTGCAAGCCTATCCAAAAACTCCTACAAAGTACTTCTAGTTTCATACTTGTTCTAGGTAAAGCGAACGTCAAGCGTGTGTAGAGTTGTATCGGTGGTCGATAGAACTTTAGGGAATATTTGTTCTACCTTTAGCTCCTCGTTGGGTTCGACACTCTTACATATCGAAAACTGTTGTGATCCCCTATACTTGTGGGTTATCAAGACCTTTTTCTAGCGCCGTTGCCGGGGAGTCATAGCGTGGGGTGAATATTCTCGTGCGTGCTTGTTTGCTTTATCACTAAGTAATTTTTATTTGTTGTTCTTAGTTGTTCTCTATCTTTAGTTATGGATATGGAACACGAAATACCAAAAAAATTAGGTGTACCTTCTGTTCATGGAGATGGGGAACCTCCTAAAACCCTCGATGTTGGTTATGTGAAAGATATTTTGTACTACTTTAATAATCCTGATAAAACCCCATTCAATTTTGTAATGGGAGTAACGTTAGATCAACGTGAATACTTTATGGATTACCGCTTGACACAAAAAGGGAAACTATTATGGGATCAAATTCATATATTGAAGTGGTATGCTAGGCAACTATGCTTGAGTTATGATTATACTTGTTGCTCTAGGATGAAGGCTCCACATCTTCCCTTTTCATGCAAATTTAATGATAATGAAACCTTAGCTTCTTATGCTAATGGTATATATGATTACTATGATGTGGAACAAATAGAAGAATTTGTTGCTTTTATGGGTGCTTATGAAATTGAATCTATGTTTAAAGAGTTTGAAGATTTTGATGATGTTGCTTATAGACCTGAAAATTTAGCTATCCTTAAATATTGTTATGAGAATTATGAATACAATTCCGATATTAATGCACTTATTGAGAAAGTCTCCGCTGTCCAAGAAGAGACTAATATTTTGCAGGAATCTATGGAAGAAGAAATTGATGAAACTGTGAGCTCATTGGATGAAAAAGATGAGGAGGAGAGCGAAGAACAAAAGGAGGAAGAGCGGATTAGCTACCCGTGCCCACCTTCTAATGAGAGTAACTCTTCAACTCATACATTGTTTAATTTCCCTTCGTGCTTACCGAAGGATGATTGCTATGATGACCGTTATGATCCCTTTAATTCTTTTGAAATATCCCTTTTTGATGATGCTTGCTATGCTTGTGGCCAAGATGCCAATATAAATTATGCTTATGGAGATGAACTTGTTATGGTTCCTTATGTTAAACATGAAATTGTTGCTAATGCACCCACACATGATAGCCCTATTATCTTTTTGAATTCTCCCGAATATACTATATCGGAGAAGTTTGCCCTTATTAAGGATTATATTGATGGGTTGCCTTTTAGCGTTGCACATGATGATTTTGATGAGTATAATATGCATGTGCTTGCTGCTCCTACTTGCAATTATTATGAGAGAGGAACTATATCTCCACCTCTCTATGTTTCCAACACGATAAAATTGCAAGAAACTGTTTATACTATCCATTGGCCTTTACTTTGTGTGCATGAATTGTTCTTTTATGACATGCCGATGCATAGGAAGAGAGTTAGACTTCGTTGTTGCATGATATATGTTGCTTTGTGATCATTACTAAATTACAAATCATTGCTAATTAAAATTGGCTTTGATATACCTTGGGATCCGGGTGGATTCGCTACTTGAGCACTATATGCCTAGATTAATGGCTTTAAAGAAAGCGCTGCCAGGGAGACAACCCGGAAGTTTTAGAGAGTCATATATTTCTGTTGAGTGCTTTCATATAGTTTAAAAACAACAAAAATAAAGAGGGGAACCCAAAACTTTTCAAAAAGGAAAGTGAAAGTGAGAAAGACAAGCATTGTTGAAGTGGGAGAGCTCCTTGAACTTTGTTCATGCTCACGGCAACTTTGTGAATCTTGATTACAGAAACTTTTCAATAAAAATAATTATCCCCTTGTACAATTCCATTGTATTATAAAAATAATGTGCCAAGGTTTGCCTTTAGGATGTTTACAATGCTTGTTGGTTTGTACGGTGCAGGACAGAAACTTTGGCTGTAGTGCGCGATTTTACATTGTTTACTGGAACGTCAAACAGTTCTGATTCTTTTTGCACTGTCTTTCTGTACAAATTTTTTATTTTTCCTAATTGTTTCAGAATGTTTCAAGTATCAGAAGTATGGTGAATGTCCAGATTGTTACAGACTGTTCTGTTTTAGACAGATTCTGTTTTTGATGCATAGTTTGCTTGTTTTGATGAAACTATCAATTTATATCAGTGGATTAAGCCATGAAAAAGTTATATTACAGTAGACACAATGCAAAAACAAAATATGAATTGGTTTGCAACAGTACTTAGAGTGGTGATTTGCTTTATTATACTAACGGATCTTACCGAGTTTTCTGTTGAAGTTTTGTGTGGATGAAGTGTTCGATGATCGAGAAGGTCTCGATGTGAGAAGAAGGAAGAGAGGCAAGAGCTCAAGCTTGGGGATGACCGAGGCACCCCAAGTAAATATTCAAGGAGACTCAAGCATCTAAGCTTGGGGATGCCCCGGAAGGCACCCCCTCTTTCTTCAACAAGTATCGGTATGTTTTCGGATTCGTTTCATTCATGCGATATGTGCAATCTTGGAGCGTCTTTTGCATTTAGTTTTCATTTTTCTTTTATGCACCATGCTGGTATGAGATAGTCCATGGTTGATTTATAGAATGCTCTTTGCACTTCACTTATATCTTTTGAGTATGGCTTTATAGAATGCTTCATGTGCTTCACTTATATCATTTGAAGTTTGGATTGCATGTTTCTCTTTACATAGACAACCGCCATTTGTAGAATGCTCTTTTGCTTCACTTATACTTGTTAGAGCGTGGGCATATATTTTGTAGAAAGAATTAAACTCTCTTGCTTCACTTATATCTATTTAGAGAGATGACAGGAATTGGTCATTCACATGGTTAGTCATAAAACCCTACATAAAACTTGTAGATCACTGAATATGATATGTTTGATTCCTTGCAATAGTTTTGCGATATAAAGGTGGTGATATTAGAGTCTTGCTAGTTGAGTAATTGTGAAAATGAGAAATACTTGTGTTGAGGTTTGCAAGTCCCGTAGCATGCACGTATGGTGAACCGTTATGTAACGAAGTTGGAGCATGAGGTGTTTGTTGATTGTCTTCCTTATGAGTGGCGGTCGGGGACGAGCGATGGTATTTTCGTACCAATCTATCCCCCTAGGAGCATGTGCGTAGTACTTTGTTTCGATGACTAATAGATTTTTGAAATAAGTATGTGAGTTCTTTATAACTAATGTTGAGTCCATGGATTATACGCACTCTCACCCTTTCATCATTGCTAGCCTCTTCGGTACCGTGCATTGCCCTTTCTCACCTCGAGAGTTGGTGCAAACTTCGCTGGTGCATCCAAACCCCGTGATATGATACGCTCGATCACACATAAACCTCCTTATATCTTCCTCAAAACAGCTACCATACCTACCTATCATGGCATTTCCAAAGCCATTCCGATATATATTGCCATGCAACTTCCATCATCACCATATACATGACTTGAGCATTTATTGTCATATTGCTTTGCATGATCGTAAGATAGCTAGCATGATGTTTTCATGGCTTGTCCGTTTTTTGATGTCATTGCTACGCTAGATCATTGCACATCCCGGTACACCGCCGGAGGCATTCATATAGAGTCATATCTTTGTTCTAGATATCGAGTTGTAATATTGAGTTGTAAGTAAATAAACGTGTGATGATCATCATTATTAGAGCATTGCCCCAGTGAGGAAAGGATGATGGAGACTATGATTCCCCCACAAGTCGGGATGAGACTCCGGACGAAAAAAATAAAAATATAAAATATAAAAAAAATAAAAAAAATGAAAGGCCAAAAAAAGAGAAGGCCCAAAAAAAGAAAAAAATTTAAAAATGAGAGAAAAAGAGAGAAGGGGCAATGTTACTATCCTTTTACCACACTTGTGCTTCAAAGTAGCACCATGTTCTTCATATAGAGAGTCCCTTGAGTTATCACTTTCATATACTAGTGGGAATTTTCATTATAGAACTTGGCTTGTATATTCCAACGATGGGCTTCCTCAAATGCCCTAGGTCTTCATGAGCAAGCAAGTTGGATGCACACCCACTTAGTTCTAGTTTGAGCTTTCATATACTTATAGCTCTAGTGCATCCGTTGCATGGCAATCCCTACTCCTCACATTGACATCAATTGATGGGCATCTCCATAGCCCGTTGATTAGCCGCGTCGATGTGAGACTTTCTCCTTTTTTGTCTTCTCCACATAACCCCCATCATCATATTCTATTCCACCTATAGTGCTATGTCCATGGCTCACGCTCATGTATTGCGTGAAAGTTGAGAAGGTTTGAGAAACGTCAAAAGTATGAAACAATTGCTTGGCTTGTCATCGGGGTTGTGCATGATGTGAATATTTTGTGTGGTGAAGATGGAGCATAGCCAGACTATATGATTTTGTAGGGATGAGCTTTCTTTGGCTATGTTATTTCAATAAGACATAATTGCTTGGTTGGTATGCTTGAAGTATTATTGTTTTTATGTCAAAGGATAGACTATTGCCTTGAATCACTCGTATCTTAATATTCATGCCATGATTAGACATATGATCAAGATTATGCTAGGTAGCATTCCACATCAAAAATTATCTTTTTTTATCATTTACCTACTCGAGGACGAGCAGGAATTAAGCTTGGGGATGCTGATACGTCTCTGTCGTATCTATAATTTTTTATTGTTCCATGCCAATATTCTTCAACTTTCATATACTTTTTGGCAACTTTTTATACTATTTTTAGGACTAACATATTGATCCAGTGCCCAGTGCCAGTTCCTGTCTGTTGCATGTTTTTGGTTTCGCAGAATATCCATATCAGACGGAGTCCAAACAGAATAAAACTTGACGGAGATTTTTTTTGGAATATTTAAGATTTTTGGGAAGAAGAATCAACGTGAAACGGTGTCCGAGGTGGGCACGAGGTAGGGGGGCACGCCCTACCCCCCAGGGCGCGCCCCTGACCCTCATGGTCCACCCGTAAGGCGGTTGGTGCCCTTCTTTCGCCGCAAGAAAGCTAATTTCCGGATAGAGATCGTGTCCAAACTTCAGCCCAATCGGAGTTACGGATCTCCGGTTATAAAAGAAATGGTGAAGGGCCAGATCTGAGAACGCAGAGACAGAGAGAGACAGAGAGATAGATCCAATCTCGGAGGGGCTTTCGCCCCTCCCACACCATGGAGACCATGGACCGGAGGGGAAACCCTTCTCCCATCTAGGGAGAAGGTCAAGGAAGAAGAAGGAGGAGGGGGGCTCTCTCCCCCTCGCTTCCGGTGGCGCCGGAACGCCGCCGGGGCCATCATCATCACCGCGATCTTCACCAACACCTCCGCCATCTTCACCAACATCTCCATCACCTTCCCCCCTCGATCTACAGCGGTCCACTCTCCCGCAACCCGCTGTACCCTCTACTTGAACATGGTGCTTTATGCTTCATATTATTATCCAATGATGTGTTGTCATCCTATGATGTCTGAGTAGATTTTCGTTGTCCTATCATATCGGTGGTTGATGAATTTCTATGATTGATTTAATTTGCTTGTGGTTATGTTGTTGTCCTTTGGTGCCCATCATATGAGCGCGCGCATGGATCACACCTTAGGGTTAGTTGTATGTTGATAGGACTATGTATTGGAGGGCAAGAGTGACAGAAGCTTCAGCCTAGCATAGAAATTGATGCATACGGGATTAAAGGGGGACCAATATATCTTAATGCTATGGTTGGGTTTTACCTTAATGAACGTTAGTAGTTGCGGATGCTTGCTAATAGTTCCAATCATAAGTGCATAGAATTCCAAGTAAGGGATGACATGCTAGCAGTGGCCTCTCCCACGTAATACTTGCTATCGGTCTAGTAAAGTAGTCAATTGCTTAGGGACAATTTTGCAACTCCTACCACCACTTTTCCACACTCTCTATATTTACTTTATTGCTTCTTTACCTTAACAGCCCCTAGCTTTTATTTTCGTTCTCTTTACTTTCTTGCAAGCCTATCCAAAAACTCCTACAAAGTACTTCTAGTTTCATACCTGTTCTAGCTAAAGCAAACGTCAAGCGTGCGTAGAGTTGTATCGGTGGTCGATAGAACTTTAGGGAATATTTGTTCTACCTTTAGCTCCTCGTTGGCTTCGACACTCTTACTTATCGAAAACTGTTGCGATCCCCTATACTTGTGGGTTATCACTAACCTATTAACCCAAGGTCCATGCAAATTGCTGTTTTTTGCCTATTTCAGTGTTTCGCAGAAAAGGAATATCAAACGGAGTCCAAACGGAATGAAACCTTCGGGAGCGTGATTTTTGGAACAAACGTGATCCAGAGGACTTGGAGTGGATGTCAAGAAATCAACGAGGCCATGAGGCAGGGAGGTGCGCCTGCCCCCCCTGGGCGCGCCCCCCACCCTCGTGGGCCCCTTGTGGCTCCACCGACCTACTTCTTCCTCCTATATATACCCATGTACCCCGAAACCATCGAGGAGCACCACGAAACCCTATTTTCACCGCCGCAACCTTCTGTACCCGTGAGATCCCATCTTGGGGCCTTTTCCGGCGCTCCGCCGGAGGGGGAATCGATCACGGAGGGATTCTACATCAACACCATAGCCTCTCCGATGATGTGTGAGTAGTTTACCACAGACCTTCGGGTCCATAGTTATTAGCTAGATGGCTTCTTCTCTCTCTTTGGATCTCAATACAAAGTTCTCCTCGATCTTCTTGGAGATCTATTCGATGTAACTCTTTTTGCGGTGTGTTTGTCGAGATCCGATGAATTGTGGGTTTATGATCAAGATTATCTATGAAAAATATTTGAATCTTCTCTGAATTCTTTTATGTATGATTGGTTATCTTTGCAAGTCTCTTCAAATTATCAGTTTGGTTTGGCCTACTACATTGATCTTTCTTGCAATGGGAGAAGTGCTTAGCTTTGGGTTCAATCTTGCGGTGCTCGATCCCAGTGACAGCAGGGGAAACGACACGTATTGTATTGTTGCCATCGAGGATAAAAAGATGGGGTTTATATCATATTGCTTGAGTTTATCCCTCTACATCATGTCATCTTGCCTAATGCGTTACTCTGTTCTTATGAACTTAATACTCTAGATGCATGCTGGATAGCGGTCGATGTGTGGAGTAATAGTAGTAGATGCAGGCAGGAGACGGTCTACTTGTTGCGGACGTGATGCCTATATACATGGTCATGCCTAGATATTCTCATAATTATGCACTTTTCTATCAATTGCTCGACAGTAATTTGTTCACCCACCGTAATACTTATGCTATCTTGAGAGAAGCCACTAGTGAAACCTATGGCCCCCGGGTCTATTTTCCATCATATTAATCTCCCGTCAACTAGCTATTTTTGTCGCTGTTTATTTTGCAATCTTTACTTTTAATCTTTATCATAAAAATACCAAAAATATTATCTTATCATCTATCAGATCTCACTTTTGCAAGTGGCCGTGAAGGGATTGACAACCCCTTTATCGTGTTGGTTGCAAGGTTCTTATTTGTTTGTGTAGGTACGAGGGACTTGCGTGTGGCCTCCTACTGGATTGATACCTTGGTTCTCAGAAACTGAGGGAAATACTTACGCTACTTTGTTGCATCACCCTTTCCTCTTCAAGGGAAAACCAACGCATGCTCAAGAGGTAGCAGCAGGACATTCCTTTCCACCCATGTCTTCACAAGTTGGAGACCTACCATCCCTCTCTTGTGCATTTCCAAGACCGCGTGGATCAGAAGACCGGTTTCGAGTTCGAATTCTTTCTTGGAGCCCCATTTCGGCCTCGACCTACACGGGACGTTGGCGAAGACGGGTAGGGTGTTGTCATGGTGGTCCCGGGAGACATCAGAGGCGTAGAACCATCTTCGCTCCCATAACGTCGGTTCACTAAAGGTGGGCTGCTCTAAATAACTAGAGTCTGAGCGAGGACATAGTTCCACGCTACCACAAGAAGGTATCCTACCCTCCTTCAAGCGAGGGACTACCTCAAAAATGAATCTGAAGAGGTTGAAATGGGGGGAATCCCAAGAAAGCACTTGCAGTAGGTCACGAAGCACGACAAGTGGAGCACCCCGCCCGGCGTCAGATGGTGAAGTTGATGCCCATAATGAGTAAGGACCCTGCGGGTAAAGGCGCTCAAACGAAACCACAGCCCTCGAAAGATGAACGCCTTGTGGACCACCAGATTCCGAAGCAACGAGCGGGGAACCCCTTCCTCGGGAGGGTGCCAGCCATAGCATGGAAGATTTCTTCGACAACCATCCTAACTCCACTTGAAAATCCTACACCTACGAAGACTTACTTACGTTTACGAAAGCCTTCCAACTAATCTAAACACCTCCCCCTGATTTTCAGGAGGGTTGGGCCTCACCCTCCCCCTTAATCCAATCAAACATTACCAAGTCACTCCAGCACGTAAATGTTCGTAGTTCTTTACGTGGATGTAGCATTGCTCTACCCCCACTAGGCACTACTGACGGTCGATTTCCACCAACCGCTGGCCCATTCCGACGCGTCAGCAAGACTGGCTGGCTGTGGATTCACCAGGCGATCCTCTCGACGGTCACCATTGAAAGATGGTGGTGATGCCATCGAATGGCCCTTATCTGCGAGGGCGCCAAGCAAAGCGCGATGGCGAGCGGGAAGATTTATGAGGAAGAAGAACAGGGGCGCCAAGCAAAGCGCGATAGCAATCTCCTTCACTATTGTGATCCTCTGCGCGAGGTATCCGCAATCATGAATAACAAAGATACTCTCCGGAGGCCCAAACATGGATAACGTGTCTGTGTGTGTAGAGTCCGTTTCGGTACTTCCGACCTCGTCATAAACCCAAGACCTCCTCTTCGGCGCCTTAGGCGCCGGTTCCCTTAGCGGGCGTGTGTAGAGTCCGTTTCGGTACTTCCGACCTCGTCATAAACCCGAGACCTCCTCTTCGGCGCCTTAGGTGCCGGTTCCCTTAGCGGGCGTTCGTAGCAATGTTGTGTGGGCTGGCCTAGCTAGCAGCCTCACGTTTGCTCTATCCCATCGCGACGCTGTTGCGTTTGTTCATTCTTTTTTTTTGTCCTTCATTCAAAAACCTGAAAAACACATGGATAAAAAAATCAAGAACAGTTCAAGAATTTGAAAGTTCGTCAATGCTAAACAAAAAGTTCATCAATTTTGAAACACATTTCACAAAAATATGAAAGAAAATATCGATTTTCAAAAAAGTTAAGCGAATTTGAGAAAAGTTCATCGAATTTGAAAAAAAATCATCAAACTTGAAAAAAGTTCATCAAATTTGGAAAAAAAATTCATCAAAATGACAAAAAAGTTCATCAAATTTGAACAAAGTTCATCAAAATCTGAAAAAAAAATCATCAAAATTTTAGAAAGGGTTCATCAACATTTGGAAAAAGTTCACTGATTTCATAAAAATCATATTTGAAAAAATCATCGATTTTCAGAAAAAAAAATTATGAAGAAAAAACGTTTCTCGAATTTGGTAAAAGAAAGGAAAAAAGAAGAAGAGAGGCAACAAGAGGGTGAAAACATGCGCCTAATCACAACAAGTCAAGTGGTCTTTTGGTTGATGAGTCGTATAGTTAAACTGGTCGTGGCGGGATCAAATACCAGCACTCACGCACTTTTTGCAGTTTAGAAAACCAGAAAAAGAGTCAAAATGGGACAGCCAGTGCTTGTATCCATCACTAGGTGGTCTATAATGTAATTTTTACTTCTAGTTGATTAATACTTCCTCCGTTCCTAAATGTAAGTCTTTTTAGAGATTCCACTACAAACTACGTACGGATATATATGTCTTGTATTCTTCACTAGGTGGTCTACGTACTTGTATCCATCAGTAGATTGGAAGTTTTCTTCGGGAAAAAAAATGAGGACGAACTATTTCTAAATATGACCGGCCATACATCTACCGAGCCAACGACCACTTGATGCATCCTCAATTCTTACAAACAGGGGCGATGGCGTGGTCGGACGGGAGCCAACCGTCCACCCATTTCCCGAGACTTGTTCTGGTAGAACTGAAAGTAGGCCGAACTCAACTTACGAAAAAGTAGGCGGAACTGCTCCCTTAAAGAAAATACGGTATAGGGAATTTCTAATGGGGTCTGAACCCTCAAAACAAAAACAAAAAATTGAACTAAGAGGCAAGACTGGGCACAGACGACCAGGTTCCAGAAGAGTTAGTGTCTCGTGCATTTTCGGAAGAATTAATCTTTGTCTACACAAACTATGCACATCAACAGGTTGGGAAAAGGAAAAGCATGTAACCAAAGCTTCAACTTTGTGTTCGGCTCTTGCAACACACTGCGAGTTCAGAGAAGAATAGATGCCATCCTGGAACTTTACGCTCGCTGCAAATTAACTGGAAATGCTTCCTGTTCGTGTCAAGGCCAACATGAAAACCCCTTTCTTCTGGAATACAGAAAAGCTCGGCTCTAACTTCTCTGTAATTCTGCACATGGAAACAACAGTTAGTTTCACTTCCTTTTACATCTTCAGCCTCACTATGAGGAAACACAACATTTGGAAATGAAGAAATGCACATATTTTCTAAGATAGTTCATTCTGTAACTCCTCAGTCACCGATGCTTACCCAGCTTGTTACTAGGACCAGTAATCTTCTAGGAAAGATGGTGGGTTATAGCGCTTGGGACCGCTCCAGTAACAAAGAACTGGCTTGCTGTGGTCTAAATCCAACCTGTCCCAAATACCACGGACCATAAAAGAAGCTTCCAAGGATGGGCCATACTTGGGATCCACACAGTTCAACAGCTCCTCAATCTGTAGGATGTTGTACGGCCTTTTCCAAAGATATTCCCCCACATGGTCATTAAATGGACCAAAAGGGTGCTCAAATGGATCTCTGTGAAGGGCTATAGACATTTTCCCCGACTTCAATACCCAGGGTGACGTTATCAAGCTCAGTACCATATGGTCCAGATGGTATGGTCAGGGGACATTTTGACATCCGGCTGCCAAGTCCACGCATAGCTTGACCCTCACGTGCCCAATAATCAACAAAAGGATGCAGCCCTGCAGGTTGAAATAACTCGAGCGGCAATTTTGAAGCAAGGTCACGATGCACATTGTTCGCAAGGTTCTGCAATTGTTGATTTCCAGAATATCTTCTGTGCTCTTGATAATGTCCTGGACCTTTCTTAACCTCGTATTCGACTTGGTGACGGAGGAAGCGATATGCATTGCAGTTCCTCACTACGCGTTCGCCTGGGAGTCTTATAGCAGAGTGATTGGTAGTAAGTCTCTTATCCATTTTCCCGGCTTCTGCAAGATAGCCTAGGAGATGGTTCACATCCCATGGTATTCGGATCTCCTCTGACTTCAGACCAGTGGACACTTCTAAGCATTCGAGGAATAATGTGCCGACAGCCATATATGGGCAACCTTGCTCTCCAGCCTTCAAGGGCTGTCCTTGCTCTCCAGCCTTCAAAGAGATCTTGTCAAACATGATACCTCCATGCTTTGCTGACCAGAGAAGGTTGTCCAACCTTAGCAACGGACTAACATTGACTCCACGCATCAAATTCACAGTGGCTAGATAGCATCCGTGCTTGAGAATTCCAAAGCCCACATCCCCGAGAACAGAATCACCAAATATTTGCATGTGGTCAGGTGTGAGCAGTCCACCTTGACGAGTAGGCTTCAGAATACTACCAGAGATTAAAGACTCCTTCAAGCAAGTGAGTACTTCGTTTTTAATCTCGTAATCATCGTTAAACCTGTTAATGTGAAACATACATCAGACTACTCATAATGGGAGTAATATACATGCCACATAAGAAAAAAAAATTATGTGGCAAAAAGAAGAGAGACAAATAGAGCAACATGATATGTTACCATCACATAGCGCTTTCCAATGAAAAATGACTCTACAAAGTAATAAATGAAGGTCTCTATGTTATCACACCTATGACACTACCCACTATGAAGGTAGTAACAGACTAGTTAGTAACTTAAGCATGTTACTAGTCTATAAGTTACTCCCCACTATGACTATGATCTGCAGTTTAAATATAACACTTCTGAAGAAGAACAAAACAACATGTTTGCTTACATCAACTGCTTAACGACGGGAGCATCTGGTCCAGTGGGAGCATCTGGTCCAGTGGAACTGAAAGCTCTGAAACTTTGCAACATGTTGGGCCTCTTCATTGCTATGATTCCAGAACTGAAAAGAAACAATTACATAAAATTAGAACACTCAAAACAACAGCATACGTATCTTTTTTTCTTCTGATTATCGCATCCAAACTACAAGCTAAAGTGCACTTCGTTAGTGTTTATCGCTCGTGTTTATTAGAAATATAGAAAGACATGAGGGGGGGTTATTCTAATTATGTTACTATATTCATGAAGCTTTGCTCAGCAACACTCAACATAATAGTGGCCATCAAAGAATATATCAACTATGTCACTAAAATGCGGAAACTAGTTCACACACACACACACACAAAAAATACTTATGAACTTTTAGGCTGGAGTGGAGTGAGACTTGCTAGATGATTAACTCAGTGAACTTTTAGGCTGGAGTAAAATATTCAGATGCCATAATCAGATTTACATGTTTCTCAGAGACATCCACTAATACGACAGTATTAATTTAGGAATGGTTATCACGAAAAGCCCACTTCAGTTGCAAAGAAATTGAGGCACAAAAATCGTATCATTATTTATTACGTACTGTAAACATGCAAACAATTTGTGAGAAAAATAATAATTATAGGCATGTCAGGAGAGAGCAGATCCAGTAAAGAGATTATATTACATAATATCATTTGTTGATTGCAAGTCGATAAAGTACGCTGTTATATGCTTCTAATGGATGATGAATAATATCAGAACTGCTTCTAGAATTGAGGCTCGGTCGTCCTTGCAAAATTCCTAAACGGCAATTAAAAATTCAATAAGTTCCAAGATACAGAAGCTTATGCCCGGCGTATATTAAGGCCCATACACAAGTAGTTGCTGGGTTTACTGTATTTCCATCTCGAACTGTTCACACTAGAACGTCTATGATCCCCATTCTTCTACAAAATATTAAATGGTACTTTCTGACATGGTATATTCAGTATGACAGGAAAAGGAATTCTAAAACAGTCATAAGCTTTTGAATATAGCATTAGTGCCTTTAGTAGCATATACTAAATATACCCCACAGGGATGCTACTATTGTTTGCATATAGTCTTATCATTCTCTGCATTTCAGGGTCGTACTTTCTGACATGGTATATTCAGTATAATGACAGGAAAAGGAATTCTAAAGACAATCATAAGCTTTTGAATATTGCATTAGAGACTTTAGCATACTGAATATACCCCATAGGGATGCTACTATTGTTTGCATATAGTCTTATCATTCTCTGCATTTCACCTGAAATGCAGAGGATGATAAGACTATATGCAAACCATAGTAGCATTCATTAATGTTTCTCTAGTCACAAGTCTAGGTGGGCATTGGTGCATCCAAAAATGGGATCAGCACAAAGCAACTTGAACCCTAATTTCGGAAAGCAACTTGAACCCTAATCTCGCAAAGCAACTTGAACCCTAATCTCGCAAAGCAACTTGAACCCTAATCTCGGAAAGCAACTTGAACCCTAACCTCCCCGTAGTGCCAAACCAATGACCCCTGATAGCTAGGGCGTGCTCCGACCCGTCGTCCTAGCAGGCAACCCCTGAAACCGGAACAGATCCATCGCCGACCAACCAAAACTATGCCTGAGAGAGATTGGGAGGTACCTCGACCGTATCTGCTGGGCCTCTGACGCTGTAGCAATCTGGACTCCTGAAACCCTTGGATTCCGGCAGAAGAGGGCCGTGGGGCGGAGCGGCGGCATGGAATGCGGCCGCGCGGTGGAGCGGATCGGCGCCGGGTAGCAGGACGGCGGCGCGGAGCAGCGAGGCGTCGCGGAGTGGGGCGGAGAAGCGTAGAGGCGCGGCATTGCGGGGTGCCGCCATTGCTCTGCTTGCCTCGGTCGCGGTGAGGGAGAGGTGTGGTCGGGTGCGGTGCGGTGCCGCCGCGCCATAGGGGAGCCTCGCCTGAGGCCTGAGGGAGATTTTCGGGCCCAGCCCACGAAAATAAGTTGAAGGACGTCACGCAAGAACAAAAGTGAGTTCAAGAGCCTGTGTAGCGTGTGGAGCTACAGAACAGCCACAGTTTTATTGCCTTTTTCACATTTTCTTTTTTGTTCTTTTCGTATTTTGATATATATTTAGAATATATATATATATGTGAATTTGAAATTTATTTAATTTAATTTTAAAATTTTAATAAAATGTTTGTGTACAAGATGTATTAAAAATATTCATTATGAATTACAAAAAATGTTCATCGTAAATTAAGAAAATTTTAGTCAAGCATGCAGAATCCATTATCATGTATGGAAAAATGTTCAGCGGGAATTTGGAAAATGTTCATTATGTATTAAAATTTTAACATGTTGAAAATATGTGTCTAACGTTCTTAAAAGATTCGGTGAAAATGTCGAAATGATGATCATATTCCAAAACATAGTTAAATTTTATAATTACACGAAAAAGATTATGGTGAAGATTTTTTAAAATGGGGTGAACATTTTTTTAAACACGGTTAACTTTTTTTAAGGCGGGGAACATCATTTAAAATGCGGTTAACATTTTCTAACACGTTGAATCTTTTTAAGCATACATTATGGACATTTCTAAGTATGTGATGAACAAAAAAATGAATAGAGATAAAAACTAAGAAGATAAAGAAAAAATAAATAACAAAATAAGAACAACTTTTAAATTCATAATAAACATTTTCTGGCATCATAGTTTTGAAAACAGAATGAAAGAAAAATAGAACCGAAAGCATAGAAAAGGAAAGAAAGAAAGAAATAAAGGGAAAAGGTGAGACAAAAATAACATTGAAAAGAAAAGAATATAATTACAACATAAAGGAAAGAAGAAAACAACATGATACTAACGGTCTAGTAGACACTAGTAGGAGCAAGTCATGGAAGAAAAAACCAACCAAAGAGCCGTTTTTAGATTAACGTGCTAACCTTTGTTGATCATGAAGGATGGTTACAGGTAGGGTTGGAAAAAAAAAAGCTCGAAGCTCGCGAGCTAAATGAGTAGCTCGTGACTCGGCCCGAATCGACTCGAACTCGAAGCATAACGAGTCGAGCCAAGCTTTAATTTAAGTTCGTTTATAGACCAAGTTAAACGAGCCGGTCTCACGAGTACTCGTGTAACTCGTTAGGCTCGGTACAAAAGAGCAGCTAAGCACCCTGCGTCCCGAGCGCACAACACAAGCAGCTAAGCACCCTGCGTCCCAAGCGCACAACACAAGGCCCAACCGCCTAGGAGACTCACAGTCGCTCCTTCCATTCCTAGCGAAGTCATAGTTGTTTGATTCCCCTCCTGTCTTTGGTGTTTCTTTCTCCTGTGAATCGTTACGGCGGTGTCCTGCCTACGCCGCAACCCCACCTCTCTGTCCAGCAGCTTGCGCTTTGGCGGTGCATGCGTTGGACACTTCCTGCCTGCATTGCTCCTCTTCTCCTTCTCTTCTTTTGGTTCCTTCTACTACTGATCTATGCATTCTTCTATCCGACCTAGCGGTGAGCCTGTGGTGACCGTGGAGAAGCCACCGAGCTTGAAGTTGAAGGCCTAAAATAGGAGGCGATCTAGTCCCACTTCTAATTGTTCGTGAACATTGTACATGGTTAATATGCATATTTTACATTCCCAAGTAATCATTTGTATCATATTCATAAGGTTTTATGTTCATATCTTTAACGACCTTAACAAGCTAAACGAGCCAGCGCGCGAGTTATACGAGTCGAGCCAATCTTGGATCTGAGCTTGTTATAGTAACGAGTCGAGTCGAGCTAGCTCGTTAATGAAACGAGCTTTAGCGAGTCGAGCCGAGTTGGCTCGACTCGGCTCGAATTCCAGCCCTAGTTACAGGCACCATTACAAGATCATACGGTTGAACAAGCCAAACATGGCGACCCTGATCTAGAGTAGTAGCGAACTTAGCTATATCGCTACCGATCTTGCTCAATATCCCCGAAGGCGGAGCTAGGCAATGGTTGTCGCTCGAGCAAAAAAATTGAGAAAGATAGTGTCGGGAGTAATACCTTTTTGTGTAATTTAAGGTCTTGTACCAAACACTCTATTCTCCTCTTAATTAGTAGATGGGGCAAATCTTTGCCTCCGTTTTCAAAAAAAATATTGAGCTCCGAAATTCATGAACATAATTGCAAGTACCAAACCTTGTTAAACGCCCCCAAATCTCTTGAATAATTGATCTTGTGACCCCACATGCGCCTTCAATGATCTCGGACACCGCCGTCTTGCAATCACTAACAACCTGGATGCAATGGAGTTGGAGATCTTCTACAAGGGTTTGGGCATCCCTGGTGTGCTAAAGTTTCAGAAGTTTGCGGATCACTAATACGATCGAACACAATTGTTGAAGCTCCCAACTAATTTCACTACTTGTCCCGACAAAAAGTACTCACTGCTCTGTGTTTTCATTAGCCACAGCCCCCATCAACACTTATTTTAGCTAAGCCAGGGGATGGGGTCCAAGCTTTAATATGTTATTGCTCCCTACAAATGGAGTGGCGGGAATATGCTTGTGTGCTATCATCTCCAATTCAGACAGAAATTGTTAATGAAACCATGTATTCAGATTGCACTTTGAAACTCATATTCATGAATTGCCTGTGTGTGAATTGTCCAAACAGTCCATAAATTGACCATATTTCCTGTGAATATACATGTTATAACGTATTTTTCATGGAGAACCATTGTTTAGCACTTGGTTCTGTCGTTCTACTCATGTGCTCTGTAAATTCTTACGAGGACATCGTCCATACACATCAAGACACAGAACACTCCAGCAGGGAGTGGCGCCAAAAATCGTCAACTCCACACAATGTACAACAGGCCCACACCGTCATATTCCGATGCTGAAGAACTTCGGCGCTAGCCAAGGAATTATGTGCTAACCACCAGATTTTTGGAGGGCACCGAGAGTCTCCATAGATTGGTCCATCCCTTCATGTCTTCAACTACGTTATATTGCCCTGTCCTTTCTTCTAACCAGTAGACCCTGCTATGTTTGATCGTCACGAGCATCTGATAAGCGGGTCTGACATTGAAAACACCTTTTGTCTCCCTATTCCAGGACCCAAAATCATTATCCGTCGGATGCACAGGGGCATTAAGAGCATCGTAGCTACATTCGAGGACAAAAATATTTGCCGAATAAGTTCCTCATTCCACCGTGCCGTTGGGCATCAATCGGCTCACTTACTTTTTTGAGGTGTCTTTTGTACAGGGGAGATGATAGGCCTGGGGAAGCTCTTCACTAGGTAGCCAGTTATTAGGACAAATGGAAGTAGATTCTCCATCTCCAGTACGCTGAAAAATGCCTCTACTAGAACATCTCTTCCTTCCAGGACCGCCCTCCAAATATGCGACGGGAATGACCCCAGCTAAGCCTCAAGTGTGGAAGTATTGGGAAAGTAGACAACCTTCAAAACTCGGACGCTCAAGGACTAGGGAGTTTGTAGGATGCATGCACCTGTCTTGTCTGGCTAGAAGTGTCGAACTAAAAAGTTCCAAATCTCTGAAACCCAAGCCTACCATAAACTTTGACCTCCCATGACACCCAGGCTAGGTTCATTTTGCCTTGCTTACTCCCCCACCAAAACTACCTGATCATGGTATTAATATGTTCACAGAGACCCCGGGAGAGTTGAACCCAAGCCATATAATAGACTGAATCTCTTGAGGAACCAATTTGATAAAAACATAGTTATCTACAAACTTTCTCCATCTATCCCTTTACCTTGTTCCAAATTCTCTCTTTCGGATATTTGAACGTTTCCTTCTTAGAACTTCCCATGCCAGTGGGCATACCAAGGTACCTATCACTGAGGGATTCATTTGGCACCATAAGAGTTTGCTTTATACCTTCCGTAAGATTTTCGGCTCGTCCTCTTATGTTAGACTATGCAGTAGTTTGAGAGCTTGATTTGTTTGGATCGATGTACTGGTGCTAGTTTCATTTTCGATGAAGATGAAACGGGGGGTCTGACCCTGTTTTTACAAACAAAAAAACAAGTTCATATTTTTTTCAAAAATCACACATATGAAAGGAAAAGATACAAGGAAAATTAAAACCAAGAAGTGGAAAACAAATGAAAAGGGGAAGGAAGACTACAACAAAGGAAAAGAAACATAAAAAAAGAAGCAGCTGAGTGCCCCCCTATAGGGCACACTAGAGAAACCGTCCTAGTGAAGGTGCCGACATATAGTGGAATTTTTTTACTCTCACACTTGTGAGGTATAGGGAGTGCTCTCCTACGTAGGTCCCCTTTTTTACACTTTAAAGCCCCTCTTTATTCAATCATAAGTATAGTTCCATCATTAACAAGTAAAGAGATACTGGGTTAAGGGTCTCCATCTAACCAAACACTAGGACTAGAAGCTCGAGCAATACAAGCCTGAGCTAGGGTAAAGGGACTCATGAGCTAGGGTAACGTTCAAAAATTACATTAGAAAACTTGGACGACATGTGATAACAATCATAAAAAATGGATGTTGTTGTTCCGGCCAATGAGCCTCCATCTTGCATAGTAGTTAAAACATCGAGGTTGTCAGAGTTGATCACCAATATGTTGCATGTGACAACCTGAGTGAAGCTTATTCCATATCCAAGAGTTGTTGCCTTAATGGGTCGTGGCCCATGTTTGTTTTAGTGTTTTCCATGTTCTTGATTTAGGGTCGCGAGTTGCTGCCTCGGTGAGTTAAATGATGTGATCACGTTCCACTACAATGCATGGAGAATGTTAAACAAGTTCCGAATATCTCAAATGAGTCATTAAATGAGAAGTACCCGGCATACCTTCAAACGTGGGGACGTTGAAGAATGACATGCTTGCATATTCAAAGTGAAGGAAATATGCCCTAGAGGCAATAATAAAGTTATTATTTATTTCCTTATATCATGATAAATGTTTATTATTCATGCTAGAATTGTATTAACCGGAAACATGATACATGTGTGAATACATAGACAAACAGAGTGTCACTAGTATGCCTCTACTTGACTAGCTCGTTGATCAAAGATGGTTATGTTTCCTAGCCATAGACATGGGTTATCATTTGATTAATGGGATCACATCATTAGGAGAATGATGTGATTGACTTGACCCATTCCGTTAGCTTAGCACTTGATCATTTAGTATTCTGCTATTGCTTTCTTCATGACTTATACATGTTCCTATGACTATGAGATTATGCAACTCCCGTTTACCAGAGGAACACTTTGTGTGCTACCAAACGTCACAACGTAACTGGGTGATTATAAAGGTGCTCTACAAGTGTCTCCGAAGGTACTTGTTGGGTTGGCGTATTTCGAGATTAGAATTTGTCACTCCGATCGTCGGAGAGGTATCTCTTGGCCCACTCGGTAATGAACATCACTTAACCCTTGCAAGCATTGTAACTAATGAGTTAGTTACAGGATGATGTGTTACAGAACGAGTAAAGAGACTTGCCGGTAACGAGATTGAACTAGGTATTGAGATACCGATGATCAAATCTCGGGCAAGTAACATACCGATGACAAAGGGAACAACATAGGTTGTTATGCGGTTTGACCGATAAAGATCTTCGTAGAATATATAGGAGCCAATATGAGCATCCAGGTTCCGCTATTGGTTATTGACCTGAGATATGTCTCGGTCATGTCTACATAGTTCTCGAACCCGTAGGGTCCGCACGCTTAAAGTTTCGGTGACGATTCTATTATGAGTTTATGTGATTTGATGTACCGAAGGTAGTTCGGAGTCCCGGATGAGATCGGGGACATGACGAGGAGTCTCGAAATGGTCGAGACGTAAAGATCGATATATTGGACGACTATATTCGGACATCGGAAAGGTTCCGAGTGATTCGTGTATTTTCGGGGGTACCGGGGAGTTACGGGAATACGGGGAAGAAGTATATGGGCCTTATTGGGTTTTAGGGGAGAGAGAGAGGCAGGCTGCGCGCGCCCCAAGGCCTAGTCCGAATTGGACTAGGGGGAAGGGCTGCGCCCCCTCCTTCCTTCTATTCTCTCTTCCCCTTCCTTCTCTCCTACTCCTACTACATGGAAGGGGGGAATCCTACTCCCGGTGGGAGTAGGACTCCCCAGGGCGCGCCATAGAGAGGGTCGGCACCTCCCCTCCTCCACTCCTTTATATACGTGGCCAGGGGGCACCCCATAGACACAACAATTGATCTCTTAGCCGTGTGCGGTGCCCCCTTCCACCATAGTCCACCTCGATAATACTGTAGCGGTGCTTAGGCGAAGCCCTGCGTCGGTAGAACATCATCATCGTCACCACGCCGTCGTGCTGACGAAACTCTCCCTCAACACTCGGCTGGATCGGAGTTCGAGGGACGTCATCGAGCTGAACGTGTGCAGAACTCGGAGGTGCCGTGCGTTCGGTACTTGGATCGGTCAGATCGTGAAGAAGTACGACTACATCAACCGCGTTGTCATAACGCTTCCGCTTTCGGTCTACGAGGGTACGTGGACAACACTCTCCCCTCTCGTTGCTATGCATCACCATGATCTTGCGTGTGCGTAGGAATTTTTTTGAAATTACTACGTTCCCCAACAGCGGCATCCGAGCCAGGTTTTATGCGTTGGTGTTATATGCACGAGTAGAACACAAGTGAGTTGTGGGCGATATAAGTCATACTGCTTACCAGCATGTCATACTTTGGTTCGACGGTATTGTTGGATGAAGCGGCCCGGACCGACATTACGCGTACGCTTACGCGAGACTGGTTCTACCGACGTGCTTTGCACATAGGTGGCTGGCGGGTGTCAGTTTCTCCAACTTTACTTGAACCGAGTGTGGCTACGCCCGGTCCTTGCGAAGGTTAAAACAGCACCAACTTGACAAACTATCGTTGTGGTTTTGATGCGTAGGTAAGAACGGTTCTTGCTAAGCCCGTAGCAGCCACGTAAAACTTGCAACAACAAAGTAGAGGACGTCTAACTTGTTTTTGTAGGGCATGTTGTGATGTGATATGGCCAAGACATGATGCTAAATTTTATTGTATGAGATGATCATGTTTTGTAACCGAGTTATCGGCAACTGGCAGGAGCCATATGGTTGTCGTTTTATTGTATGCAATGCAATCGCCCTGTAATGCTTTACTTTGTCACTAAGCGGTAGCGATAGTCGTAGAAGTATAAGATTGGCGAGACGACAACGATGCTACGATGGAGATCAAGGTGTCGCGCCGGTGACGATGGTGATCATGACGGTGCTTCGGAGATGGAGATCACAAGCACAAGATGATGATGGCCATATCATATCACTTATATTGATTGCATGTGATGTTTATCTTTTATGCATCTTATCTTGCTTTGTTTGATGGTAGCATTATAAGATGATCTCTCACTAAATTTCATGATAAAAGTGTTCTCCCTGAGTATGCACCGTTGCCAAAGTGCGTCGTGCCCAGACACCACGTGATGATCGGGTGTGATAAGCTCTACGTCCATCTACAACAGGTGCAAGCCAGTTTTTCACACGCAGAATACTCGTGCTAAACTTGACGAGCCTAGCATATGCAGATATGGCCTCTGAACACTGAGACCGAAAGGTCGAGCGTGAATCATATAGTAGATATGATCAACATAGTGATGTTCACCATTGAAAACTACTCCATTTCACGTGATGATCGGTTATGGTTTAGTTGATTTGGATCACGTGATCACTTATAAGATTAGAGGGATGTCTTTCTAAGTGGGAGTTCTTAAGTAATATGATTAATTGAACTTAAATTTATCATGAACTTAGTACCTGATAGTATCTTGCTTGTCTATGTTGATTGTAGATAGATGGCCCGTGTTGTTGTTCTGTTCAATTTTAATGCGTTCCTTGAGAAAGCAAAGTTGAACGATGATGGTAGCAATTACACGGACTGGGTCCGTAACTTGAGGATTATCCTCATTGCTGCACAGAAGAATTACATCCTTGAAGCACCGCTGGGTGCCAGGCATGCTGCTGATGCAACTGACGACGTTAAGAACGTCTGGCAGAGCAAAGCTGATGACTACTCGATAGTTCAATGTGCCATGCTTTACGGCTTAGAACCGGGACTTCAACGACGTTTTGAACGTCATGGAGCATATGAGATGTTCCAGGAGTTGAAGTTAATATTTCAAGCAAATGCTCGGATTGAGAGATATGAAGTCTCCAATAAGTTCTACAGCTGCAAGATGGAGGAGAATAGTTCTGTCAGTGAGCATATACTCAAGATGTCTGGGTATAATAATCACTTGATTCAACTGGGAGTTAATCTTCCGGATGATAGCGTCATTGACAGAATTCTCCAATCACTGCCACCAAGCTACAAGAGCTTCGTGATGAACTATAATATGCAAGGGATGGATAAGACAATTCCCGAGCTCTTCGCAATGCTAAAGGCTGCGGAGGTAGAAATCAAGGAGCATCAAGTGTTGATGGTCAATAAGACCACCAGTTTCAAGAAAAAGGGCAAAGGGAAGAAGAAGGGGAACTTCAAGAAGAACAGCAAGCAAGTTGCTGCTCAGGAGAAGAAACCCAAGTCTGGACCTAAGCCTGAGACTGAGTGCTTCTACTGCAAGCAGACTGGTCACTGGAAGCGGAACTGCCCCAAGTATTTGGCGGATAAGAAGGATGGCAAGGTGAATAAAGGTATATGTGATATACATGTTATTGATGTGTACCTTACTAGAGCTCGCAGTAGCACCTGGGTATTTGATACTGGTTCTGTTGCTAATATTTGCAACTCGAAACAGGGACTACGGATTAAGCGAACACTGGCAAAGGACGAGGTGACGATGTGCGTGGGAAATGGTTCCAAAGTCGATGTGATCGCGGTCGGCACAGTACCTCTACATCTACCTTCGGGATTAGTATTAGACCTAAATAATTGTTATTTGGTGCCAGCGTTGAGCATGAACATTATATCTGGATCTTGTTTGATGCGAGACGGTTATTCATTTAAATCAGAGAATAATGGTTGTTCTATTTATATGAGTAATATCTTTTATGGTCATGCACCCTTGAAGAGTGGTCTATTTTTGATGAATCTCGATAGTAGTGATACACATATTCATAATGTTGAAGCCAAAAGATGCAAAGTTGATAATGATAGTGCAACTTATTTGTGGCACTGCCGTTTAGGTCATATCGGTGTAAAGCGCATGAAGAAACTCCATACTGATGGACTTTTGGAACCACTTGATTATGAATCACTTGGTACTTGCGAACCGTGCCTTATGGGCAAGATGACTAAAACGCCGTTCTCCGGTACTATGGAGAGAGCAACAGATTTGTTGGAAATCATACATACAGATGTATGTGGTCCGATGAATGTTGAGGCTCGTGGCGGATATCGTTATTTTCTCACCTTCACAGATGATTTGAGCAGATATGGGTATATCTACTTAATGAAACATAAGTCTGAAACGTTTGAAAAGTTCAAAGAATTTCAGAGTGAAGTTGAAAATCATCGTAATAAGAAAATAAAGTTTCTACGATCTGATCGTGGAGGAGAATTTGAGTTACGAGTTTGGTCTACATTTGAAACAATGCGGAATAGTTTCGCAACTCACGCCACCCGGAACACCACAGCGTAATGGTGTGTCCGAACGTCGTAATCGTACTTTACTAGATATGGTGCGATCTATGATGTCTCTTAGTGATTTACCGCTATCGTTTTGGGGTTATGCTTTAGAGACGGCCGCATTCACGTTAAATAGGGCACCATCAAAATCCGTTGAGACGACGCGTTATGAACTGTGGTTTGGCAAGAAACCAAAGTTGCCGTTTCTTAAAGTTTGGGGCTGCGATGCTTATGTGAAAAAGCTTGAACCTGATAAGCTCGAACCCAAATCGGAGAAATGTGTCTTCATAGGATACCCAAAGGAGACTGTTGGGCACACCTTCTATCACAGATCTGAAGGCAAGACATTCGTTGCTAAGAATGGATCCTTTCTAGAGAAGGAGTTTCTCTCGAAAGAAGTGAGTGGGAGGAAAGTAGAACTTGATGAGGTAACTATACCTGCTCCCCTATTGGAAAGTAGTTCATCACAGAAACCGGTTTCTGTGACGCCTACACCAATTAGTGAGGAAGTTAATGATGATCATCATGAAACTTCAGATCAAGTTACTGAACCTCGTAGATCAACCAGAGTAAGATCCGCACCAGAGTGGTACGGTAATCCTGTTCTGGAAGTCATGTTACTAGATCATGATGAACCTACGAACTATGAAGAAGCGATGGTGAGCCCAGATTGCGCAAAATTGCTTGAGGCCATGAAATCTGAGATGGGATCCATGTATGAGAACAAAGTGTGGACTTTGGTTGACTTGCCCGATGATCGGCAAGCAATTGAGAATAAATGGATCTTCAAGAAGAAGACTGACGCTGACGGTAATATTACTGTCTACAAAGCTCGACTTGTTGTGAAAGGTTTTTGACAAGTTCAAGGGATTGACTACGATGAGACCTTCTCACCCGTAGCGATGCTTAAGTCTGTCCGAATCATGTTAGCAATTGCCGCATTTTATGATTATGAAATTTGGCAAATGGATGTCAAAACTGCATTCCTGAATGGACTTCTGGAAGAAGAGTTGTATATGATGCAACCGGAAGGTTTTGTCGATCCAAAGGGAGCTAACAAAATATGCAAGCTCCAGCGATCCATCTATGGACTGGTGCAAGCATCTCGGAGTTGGAATATACGCTTTGATAAGTTGATCAAAGCATATAGTTTATATAGACTTACGGTGAAGCCTGTATTTACAAGAAAGTGAGTGGGAGCACTACAACATTTCTGATAAGTATATGTGAATGACATATTGTTGATCGGAAATAACGTAGAATTATTCTGCAAAGCATAAAGGAGTGTTTGAAAGGAGTTTTTCAAAGAAAGACCTCGGTGAAGCTGCTTACATATTGAGCATCAAGATTTATAGAGATAAATCAAGACGCTTGATAAGTTTTTTCAATGAGTACATACCTTGACAAGATTTTGAAGTAGTTCAAAATGGAACAGTCAAAGAAAGAGTTCTTGCCTGTATTGCAAAGTATAAAGTTGAGTAAAGACTCAAAACCCGACCACAGCAGAAAATAGAAAAGATAATGAAAGTCATTCCCTATGCCTCAGCCATAGGTTCTATAAAGTATGCCATGCTGTGTACCAGATCTATTGTATACCCTACACTAATTTTGGCAAGGGGGTACAATAGTGATCTAGGAGTAGATCACTGAACAGCGGTCAAAATTATCCTTAGTGGAATAAGGATATGTTTCTCGATTATGGAGGTGACAAAAGGTTCGTCGTAAAGGATTACGTCGATACAAGTTTTGGCACTGATCCAGATGACTCTAAGTCTTAATTTGGATACATATTGAAAGTCGGAGCAATTAGCTAAAGTAGCTCCGTGCAGAGCATTGTAGACATATAAATTTGCAAAATACATACGGATCTGAATATGGCAGACCCGTTGACTAAACTTCTCTCACAAGCAAAACATGATCACACCTTAGTACTCTTTGGGTGTTAATCACATAGCGATGTGAACTAGATTATTGACTCTAGTAAACCCTTTGGATGTTGGTCACATGACGATGTGAACTATGGGTGTTAATCACATGGTGATGTGAACTATTGATGTTAAATCACATGACGATGTGCTCTAGATTATTGACTCTAGTGCAAGTGGGAGACTGAAGGAAATATGCCCTAGAGGCAATAATAAAGTTATTATTTATTTCCTTATATCATGATAAATGTTTATTATTCATGCTAGAATTGTATTAACCGGAAACATGATACATGTGTGAATACATAGACAAACAGAGTGTCACTAGTATGCCTCTACTTGACTAGCTCATTGATCAAAGATGGTTATGTTTCCTAGCCATAGACATGAGTTGTCATTTGATTAATGGGATCACATCATTAGGAGAATGATGTGATTGACTTGACCCATTCCGTTAGCTTAGCACTTGATCGTTTAGTATTCTGTTATTGCTTTCTTCATGACTCATACATGTTCCTATGACTATGAGATTATGCAACTCCCGTTTACCGGAGGAACACTTTGTGTGCTACCAAACGTCACAACGTAACTGGGTGATTGTAAAGGTGCTCTACAGGTGTCTCCGAAGGTACTTGTTGGGTTGGCGTATTTCGAGATTAGGATTTGTCACTCCGATCGTCGGAGAGGTATCTCTTGGCCCACTCGGTAATGCACATCACTTAAGCATTGTAACTCGGAGAGGTATCTCTTGGCCCACTCGGTGATGCACATCACTTACTTGCAAGCATTGTAACTAATGAGTTAGTTACGGGATGATGTGTTACAGAACGAGTAAAGAGACTTGCCGGTAACGAGATTGAACTAGGTATTGAGATACCGACGATCAAATCTCGGGCAAGTAACATACCGATGACAAAGGGAACAACATACGTTGTTATGCGGTTTGACCGATAAAGATCTTCGTAGAATATATAGGAGCCAATATGAGCATCCAGGTTCCGCTATTGGTTATTGACCTGAGATATGTCTCGGTCATGTCTACATAGTTCTCGAACCCGTAGGGTCCGCACGCTTAAAGTTTCGGTGATGATTCTATTATGAGTTTATGTGATTTGATGTACCGAAGGTAGTTCGGAGTCCCGGATGAGATCGGAGACATGACGAGGAGTCTCGAAATGGTCGAGACGTAAAGATCGATATATTGGACGACTATATTCGGACATCGGAAAGGTTCCGAGTGATTCGTGTATTTTCGGGGGTACCGGGGAGTTACGGGAATATGGGGAAGAAGTATATGGGCCTTATTGGGCTTTAGGGGAGAGAGAGAGGCAGGCTACGCGCCCCCCCCCCAAGGCCTAGTCCGAATTGGACTAGGGGGAAGGGCTGCGCCCGCTCCTTCCTTCTCTTCTCTCTTCCCCTTCCTTCTCTCCTACTCCTACTACATGGAAGGGAGGGAATTCTACTCCCGGTGGGAGTAGGACTCCCCAGGACGCGCCATAGAGAGGGCCGGTGTAGGATCGAAAGTATGTCTAGAGGGGGGGTGATTAGACTACTTGACCAAATAAAAACTTATCCTTTTTCCCAATTTTAGTCTTTGGCAGATTTTAGCTATCTAAGCACAAGTCAAGCAATCTTAACACAATTCAAGCAGGCATGCAAAGAGTATATGAGCAGCAGAAAGTAAAGTATGCAACTTGCAAGAATGTAAAGGGAAGGGTTTGGAGAATTCAAACGCAATTGGAGACACGGATGTTTTTGTCGTGGTTCCGATAGGTGGTGCTATCGTACATCCACGTTGATGGAGACTTCAACCCACGAAGGGTAACGGTTGCGCGAGTCCACGGAGGGCTCCACCCATGAAGGGTCCACGAAGAAGCAACCTTGTCTATCCCACCATGGCCGTCGCCCACGAAGGACTTGCCTCACTAGCGGTAGATCTTCATGAAGTAGGCGATCTCCTTGCCCTTACAAACTCCTTGGTTCAACTCCACAATCTTGTCGGAGGCTCCCAAGTGACACCTAGCCAATCTAGGAGACACCACTCTCCAAGAAGTAACAAATGGTGTGTTGATGATGAACTCCTTGCTCTTGTGCTTCAAATGATAGTCTCCCCAACACTCAACTCTCTCTCACAGGATTTGGATTTGGTGGAAAGAAGATTTGAGTGGAAAGCAACTTGGGGAAGGCTAGAGATCAAGATTCATATGGTAGGAATGGAATATCTTGGCCTCAACACAAGGGTAGGTGGTTCTCTCTCAGAAAATGTGTATTGGAAGTGTAGGTTCGTTCTGATGGCTCTTTCCACGAATGAAGAGTGGGTGGAGGGGTATATATAGCCTCCACACAAAAACTAACCGTTACACACAATTTACCAATCTCGGTGGGACCGAATTGAGAAACTTGGTCGGACCGATTCAGCAAATCTAGTGACCGTTAGGATTTTCGGTGGGACCGACATGCAACTCGGTAGGACCGATATGGTTAGGGTTAGAGCATAACGTAATCTCGGTGAGACCGATTACACAAACTCGGTGAGACCGACTTTGGTAATAAGCTAACCAGAGAATTGGTCAGGTAAACTCGGTGGGACCGGTTCGCTCATTTCGGTGGGACCGAAATGTTACGAAAGGGAAACAGAGAGTTTACATTGCAATCTCGGTGGGACCGAAACGTTACGAAGGGAAACAGAGAGATTACAACCCCATCCCGGTGAGACCGAGATCCCTATCGGTGAGACCGATTTGCCTAGGGTTTGTGGCAGTGGCTATGACATCTGAACTCGGTGGCGCCGGATGGAAAGAATCGGTGGGGCCGAGTTTGACTTTTGGTTTGGGTCATATGTGGATGTGAGAAAGTAGTTGAGGGCTTTGGAGCATATCACTAAGCACTATGGAGCAAGAAACTCATTAAGCAACACCTCATCCCTCCTTGATAGTATTGGCTTTTCCTATAGACTCAATGTGATCTTGGATCACTAAAATATAAAATGTAGAGTCTTGAGCTTTTGAGCTTGAGCCAATCCTTTTATCCTTAGTATTTTGAGGGCTCCACTTTCCTCATCCATGCCATGCCATTCATTGAGCTTTTCCTGAAATATTCATCTTGGAATAATGTTAGCTCAATGAGCTATATGTTGTTAGGAATTACCAAAACCACCCAGGGATAGTTGCACTTTCAATCTCCCCCTTTTTGGTAATTGATGACAACATATAGATCAAAGCTTCGACAAATGATAATAAGAGTGAAAAACATTGTCGCTTTGAGAAGTATGTGATAAGCAAGAGCTCCCCCTAATGCACAAGAAGTTAGGCTCATGGGTTACTCTTCCATGTCACATACATCTTGGTGGAGCGCTCAAAATGATAATAATTGAATACATGCACTCATCACCAAGCAAAGTGAATGATCATATAGAGATAAAAAGGATAATGTCATCCAACAAGCATAAATGTAGCATATGATCAAACACATGATCATCCAAGTATCACACAGACATAATGTATCTCAAACAAGCAAATAAAGTTCAACCACCAAAGCAAGAGAGAATAAAAAGCAACACTCTCTCTCGAAGCCTATGATCTATACATTTTTCTCCCCCTTTGGCAACAAGTTACCAAAAATTTCATAGAAAATGCATAGTACTAAATCGTCTCTCAGGCTTGATCTTCAGGTGGTGGTGTAGACAGAACGCCAAGGACGAAAGCATCAGTTGATGTAGATGGAGCTGGTGGAGTAGGTGCTGGAGCTGGTGGCACTGAAGCTATAGCTGGTGCAGATGAAGTGGCTCTGGTGTCTGTCACTGGCACCGCAGCTGATCTCTGAGCTCTAGGCACTCTGGCAAATGCCTTAGTGGTTGACTTGCCCTTCCTCTCCTGCAAATCATCCTGAAGTTGCTCAACAACGGACTGGATCTCTGTGACCTTCACATCCATGTCATAGAACTTCTGCTCCATGATCCTCTCCAAGCTCTCCTGGTTTCGAGTCAAGGTGGCCAGCCCCTTCTCAATCCTTAGAGTGGATGCAATCAAGTAGCCAAGTTGATCCTGTTTGCTCTTCAAAAAGTACTGAGATGCCTCTTCCATCGTTGGCATCTTGGCAGCCTTCTTAGTCCTTGCCTTCTCCTTCTTAGCTTGTGCTTGCACTGAAGATGGTTCATCTTCATCCATAACCACTTGGTTGTCCTCAAAGTCTGGATAGATAGGCATGTGCTCCTTGTCCAACAGGTATGTGCCTGTGCCCATCTTGGAGTTAATCAGCTCCTGGATCTGTGGGGCATATCCACAACTCCTCTTTTGGTCAGCAGCTGTCCTCTTGATAGTCTCAACTATAAGGCTCATGACCTTGAACTTCTGTGGCACATCAAATAAGTGTAGCAGATTTATTGCATGGCCTCTGATCATGTTGTGATCACCTGACTTGGGCAAGAGAGTGTGCCTGAGGATCCAGTTAATGGTTGGCAGTCCTGACAGAAGGTAATGTACCGATCCAAACTTGTGTGATTCTATAGCAGCATCTGGGATCTCCTTGTACATATGTGCCGTAGAGTTGTGATCCATCTTCTTCTTGGCATAGACATCCAAGTCATCCTCTTCCTCCTTAGGTGCATTGATCAGATTGGCCCATTCTTCAATAGATGATTGGTACCTAGTACCTTCAGACATCCATACTATCCTGCCATCCTGATAGAAGTGTGTTGTGGAGTAGAATTGCATTATGAGCTCCTCATTCCACTTTGTGAGCTTCTGCCCAACAAAGTCTGCCACTCCACAAGCACTGAAGCTATCATACACACCAGGATAGTGTTCTTCATTCTCCTTCATGTAGGTCCAGTCAACCCACCTCATGTCACACACTATTGGCTTCTTGTCCAACAACACTGTCTCATAGAAATCCTGTTGTTCCTTTGTGTGGAACCTGTAGTCAACAGCAGTCCTCCTTCTGGTGGCATATGGATCTGATTCTCTCCATAGCCTCAATCCTGAGTCTCTCCTGATCTTCATGTTCTCAGCTACAGGATGAGCATCATTATGATCTGGAATTTTTGGCTTCAATTTTCTCAAGACATGTGTCTCGTCACCTTCTTCTTCAGCAACAGTTTCAGGCACTAGGGCCTTGTTCTTCTCAGCAGCTGGAATGTTCCTGGTACTCCTCTTAGGTACAGTCTTGGGTTTGGAGGCAGCTTTGGGTGCTTCTTTGGGCTTTGATGATGCAGCCCCTGACCTGATAGCATCACCCATAAGCTTCTAAGCCTTGGGTGCTGGTGCAGCAACCTCTTCTTCTTCCTCCTCTTCCATCATGGAAGGCTTTCCAATAACTCTGGCCATGGTCTTCTTGACCCTTTCCTTCCTCTTCTTCCCTTCTGCAGCAGCCTCTTTGGGTTCAGATTCCAAAGATGCTTGAGTGGAGGCTCTGGCTTTAGACATGGGAATCCTTTTGGCAGGTACTTTGGTCTTCATACCAGGCTTGGTGGCAGCAGATGTGCCATACTCCTTCTTGAGCACCTTTTTCTTGGAAATGGCCTCATCCTCAACAGCCACATAGTCTTCATCCTCAGATTCTGAGGTTCTCTTCTTTCTGGTCCTGGTGGCTGCTTTGGGTAAGTTGCTGGGTGTGCTCCTGCTACCCTCATCAGAGCTGCTAGAGGGACTAGTGCCCTCACTCATTTGAATCTGCTCCTCTGACTTGTTCTGGCTATCACTCTGATCAGACATATTGCAACTACTGACTGCAGACCCTGTGAATAGATATAGATGAGATATAGTGGATGAGCATCACAAAATACAGAGATTTTTGCAAAAGAATGAGTCAAAAACTTAGTTTTAGTTTTCCACAGAAAGCATTTCGGATCAACCGATTTGTAAACTCGGTGATACCGAAACAGCTTTTGGAACCTAAACTAGTGAACTCGGTCAGACCGAGTCACAGTTCGGCGGCACCGGGACTGCTAGGGTTTCACAAAGTCCTGAACTCGGTCACACCGATTTGCAATTCTTGGTCAGACCGAGAACCACATGTGCAATGGCCTTAGCCGAATCGGTGGAACCGAGTTCTACAACCCGGTGGGTCCGAGATGGTTTCGGCGGAAACCTAACCCTAAATTTTCAATTCATCTCTAATCTACGGAGTGTTTCGACTGGACATAATAGTTTCAATCGTGGCAAGATTCATGTTGAACACAATGTGCTAGGAATCGGACGGGGATAGCACGGTGATCGAGTACATACCCTAGTTCGGCGATGAACCGCTACGGCGGCAACGGTGGGGATGATTTCCGTTGACGGCAGCGGAGACCAGCAACAGGAGGCGGCTGGCGACGAGGAGGATGATCCGGAGACCCTAGAGGCAGAGCGGGCTACGCGCGGGTGAAAGAGTTTGGAGAAAGTTTCCAATTTTTTGCCCGTGGGTATATATAGCCCGACCCTGTCGGTGTGACCGAGTGGAACAACTCGGTGGCACCGAGATGCATAACTGCAAGCAGTTACAGCAACTCGGTGTGACCGAAAAGTTCAAATCGGTTGCACCGAGATTGAAAACCTAGATCGACTTAGTGATCTCGGTATGACCGAAATGGAAGAATCGGTCAGACCGAAACGCACAAAGAAGTTTTGGAAGTTTAAGTCTATGACGAATCGGGGACTCCGAGTGCTCCTCACATAGAGTGGTTCGAATCTGACTTGATCAAATTTTGTGATGCAGCATGAATAGAGTTTGAGACGAGAAGAGCATAGATAGCTAGAGAAGGTTCTTAGGCATTCTTGTCCACCCACTTGGCAAAAGAAAAAGAAACCAATCAATCAAAACAACAAGTGGATGTCCTCGAATGAGTAAAATATGCAACCATCATGCTCACACAATAAAATGGCAAATGAAATATGTGGCAAATCATGCACAACCAATTCTAGTATCTATCAAGCAATTGGCGATGACTAGGTCATCTATATATGAGTATATTGACTTAGGAGTCAAATGAGAACATTTGAGCATAGGTCATACTCCTCGTTTAAGCTCAAGTGGGGTTACCACTTTTACATAATGCATTGATGTGTTCACACCATTAGAGTTGCTTTAGCTCAATTCTTAGAGTAAAGCTCCCCCTAGATGTGAGATCCCCCTTTAGAGGGATGAACTAACCTTGGGTTTTGTCGATGATGACTTCATGTAGGTGTTGAAGATGTGGATGCTCAATGTTGATGAAGATCATTTAGAGCAATCCTTTTGGAGTGAGTTGCACTTTCAATACCTACACGGGTTAGTCCCACAGGGAACAAACAAGGATATCCATAGACATAGAGTGATGCACACATAAGATGATGTCTATGAAAGCATTAGGTTACCTTGTCCCTTGTCTTACCAACAAGAGGGTTTGTGACTCCTTGAACTAGTGCAAGATGTGAAAGTTGATTGCACTTGTAGTTGCCAAAATGATATGAGTGAAATATGTTGGCGGAGTCACCCTCAAGAACTCTCTAGTTCTTCTTCTTCGGGATCCACATCATCTTGATGGGAATCCTTGGAGTTGTAGTCGTACTTGATGAAGTAGAGCTTGATGTAGTCTTGGGAACCCACTTGACCAAGACCTTTGGAGCTTCTTCAAATGCATCAATCTCCTCTTGAAGCTTATCCTTGCCTTTTTTGCTTGTGGTCTTGTGGTGGAAGATCATCTTGAGCTTGTGTCCCCTTGAAAGAAGTAGGATCATACTTCTCTTCTTGAGGAACAAACTTCGTCTTGGGGTATTCATCTTCTTCCCACTCAACTCCATTGGCATTGAACTTTCGTTCAAAACCAACACCTTGGTTCTTCCAGTGCCTTCCTTGCTTGCGTACAATTTCCTCAAATTGCTTACTCCCGGCAAGGCTCTTGTAAACACCTTTCTCTATAATTCCCTTCAATAAGCTATTTTCTTGCTCAAGTGTAACTTGGCTAAGAGAATCATTAGTGGAATCAAGAGAACTACTAGAAGCAACATCATTGGGTTTAGCATGATTATTGTTACTACTAGAGGAAGAATCCTTCTTGTTCTTGTTACTAGACTTGACTTGAGGCATGTAAGTAGATAGGAGTAAACGCTTGGCAATGTAAGAAGAACTTTTCTTACGGAGATCATCATTGATTGCCTTTAAGAACTCATGCTCTTGCTCAAGGTTGAGCTTTTCAAAGCGTAACTTCTCATGAGTCCTTAAAATTTCTCGATGATCTTCTAAGATAGTTTCATGAGCTAACTTAAGAGTGTTTAGTTCTTTAGTTAGAAGCTCAATCTTCTCCTTATCATTGTCATTCGTTTTATCTTGATTAGCATGATTAATTGACGTTTCATCATAGTATTCATCACTAGAGTTGTCAACAAGTAAATCATCATCACCTAACAAGTCATCTTCATCACTATTGAAATCAACATACTCGGGATGTGTTACCTTTGGACCTTTGGCCATGAAGCATCTTCCAATTCCTTCATTTGGTGAATCAAATATGTCGTAGGAGTTGGTTGACACAAGTGCTAGACCGGCAACACCTTCATCTTGAGTATATTCGGAGTCGGAGTGATAGCTTCTCTCGGAGTGATTGTCGGAGTCGGAGCCGGATACCCATTCACCAACATGAGCTTGATGTCTTCGCTTTGTGTAGCTCCTTGATGACTTGTCCTTCCTTTCCGAATCCTTGCTTCTCCGTGAGGGTCTTCGTTCATAACGATCATCTCTACTCCTCCTCTCTCTTGGTGGTGATTCTTCTCTTCTACTTCTTCTCTTGGGTGATTCTTCTCTTCTTTTGTAGGGTGTCGTACACTCATTGGAATAGTGTCCGGGTCTCCCACAATTTTAGCAATTGCGCTCTCGACTAGAAGATCTTTTGTCATTGTAGGACCTTGACTTGGAGCTTCTCTCTTTGCTTCTATTCTTGTAGAACTTGTTGAAGTTCTTCACCATTAAGCTCAATTCTTCATTGAAGGTTTGTTTCTCACTTGATGATGTGGGGGCTTCACATGAGGCTTTGTAAGCACCACTTGACTTGTTGTGAAGTTCCTCCTTATCCTTGAGTGACATCTCATGAGCAACAATTCTTCCAATGACTTCCGTTGGCTTGAGATCTTTGTAATTGGGCATCATTTGGATCAATGTGCACACGGTATCATATTTTCCATCCAAGGCTCTTAGGATCTTCTTGATGATGAATTTGTCGGTCATCTCTTCACTTCCTAAGCCGGCAATCTCATTTGTGATAAGAGCAAGCCTAGAGTACATTTCAGCGATACCTTCACCATCCTTCATTTTGAACTTGTCAAGTTGACTTTGAAGCACGTCCAACTTGGATTCCTTGACGGAGTCGGTACCTTCATGCATATCAATCAAAGTATCCCAAATTTCCTTTGCATTCTCAAGACGGCTGATTTTGTTGAATTCTTCGAGGCACAATCCGTTGAAGAGGATATCACAAGCTTGAGCGTTGTATTGCAGCATCTTCAACTCTTCCGCGCTAGCTTCACGGTTCGGTTCTCTCCCATCAAAGAATTCACCTTGCAAGCCAATACACACAATAGCCCAAACGGCGGGGTTATGTCCAAGAATATGCATTTTCATCTTATGCTTCCAACTAGCAAAATTAGTACCATCAAAGTAAGGACCTCTACGGTGATAATTTCCCTCGCTAGACGTCATACTCTCCTAGGTTGTGAAACCAAGGCTATGACCACCAAAAGCTATGGAAATCAAAGCAAATGGAGACCAGAGCTCTGATACCACTTGTAGGATCGAAAGTATGTCTAGAGGGGGGGTGATTAGACTACTTGACCAAATAAAAACTTATCCTTTTCCCAATTTTAGTCTTTGGCAGATTTTAGCTATCTAAGCACAAGTCAAGCAATCTTAACACAATTCAAGCAGGCATGCAAAGAGTATATGAGCAGCGGAAAGTAAAGCATGCAACTTGCAAGAATGTAAAGGGAAGGGTTTGGAGAATTCAAACGCAATTGGAGACACGGATGTTTTTGTCGTGGTTCCGATAGGTGGTGCTATCGTACATCCACGTTGATGGAGACTTCAACCCACGAAGGGTAACGGTTGCGCGAGTCCACGGAGGGCTCCACCCACGAAGGGTCCACGAAGAAGCAACCTTGTCTATCCCACCATGGCCGTCGCCCACGAAGGACTTGCCTCACTAGCGGTAGATCTTCACGAAGTAGGCGATCTCCTTGCCCTTACAAACTCCTTGGTTCAACTCCACAATCTTGTCGGAGGCTCCCAAGTGACACCTAGCCAATCTAGGAGACACCACTCTCCAAGAAGTAACAAATGGTGTGTTGATGATGAACTCCTTGCTCTTGTGCTTCAAATGATAGTGTTGGGGAACGTAGCAGAAATTCAAAATTTTCTACGCATCACCAAGATCAATCTATGGAGTAATCTAGCAACGAGGGGAAGGGGAGTGCATCTACATACCCTTGTAGATCGCGATGCGGAAGCGTTGCAAGAACGCGGATGAGGGAGTCGTACTCGTAGCGATTCAGATCGCGGTTGATTCCGATCTAAGCACCGAAGAACGGTGCCTCCGCGTTTAACACACGTGCAGCCCGGTGACGTCTCCCACGCCTTGATCCAGCAAGGAGAGAGGGAGAGGTTGGGGAAGACTCCATCCAGCAGCAGCACGACGGCGTGGTGGTGATGGAGGAGCGTGGCAATCCCGCAGGGCTTCGCCAAGCACCGCGGGAGTGGAGGAGGAGGGAGAGGGTTAGGGCTGCGCCGAAAGAGAGACGTTCTCATGTGTATGGCAGCACCAAAACCCCAATATATATATAGGAGAGGGGGAGGGCTGCGCCCCCATCTAGGGTTCCCCCCCCCCAAGGGGTGCGGCCAGCCCTAGATGGGGCTTGGGGGGGCGGCCAAGAGGGGGGAGAGAGGGGGCGCCCCACTAGATGGGCCTTAGGCCCATCTGTGCCTAGGGTTTCCCCCTTCCCCCCTTTCCTGCGCCCTGGGCCTCTTGTGGGGGGGCGCACCAGCCCACCTGGGGCTTGTCCCCTCCCACACTTGGCCCATGCAGCCCTTTGGGGCTGGTGGCCCCACTTGGTGGACCCCCGGGACCCTCCCGGTGGTCCCGGTACATTACCGATATCACCCAAAACTTTTCCGGTGACCAAAACAGGACTTCCCATATATAAATCTTTACCTCCAGACCATTCCGGAACTCCTCGTGACGTCTGGGATCTCATCCGGGACTCCGAACAACATTCGGTAACCACGTACATCTATTCCCTATAACCCTAGCGTCATCGAACCTTAAGCGTGTAGACCCTACGGGTTCGGGAACCATGCAGACATGACCGAGACGTTCTCCGGTCAATAACCAACAGCGGGATCTGGATACCCATGTTGGCTCCCACATGTTCCACGATGATCTCATCGGATGAACCACGATGTTGGGGATTCAATCAATCCCGTATACAATTCCCTTTATCCATCGGTATGTTACATGCCCGAGATTCGATCGTCGGTATCCCGATACCTTGTTCAATCTCGTTACCGGCAAGTCTCTTTACTCGTTCCGTAACTTACATCATCCCGTGATCAACTCCTTGGTCACATTGTGCACATTATGATGATGTCCTACCGAGTGGGCCTAGAGATACCTCTCCGTTTACACGGAGTGACAAATCCCAGTCTCGATTCGTGCCAACCCAACAGACACTTTCGGAGATACCTGTAGTGCACCTTCATAGTCACCCAGTTACGTTGTGACGTTTGGTACACCCAAAGCATTCCTACGGTATCCGGGAGTTGCACAATCTCATGGTCTAAGAAATTGATACTTGACATTAGAAAAGCTCTGAGCAAACGAACTACACGATCTTGTGCTAGGCTTAGGATTGGGTCTCGTCCATCACATCATTCTCCTAATGATGTGATCCTGTTATCAACGACATCCAATGTCCATGGTCAGGAAACCGTAACCATCTATTGATCAACGAGCTAGTCAACTAGAGGCTTACTAGGGACATGGTGTTGTCTATGTATCCACACATGTATCTGAGTTTCCTATCAATACAATTGTAGCATGGATAATAAACGATTATCATGAACAAGGAAATATAATAATAACCAATTTATTATTGCCTCTAGGGCATATTTCCAACAGTCTCCCACTTGCACTAGAGTCAATAATCTAGTCCACATCACCATGTGATTAACACTCACTGGTCACATCACCATGTGACCAACATCTAAAGAGTTTACTAGAGTCAACAATCTAGTTCACATCACTATGTGATTAACACTCAATGAGTTCTGATTTGATCATGTTATGCTTGTGAGAGAGGTTATTAGTCAACGGGTCTGAACCTTTCAGATCCGTGTGTGCTTTACGAATATCTATGTCATCTTGTGGATGCTACCACGCGCTATTTGGAGCCATTTCAAATAATTGCTCTACTATACGAATCCGGTTTACTACTCAGAGCCATCCGGATTAGTGTCAAAGTTCGCATCGACGTAACCCTTTACGACGAACTCCTTTTCACCTCCATAATCGAGAAAATTCCTTAGTCCACTAGATACTAAGGACAAGTTCGACCGCTGTCATGTGATCCATTCCCGGATCACTATTGTACCCCTTGACCAACTCATGGCAAGGCACATTTCATGTGCGGTACACAGCATAGCATACTGTAGAGCCTACGTCTGAAGCATAGGGGACGACCTTCGTCCTTTCTCTCTCTTCTGCTGTGGTCAGGTCTTGAGTCTTACTCAATACTCACACCTTGTAACACAGCCAAGAACTCCTTCTTTGCTGATCTATTTTGAACTCTTTCAAAATCATGTCAAGGTGTGCGTTCTTTGAAAGTATCATCGGGTGTCCTGATCTATCTCTATAGATCTTGATGCCCAATATGTAAGCAGCTTTATCCAGGTCTTCCTTTGAAAAACTCCTTTCAAACAACCCTTTATGCTTTCCAGAAATCATTTCGGATCAACAATATGTCATTCACATATACTTATCAGAAATGTTGTAGCGCTCCCACTCACTTTATTGTAAATACAAGTTTCTAACAAACTTTGTATAAACCCAAAAACTTTGATCACTCCATCAAAGCGTATATTCTGACTCCGAGATGCTTGCTCTAGTCCATGGAAGGATCGCTGGAGCTAGCATACCTTTTAGCATCCTTAGGATCTACAAAACCTTTCTGATTGTATCACATACAACCTTTCCTTACGAAAACTGGTAAGGAAACTTGTTTTGACATCCATCTGCCAGATTTCATAAATGCAGCTAATGCTAACATGATTCCGACGGACTTAAGCATCGCTACGGATGAGAAAATCCCATCGTAGTCAACTCCTTGAACTTGTGGAAATACTCTTTGCCACAAGTCGAGCTTCATAGACGGTAACATTACCGTCCACGTCCGTCTTCTTCTCAAAGATCCATTTATCTCGGATTTCATGGCTTCTAACCATTTGTCGGAATATGGGGCCACCATCGCTTCTCCATAGCTCGTAGGTTCAGTATTGTCCAACAACATGATATCTCAGATAGGATCACGTACCACTCTGAAGTAGCACGCATCCTCGTCGTCCTACAAGGTTTGGTGGTGACTTGATCCGAAGTTTCATGATCACTATCATAAGCTTCCACTTCAATTGGTATAGGTGCCACAGGAACAACTTCCTGTGCCCTGCTACACACTAGTTGAAGTGACGGTTCAATAACCTTATCAAGTCTCCACCATCCTCCCACTCAATTCTTTCGAGAGAAACTTTTCCTCGAGAAAGGACTCGTTTCTAGAAGCAATTACTTTTGCTTCCAGATCTGAAATAGGAGGTATACCCAACTGTTTTGGGTATTCTTATGAAGATGTATTTATCCACTTTGGGTTCGAGCTTATCAGCCTGAAACTTTTTCACATAAGCATCGCAGCCCCAAACTTTTAAGAAACGACAACTTAGGTTTCTCTAAACGGTGTCGTCTCAACGGAATTGCGTGGTGCCCCTTTTAAAGTGAATGCGGTTGTCTCTAATGCCTAACCCATAAACGATAGTGGTAATTTGATAAGAGACATCATGGTATGCACCATATCCAATAGGGTGCAGCAATGATGTCCGGACACACCATCACACTATGGTGTTCCAGGCGGTATTAATTGTGAAACACTTTCCACAATGTCTTAATTGTGTGCCAAACTCGTAACTCAGATACTCATCTCTATGATCATATCACAGACATTTTATCCTCTTGTCACGACGATCTTCAACTTCACTCTGAAATTACTTGAACCTTTCAATAATTCAGACTTGTGTTTCATCAAGTAAATACACTCAGCATCTACTCAAACCATCTGTGAAGTAAGAACATAACGATATCCACTGCATGCCTCAGCACTCATTGGACTGCATACATCAAAATGTATTACTTCCAATAAGTTGCTCTCTTGTTCCATCTTACTGAAAACGAGGCCTTACAGTCATCTTGCCCATGTGGTATGATTTGCATGTCTCAAGTGATTCAAAATCAAGTGAGTCCAAACGATCCATCTGCATGGAGTTTCTTCATGCATATATACCAATAGACATGGTTTGCATGTCTCAATCTTTTCAAAAACGAGTGAGTCCAAAGATCCATCTACATGGAGCTTCTTCATGCGTTTTATCCCAATATGACTCAAATAGCAGTGCCACAAGTATGTGGTACTATCATTACTTTTGGCATGAACATGTGTATCACTACGATCGAGATTCATTTTAGGTGCTGGACCATTAAAGGTATTACTCAAATAAACAGAGTATACATTATTCTCCTTAAATGAATAACCGTATTGCGATAAACATAATCCAATCATGCTCAACGCAAACACCAAATCTCGATAGTAGAGGGAGCATGCGATGCTTGATCACATCAACCTTGGAAACACTTCCAACATACATCGTCATCTCACCTTTAGCTAGTCTCCATTTATTCTGCAGCTTTTATTTCGAGTTACTAACACTTAGCAACCGAACCGGTATCTAATACCCTGGTGCTGCTAGGAGTACTAGTAAAGTACACATTCATATAATGTATATCCAATATACTTCTGTCGACCTTGCCTGCCTTCTCATCTACCAAGTATCTAGGGTAGTACTCCTTCAGTGACCGTTCCCCTCATAACAGAAGCACTTAGTCTCGGGTTTGGGTTCAACCTTGGGATTCTTCACTAGAGCAGCAAACGACTTGCTGTTTCATGAAGTATCCCTTTTGCCCTTGCCCTTCTTAAACTAGTGGTTTTACTAACCATCAACAATTGATGCTCCTTCTTGATTTCTACTCTCGCGGTGTCAAACATCGCGAATAGCTCAAGGATCATCATAACTATCCCTGATATGTTATAGTTCATCACGAAGCTCTACTAGCTTGGTGGCAGTGATTATGGAGAACCATCACTATCTCATCTGGGAGATTAACTCACACTCGATTCAAGCGATTGTGGTACTCAGACAATCTGAGCACATGCTCAACGGTTGAGCTTTTCTCCCTTAGTTTGCAGGCTTAAGAAACTTGTCAGAGGTCTCATACCTCTTGACGTGGGCACTAGTCCGAAATCCCAATTTCAGTCTTCGGAACATCTCATATGTTCTTCGACGTTTCAAAAACGTCTTTGGTGCCACAATTCTAAACTGTTAGCATTACGCACTGAACTATCATGTAGTTATCAAAACGTGTATGTCAGATGTTCCGTAACATCTACAGACGACGCTCAGGTCCAGCACACCGAGCGGTGCATTAAGGACATAAGCCTTCTGTGCAGCAATGAGGACAATCCTCAGTTTACGGACCCAGTCCGCATAATTGCTACTACCAAGTTTCAACTAAATTTTCTCTAGGAACATATCTTAAACAGTAGGACTAAAGCATATGACATAATTTGTAAAGATCTTTTGACTATGTTCATGATAATGAAGTTCATCTGATTATTGAACTCCCACTCAGATAGACATCCCTCTAGTCATCTAAGTGATACATGATCCGAGTCAAACTAGGCCGTGTCCGATCATCACGTGAGACGGACTAGTCATCATCGGTGAACATCTCCATGTTGATCGTATCTACTATACGACTCATGTTCGACCTTTCGGTCTCTTGTGTTCCGAGGCCATGTCTGTACATGCTAGGCTCGTCAAGTCAACCTAAGTGTTTCGCATGTGTTCCGAGGCCATGTCTGTACATGCTAGGCTCGTCAACACCCGTTGTATTCGAACGTTAGAATCTATCACACCCGATCATCACGTGGTGCTTCGAAACAACGAACCTTCGCAACGGTGCACAGTTAGGGGGAACACGTCTCTTGAAATTTTTAGTGAGGGATCATCTTACTTACTACCATCGTTCTAAGCAAATAAGATGCATAACATGATAAACATCACATGCAATCAAATAGTGACATGATATGGCCAATATCATTTTGCTCCTTTGATCTCCATCTTCGGGGCACCATGATCATCTTTGTCACCGGCATGACACCATGATCTCCATCATCATGATCTCCATCATTGTGTCTTCATGAAGTTGTCACGCCAACAATTACTTCTACTTCTATGGCTAACGCGCTTAGCAATAAAGTAAAGTAATTTACATGGCGTTATTCAATGACACGCAGGTCATACAAAAAATAAAGACAACTCCTATGGCTCCTGCCGGTTGTCATACTCATCGACATGCAAGTCGTGATTCCTATTACAAGAATATGATCAATCTCATACATCACATATATCATTCATCACATCTTCTGGCCATATCACATCACATAGCACATGCTGCAAAAACAAGTTAGACGTCCTCTAATTGTTGTTGCAAGTTTTTATGTGGCTTGTATAGGTTTCTAGCAAGAACGTTTCTTACCTACGTAAAACCACAACGTGATATGCCAATTTCTATTTACCCTTCATAAGGACCCTTTTCATCGAATCCGTTCCGACTAAAGTGGGAGAGACAGACACCCGCTAGCCACCTTATGCAACTAGTGCATGTCAGTCGGTGGAACCTATCTCACGTAAGCGTACGTGTAAGGTCGGTCCGGGCCACTTCATCCCACAATGCCGCCGAAACAAGATAAGACTAGTAACGGCAAGTAAATTGACAACATCGACGCCCACAACTACTTTGTGTTCTACTCGTGCATAGAAACTACGCATAGACCTAGCTCTGATACCACTGTTGGGGAACGTAGCAGAAATTCAAAATTTTCTACGCATCACAGAGATCAATCTATGGAGTAATCTAGCAACGAGGGGAAGGGGAGTGCATCTACATACCCTTGTAGATCGCGATGCGGAAGCGTTGCAAGAACGCGGATGAGGGAGTCGTACTCGTAGCGATTCAGATCGCGGTTGATTCCGATCTAAGCACCGAAGAACGGTGCCTCCGCGTTCAACACACGTGCAGCCCGGTGACGTCTCCCACGCCTTGATCCAGCAAGGAGAGAGGGAGAGGTTGGGGAAGACTCCATCCAGCAGCAGCACGACGGCGTGGTGGTGATGGAGGAGCGTGGCAATCCCGTAGGGCTTCGCCAAGCACCGCGGGAGAGGAGGAGGAGGGAGAGGGGTATGGCAGCGCCGAAAGAGAGACGTTCTCATGTGTATGGTAGCCCCAAAACCCCAATATATATAGGGGAGGGGGAGGGCTGCGCCCCCATCTAGGGTCCCCCCCCAAGGGGTGCGGCCAGCCCTAGATGGGGCTTGGGGGGGCGGCCAAGAGGGGGGAGAGAGGGGGCGCCCCACTAGATGGGCCATAGGCCCATCTGTGCCTAGGGTTTCCCACTTCCCCCCTTTCCTGCGCCCTGGGCCTCTTGTGGGGGGGGGCGCACCAGCCCACCTGGGGCTTGTCCCCTCCCACACTTGGCCCATGCAGCCCTCTGGGGCTGGTGGCCCCACTTGGTGGACCCCCGGGACCCTCCCGGTGGTCCCTGTACATTACCGATATCACCCGAAACTTTTCCGGTGACCAAAACAGGACTTCCCATATATAAATCTTTACCTCCGGACCATTCCGGAACTCCTCGTGACGTCCGGGATCTCATCCGGGACTCTGAACAACATTCGGTAACCACGTACATCTATTCCCTATAACCCTAGCGTCATCGAACCTTAAGCGTGTAGACCCTACGGGTTCAGGAACCATGCAGACATGACCGAGACGTTCTCCGGTCAATAACCAACAGCGGGATCTGGATACCCATGTTGGCTCCCACATGTTCCACGATGATCTCATCGGATGAACCACGATATCAGGGATTCAATCAATCCCGTATACAATTCCCTTTATCCATCGGTATGTTACTTGCTCGAGATTCGATCGTCGGTATCCCGATACCTTGTTCAATCTCGTTACCGGCAAGTCTCTTTACTCGTTCCGTAACTCACATCATCCCGTGATCAACTCCTTGGTCACATTGTGCACATTATGATGATGTCCTACCGAGTGGGCCCAGAGATACCTCTCCGTTTACACGGAGTGACAAATCCCAGTCTCGATTCGTGCCAACCCAACAGACACTTTCGGAGATACCTGTAGTGCACCTTTATAGTCACCCAGTTACGTTGTGACGTTTGGTACACCCAAAGCATTCCTACGGTATCCGGGAGTTGCACAATCTCATGGTCTAAAGAACTGATACTTGACATTAGAAAAGCTCTGAGCAAACGAACTACACGATCTTGTGCTAGGCTTAGGATTGGGTCTCGTCCATCACATCATTCTCCTAATGATGTGATCCCGTTATCAACGACATCCAATGTCCATGGTCAGGAAACTGTAACCATCTATTGATCAACGAGCTAGTCAACTAGAGGCTTACTAGGGACATAGTGTTGTCTATGTATCCACACATGTATCTGAGTTTCCTATCAATACAATTCTAGCATGGATAATAAACGATTATCATGAACAAGGAAATATAATAATAACCAATTTATTATTGCCTCTAGGGCATATTTCCAACAGATAGTCTCCCCAACACTCAACTCTCTCTCACAGGATTTGGATTTGGTGGAAAGAAGATTTGAGTGGAAAGCAACTTGGGGAAGGCTAGAGATCAAGATTCATATGGTAGGAATGGAATATCTTGGCCTCAACACAAGGGTAGGTGGTTCTCTCTCAGAAAATGTGCATTGGAAGTGTAGGTTCGTTCTGATGGCTCTTTCCACGAATGAAGAGTGGGTGGAGGGGTATATATAGCCTCCACACAAAAACTAACCGTTACACACAATTTACCAATCTCGGTGGGACTGAATTGAGAAACTCGGTCGGACCGATTCAGCAAATCTAGTGACCGTTAGGATTTTCGGTGGGGCCGACATGCAACTCGGTAGGACCGATATGGTTAGGGTTAGGGCATAACGTAATCTCGGTGAGACCGATTACACAAACTCGGTGAGACCGACTTTGGTAATAAGCTAACCAGAGAGTTGGCCAGGTAAACTCGGTGGGACCGGTTCGCTCATTTCGGTGGGACCGAAATGTTACGAAAGGGAAACAGAGAGTTTACATTGCAATCTCGGTGGGACCGATCACTCATCTCGGTGGGACCGAAACGTTACGAAGGGAAACAGAGAGATTACAACCCCATCTCGGTGAGACCGAGATCCCTATGGTGAGACCGATTTGCCTAGGTTTGTGGCAGTGGCTATGACATCTGAACTCGGTGGCGCCGGATGGAAAGAATCGGTGGGGCCGAGTTTGACTTTTGGTTTGGGTCATATGTGGATGTGAGAAAGTAGTTGAGGGCTTTGGAGCATATCACTAAGCACTATGGAGCAAGAAACTCATTAAGCAACACCTCATCCCTCCTTGATAGTATTGGCTTTTCCTATAGACTCAATGTGATCTTGGATCACTAAAATATAAAATGTAGAGTCTTGAGCTTTTGAGCTTGAGCCAATCCTTTTATCCTTAGTATTTTGAGGGCTCCACTTTCCTCATCCATGCCATGCCATTCATTGAGCTTTTCCTGAAATATTCATCTTGGAATAATGTTAGCTCAATGAGCTATATGTTGTTAGGAATTACCAAAACCACCCAGGGATAGTTGCACTTTCAGCCGGCCCCTCCCCTCCTCCACTCCTTTATATACGTGGCCAGGGGGCACCCCATAGACACAACAATTGATCTCTTGATCTCTTAGCCGTGTGCGGTGCCCCCTTCCACCATAGTCCACCTCGATAATACTGTAGCGGTGCTTAGGCGAAGCCCTGCGTCGGTAGAACATCATCATCGTCACCACGCCGTCGTGCTGACGAAACTCTCCCTCAGCACTCGGCTGGATCGGAGTTCGAGGGACGTCATCGAGCTGAACGTGTGCAGAACTCGGAGGTGTCGTGCGTTCGATACTTGGATCGGTCGGATCGTGAAGACGTACGACTACATCAACCGCGTTGTCATAACGCTTCCGCTTTCGGTCTACGAGGGTACGTGGACAACACTCTCCCCTCTCGTTGCTATGCATCACCATGATCTTGCGTGTGCATAGGAATTTTTTTGAAATTACTACGTTCCCCAACAGAAAGAACCGGTGTGTAAGCGGTTTAGAGGGAGGGTGGGCAGAGAGGGCGTTGTCACAGGAAGGAGGAGATACTCATAAATTGGGAGACAGGTACTAGGTTGTGTCATGTCTGGTCGGCAGGTGTTACGCACGACAGATCTTTCAGAATCTTCGTGTCTGGATGGACGAGCGCGGGGCGGTGACGCCGTTGGGCGCCGTGGTGGCGTCGAGGGATGGACGGACCGGCAAGGATGATGCGGATCTCTCTTCTGAAGATGGGTCAGTGGTCCGATGATGATGGTGGCGTCTAAAACGTGTGCATGTGGTGTACGCTTTAGGTCTGCTGCATGATACGTCTCCAACGTATCTATAATTTTTGATTGCTCCATGCTATATTATCTACTGTTTTGGACTATATTGGGCTTTATTTTCCACTTTTAAATTACTTTTGGGACTAACCTATTAACCGGAGGCCCAACCCAGAATTGCTGTTTTTTGCCTATTTCAGTGTTTCGAAGAAACGGAATATCAAACGGAGTCCAAACGGAATGAAACCTTCGGGAACGTGATTTTCTCACCGAATATGATCCAGGAGACTTGGACCCTCCGTCAAGAAAGAAGAGAGGCGGTCACGAGGGTGGAGGGTGCCCCCCCCAGGGCGTGCCCCCTGCCTCGTGGCCCCCCTTTGCTCCACCGATGTACTCCTTCCTCCTATATATACCTACGTACCCCCAAACGATCAGATACGGAGCCAAAAACCTAATTCCACCACCGCAACCTTCTGTACCCACGAGATCCCATCTTGGGGCCTATTCCGGAGCTCCGCCGGAAGGGGAATCCACCACGGAGGGCTTCTACATCATCACCATAGCCTCTTCGATGAAGTGTGAGTACATTACCTCAGACCTTCGGGTCCATAGTTAGTAGCTAGATGGCTTCTTCTCTCTTTTTGGATCTCAATACAATGTTCTCCCCCTCTCTCGTGGAGATCTATTCGATGTAATCTTCTTTTTGCGGTGTGTTTGTTGAGACCGATGAATTGTGGGTTTATGATCAAGATTATCTATGAACAATATTTGAATCTTCTCTGAATTCTTTTATGTATGATTGGTTATCTTTGCAAGTCTCTTCGAATTATCAGTTTGGTTTGGCCTACTAGATTGGTTTTTCTTGCAATGGGAGAAGTGCTTAGCTTTGGGTTCAATCTTGCGGTGTCCTTTCCCAGTGACAGTAGGGGCAGCAAGGCACGTATTGTATTGTTGCCATCAAGGATAACAAGATGTTTTTTTTATCATATTGCATGAATTTATCCCTCTACATCATGTCATCTTGCTTAAGGCGTTACTCTATTTTCTTGAACTTAATACTCTAGACGCATGCTGGATAGCGGTCGATGAGTGGAGTAATAGTAGTAGATGCAGGCAGGAGTCGGTCTACTTGTCTCGGACGTGATGCCTATATACATGATCATACCTAGATATTCTCATAACTATGCTCAATTCTGTCAATTGCTCAACAGTAATTTGTTCACCCACCGTAGAATAATTATGCTCTTGAGAGAAGCAACTAGTGAAATCTATGGCCCCCGGGTCTATTCTCATCATATCAATCTATCATCACTTTATTATTGCTTTGCTTTTTACTTTGCCCTTTTATTTTACTTTGCATCTCTATACCAAAAATATTATCTATCATATCTATCAGATCTCACTCTCGTAAGTGACCGTGAAGGGATTGACAACCCCTAATCGCGTTGGTTGCGTTGAGCTATTTGTTTTGTGTAGGTACGAGGAACTCGCGCTTAGCCTCCTACTGGATTGATACCCTAGTTCTCAAAAACTGAGGGAAATACTTACTCTACTCTGCCGCATCACCCTTTCCTCTTCAAGGAAATCCAACGCAGTGCTCAAGAGGTAGCAGCAAGATTTCTGGCGCCATTGCCAGGGAGTCTACGCAAAAGTCAACATACCAAGTACCCATCACAATCCCTTATCTCTCGCATTACATTGTTTGCCATTTGCCTCTCGTTTTCCTCTCCCCCACTTCACCCTTGCCGTTTTATTTGCCCTCTCTTTTCCGTTTGCCTTTTTCTCGCTTGCTTGTCGTCATGACTAGTCTTCTATCTTCTCCGTTGTCTCCCGAGAATGAAGTTCTAAATTTTAAGCAAAGGGAGGGAGAAAATCTAAAGGATGCTTGGTATAGAAGTTGCAATGCTCAAAATAGATCTACCAGGAAGCAATCTACTTTAGTTCTTCTTCGCAATTTTTATGTGGGTGCTAATCCTTGGTATAGATATATCCTTGATACCATTACTGGAGGGAATTTCTTGGGTAGCCATACTTTTGATTCTTATAATGCTATGATAGATTTATTTGGCTCACCCCCTCTTTTGGTTAATGGAACTATGTTAACTTTGGAGCATATAATGCAAAGACTTGAAATTATTGAGAACAAAGTTGCTACCATTGAGTTAATTGAAAATTTAGATAAAAAGATCCACAATCAAATTACCCAATATGGATCTAAGGTAGGAGTAACTTTGAAAAATATTAAGGAGAAGGAACCCATGGTTAATGAGAAGATAAATCAAGATTCCACTAGAATCGATAAACTTGAGGGTATCATTACAAACTTGGGAACCGCTTTTTCTTCCTTAAAGAACACTCCAAGTACTCCTACTAAAAATGCCAAGCTTATGTATGTTCCTAAAAATAAGGGTGAATCCTCTAGTAAGGAAACTGCGGATCTTAAATCTATAAGTATCCATCCCAATCTTTTTGCTATCATTAAGGAACCTTTTGCTATGAATGAATTTTTTGATCTTGTGCCTAAAAGTTTGATAATTACTAGAAAGAAAGAAATTTCTAAGGAATGTAGATGTCTCATTGAAGAATTGCCTACCAAAGATAGCAATACCTAGATCTATCCTTGCTTTTATGCCTAGCTAGGGGCGTTAAACGATAGCGCTTGTTGGGAGGCAACCCAATTTTATTTTATTTTTTTGCTTTTTGCTTCTGTTTAGGAATAAATAATCCATCTACCTTCTGTTTAGATGTGGTTTTATGTTTTAATTAGTGTTTGTGCCAAGTTAAACCTATAGGATCTTCTTGGATGATAGTTATTTGATCTTGCTGTAATTTCCAGAAACTTTCTGTTCACGAAAACAATTATTAAAAATCATCGGAACGTGATAAAATAGTGATTCCAATTGCTGCTGATCAATAAAAAAAATTCCTAGGTCTTCCTATTTTGGCTGATTTTTTGGAGTTCCAGAAGTTTGCTTTAGTTACAGATTACTACAGACTGTTCTGTTTTTGACAGATTCTGTTTTTCGTGTGTTGTTTGCTTATTTTAATGAGTCTATGGCTAGTAAAATAGTTTATAAACCATAGAGAAGTTGGAATACAGTAGGTTTAACACCAATATAAATAAAGAATGAGTTCATTACAGTACCTTGAAGTGGTCTTTTGTTTTCTTTCGCTAACGGAGCTCACGAGATTTCTGTTGAGTTTTGTGTTCTGAAGTTTTCAAGTTTTGGGTAAAATCTTTTGATGGATTATGGAACAAGGAGTGGCAAGAGCCTAAGCTTGGGGATGCCCATGGCACCCCCAAGATAATATAAAGACACCAAAAAGTCAAAGCTTGGGGATGCCCAGGAAGGCATCCCCTCTTTCGTCTACTTCCATCGGTAACTTTACTTGGAGCTATATTTTTATTCACCACATGATATGTGTTTTGCTTTGAGCGTCTTGTATGATTTCAGTCTTTGTTTTCTAGTTTACCACAATCATCCTTGCTGTACCACCTTTTGAGAGAGCCACACATGAATTGGAATTTGATAGAATACTCTATGTGCTTCACTTATATCTTTTGAGCCTTATAGTTTTGCTCTAGTGCTTCACTTAATCTTTTAGAGCACGGTGGTGGATTTGTTTTATAGAAACTATTGATCTCTGATGCTTCACTTAGATTATTTTGAGAGTCTTAAATAGTATGGTAATTTGCTTAATAATAATAATATGCTTGGTATTCAAGATTTGTAAGACTTTCTTTTGAGTGCGTTGAATACTAAGAAAAGTTTGATGCTTGATAATTGTTTTGAGATATGAAGATGGTGATATTAGAGTCATGCTAGTTGAGTAGTTGTGAATTTGAGAAATACTTGTGTTAAAGTTTGTGATTCCCGTAGCATGCACGTATGGTGAACCGTTATGTGATGAAGTCGGAGCATGATTTATTTTTTGATTGTCTTCCTTATGAGTGGCGGTCGGGGACGAGCGATGGTCTTTTCCTACCAATCTATCCCCCTAGGAGCATGCGCGTAATACTTTGCTTTGATAACTTCTAGATTTTTGCAATAAGTATATGAGTTCTTTATGACTAATGTTGAGTCCATGGATTATACGCATTTTCCCATCCTTCCACCATTGCTAGCCTCTCTAATACCGCGCACTTTTCACCGGTATCATACACCCACCATATACCTTCCTCAAAACAGCCACCATACCTACCTATCATGGCATTTCCATAGCCATTCCGAGATATATTGCCATGCAACTTTCCACCGTTTCGTTTATTATGATACGCTCCATCATTGTCATATTGCTAGCATGATCATGTAGTTGACATAGTATTTGTGGCAAAGCCGCCATTCATAATTCTTTCATACATGTCACTCTTGATTCATTGCATATCCCGGTACACCGCCGGAGGCATTCACATAGAGTCATATTTTTTTCTAAGTATCGAGTTGTAATTGTTGAGTTGTAAGAAAAATAAAAGTGTGATGATCATCATTTTTAGAGCATTGTCCCAAGTGAGGAAAGGATGATGGAAACTATGATTCCCCCACAAGTCGGGATGAGACTCCGGACGAAAAATAAAAAAAGGAAAAAAAGAGGCCATAAAAAAAGAGAAAAGGCCCAAATAAAAAAATGATGAGAGAAAAAGAGAGAAGGGACAATGTTACTATCCTTTTACCACACTTGTGCTTCAAGGTAGCACCATGATCTTCATGATAGAGAGTCTCTCATTTTGTCACTTTCATATACTAGTGGGAATTTTACATTATAGAACTTGGCTTGTATATTCCAATGATGGGCTTGCTCAAAATGCCTAGGTCTTCGTGAGCAAGCGAGTTGGATGCACACCCACTTAGTTTCTTTTGTTGAGCTTTCATATACTTATAGCTCTAGTGCATTTGTTGCATGGCAATCCCTACTCACTCACATTGATATCTATTGACGGGCATCTCCATAGCCCGTTGATACGCCTAGTTGATGTGAGACTATCTTCCCCTCTTTTTGTCTTCTCCACAACCACCATTCTATTCCACATATAGTGCTATATCCATTGCTCAAGCTCATGTATTGCGTGAAGATTGAAAAGGTTTTGAGAATGTCAAAAGTATGAAACAATTGCTTGGCTTCTCATCGGGGTTGTGCATGATTTAAATACTTTGTGTGGTGAAGATAGAGCATAGCCAGACTATATGATTTTGTAGGGATAACTTTCTTTGGCCATGTTATTTTGAGAAGACATAATTGCTTTGTTAGTATGCTTGAAGTATTATTATTTTTATGTCAATATGAACTTTTGTCTTGAATCATTCGGATCTGAATATTCATACCACAATTAAGAAGAATTACATTGAAAATATGCCAAGTAGCACTCCGCATCAAAAATTCTTTTTTATCATTTACCTACTCGAGGACGAGAAGGAATTAAGCTTGGGGATGCCTGATACGTCTCCAATGTATCTATAATTTTTGATTGCTCCATGCTATATTATCTACTGTTTTGGACTATATTGGGCTTTATTTTCCACTTTTATATTACTTTTGGGACTAACCTATTAACCGGAGGCCCAGCCCAGAATTGCTGTTTTTTGCCTATTTCAGTGTTTCGAAGAAACGGAATATCAAATGGAGTCCAAACGGAATGAAACCTTCGGGAACGTGATTTTCTCACCGAATATGATCCAGGAGACTTGGACCCTCCGTTAAGAAAGAAGAGAGCCGGTCACGAGGGTGGAGGGCGCCCCCCTAGGGCGCGCCCCCCTGCCTCGTGGGCCCCCCTTTGCTCCACCGACGTACTCCTTCCTCCTATATATACCTACGTACCCCCAAACGATCAGATACGGAGCCAAAAACCTAATTCCACCGCCGCAACCTTCTGTACCCATGAGATCCCTCTTGGGGCCTGTTCCGGAGCTCCGCCGGAAGGGGAATCCACCATGGAGGGCTTCTACATCATCACCATAGCCTCTCCGATGAAGTGTGAGTAGTTTACCTCAGACCTTCGGGTCCATAGTTAGTAGCTAGATGGCTTCTTCTCTCTTTTTGGATCTCAATACAATGTTCTCCCCCTCTCTCATGGAGATCTATTTGATTTAATCTTCTTTTTGTGGTGTGTTTGTTGAGACCGATGAATTGTGGGTTTATGATCAAGATTATCTATGAACAATATTTGAATCTTCTCTGAATTCTTTTATGCATGATTGGTTATCTTTGCAAGTCTCTTCGAATTATCAGTTTGGTTTGGCCTACTAGATTGGTTTTTCTTGCAATGGGAGAAGTGCTTAGCTTTGGGTTCAATCTTGCGGTGTCCTTTCCCAGTGACAATAGGGGCAGCAAGGCACGTATTGTATTGTTGCCATCGAGGATAACAAGATGGGTTTTTTTTATCATATTGCATGAATTTATCCCTCTACATCATGTCATCTTGCTTAAGGCGTTACTCTGTTTTCTTGAACTTAATACTCTAGATGCATGTTGGATAGCGGTCGATGAGTGGAGTAATAGTAGTAGATGCAGGCAGGAGTCGGTCTACTTGTCTCGGACGTGATGCCTATATACATGATCATACCTAGATATTCTCATAACTATGCTCAATTCTGTCAATTGCTCAACAGTAATTTGTTCACCCACCGTAGAATACTTATGCTCTTGAGAGAAGCCACTAGTGAAATCTATGGCCCCCGGGTCTATTCTCATCATATCAATCTATCATCAATTTATTATTGCTTTGCTTTTTACTTTGCCCTTTTATTTTACTTTGCATCTCTATACCAAAAATACCAAAAATATTATCTATCATATCTATCAGATCTCACTCTCGTAAGTGACCGTGAAGGGATTGACAACCCCTAATCGCGTTGGTTGCGTTGAGCTATTTGTTTTGTGTAGGTACGAGGGACTCGCACTTAGCCTCCTACTGGATTGATACCTTGGTTCTCAAAAACTGAGGGAAATACTTACTCTACTCTGCTGCATCACCCTTTCCTCTTCAAGGAAATCCAACGCAGTGCTCAAGAGGTAGCACCACACTGGTTGTTCGTTCCGATACGTTACGTGGACGGATCGACGACGAAACCGATTTAGGTAGGGGTAGTGAGAACACTCAACATTATCGAAGTCTGTAGGTGTGAGTGGTGGCTTCGGGTGGCTTGATGTATGTTCTTGTTAGACCTTGGTGGAATAATAAATAAAGATGGCCGCATGCATCGATTGATGCGAAGGCCGGGGGTTTTAACCTCCTTTAAAATATGTCTTCTTTTTTGTGAAAACCCCTAGATTTATGTCGCCCCTTGACCTTGCTATTGCTGATGCGGAAGTTCTGGTGCTGATAAACCTAAGTGTGTGTGGGGGGCGTAGGCATGGTGAAAAAAAGATGACATAAGAGGGTGTTTGTTTACAGGGACTTTTTGGTGTAGGAACTAAAAAAATCTCTTTTAGTCTCATCTAAACCAAACATGAAGGACTTTTAAGGACTAAAGTGGGCATTTGGGACTAAAGAAAGAAGAACCTGAGGGAGAGTCTTTTTGGGACTTTTTTCAACAGTTGCCCCTGCCCCGCATTTATCTCTATTAGTTTATTACTAGGGATAACATGGTCTTTTAGCATGTCATTTAATAACCTTTAGTCCATGTTTAGTCCCTGGAACCAAACAGATAGAGAGTAGGTATTTTTTAGTTGGGACTAAAAAAATCCTAGGACTTTCTAACCAAACAGGGCTTAAGTGTCGTGAAATCACTGACGTTGTCGAAGTACAAAAGGGGTTTGGGGTTCATTGGTATAGAGAGCTTCACCTTGGTTCCTTTCACTCGGTAGTGTGGAGAATAATGCAAGATCAAAACTCTATAAATGCAGGAATATTAGAAGCCATTTACCACCAATCTTCAGACATTCTTGCGACGAATGTTTTTTTAATACAGTACATGCAAATGCTCATATACACGTGCATACACTCACTCCTATGAACACATACGCGCACATCCTATCTCTATAGGCACCCCCGAAAAACTGAGCCGACATATCATCTTAAAAATTACGAAGTCACCGTAGCCACCTCGTTGTCGAAGGAAACGTCTCGTCCCACTGAATCCGCATTTCCGAAAATCCTGAAATAAATGCAAGCACCAGGACTTGAACCGTGATGAGCTGAAGATACCACAGTCCCTCTAACCGTTCAACCACAGGTTGGTTCTCTTCTTACGACGAATATTTGGCAGCAGTCCAGAGGTTTGAACAAAGACAGCGTGAAGGTCGCAATATGCTTGTAGAAGGGTGACGCGTTTATAGAAGGATGGGTCGCTCATCCGGCACATCGCGCGAACGTTTGAACTGGAGCGGTGCAACACGGCGAGAAAATGAAAAGGACGCACCCAATTCCTTTTGCTTAGCGTGCACGGGCTTTCTCAAATTTCCCTCCCCCGATACCATCGCACACGCCGGGCGAACCTGTCCACCACACGCAAGATCGTGGACCAAGCCAGGGCACCGCGGCGCGGGCCTTGCTGCGTCCGCGTGCACCAGGCGTAGCCAGACGATGTACGGTCTTGCCCTCGTGTCGTAATACTTCTGCACGTGGTCGCCTCGGCTCGGCCAGCTGCGACCTTGGGAACCCCACCGGCCGGCGGGGCAACCAGCGATATGTTTTCCTCTCCCTGTCGGCTGCAACCCTAGCCGCCGTCAGAAGAGGCCAATCTTCCATCGCCGTTCTCCGGGTGCCGCCGGATCCATGTGTGTGGATTGATTTTACTTTCTCGTAGTATAGGTTTTTAGGTTCAACGTCTTTGTTTTGGTGGCGACAATGACGACACTGAATAAATATTTTTCAGATCCTTTCCTGACAAGGCCATCGGTCCTATGGTTGGAGATGAATTTAAAAATCAGTCTGTTCTATAAGTCTGTGTCCTCGGGCTCCACCGTTGCGACGGCGTTTGCTCCAGCATCGGCGGGGAGCTTGGGAGGTAGTCCAGGAGCGGATGTAGATTGTGGTCTGCATCGACGACATCTGGAAGATGGAACATCTGCTGAGCTCATGGTTCGTGGATGGCAGATATGGTTTCCTCCTTCGGCGTCTTAGTCGTGGTGGGGTGCCAGATCTGGAGTTCGATGGCGTATCCGGGGTGTTGCCCCGGTCTGATTCATTCAACAGCAACGGCTTCACTTTTGGTGAGCCACCTTGGAGGTCCGCAAAGCTGCATATCAACGATGGAGCCGCGTCGAGATCGGGTGAGGTGGTGATTCGTCATTTTTTTTCTTCGGTGGCTGCTGTGGTGGTGCCGGAGGCAGATGACGGGCGTTGGTGTCAAGCTCAGAGATGTTCTATTATCTTTTCAATTTTGTCTTGTCGGTCTTTACGTAACTTGTACTTTGTTCTTTATGATATGAATGAGACACGTATTATCATGAAAAAAACCACCGGCCGCAGGACCGTAACTTCACGGGCATGAATAGAGAACTGTCGTTATTTATCAGGAAAAAGAGAAGAGCGAAGCTGACAGGTTTCGAAGCCCCGTAGACACGATGGCTGTCTAGCGAATCGCGGCAGGTAGGACCTGGTTTCATTTAATTTTTGTTTGGGCGCATCAGATGAGGCAATAGTGTTTCTATCGGACGGCCGTAGCGAAGCATTTGCTACATGTGTTTGTACTAGCTGTAATGCCCACTCAGTTGCACATCTACGAAGTGCGAAGTGGATGAGTGCGGGGGATTCCTTCAGACATATAGAGTAGTCTATTAGCGGAGGCGGTTTTGCAAAAAGCCCCCCCCCCCCCGGTGCTCCCATGTTCTCGCGGCGACGACGAAGGACAGTGGGTGAGAGGAGGGAGGTGATGCCGGCGAGTCTGCCGGCGGGGGCGGACGGCTGCACGGAGATGGGCTCACTCGGGGGGCCAATAAGTGCCCAGGGGTGGAGCGAAATCAAGACCCAATCGAGGCAGTTACTTCGGAATTTCGCGAATCAGAAGAAAATCCGGGAGTGGATGAAACGGCGCGAGGTGGAGCTGATTAGCAGGATTCCAGGTGAGATCCTCTCGGATCAGAAGGTAGAGGGGTCGGCTCGCATCAATTTAGGCAAGAAAACTGAGTTGGTGGCGGTTTCCAGTGAGGGTAATAGGGGCGAAATTTCTTCTGTTACAGGAAGAAAGGCGCTATCTATGGCAAATTCCTCTGTTTTGGAAGTAAATCATCATGAATGGGAAAGGAGATATAACGATCTTGTGATTGTTGTTAGGAATAGAGGAATAATTACCGTGATTTTCCTTTGGAAACGGCCTTTTCATGACCATTTAGCAGGTTATTATGACAATTGCTTCCCGTTTCTTATTCTGGAGGGGAATAGAGGGATCTATATCAAGTTGGGGAGGTGGTGTTCCTGTTCGTCAGTTTTTTTGTAGCAGAGAAGCCTACTCCAAAAAGTTTGCGATTGCTCTCGGGTGGGTCTTCCATGGAGAGATGGAAGGGGGTGGTGAGGAGCGGGGTGGAGGGTGTAGAGGGGAGAGAGGCTGCGGGGGGAGGGGTGGCTCAGTCCACAGGGCTGCAGTCTCCGGTGACAACAAAACGCGGGGTGGCTCCTGCTCCAGCCATTACCCCTGAAAGCAGGGGGAAGTTGATGCCGAGGCGTGCCAGGAGCGATGGCTCGTCTCCGGTCATCGATATGGAGGCCGCGAGGAGGGCGATCAGTGGCTTCCTGGTGGTGGGGAGGCTTCTATCGCCCTTCCAAGTGAACCCGCGGATCATCACCGACGACCTCCGTGCTACTTCGGCTTGGAAGCTGCAAGGAGCAGTCACTACTCAAGATGTGGCCAACGCGGATGGGAGGTTCGTCCTTAATTTCTCTGTCGAGGAAGACCGGAGGTTCATTCTCAAGGCCCGGCCATGGCACTATAAGAGTGATGGTGTCATCTTCGCTGAGTTTGATGGCAAGGGAAACCCTGCGGAGGTCGATCTTGGCGTTATGGCAATTTGGGTTCAGGTTCGTGACCTCCCATTTGAACTTAAAACTGAGAGTATGGGCTGGTCTTTTGGGGACCAACTTGGCGATGTGATTGCCATTTCCCATAGAAACCACATGATCGTAGAGAAATTTTTGCGTTTAAGGGTGGAAATCCCACTACATGAGCCTCTTAAGACATCAGTAGAGTTCACTCCGCTAGGTAGTTCTAAGAGGATTCAGTATGATATTCGATATGAAAAACTTCCACTGTATTGTGAGTGTTGTGGGATTGTAGGCCATACATCAGAGAGCTATTGTAGCATACCAAAAGAAAAAAGAGTAGCTTCATTTCCTAAGAACCTTAGCGTAGAAGCATATTGGAAAGGAATAGGTTCAAGCAAAAGAGCAATTCAGTTCTCTAGCTCCAGCAACAAGTACACCTCCAGAGTTACGAAGGGAAGTGTGGTCAAGGTGACCAAAGCCGTGGGTGAACTCAAGGTGACGGACAAGATCGCTATGGCTACCACGACGACGGGGGCTGCGGAGACCGGGGGGCCAAGCCAGGAGGGCCTCCCACTCGGCCAGGAGGGCCGGGTACTTGTGGCTCCCTCGCCAACTGCACCAGGTGCTGGCACCAGTCAGGAGGACCAGTCAGCGCCTCCGACAGCACCTGCCGACTCTGGCCATGAGGGCCAGGGGACGGGGGACTGGAGCTGTATGCCCCACGGTGCAAAGCTCAACCAGGAGGGTCTTGAGTTGATGCACCAAGGGCCGTCCAGTTCCATTCAGGAGCTGCGTTCTGCTGCTGGACACATGGGGTGTCCCGCTGGCCAGGAGGGCCAGGGGATCCATCCATTGGGTGAGGGCAGCACTTTACTTGCTGGTGCCGATGCTTTCTAGAACCAGCTCCTCTTTAAGCCTAGTGTGCTGGAGGCTTTGTCAGGCGCTGTTGCGGCAAGGCTTGCTGTTCAAGGCACGGCCAATGAGTCTGTGATTTTTAAATTTTCTGCTAAAAAGAATCCCACGCAGGGTAAGTCTATGAGAAAGGAGAGGAAAGATAAAAAGAGGGCAGGGAATGAAAAAACAGAGAAAGCTCGTAAAGAAATCATAGGGAAAAAGAGGGGTAATCCTTTTGGTGCCCCACCAATTAAAATTTTCTTTTGAGAGAGAGATGGATAGTTATGAACGCATGTTATATGGTGAGATGAGTGTGTCTTCCAAGAGAATTTGTATGGGTAGAGTAGAAACTATGAAGAATGTGGACGGGGTAATCACACATGTAGCGAAGGAAAAAGAGGAAGAGGAGGCGTGATAATCCCCAAGTGAAGGGAATCATCGTAGCAATTTTCAAAGGTGGAAGTGATAAGTATGGAGTGTCGAACCCACAAGGAGCTAAAGGTAAGATCAATATTCTCTCAAGCCCTATCTGCCACTGATACGACTCTACGTACACCGAACGTTTGCTTCCAACTAGAAACGAGAAATAAAACTACGTTGTGGGCATGAAGAGGATAACTTTGCATGGTATCGGAGAGCTAAAATATAAAAATAGGTGATGTTATCATAAAGTTAAAATATATTACTAAATATTATAAATAGCGAGTGTGGAATAATGGTGGATCGGTGTGCGGAATTGTCCTAGGCAATTGTTAACAAGACAGGTAATCACTATTGCAATTTCATATGAGGGAGAGGCATAAGCTAACATACTTTCTCTTCTTGGATCATATGCACTTATGATTGGAACACTAGCAAACATCCGCAACTACTAAATATCATTCAGGTAAAACCCAACCATAGCATTAAAGCATCAAGTCCCCTTTATCCCTTACGCAACAACTCCCTTACTCGGGTTTATGCTTCTGTCACTCAAACAATCCACTATAAGTGAATCATGAACGTATTGCAACACCCTACAGCGGGGATCCCTCACGCTTGCGCGACACGGAGGGCACCATAGGACAGCACCAAAATAAAACATACCACTCATACCAATCTAGATCATCAATCAACCCAAAGATAAAAGATATCTACTCAAAACATCATAGGATGGCAACACATCATTGGATCATAATATGTGGCATAAAGCACCATGTTCAAGTAGGGATTACAGCGGGGTGCGGGAGAGTGGACCACGTAAAAGAGATGAGGATGGTGATGATGATGGTGATGTTGATGAAGATGATCACCGCGGCGATGATTCCCCTCCCGATGGCACTCCGGCGCCACCGACAGAGAGAAGGAGAGGTTCTTCCCCTTGTGCTTCCTCCTCCATGGCCTCCCCCTAGATGGGGAGAGGTTCTCCCTCTGGTCCTTGGCCTTCATGCGATGATGGCCCCTCCGGGATCCTCCTCCATGGCCTCCGGTGATGATGTCCCCCTCCGGCAGGGTGCCAGAGAGGGCCTAGATTGATTTCTCATGGCTATAGAGGCTTGCGGCGGCGGAACTTCTGATCTAGGTTAATTCCTGAAGGTTTCTATATTTATAGGAGGAGTTGGCGTTGATTTCACGTCAGGGGGCCCTCGCGGAGTCCACGAGGCAGGGGCGCGCCCCCACCCTCATGGGGCCCCCGTGACTCCCCTCCGGTAGATTTTTGTTCCAGTATTTTTCATATTTTCCAGAAAATGGAGATTTTCATCGCATTCCGAGAACTTTTATTTCTGCACAAAAAACAACACCACGGTAGTTCTGCTGAAAACAGCGTCAGTCCGGGTTAGTTCTAATCAAATCATACCAAAATCATATAAAAATATTGTAAACATGGCATGAATACTTCATAAATTATAGATACGTTGGAGACGTATCAGCATCCCTGTCGTGGAATTGTCACGGCAGATGTCCTCGAGCTAGGACTTAGTCGTAGAGCCATCGCAACTAGGAAGCTTGAAGGGGTTATGCGGGACAAGGAACACGAGAGTTTATACTGGTTCGGCCCCTTACGGTGAAGGTAAAAGCCTACGTCCAGTTCGAGGTGGTATTGATTAGGGTTACGATCACCAGGGAGCTAAACAGCTATGCCCGGCTCTCGATGAGATTGTTGTCGCCCCTAAACCGCTGTCGGGTCGTCCCTTTATATAGGGAGGCTGACGCCCAGCAGCTCTTAGAGTCCCGGCCGGCTCATAAGAGTGTCCGGCTCGGATTCTAACTATACTTGCCTTACACTACAAGTTCTACTATAATAATGATTGTAACTACGGGCCTTAAGCCATATCCGGGTCTCAGCCCATCTCTGGCCCGTCGTCTTGAAACTTGGCTCCGGGCTTCTGGCAACGACCGTACGAGTAACCCGGCCCCTCCTGGCGGGTGACTCTAAGGTCTATATCCTCAACATTAGGCCCCAGATTGATTTGAGCCGGCTCATGTCAATCTTCAACTCTTCTAACAGAAAAAATCTCCGGCTTACCATTTATGTGAAGGTCATAACCCGGAGTGACGTCATCCTCTGGACTTCGGATAATCCGCCATGACGTCATCCTCCATTAAGTCCGTTTTTTACTCCGCCAGATCCGCAACGGATCTTTGCTTTACTGTCATTCCAAAAATCGAGGCGTCGTGGGGGGGGGAGATAACCACGCCGCGGTCTCCTTGAATCTCGCGCCCACTTATGACCTTGCCTTATAAATAGGCCGGCCCAACGGGTTCTTCTCACGCTCTCTTCTTCCTCCTCGCGCCGTCGCCCCTCTGCCCAAGCTCTGCCACTGCCGCCGCCGTCGCGCCCCTGGTCTTCGTCAACCCGGCCGCTGCATCACCCTGATTCGGACCAGATTTACGGCAGCGACCTCCGCTCTTCTCCAACTCCGGTGAGTCTCCTTTGCCCTGTCAGATAGATCTACGGTAGGGTTCGTCTTACGTTCTTCGCGTTCATCGCCATTGCCGCAAACCTCAGTAGTTCTTGTAGTTGCCACCCTTGGTCGATCTTATATATGTATAGACTTGCTGCAGTAGCTGTTATTTATCCATTTCACCTGTAAAACACACTTCTTTCCACTGCATAAGATCTCCTTCGAGCTCAAGAACTCCCCTGTGTCCGCATTTTAGGTCTAGAAAATTTTCTTTGCGCCGACCAGTTTGATCCAAAAAAGTTACGGTAGTATGCAAAACCTGTTTTACCACACTTAGTAAAAACTACCACCATTGAGTCTTGGCGGCTTACATTTCCGGCTTAAAGAAAGCACGTGCCGTAGAACTTTCCGGTTTAAAGAGAACCGTGCCTTGTAGAATTCTCCGGCTTAATTGAGTATATATCATTAGTCCCCTTCATAAGCCGCCACCTTAGTTTAAGCTGTATATCGCCGGCTTATAATTAACCCGGACATTTTTCCCCCTTGCCATAGACCACCAACTTTCACCATGCCTCCTAAGGCTCCCATCACTTGCAACTGGATGAGGTCCAACGTCACCGACGAGACCCTAGCCAATTTTGTTAAGTCCGGATATCTGCCCAAGAAGGAAGTGATGGCCTACCGTGCCCCTGACCCGTCAGAAGAAAGACCTCAGCCGAGGGACGGGGAGGTAGTGATCTTCGCGGATCATATGAGCCGGGGCTTCGCACCGCCCGGCTCAAAGTTTTTCAGGGACGTGCTCAACTTCTTTGATCTACGGCCTCAGGATATAGGACCCAACTCCGTATCCAACATCTGCAACTTCCAAGTCTTTTGCGAAGTGTATCTTGGAGAAGAGCCGAGTCTGCTGCTCTTTAGAGAGCTGTTTTACTTAAACCGCCAAAATGAGTGCGCCAACGGGCCAAGTCTGGAGTTAGGCGGTATCTCCATCCAGCGGCGTAGGGACTGTCTTTTCCCTTACGCAGAGCCGCCAAGCCACCCCAAGGACTGGAATATGACTTGGTTCTACTGCCAAGACACGTCCCCGGCTGACGAGAACCCGCTGCCCGGCTTTCGCCCAACACGTCTAGAGCCGACTCATCCGCTGTCGGACAAACTGACTGCAGCAGAACGCCAGCCTCTGCTTCCAACTATCAATAAGATCAAGGCCCTGCTAGGCAACGGTCTGAACGGAATTGACCTGGTCCGGGTCTGGATCTCATGGCGGGTGATCCCATTGAGCCGCCGCCCCGGCTTAATGTGTGAGTACACCGGGCGAAAGGATGACCCGCAGAGGCACAGTTGCAATGATCTTCCAGAAGACGTTGCAGAGGAAGAGACCAAGGCTCTTCTCAATGAGAGTCTGGCAGATTGCGGAAGAACCGGGTTAGCCCCGTTCTGCAAGACCAATCCAGCCCCAGCGGTAAGCCGCTGACTTTAAATTTTATCTTCGCCTGTATATAACCTTTATCTGAACCGTTTTAAGAATCAATCATTGTATCTTTCAGGTTGATGATAAGTTCTGGCGGGTCAAGTATGACCATGAAGCGGCCAAGAAGGCCAGGAAGGCTAAGAAAGCCGCCAAGAAAACCGCCCCTCACAAGAAGAGAAGCAGACCTACTGCTTCGGAGCTAATGCAATTAAGCGACAGCTCCGAGTCAGAGGTAACCCTTAAACCTTTAAATTCTTGCTGTATATGTTGTTTGCTGCTGTCCGCCTTATCAACACTTGCTTATTGACAGGATGACACCGGCGCCAGTAATCCGGTGGTTGAAGAGGTAACATCACTTTCCTCCGGCTCGGAGCCCTTGCCACAGCTGAAAGTCCGAAGGGTAACCCGGAAAGTAAGCTTTTCACACCTTTAGCTCATCAAGACCCTCAATTTCTTTTGAAGCAGCAGGTTCACGAGAGCCGGCGTCACACCCGGGCCCGCAAGGACACCGACCTCTCCGCCGGGTTACCCGACGCAACAAGGAAGCGTCGCACTGAGGTTTTTTCTCACTTATACCCCTTTCATCCGTTGGCGGGTGTTATCCGTCAGCCACTCAACTCTTCTGACTCCAATTATCAGGAGACCTCCCCCTCTTCGGGTGACTCCATGCAATCAAATCTGCCGGCTTTCAAAACCGCGCCCGGGTAACAACAATCACCTCATGTCATTCTGATCTTTTACTCATATGCTTTGTACTAACCTGTGTTGTTCTCCCAGTGCTCAAGCAAAGCTCACCAAGAGGGTGAAGAAAACCAAGTCGGCCGAAGTGCCGGACTTGCTTGAGCCGGCGGTGACAGTCCAAGAACCGCCAGCTGCCTCCGCCCACGAAGCCGCCACTCCAATGGACACGGCACCTGAAGCCACCGGCCCAACTACCAAGGCAACGACCGAAGCTTCGGTTAACCCGGAGGCCTCCGGCTCAGCTCCACCAGCTGACGACCCGGACGTGGTAATTACCCGGACGGAGTATGTTGAGCCGGGGAGACCGACCGTGTTGGCCAAATGCTCCGCGAAGGGGGAGTTGCTGCAGCCCCACCGGGTGAATCTGGACCTCTCCAGCTACACCGACTTGAGCATTGGAGAGCTCGTCTCTGGCTACATCAGCCAAGTTCACAAGAGCCGGGACGCCGAGGTCGCCATGGTCAACCAGATCCAACAAAAATCTGAGGTATCCTTCCGCTGTCTTCTTACTTACTGCATAGTGACCCTTATCATGCTAGCCCCCAAGTCGACGACTTATACTTGAATATGTTGTAGACTTAGGTTCCGGCTTACTCAACTGAGCCGGCAGTATGTAGATAGATACATTCAATATGCATTAGCCCCCAAGTGCCAAGTGTCTTTGCTTGGAAAGCGCTTGGGACTTATATAATGACTGTTAATAACCCGGAAATATATGCAGGCTGTTGGCAAGAAACTAGAGGCGGACCTTGCGGATCTCAAGAGCCGGCTGAAGATGCAGGAGATGGAGACCCGGAAGGCAAACGCCAAGTTTGTCTCTAGCATCGCCGCTCAAGAGAAGCTGAAGACCGAATTTGATGCTGAGCGGAAGGCCTGGGCTGAGGAGAAGGCCGCACTGGTGACCCGGGCGGAACAGGCGGAGAAGGCGCTCTCTGAGAAGACCGCCGAGCTCTCCGGCCTAAGGCGCCAGGTTTTCCAAATGGTAGCCGCCATCTTCGGTAAGTCGCCTCACCGGCTTTCATCCATGTTAGAATGTTTACATCTCATGATTCATCCTTGTCACCGGCTTATCTGATGTTGTTAAACAGGTCCCAGGAGTGCCAACCTCAACCAGAGCGTGGTCACCAAGTTAAAGGCCGTGTACACCCTGGTGGAACAGCTCTACACCGGGTCACAACGCGCCTTAGCTGTAGTGGCCCTATCCAATGAGGTGCCGACTCACCTGGCCGAAGTCCTGCGCCGGCTCGCCGTTCTGCCTCAGCGGATCCAAGAACTGCGACGGGCCTCCGCAAGAGCCGGAGCAATCGCCGCGCTGAGCCGGGCCAAGGCATTTCTGCCGGAGCTAGACCCGGCAGACATCGCCCTGGGCTATCCAAGCCTGAAAGAAGACGGCTCAGCTTTCGACCAGAAGGACTTCGCGGCGTGTGTGAAGGATGTACGCCCGGTGGCCACCCTCATCGGGAACGACACCGATCTGACCAAGTACCAGCCGGGTTACGACACGGAGAATCAGAGGATTCCAACCCCTCGCTATGAAGCCCTCAACCTGATCCCGCCGGCTCGTCAGCACACCTTCGCCCCGGAGATTGACCCGGCCGGGTTAATTGACGAAGAAGCTCAATTCGAGGCTCTCGGCGGCATCAACTGGAAGTCATCAACCTTCGAGGTCTTAGGATCAGCCGGAGGAGAAGACAGGAATGAGCCGGGGACTTCAACCCAGCGGGTATCATAATTTAGCTGGCGGGTTATCAAACATTGTTCCACCTTTTAGACTTGAAGAGTTATTGTAATAGAGTAGGTGCAACAGTTTATCTCTGCCGTGCCATCGTGCACGTTTTGAATGCGAAAGCCCTTAGAATTTGTCTCTTTGATGTTTCTCCGGGTCATAATCATCCCTTTGTTTTTCTCAACCTCAAAAGGTACCTTTAAGTATCTGCATAGAAAGGCAAATCACAAGTCTCGAGGCGGCTTACCACCCTGAGAATCAGGTGTTTGAGATAGATAACCCGGAATATTAATCAAAAAGACTGGTCCTTAATTATACTCGGAACATAACCGGAACAATCACACTTAACGGCCTGTAGGTATACTTCCGGTTTAAATAACCCGGGTAGTAAGGTTGACACCGTAACTCTGATTTACTTGCCTTGACGACACCTATTACGTGCAACTAACACTGTAAACCAAAGTTAAGCCGGCAAGTGAGACCCGGTCATGCATACCTCAGAGTAAACCTTGTGAAAAAAGCAGAAGAGCTTAGGGGCGTCCGGTTCGAATACGACCAGAGACCCGGCCCAAAGGGGTTAAGCCAAGATTCGGATACGATCATATAGCCCCCAGTGGGTGTGGCGATGCCAATCAAGAGGGTACCGACAGCTGTGTTCTCTTTGGTTCGGATACGACCCATGTTTGAACAGGAAGCCCCCAAGTGATTCTTAAAATTGTTTAACGACGCTGATTCGAATACGATCCACGTCGGTTCTCAGAGGGGTTAAACTATGGTTCAAATATGACCAAAGGCAACCTCCCAATGAGCTCGGCACGTCGCCAATCAAATGAGTATCGACAGCTATGTTCTCTTTGGTTCGGATACGACCTATGTTTGAACAGGAAGCCCTCAAGTGACTTTACCGCTGATGGCTAGATTCGAATACAATCATAAGCCGGATCCTCCTTTGAATCAGCATGTAATCTTGCAATAAAAACAACACACGCATATTTGGAGGAGAAAAAAGGACAGAGGTCCTGCTTTATTGCTTATCATAATATATACATGGCTGAGATAAATATGTACACCACGAGAGCCGGTAGCTCAAGTGTAGTAAGGCCGAAGCTGAGCTATGTTCCACGGCCGACGGGTCTCTTCCTCAGACTTACGTGAATCTTTGTGCTCCCGAATGTCAATGAGGTTTGACCCGTTGTGCAAGTTCTTGCTGACCACAAAGGGCCCTTCCCAAGGTGGGGATAACTTGTGTGCATCTGTTTGATCCTGGATGAGCCGGAGCACAAGGTCGCCTTCCTGGAAGACCCGGGATTTGACCCGGCGGCTATGATAACGGCGCAAGTCTTGTTGGTAAATCGCTGACCGGGCTGCTGCCACATCACGCTGTTCATCCAACAAGTCAATAGCATCTTGGCGCGCTTGTTCATTATCCGTCTCCACATAAGCCGCCACGCGAGGTGAGTCGTGGCGGATGTCACTGGGGAGGACTGCTTCTGCTCCATAAACCATGAAAAAAGGCGTGAAGCCTGTAGACTTGTTAGGAGTAGTGTTGATGCTCCATAAGACGGAGGGCAACTCCTCCACCCAACAACCCGGCGTCCGTTGCAAAGGGACCAAAAGCCGGGGCTTGATGCCCTTCAGAATTTCCTGGTTAGCTCTCTCAGCTTGACCATTGGATTGAGGATGAGCCACTGAAGAAACATCAAGCCGGATATGCTCTCGTTGACAAAACTCTTCCATGGCGCCTTTGGAAAGATTGGTGCCATTGTCAGTTATAATGCTGTGCGGAAAGCCAAAACGGAAAATCACCTTTTTCATAAACTGAACTGCCGTGGCTGCATCGCACTTGCTAACCGGCTCAGCTTCCACCCACTTTGTGAATTTGTCAACTGCCACCAAGAGGTGGGTCTTCTTATCCTTGGACCGTTTAAAAGGCCCGACCATATCAAGCCCCCAGACCGCAAAGGGCCAAGTGATTGGGATCATCCTCAACTCCTGAGCCGGCACATGAGCCCGTCGTGAGAACCTTTGACAACCATCACATTTACTGACCAAGTCCTCTGCATCAGCATGAGCCGTCAGCCAATAAAAACCATGACGGAAAGCCTTGGCCACAAGGGATTTTGAGCCGGCATGATGGCCACAATCCCCTTGATGGATCTCACGCAAGATCTCTTGGCCTTCCTCAGGGGAGATACAACGTTGAAATGCCCCTGAAACACTGCGATGATGTAACTCGCCATCGATGACGACCATTGACTTAGCCTGCCGGGTTATTTGCCTGGCCAAAGTTTCATCCTCAGGCAACTCTCCCCGGGTTATATAAGCCAGATATGGCATTGTCCAGTCGGGTATGACATGAAGAGCCGCCACCAGTCGTGCCTCCGGGTCAGGGATAGCCAAGTCTTCCTCCGTAGGCAACTTAACCAAAGGGTTATACAGGACATCCAGGAAAGTGTTAGGCGGCACCAGCTTTCGCTAAGAGCCTAGCCGGCTCAGGGCATCAACCGCCTCATTCTTCCTGCGATCAATGTGCTCCACTTGGTATCCTTGAAAGTGCCCAGCAATGGCATCAACCTCGCGGCGATAAGCCGCCATGAGAGGGTCCTTAGAATCCCACGTGCCTGATACTTGTTGAGCCACCAGGTCTGAGTCACCAAAGCACCTTACCCGACTTAAGCTCATCTCCTTAGCCACCCGAAGACCGTGGAGCAACGCCTCGTATTCAGCCGCATTGTTAGTGCAAGGAAACATCAACTGTAGCACATAATGGAACTTGTCACCTTTAGGGGAAGCCAATACAACACCAGCCCCCGAGCCCTCCAACTGCCTGGACCCATCGAAGTGAATAGTCCAATATGTGTTATCCGGCTTTTGCTCAGGCACTTGAGACTCTGTCCAATCATTGATGAAATCCACCAAGGCCTGAGATTTAACAGCAGTGCGTGGCACATATCTGAGACCATGAGGTCCAAGTTCTATAGCCCACTTAGCAATTCTCCCTGTGGCCTCTCTGTTTTGAATAATATCACCAAGAGGGGCAGAACTGACCACAGTGATGGGATGACCCTGAAAATAATGCTTAAGCTTCCGGCTTGCCATGAATACCCATATACCAGCTTCTGCCAATGCGGGTACCGCTGCTTGGAGTCAATGAGCACTTCGCTGACATAATAAACCGGCCGCTGAACCGGATGCTCCTTACCCTCCTCCTTGCGCTCCACCACAATAGCCACACTGACGGCTCGTGCGTTTGCCGCCACATACAGCAGTAAGGGCTCCTTATCAACCGGAGCAGCAAGGACTGGGGACTCTGCCAGCTGCTTTTTCAAGTCCTCAAAAGCGGTATTAGCTGCATCATTCCAGACAAAGTTATCAGTCTTCTTCATCAACTGATATAAGGGCATGGCCTTCTCACCCAAACGGCTTATAAACCGGCTTAAAGCAGCAATGCGACCCACCAAGCGCTGGACGTCATTTATACACGCCGGCTTAGCTAGGGAGGTGATGGCCTTGATCTTCTCCGGGTTAGCCTCAATACCTCTGTCAGAAACCAAAAAGCCCAATAGTTTGCCTGCAGGAACACCAAAAACACACTTGGCCGGGTTAAGCATCATCTTATAGACCCGGAGATTATCAAAGGTTTCCCTTAAATCATCTATCAGGGTTTCCTCTTTGATGGATTTAACCACAATATCATCCACGTAAGTGTGAACATTGCGCCCGATCTGTTTATGAAGACAATTCTGTACACAACGCTGATAAGTCGCCTGTGCACACTTGAGTCCAAAGGGCATAGACACATAGCAGAAGGCTCCAAAGGGAGTAATAAATGCCGTCTTCTCCTGGTCCTTAACTGCCATCTTAATCTGATGATACCCGGAATAAGCATCCAAGAAACTCAAGCGTGTGCAACCTGCCGTAGCATCAATGATTTGATCAATACGGGGGAGGGCAAAAGGATCAGCCGGACACGCCTTGTTTAGGTCCGTGTAGTCCACACACATCCGCCAGGTGCCGTTCTTCTTGAGCACGAGCACCGGGTTAGCCAACCACTCTGGGTGAAAGACTTCAACGATAAACCCGGCCGCCAAGAGCCGGGCCACTTCTTCACCAATAGCTTTTCGCCTCTCTTCATTAAACCGCCGAAGGAACTGTCTAACCGGCTTAAATTTCAGATCAACATTGAGAGTGTGCTCAGCGAGTTCTCTAGGTACACCTGGCATGTCAGAAGGTTTCCACGCGAAGATGTCCCTATTCTCACGGATGAACTCGATGAGCGCGCTTTCCTATTTCGGGTCTAGATTTGCACTGATGCTAAACTGCTGAGACGAATCACCTGGAACAAAATCAACAAGTTTAGTCTCGTCAGCTGATTTAAATTTCATTGCTGGTTCATGCTCCGTGGTTGGCTTTTTCAGAGAGGTCATATCTGTTGGGTCAACATGGTCTTTGTAAAACTTCAACTCCTCTGTAGCACAAACAGACTCTGCATAAGCCGCGTCACCTTCCTCACACTCCAGAGCCACCTTCCGACTGCCGTGAACCATAATAGTCCCGTTGTGACCCGGCATTTTGAGCTGTAAGTACACATAACACGGCCGTGCCATGAACTTGGCGTAAGCCGGCCGTCCAAATATAGCATGGTATGGACTTCTTATCTTGACCACCTCAAAGGTCAACTTCTCCACCCTGTAGTTGTTCTCATCACCAAAAGCCACTTCCAATTCGATCTTGCCGACTGGATAAGCCGACTTACCGGGTACCACACCATGGAAGATAGTGTTTGACTGGCTGAGGTTCTTATCAACCAACCCCATACGTCGAAAGGTCTCATAATAGAGGATATTGATGTTGCTGCCTCCATCCATGAGTACTTTTGTGAACTTATAGCCTCCCACTTGAGGAGCCACCACTAAGGCCAAGTGGCCCGGGTTATCCACCCGGGGAGGGTGATCCTCCCTACTCCACACTATAGGTTGCTCAGACCACCGTAAGTAGCGTGGGACCGCCGGCTCAACAGCATTCACAACCCTCTTGTGAAGCTTCTGATCTCGCTTGCACAAACTAGTGGTAAACACATGATACTGTCCACCGCTAAGCTGCTTTGGATTGGTCTGATAACCCCCCTGCTGCTGTTGATGACCCTGGCCAGACTGTTGATTAAAGCCCCCTTGACCATTCTGAGAACCAGAGTTTGAGCCGCCTCCCGGGCCATGAGAGCCGCCGGCGCCTGAGCCGCCGCCCGGGCCGTTGTAGTTTTTAAAGGCTTTCATGATTGCACAATCCTTCCATAGGTGAGTCGCTGGCTTCTCTCTAGAGCCGTGCCTTGGACAAGGCTCATTCAACAGCTGCTCCAGTGAAGGTCCTGACCCGCCGCCTAGGGGAGGGGGCCTCCCCTTGCGTCGCTGGTTATTACCTTGCGCGCTGGCGTTAGCCACAAACTCTAGGCTGCCATCTGCTTTGCGCTTGCCTCCTCCTTGGTTCCCGGGTTAAACTGAGGACCCTTGCCATTGCCGTTCTTCTTTCCCTTCCCTGTCCTTTCATCATCTGAAGGGGGATCCTTGGTACCATCGGAATCGGCGTACTTGACAAGAGCCGCCATTAGTGTACCCATATCAGTGCAGTCACGTTTAAGCCGCCCGAGTTTCATCTTTAGGGGCACAAAGCGACAGTTTTGTTCCAGCATTAAGACTGCAGAGCCGGCATCCATCTTATCCGATGAATGTATGATCTCCTTGACCCGGCGAACCCAATGGGTCGTGGATTCACCCTCCTGCTGCTTACAGTTAGTCAGATCCACAATTGACATAGACTGCCTACAGGTATCTTTGAAGTTTTGGATGAACCGGGCTTTCAGCTCAGCCCAAGACCCAATGGAATTCGGTGGTAGCCCTTTCAACCACGTGCGGGCAGTCCCATCTAACATCATGGTGAAATACTTGGCCATGGCCGCCTCACTGACCTCCAGCAGTTCCATAGCCATCTCATAACTCTCAATCCAGGCTGCGGGTTGTAAGTCAGCCGTATAGTTAGGCACCTTCCTAGGGCCCTTGAAGTCCTTAGGTAGACGTTCATTACGGATAGCTGGCACTAAACAAGGGACACCCCCGGTCCTGGTAGGGATACCCACATCAGCGGAAGTCGTCGGATAAGCCGGGGGGGGGGGTCTGGTAAGCCGTCAACTGAGGCACTTGCTCCGCCTCTTGCCGCGCTTTGTCCTGCTCTGCCGCATAAAAGACTCCATTATGAGCCGGCCCGTGGCCAGGGGGCGGGTCATGGCGTCGGACGTTACTTGAGCCGGTCGCTGAGACCATGTGCCTGCTGTAACTCGGGCTCTGCCCTGGACGAGGGGTCGAGTGGATCCTATCCCGGCTGTAGGAGTACGCCTCTTGCTGCGCCAGTGCTGTCTGAAGGAGTTCTCTGACCCGGCGGGTCTCAATAGCCGCCGGAGAGTCGCCGTCAACGGGTAGAGCTGCCAGCCGTGCTGCCGCAGCGACCATGTTCTCCAGCGGGTTATTATAATGACCCGGGGGTATTGGCACATACTGAGGTGGGGCAGGGGGCACCTGGGGAGGCCCCATCACTCGTGGCTAAATAAGGGGTCCGGACCCGGGTGCTACGACCCCTGGCGGGTTACTAGACCCTGCACCTGGCGTGTTGAAGAGGTTGCGAGGATCGTAAACCGGAGGGAGTCGAGATTGGGCCTTTTGATGCCTCCTTCTCATGACCTCATTGGCCGCGTTCTGATCCATCGTAAGTTGGAAGGACTGCGCCTGAATCAGCTGAGTCTGGGCATCGAGAGCCGCCCGCTCCGCAGCCAGCCTGATTCCTTCTGCTGCAAGATCCTCTTTAGCTTTTATCAGATCCAATTTCAACTGTGCCACCTCCGCATCATGCTGGGCTTGATCCGCCGGGTCAATCGTGGCGGTTAACAGGGCCGTCATCTTGTCCGTGAGATCCATCAGCACCTGAGCCGGGGAAGGCACCGGGTTTCCTGATCCGGCAGTGGGGTTCTGAACAGGCTGCGCACCAGCCATAAAAACTCCAACCTGACTTGGCGGCTCAAAAAGGTCCGGAATACTGTCGCCATCGGAACAACCCAGGAGCCTGCCATCTTGAAGTTGGTACAACGAGTTTGATTCATTAGTGGCCGACTCGCCGTCAGAGCCGGCGGCCGCCTCATCACCAGACCCGGATGGATCAGAGGGCCCTCCATGGATGCATCCCACAAAAGCGCGCCTTAAGGTAGGCCGGGCCCGGGCGGGTCATGCGCGCTGAGCCGTTTCGATGAGATCGGCGCAGAGATCCGGCTCGGGGCCCGGCTCACCAATCTTGCCAATGAAGACATGAATTCCGCCAAAGGGGACCCGGTACCCGTACTCAATTGAGCCGGCGTCGAGGCCCCAGTCCGCATCGTCGATGTAGAGCTTGCCGCGATGACTCTTGGTCATCCGGCCCACAGCGTATCCCTTGAACCCTTCGAAGCTGCCCTTCAAGAACTCAAATCCACCATGCGCGAGCCCCACGGTGGGCGCCAACTGTCGTGGAATTGTCACGGCAGATGTCCTCGAGCTAGGACTTAGTCGTAGAGCCATCGCAACTAGGAAGCTTGAAGGGGTTATGCGGGACAAGGAACACGAGAGTTTATACTGGTTCGGCCCCTTACGGTGAAGGTAAAAGCCTACGTCCAGTTCGAGGTGGTATTGATTAGGGTTACGATCACCAGGGAGCTAAACAGCTATGCCCGGCTCTCGATGAGATTGTTGTCGCCCCTAAACCGCTGTCGGGTCGTCCCTTTATATAGGGAGGCTGACGCCTAGCAGCCCTTAGAGTCCCGGCCGGCTCATAAGAGTGTTCGGCTCGGATTCTAACTATACTTGCCTTACACTACAAGTTCTACTATAATAATGATTGTAACTACGGGCCTTAAGCCATATCCGGGTCTCAGCCCATCTCTGGCCCGTCGTCTTGAAACTTGGCTCCGGGCTTCTGGCAACGACCGTACGAGTAACCTGGCCCCTCCTGGCGGGTGACTCTAAGGTCTATATCCTCAACAATCCCCAAGGTTAATTCCTGCTCGTCCTCGAGTAGGTAAATGATAAAAGAAATAATTTATGAAGTGTGAATGCTAGCAAGTGCACAAGTTTAATCAATGATAATTTCAATCACCTTTTCTAGCATCATTATATATCATAACAGTAGCTCAACTCATAAAACTTCTCATGATCAAGTAACAAGCTATTCACATGTCAAAGTATAGATCATAAACTTTCTTGAAAACTAACAAACCGTGCTCTTAGTCATCAAACAATTGCAATTCATCTTATTTTCAGGAAGGGTCCATGTCAGAGCTTTGATTTAGCAAACTCCACATACTCAACTATCATTTAATCTTTAACAATTGCTAACACTCACGTGATATTTATGGGTTCAAAGTTTTAATCGGACACAGAGAAAGATAGGGGCTTATAGATTCGCCTTCCAACCTTTTACCTCAAGGGTAATGTCAACAATAATAGTTCATGATAACTTACATCCAATTGGATATATATATATCAGGATCTTTCCAACACAATGTGCTTGCCAAAGGATAAAATGTAAAAAGGAAAGGTGAAGATCACCGTGACTCTTGTAAGATAGAAGATAAAAGTAAAAGATAGGCCCTTTGCAGAGGGAAGCAGAGGTTGTCATGCGATTTTAAGGTTGGATGCACAAAATCTTAATGCAAAAGAACGTCACTTTATATTGCCACTTGTGATAGGGACCTTTATTATGCAGTCCGTCACTTTTATTGCTTCCATATCACGAGATCGTATAAAGCTTATTTTCTCCACACTAATAGATCATACATATTTAGAGAGCAATTTTTATTGCAAGTACCGATGACAACTTACTTGAAGGATCTTACTCAATCCATAGGTAGGTATGATGGACTCTCATGGCAAAACTCGTTTTAAGGGATGTTTGGAAGCACAAGTAGTATTTCTACTTGGTGCAAAGAATTTGGCTAGCATGAGAGGGAAAGGCAAGCTCAACATGTTGGATGATCCATGACAATATACTTTATTTCGGATATAAGGAAACATAACCCATTAAGTTGTCTTCCTTGTCCAACATCAACCTTTTAGCATGTCATATTTTAATGAGTGCTCACAATTACAAAAGATGTCCAAGATAGTATATTTATATGTGAAATCTCTCTTCCTTCAATATTCTTTCATGAATTGTTCAAGTGACCAATTCTACGTTTGCTAACTTTCAATGAGTTTACTACTTATACTTATTATGTGTGAAGTCATTACTCCCCATGTTATAAGCATATGAAACATATATAAATTCAGATTTATGACATTCAATTCATTCAACCATTTACTCATAGGATATACGTGAAGCACGTGAGTAAATGACAAACTACTCCAAAAGATATAAGTGAAGAACACTGAGTAGTCAAATAATTAACTAGCCATGGGAGGATTCTTTTTCATTCAATAATTCAGATCCAATGATTTTATTCAAACAGCAAGTAAGTCGGATCCAATGATTTTATTCAAACAGCAAGTAAAATTGAAAACACGCTCCAAGCAAAACACATATCATGTGACGAATAAAAATATAGCTCCGAGTAAGGTATACCGATAGTTTTGAAGACGAAAGAGGGGATGCCTTCCGGGGCATCCCCAAGCTTAGGTGCTTGAGTCTTCCTTGAATATTACCTTGGGGTGCCTTGGGAATCCCCAAGCTTAGGGTCTTTCCACTCCTTATTCTCCTCATACCGATATCTCGCCCAAAGCTTGAAAACTTCAATCACACAAAACTTAACGAAACTTCATGAGATAGGTTAGTATGATAAAGAGTAAACCATTCACTTTGGTACTGTCAAAGACAAGGTTCATAATTGTTCCCACACAATGTCTATTGTACCATATCATTTCTACAATTTATATTGAGAAATATAAGCCATAGAAACTAGAAAACAAGCAAACTATGCAATGCAAACAGAATCTGTCAGAAACAGAACAACCTGTAATGATCTGAACAGCAACCATACTTCTGCTACTCCAAAAATTATGAAATAAATTGGTGGACGTGAGGAATTTGTCTTTTAATCTTCTACAGAAAGAATCAACTCAAAAGCACTCTTCTGTAAAAAATGGTAGCTAATCTCGTGAGCGCAAAGTTTCTGTTTTTTACAGCAAGATCACATTAACTCTCACCCAAGTCTTCCCAAAGGTCTTACTTGGCACTTTATTAAAACAAAAAGCTATAAAACATGATTACTACAGTAGTTTAATCATGTAAACACACAAAAACAGTAAGGGTAAATATTGGGTTGTCTCCCAACAAGCGCTTTTCTTTAATGCCTTTTAGCTAGGCATGATGATTTCAATGATGCTCACATAAAAGAAAAGAATTGAAACATAAAGAGAGCATCATGAAGAATATGACTAGCACATTTGAATCTAACCAACTTCCTATGCCTAGGGATTTTGTGAACACATAATTTATAGGAACAAGAATCAACTAGCATAGGAAGGCAAAACAAGTATAACTTCAAAACTTTAAGCACATAGAGAGGAAACTTGATATTATTGCAACTCCTACAAGCATATATTCCTCCCTCATAATAATTTTCAGTAGAATCATGAATGAATTCAACAATATAACCATCACTTAAAGCATTCTTTTCATGATCTACAAGCATAGAAATTTTTCTACTCTCCACATAAGCAAAATTCTTCTCATTCGGAATAGTGGGATCACTAATTCGTAAAGTTGACACTCTTCCAAACCCGCTTTAGATGATAGTATTATTCATACTCCAAAAGATATAAGTGAAGTTCATGGAGAATTCTACAATCAACATAGTCTAACCAATATCCAAGCTCAAAATATATAAGTGAGGCACACGAAGCATTCTATAAAACCATACTCAAAAGATTTAAGTGAAGCACAAAGAGCATTCTATAAGGTCATACTCAAAAGATATCAGTGAAGCACATGAATCATTCTATAAATCGATGAAGAGATATCTCATACTAGCATGGTTCTTAAAGAAAAAGAAACACAAAGGACACCAATTATGTGAACAAAACAAAAACCGAGGTATACCGATAATTGTTGAAGAAGAAAGATGGGATGCCAACCGGGGCATCCCCAAGCTTAGATGCTTGAGTATCCTTGGAATATTTACTTGGGGTGCCTTGGGCATCCCCAAGATTGAACTCTTGCCTCTATTTATTCTTCTCATAATGATAGCTCCTCGATCTTCGAACACTTTATCCACACAAAACTTTAACAAAAACTTTGTGAGATCCGTTAGTGTAATAAAGCAAATCATTACCTTTATGTACTGTTGTAAACTCATTCTAATTTCATATTAGCATTATATCTACTGTATTCCAACTTCACCATGGTTCATACCCCCCGATACTACCCATAGATTCATCAAAATAAGCGAACAACACAAAGAAAACAGAATCTGTCAAGAACAGGAAAGTCTGTAGTAATCTGGCAATTTAGTAAACTTCTGTAACTCCAACAATTATGAAATAAATTTGAAGAATTTGAAGAATTTGTATAGAAGTAATGTGCAAAAAGTTTCAGACCCATTTGACCTTCCAGTAAAAAATGTAAAATCATGCGCTACAGCCAAAGTTTCTGTTTTTGTTCTGCACATAGTAAACAAGCAATCTAATCATCCTAAAACCAAAGCTTGGCACATTACTTTTATAATACAATGGATATATACAAGGGGATAATTATTTACAGAGAAACTTCCATGAAAACTTCTACATTGTTTCCGTGAGCATGAACACAAGTGCTCAAGGTCGACCCTCACTTCTTCAATGCATAACTTTCCAATCACTTCTCTTTTTGAAAAACTTTTTAGGCATGAGAGGCAAGTAATTTTTTTGTATTTTCAATCTTTTTTAAAAAAATTGTATGTTTCACCCACAACTAAACAGAAACAAAAAGGAAAAAACAAAATCTACTTAGTGGAGAAAGCAAACAAACACACACAAGAATATCAACCCCACGCTATTGCTCCCCGGCAACGGCGCCAGAAAAGAGCTTGATAATCCCCAAGTGAAGGGGAACCATCGTAGCAATTTCCAAAGGTGGAAGTGATAAGTATGGAGTGTCGAGCCCACAAGGAGCTAAAGGTAAGATCAATATTCTCTCAAGCCCTATCTGCCACTGATACGACTCCACGTACACCAAACGTTTGCTTTCAACTAGAAACGAGAAATAAAACTACGTTGTGGGTATGAAGAGGATAACTTTGCATGGTATCGGAGAGCTAAATATAAAAATAGGTGTTGTTATCATAAAGTTAGAATATATTACTAAATATTATAAATAGCGAGTGTGGAATAATGGTGGATCGGTGTGCGGAATTGTCCTAGGCAATTGTTAACAAGACCGGTAATCACTATTGCAATTTCATATGAGGGAGAGGCATAAGCGAACATACTTTCTCTTCTTGGATCATATGCACTTATGATTGGAACTCTAACAAGCATCCGCAACTACTAAAGATCATTAAGGTAAAACCCAACCATAGCATTAAAGCATCAAGTCCCCTTTATCCCTTACACAACAACTCCCTTACTCGGGTTTATGCTTCTGTCACTCAAACAACCCACTATAAGCGAATCATGAACGTATTACAACACCCTACAACGGGGATCCCTCACGCTTGCGCGACACGGAGGGCACCATAGGACAGCACCAAAATAAAACATACAACTCATACCAATCTAGATCATCAATCAACCCAAAGACAAAAGATATCTACTCAAAACATCATAGGATGGCAACACATCATTGGATCATAATATGTGGCATAAAGCACCATGTTGAAGTAGGGATTACAGCGGGGTGCAGGAGAGTGGACCGCGTAAAAGAGATGAGGATGGTGATGACGATGGTGATGTTGATGAAGACGATCACCGCGGCAATGATTCCCCTCCCGATGGCACTCCGGCACCACCGAGAGAGACAGAAGGAGAGGTTCTCCCCCTTGTGCTTCCTCCTCCATGGCCTCCCCCCTAGATGGGGAGAGGTTCTCCCTCTGGTCCTTGGCCTTCATGGCGATGATGGCCCCTCCGGGATCCTCCTCCATGGCCTCCGGTGATGATGGCCCCCTCCGGCAAGGTGTCAGAGAGGGCCTAGATTTATTTCTCGTGGCTACAGAGGCTTGTGGCGGTAGAACTTCTGATCTAGGTTAATTCCCGAAGGTTTCTGTATTTATAGGAGGAGTTGGCGTTGATTTCACGTTAGGGGGGCCCTTGGGGAGTCCACGAGGCAGGGGCGCGCCCCGGGGGGGTGGGGGCGCCCCCCACCCTCGTGGGGGCCCCCTGACTCCCCTCCGGTAGATTTTTGTTCCAGTATTTTTCATATTTTCCAGAAAAATCTCTGTTGATTTTCATCGCATTCCGAGAACTTTTATTTCTGCACAAAAAACAACACCACGGTAATTCTGCTGAAAACAACGTCAGTCCGGGTTAGTTCTAATCAAAACATACCAAAATCATATAAAAAATATTGTAAACATGACATGAATACTTCATAAATTATAGATACGTTGGAGACGTATCAAGGCGTACATGCAACAGAGGAGGGAATCGATTGGAGATGATGGCGCATCGGCGGCCTCCGCGGAGGAGGTCTGCCGGGCCAAATGCAAATCCTTGGATGGAACTGCCGTGGTATGCTCTCCCCCACGGTAGTTCGCGAGCTCTTGGAGATCCAAGGGCGTATCATGGCGGATTTGATTTTTCTCTCTGAGTCACACTTGAATAAATGTAATGCCGATGAGCTGCGTCGTTCTTTATCTTTTGATTCAATGATTGTAGTGGAGAGTGATGGTCGGGCCGATGGCCTAGTTTTGTTCTATCATAAGATGAATAAAGTCAATCGGGACCCTGTTCCGGCACCCTGCCGGAGGGGGGAACCCTCACTGGTGGCCATCTTCATCATCCCAGCGCTCTCCATGACGAGGAGGGAGTAGTTCACCCTCGGGGCTGAGGATATGTACCAATAGCTATGTGTTTGATCTCTCTCTCTCGTGTTCTTGATTTGGCATGATCTTGATGTATCGCGAGCTTTGCTATTATAGTTGGATCTTATGTTTCTTCTCCCCCTCTCGGATTGAGTCTTTAATGATTTGAGAACACTTGATGTATGTCTTGCCGTGCGTATCTGTGGTGACAATGGGATATCACGTGATTCACTTGATGTATGTTTTGGTGATCAACTTGCAGGTTCCGCCCATGAACTTATGCATAGGGGTTAGCACACGTTTTCGTCTTGATTCTCCGGTAGAAACTTTGGGGCACTCTTTGAAGTACTTTGTGTTGGTTGAATAGATGAATCTGAGATTGTGTGATGCATATCGTATAATCATACCCACGGATACTTGAGGTGACATTGGAGTATCTAGGTGACATTAGGGTTTTGGTTGATTTGTATCTTAAGGTGTTATTCTAGTACGAACTCTAGGGCTGTTTGTGACACTTATAGGAATAGCCCAAAGGATTGATTGGAAAGAATAACTTTGAGGTGGTTTCATACCCTACCATAATCTCTTCGTTTGTTCTCCGCTATTACTGTCTTTGGAGTGACTCTTTATTGCATGTTGAGGTATAGTTATATGATCCAACTATGTTATTATTGTTGAGAGAACTTGCACTAGTGAAAGTATGAACCCTAGGCCTTGTTTCCTATCATTGCAATACCGTTTACTCTCACTTTTACCATTAGTTACCTTGCTGTTTTTATATTTTCAGATTACAAAAACCTATATCTACTATCTATTTTGCACTTGTATCACCATCTCTTCGCTGAACTAGTGCACCTATACAATTTACCACTGTATTGGGTGTGTTGGGGACACAAGAGACTCTTTGTTATTTGGTTGCAGGGTTGCTTGAGGGAGACCATCTTCATCCTACGCCTCCCACGGATTGATAAACCTTAGGTCATCCACTTGAGGGAAATTTGCTACTGTCCTACAAACCTCTGCACTTGGAGGCCCAACAACGTCTACAAGGAGAAGGTTGCGTAGTAGACATCAAGCTCTTTTCTGGCGCCGTTGCCGGGGAGGCTAGGTAAGCGGCACTCACACCCCGTCAACTAAGCTCTTTTCTGGCGCCGTTGCCGGGGAGGTGAGTGCTTGAAGGTATATCTTTAGATCTTGCAATCGAATCTTTTTGTTTCTTGTTTTAGCACTAGTTTAGTTTATAAAAGAAAATTACAAAAAAAATGAAATTGAGTTTGCCTCATACGCTTCATCTTTTTAATATCTTTCGTGAGTATGATGGAAAGGAAAATTGTGCCAAAGTGTTAGAAGAATAATGCATTAAAATGTTTGGCACTAAATCTTTGAATGATGAGCATGATTGCAATTTTGTTAGTATGAACTCCTTGAATATCCATAGTACTAATGATGATTGCACTAGTTATGATGAAAATGTCTCCTATAAACATGTCAATTTTTGTGGAGTGCATTGGGTTTGTAAGTACACACCAAATAGGGAAGATAGATATTGCAAGAGGCATAAGCACTTAGAAACTAAATGGTTGCAAGAAAGGCTAGATGTTTGTGCTGAAAATTTAAATTTTATTAGCCGTACTTGTGAACTTTGCAATGAACATGATCATTTCAGTACCCAATGCAAATTGTTTCATGATCGTATCGTGTCCAAAAATTGTGATGACTTGATTTCCCTTGCACATCATAATGAACTTAATTTGCTCTTGGGTTATGAAGAAATGAAACGTATAACTAAGGATATTCCAAAATTTGCCCTTGATAGAGTTCTTCATTTTGATCTAGAGGAAATTTATATGTATTGTGCGGTGAATTGCATTGAAAATCCTTATATTGCCAACTACATAAAGAAAAGAAAACAAATAGAAGATGAAGAGAATGCTAACGAAAGGGAAGAGACTTCCCAATATCCTCCTATTATTTCTTATGATGAATCAGGTAACGAGGAGGAGCCTTCTATTCAACCAATCTCATCAATAAGGAGCTCCAAAAGGAGGATTGAACCCACACATGAGGTGAAGAAGAAGAAAAGAAAAAGGAAGAGAGGTAAAAAGATATCTCCCCCAAATAATGTTGCTCCTATCATTGTTGTGCCACATGAAAATGAATCAAAAATAATTGTGGAAGATGATGCATTTGATGATGATCTCGTTATGCCTATTGCTTGTTGTGATGATTATGATTGGGAAGATAATGATACTTCTTATGATCTTGAAAATCTTTTTGGCACTTGCTTGGAAGAATATGATGATAATGTTTGCGATACTATTGGTGCTATCCATACTATTAATGATGAGAGTGATTATGCTTATGATATGAAAAAGCCCAAGCTTGGGGAAGCTATGTTTGATGAGAATGACATATTTGAGAATATATTTGCTGCAATTAATGTTTGTCCCTAGCTTGGGGATTCTATGATTGATGAAGATGATATTTTTAGCCTCTCAAGTTTTGATATGCAAAGTTGTTATGATGATAGCATGCCTTCTACCTATGATGATTATATTGATGAAAGTGAGTTTGGAAGAGTGTCAACTTTAGGAAGTAATGATCCCACTATTTTGGAGGATGTTGAATCTTATAATATTTATGAAAGTGGATTTGGACAGGTCATGACTTTACTTAGTGATGTATCCACTATCTTGGAAGAGGTTTCAATCGATTATGATGAGAACAAAGTTGCTACTTATGATGATTATTGTGATGAAACTTATGCTATAAAAAGTAGTGATGATTATATTTATAAAACTTGTCATGATTGTGATTACCCTTTTTCTGAACATTACTCTTTTAATGTGGAAACAATTTATAGTATTCAAGTCTCTTATGATACTCCCACTATTCTGAATGAGAAGAATTTTGCTTATGTGGAGAGTAGTAAATTTTCTATACTTGTAGATCATGAAAAGAATGCTTTAGGTGCTGGTTATATTGTTGAATTCATTCATGATGCTACTGAAAATTATTATGAGGGAGGAATATATGCTTGCCGGAATTGCAATAATATCAAGTTTCCTCTCTATGTGCTTAAAGTTTTAAAGTTATGCTTGTTTTGCCTTCCTATGCTAGTTGATTATTGTTCCCATAAGTTGTTTGCTCACAAAATACCTACGCATAGGAAGTGGGTTATACTTAAATGTGCTAGTCATATTCTTCATGATGCTCTCTTTATGTTTCAATTCTTATCTTTTATGTGAGCATCATTGAAATCATCATGCCTAGCTAGGGGCGTTAAACGATAGCGCTTGTTGGGAGGCAACCCAATTTTATTTTAGTTTTTTTGCTTTTTGGTTCTGTTTAGTAATAAATAATCCATCTAGCTTCTGTTAAGATGTGGTTTTGTGTTTTAATTAGTGTTTGTGCCAAGTAGAACCTTTGGGAAGACTTGGGTGAAGTCTTTATGATCATGCTGTAAAAAACAGAAACTTTAGCGCTCACGAGATTAGATAAAACTTTTTACTGGAGAGTGATATTTAGTTGATTCTTTTTGCAGATGATTACTAGACAAATTCCTCAGGTCCACCAATTTAGTTTAGAATTTTTGGAGTTCCAGAAGTATACGTTTGATACAGATTACTACAGACTGTTCTGTTTTTGACAGATTCTGTTTTCATTGTGTTGCTTGTTTATTTTGATGAATCTATGGCTAGTAAAATAGTTTATAAACCATAGAGAAGTTGTAATACAGTAGGTTTAACACCAATATAAATAAAGAATGAGTTCATTACAGTACCTTGAAGTGGTGATTTGTTTTCTTTCGCTAACGGAGCTCACGAGTTTTCTGTTAAGTTTTGTGTTGTGAAGTTTTCAAGTTTTGGGTAAAGATTCGATGGACTATGGAATAAGGAGTGGAAAGAGCCTAAGCTTGGGGATTCCCAAGGCACCCCAAGGTAATATTCAAGGATAACCAAGAGCCTAAGCTTGGGGATGCCCCGGAAGGCATCCCCTCTTTCGTCTTCGTTCATCGGTAACTTTACTTGGAGCTATATTTTAATTCACCACATGATATGTGTTTTGCTTGGAGCGTCATTTTATTTTCTTTTGCCTTGATTGCTGTTTGAATAAAATACCAAGATCTGAAATCCTTAAATGTTAGAGAGTCTTCACATAGTTGCATAATTATTCGACTACTCATTGATCTTCACTTATATCTTTTAGAGCACGGTGGTGGATTTGTTTTATAGAAACTATTGATCTCTCATGCCTCACTTAGATTATTTTGAGAGTCTTAAATAGCATGTTAATTTGCTTAAATAATCTTAATATGCTAGGTATACAAAAATAGTAAAAACTTTCTTATGAGTGTGTTGGATACTAAGAAAAGTTTGATGCTTGATAATTGTTTTGAGATATGGAGGTGATAATATCAAAGTCGTGCTAGTTGAGTAGTTGTGAATTTGAGAAATGCTTGTGTTGAAGTTTGCAAGTCCCGTAGCATGCACGTATGGTAAACGTTATGTCAAAAATTTGAAACATGAGGTGTTCTTTGAGTGTCTTCCTTATGAGTGGCGGTCGGGGACGAGCGATGGTCTTTTCCTACCAATCTATCCCCCTAGGAGCATGCGTGTAGTGCTTTGGTTTTTGATGACTTGTAGATTTTTGCAATAAGTATGTGAGTTCTTTATGACTAATGTTGAGTCCATGGATTATACGCACTCTCACCCTTCCATCATTGCTAGCCGCTTCGGTACCGTGCATTGCCCTTTCTCACATTGAGAGTTGGTGCAAACTTCGCCGGTGCATCCAAACCCCGTGATATGATACGCTCTTTCACACATAAACCTCCTTATATCTTCCTCAAAACAGCCACCATACCTACCTATTATGGCATTTCCATAGCCATTCCGAGATATATTGCCATGCAACTTTCCACCATTCCGTTTATCATGACATATTCATCATTGTCATATTGCTAGCATGATCATGTAGTTGACATAGTATTTGTGGCAAAGCCACCATTCATAATTCTTTCATACATGTCACTCTTGGTTCATTGCATATCCCGGTACACCGCCGGAGGCATTCATATTGAGTCATCTTTTGTTCTAGTATCGAGTTGTAATCATTGAGTTGTAAATAAATAGAAGTGTGATGATCATCATTTTCTAGAGCATTGTCCCAAGTGAGGAATAAAAAAAGAGAAAGGCCATAAAAAGAGAGAAGGCCCAAAAAAGGCCATAAAAAAGAGAAGGCCCCAAAAAATGAGAGAAAAGAGAGAAGGGACAATGTTACTATCCTTTGCCACACTTGTGCTTCAAGGTAGCACCATAATCTTCATAATAGAGAGTCTCTTGTTTTGTCACTTTCATATACTAGTGGGAATTTTTCATTATAGAACTTGGCTTGTATATTCCAACAATGGGCCTCCTCAAGTGCCCTAGGTCTTCGTGAGCAAGCAAGTTGGATGCACACCCACTTAGTTTCTTTTGTTGAGCTTTCATACATTTATAGCTCTAGTGCATCCGTTGCATGGCAATCCCTACTCCTTGCATCAACATCAATCGATGGGCATCTCCATAGCTCATTGATTAGCCTCGTTGATGTGAGACTTTCTCCTTCTTTGTCTTCTCCACATAACCCCCATCATCATATTCTATTCCACCCATAGTGCTATATCCATGGCTCACGCTCATGTATTGCGTGAAGGTTTATAAAGTTTGAGATTACTAAAGTATGAAATAATTGCTTGGCTTGTCATCGGGGTTGTGCATGATGAGAGCATTCTTGTGTGACGAAAATGGAGCATGACTAAACTATATGATTTTGTAGGGATAAACTTTCTTTGGCCATGTTATTTTAAGAAGACATAATTGCTTAGTTAGTATGCTTGAAGTATTATTACTTTTATGTCAATATGAACTTTTATCTTGAATCTTTCGGATCTGAATATTCATACCACAATTAAGAAGAATTACATTGAAATTATGACAACTAGCATTCCACATCAATTTTTTTTTATCATTTACCTACTCGAGGACGAGCAGGAATTAAGCTTGGGATGCTTGATACGTCTCCAACGTATCTATAATTTTTGATTGCTCCATGCTATATTATCTACTGTTTTGGACAATATTGGGCTTTATTATCCACTTTTATATTATTTTTGGGACTAACCTATTAACCGGAGGCCCAGCCCAGAATTGCTGTTTTTTGCCTATTTCAGTGTTTCGAAGAAAAGGAATATCAAATGGATTCCAATTGACCTGAAACTCCACGGAACCTAATTTTGGACCAGAAGAAGCCCACAGAGTACCGGAGTTGCACCAGGGGAGTCCCGGGCTGCCCACGAGGGTGGGGGGCGCGCCCACCCCCCTAGGGCGCACCCCCTACCTCGTGGACATCCCGGAAGTCCACCGACGTACTTCTTCCGCCTATATATATCCACATACCCTAAAAACTTCGGAGAACATAATAGATCGGGAGTTCCGCCGCCGCAAGCCTCTGTAGCCACCAAAAGTCAATCGGGACCCTGTTTCGGCACCCTGCCGGAGGAGGGAACCCTCACTGGTGGCCATCTTCATCATCCCGACGCTCTCCATGACGAGGAGGGAGTAGTTCACCCCCGGGGCTGAGGGTATGTACCAGTAGCTATGTGTTTGATATCTCTCTCTCTCTCGTGTTTTTGATTTGGCACGATCTTGATGTATTGCGAGCTTTGCTATTATAGTTGGATCTTATGTTTCTTCTCCCCCTCTACTCTCTTGTAATGGATTGAGTTTTCCCTTTGAAGTAATCTTATCGGATTGAGTCTTTAATGATTTGAGAACACTTGATGTATGTCTTGCCGTGCGTATCTATGGTGACAATGGGATATCACGTGATTCACTTGATGTATGTTTTGGTGATCAACTTGCGGGTTCCGCCCATGAACTTATGCATAGGGGTTGACACACGTTTTCGTCTTGATTCTCCGGTAGAAACTTTGGGGCACTCTTTGAAGTACTTTGTGTTGGTTGAATAGATGAATCTGAGATTGTGTGATGCATATCGTATAATCATACCCACGGATACTTGAGGTGACATTGGAGTATCTAGGTGACATTAGGGTTTTGGTTGATTTGTATCTGAAGGTGTTATTCTAGTACGAACTCTAGGGCTGTTTGTGACACTTATAGGAATAGCCCAAAGGATTGATTGGAAAGAATAACTTTGAGGTGGTTTCGTACCCTACCATAATCTCTTCGTTTGTTCTCCGCTATTAGTGTCTTTGGAGTGACTCTTTGTTGCATGTTGAGGGATAGTTATATGATCCAACTATGTTATTATTGTTGAGAGAACTTGCACTAGTGAAAGTATGAACCCTAGGCCTTGTTTCCTATCATTGCAATACCGTTTACGCACACTTTTACCATTAGTTACATTGCTGTTTTTATATTTTCAGATTACAAAAACCTATATCTACTATCTATTTTGCACTTGTATCACCATCTCTTCGCCGAACTAGTGCACCTATACAATTTACCATTGTATTGGGTGTGTTGGGGACACAAGAGACTCTTTGTTATTTGGTTGCAGGGTTGCTTGAGAGAGACCATCTTCATCCTACGCCTCCCACGGATTGATAAACCTTAGGTCATCCACTTGAGGGAAATTTGCTACTGTCCTACAAACCTCTGCACTTGGAGGCCCAACAACGTCTACAAGGAGAAGGTTGCGTAGTAGACATCATAGACCTCCTAGGGGCTTTGTTAAATTGAATGTGGATGCTGCCTTCAATCGCGATCTACTAAAAGGCACAGCGGGGGCTGTCCTCAGGGATGACAAAGGAAACTTCATTGTAGGTGGAAATTTGAAGATTGATTATTGCGCTGATGTCCTGACAGCGGAAGCATTAGCACTTAGGTTTGGCTTATCGTTAAGGCGGGTTGTAATCGTCTTGTTATCAACTCTGACAATATGGAAGTGATTGACACAATGAAGAATGGAGGACACTCTGCAGGAGCGGCAGCAGCAATTTTTGATGACTGTTTTTTTATAGCTTGTGATTTTCCTCTTACTAGTTTTGAACATTGTAATAGGAAAGCGAACAAGGTAGCGCATGAGTTGGCTCGACTAGCAAAATAGTTCGTGACGAGGGATTGGATTGAGGAGCCTATGGGAAATATTGTATCTCTACTTATAGACGATGTAACCATTATTTCTAATTAATAAAGTGGTTGATGTTTTTCAAAAAAAAAGTGGATGAGTGCGGCGTTTCGGTGCTCAGACTTATCTGCACCCGGACAAAAATATTTAATTTTTTTTGTGTGTAGTAGATAATTTGATGTGTGAGGTTCGCTCAAATTTTCAGATCATTTGAACATTTAAGTAGCTCTCAGAAAAAAAGACAAATCAGGTCAGAACAGTGCTTGAACAGTAAACTTTTTTACAGACCCCGAATTTGTCTTTTTTGCCGAGAGCTGCTTAGATATCCAAATGACTTGAAAATTGGAGCGAACCTCACGCATCAAATTATCTACCACACAAAAAAAATTAGATTTTTTGAATTTTTCTAGTATTTGGTTTGATTTTTTTCGTCAGCGTGGGTGCAGATGAGCCTGGGCTCAGAAACGAAATATCGGAAGTGGCTACTTTATTCTATCGACAATTCCTATCAACGTACTTGTTTTCCTAACGTATGTAAACTAATACTCCCTCCGTCCCAAAATTCTTGTCTTAGATTTGTCTAAATACGGATGTATCAAGTGACATTTTAGTATTAGGTACATCCGTATCTAGACAAGAATTTTAGGACGAGGGAGTATAATAAGACGTCTAAAACATCTTATATTAGTTTTACGTCTTTTAATGATGCAGATCCATGAGATAAAACTTGCTTAATTCATGCGTATTATATTGGACTCTTCTCCAATTGTTTTTATAGTAACATCAACATGATCCATCCATGAAGAAAGACCGACATGGTTCAAATGGGAGTACAATATTTGTTGTGAAAATCAAACCGAGTAATGGTAGAGTTAAAAAAAGATATCACTCTAAATCAGTGCGAAGGGTTTCTACAAAACCTCTGATACTCTTTGTAGACATGAAATTATCGAATCAAACCATTATCTGGTCCACGTGGAAAGGGATGAGGAGGGGTGTGGTATAGCTGTAGCGGATGTCGAGGTGAGCTCAAGATCATCATATATGTTTTTATAGATTTAGAGTGATATCCAGATAATTTGAGTCTGATTAAGGGCATCTCCAACGGTTTATATGTTAGCTTGTTTGTAAAATATGCCATGTCATCAACCAACATCTTAACATACAACAATTTCAATGGGTTATAAGTATCTAGTTTGCTCAATAGGATGTGAGATAATAAATAAGGTGCTCTCTCATTCTACATTGGAGCTTGTGCAAGAGGTGTTGGCTCATGTACATACAACCTTCCTCTCTTTCCTCATTTATTGTATGACACATCATAAAAAATCCAATGTGGCAAAGTCTATCAACAACTATCTTACAATCATTGGAGATGCCCTAAGCGGTTCACACGACGTGCGCGTGAGAGAGTAAATAGCATAAAACCACCATATTTGTGTCTAGAGTTCGGAAAACTCCACTTTTCGAAATTGCCTAAAACCTACCACAAAAATGTTTTTTGATTACAAAAACTCCCATGTTGCACTGATGGCCATGTTGGTTAATACTAATCGTAATTACGACAGATCGGGTCCATTCGTCTGATATGACGTGGAATAAAAGTCAACACTACTAGCTTTGACCGTTATGATGGGTGGGTCCCATGTGTCAGTATTTTGTATGAATAATCCCAACAAATATTTTTCATGAAGCAATCAAGTCCCTGCAAATATTTTTCGAAAGTCATTTGGCCCCTGCATTTAAAAAATCAATCAATATTTGCATTTAAAACAAAAAGCAATCGGATTCCCACAAAAAAAGTAAGCAGGTGGGTCCTTGAATCACCGGCATCACCGGTCGGTGCCGTTGCCGCCGTCGTGCCACCGAGGGCACCACCCACTGGTCATGGTTCTAACCATGCCACCGCTAGCACACCACCGACGACACCACCTCCCGACCATAGTGTTGCGAACATCAACACCGTCGCGCCACTGAGGGCACCGCTCACCGACCGTGTGGTGCTGCCCGCGCCGCCGCCTGGACCCCATGCGGCGCTCCTCTCACGCACACACGTATGATGTGTGCACCGCGGAGCAGGTCAATCTCCGATCAATGTCCATGGCCGTCGGCGCCCTGGTCGATGTGGTGTGATGCGCGTCCGAGGCGGCGGCGCCGAGGTCGATGAGGTGCTTGCACCCCCGGTCGTCAGCCCTGGTGGCTTCCGGTGGAGGCACCCTAGTCTATGTGGCGTGTGCACCCCAGCCATCGGCCCTGGTGGCTTCCGGCGGCGGCCCCTTCTCGTGCATGCCGGAGAGGGGAAGGAAGAAGGTAGTCGGGCGCAAGGGTGACTAATACGTCCATTTTGCATCATGATTTTATATAATATTTATTACATTATGGACTGTTATTACACATTATATCACAATACTTATGTCTTTTCTCTCTTATTTAATAAGGTTTACATGAAGAGGGAGAATGCCGGCAGCTGGAATTCTGGACTGGAAAAGGAGCAAATATTAGAGACCTATTCTGCACAACTCCAAAAGTCTTGAAACTTCACGGAGAATATTTTTGGAATATATAAAAAACATTGGGCGAAGAAAGCACTAGAGGGGGGCCACCAGCCAACCACAAGGCATTACTAGGAAAAACCTTATACACAGAAACTTATCAGTAACGCGGTCTAAAAAGAGGCACTACTACTAATAGTAGCGAGGGGTATAAACCCGCGCTACTATTAAGTGGTCTTCACCATGCCCCTGGGAAAAGCCATAGTAATAACGAAGGGTATAAAACCCGCGCTACTACTAAGTCGATAGTAGTAACGAAGGGTATAAACCCGTGCTGCTATTAAGCGTGTCCACTACTGCACCATTCACCCCGGCCCGATCCACTCCCACCCACCACACTCTGCCTCTCTTATCCCTAAAAAAACTCTCTCGCCAGTCCACCCCACCCCGACTCCTCTCCCCACGATCTCCTTGCCGCCGCCACCACCCTCCAGCTCCCAGCAACTAGTTTCACTTCCAACCCCTCAACCAACCATCCTCTCGATCGTAGCTCTCCGCGGCGGCGATGGCGGTGGATCTGACCCCGAGGCAGCCGGCCAAGGCGTACGGCGGCGAGGGCGGTGCCTACTACGAGTGGAGCCCGGCCGAGCTGCCCATGCTCGGCGTCGCCTCCATCGGCGCCGCCAAGCTCGCGCTCGCCGCCGGCGGCATGTCGCTCCCCAGCTACTTCGAATCGGCCAAGGTCGCATACGTCCTCCAGGTTACGTACACCACCGACCCCATCTCCTCTCGTGCTCACGCTTCGTTTTGTTTACTGCTGCGTTCGGACGAGTTCGTTCGATCGATCGGAGCTGTTTTGGTGCTGGTCTGTTCGGGACCTGAATTCTGGTCCGTATGTGGTCGCTGGTTGATCGAACCTATTGGTTTTGGTCTCTATAGTCCAGATCAAACTCGGTCGTAGATTGGAATTAAACAGAGCCGTCTCTCTCTGAATTGTAATATCTGTCCAATACACGATGTGATCAATTCTGCTAGTTGTTTAATAATTTCGTCAGTTTAAGAAAAGCAGTACTGCAGTGCTTTATTGAATTTCTGTAGATCGAACTTGTTGGTTTTAGTCTTAGTTTAGATCGAACGCACTGGTAGATTGGAATTGAGCAGAGTGGTCGCTCCCCTGAATTATCTGTCTGATACACGACGCGATCAGTTCTGAAATCGTGCTAGTTGTTTAGTCTGTCAGTCTAACAAAAACAAATAGTATTGCAGTAAACTTGTTGGTTCCAGTATGTTGTTTAGATTGAATGCAGTAAATAGTTTGGAATTGAACAGGGTTGTCGCTCTCGCAGGTTATCATTCGAACACATGATGCATATCAGCTCTGAACTCGTGTTATTGTTTAGTTTCACCAGGTTAACTATCTGCATCACATGCCACTTATTTGGAATCAATGTCAACAATAGTTTGTTCAGCGCTATATTATACCAGTATACTTCCCCCCCCCCCCCCCCCCCCCCTCCCCGGTGCAGCACCGCCGTATGTAGAAGAAACATAGACTCAACACACAGTAAGTTCAGACATGTCATCACCGAGGGCGTGAGCCATCTGCCCTCAGGTACTACTAATTTCAGTTACCAACAAAGACTCAACACACACTAAGTTCAGACATGTCATCCCCTCCTGACTCGATCCCCTTTCCTGAACAAACGGCAGTGCAGCACCGCCGTATGTAGAAGAAACATAGGGCTTCAGTTCGTGTTCGAGCCACGAAGAAGATAGCAATGTGCGCGACGGCCAAGGGTGCTCGATTGAATAACATGGTTCCTGTCCCTGTAAGTAGCAGTGCTCTCTTCCTATAATTTCTAGAATGTAGATTGTATATCTGTTCTGATCAATGCAACTGCTGAGCCATGTTCCACTTTTACTGCTCTACATTATATGAAGGGGTTAAGTACAACAGTTTTGGGTTTCTACAGTTTCAAGGGCTTCAGAGTCCCACCTTTTTGTATTATCTAATTATGAAATAACAAGCATGCTCTGAAGTCTAGGTAATCATAAGAATGCTTGGGTTATTAGTCAAGGACGCCGGACACTATTTTCGGTTAAGATAATATGTTAAATGCAGAATTATCGATCTTCCTTAGTGGATGCCCATGGTATGATCATGTGTCGGTTCCTATCAATGCAAGTGCTGAGCTACGTTCCATTTTTACTATTCTGTGTGATAGTTCTTGCACTTTACTACGTTCCCTCTTAAGGCGGGCCACCTTTTTACACTAATAATGAGTTTGTTGCGCATTAATCTAGAAAACAGAAGTTCAGAACCAGCACCTCTAACTCTCTGTCGATGATCAACAAGCTTATTCTTTGGCAATTTTCATTCACTTGCATGTGTTCCCTTGAAGATCAGTGTTATGTCTTAGATTCTGTTGCTTACTCACTTTGCTAATGCAGCGTGTCCCTAAAACAAATGGAGAAATTCCTTCTTTTGATGAAGCCTTTTCAGATCATCGAAGACTTCTCGACAAGTTGGTGTTGTATGGCCTGGTTGAGCTCACGGTTAACGGAGACGACAATTGTCAGGTCTACCTACCGGATTCAGTTTTCTGTTTACTTTTTGAGAATAGTATATTTAGTATCATTAGTACAAACCTGCTCTATAAGTACTTATCTCTTTCTGGATCTTCCTTTTAAGCAGTTTTGGGCATTGTCTGATCAATTTTACCGAACTCCTGAACACCGTAGATTTGTGCGACAACAGGTGGTCAATCAGGTTAGTATTGTGAATTCAGGCATTCCATCCCCTCTCATAGTAAATTCAATGTTATTTTAACACTGACCCCCTTGCATAAACACCGGTGCAGCACAGACGTATGCTCCTTGTCTTTTTCACTGATTGTCTTTTTCATCGACATGCACCGCATTATTTTTCCGTGTCATTCTTCTGAAGAATCTGAAGTTTCTGAACCTCTGTTGGTAATGCTGCAGGGTTTTGGTGGCGATGCCGACGGTCGTCGAGAGGTTCATGGACTGGGCGGTGTTGTGGATGCCGATGTACGGAGAGGCGAAGCTGCTGCTTGCCATCTACCTCTGGCACCCCAGCACACGGGTAAGCAGTCGATCAGACACCCCGAGCACGAGAGATGATCAACATTTCAGATAGACTTGATTCGGTATGTGGCCAATTCTAAATCTAAATCTTAATGGTGTTCGGATTTCAGGGTGCGGGGCACGTGTACGATGGCTTCCTCCGTCCGCTGGTGGCGTGGCACGAGGACGACATCGACCGGGGCCTGCTTGACCTAAGGGCTAGGGCGAGGGACGTGACGGCGTCACAACTCAAGGCGGCGACTGCCATCGGTCAAGTGTGGCTCATCGAGGCTGCTCGCTGTGTTTCGTCGCAGCTGCAGGCCGCGAGATCAGGTCGGGAAGGCGCCGCGCATTGACGAGTGAGCCAATTTTCGGATTGGACCATAACAACGTGTTTCAGTCTCCGACGTCTAGAAGTAGTGGTAAAGTTTTGAATTTGCATGGCAAGAACCACTTACGTAGGTAGCTGACACGCACGACAGTGTGTTTACACTCTTACTTATGTAAAAGATATGAATTATACATGAGTTGCCTCCACAATGAGGAATTGCGATAGTAGATATGGCAATTATGTGATAGAACGGGATTGATTGATTTTTTTTTATTTCTAATAAGTTAGTAGTAGCGCGGGTTTAACCCGCGCTACTACTAACTATTAGCTGTAGCGTGGGTATCCGCGCTGCTAGTAGCCATTTTACCCGTGCTGCTAGTAGCCTTTTTCCTAGTAGTGAAGGTGGAGGGCGCGCCCCTGTCCTTGTGGGCCCTTGGCAGGCCTCCGACGCCCATCTTCTGCTATATGATGTGTTTTGACCTGGAAAAAATAAAAAGGAAGCTTTCGGGATGAAGCGCCGCCGTCTCGAGGCGGAACCTGGGCAAAACCAATCTAGGGATCCGGCGGAGCCGTTCTGCCGGGGAAACATCCCTCCGGGAGGGGGAAATCGAAGCCATCGTCATCACCAACGATCCTCTCATCGAGAGGGGGCCAATCTCCATCAACATCTTCACTAGCACCATCTCCTCTCAAACCCTAGTTCATCTCTTGTATCCAATCTCTGTCTCAAAACCTCAGATTGGTACCTGTGGGTTGTTAGGAGTGTTGATTACTCCTTGTAGTTAATGCTAGTTGGTTTATTCGGTGAAAGATTATATTTTCAGATCCTTAATGATAATTAATACTCCTCTGATCTTGAACATGAATATGCTTTGTGAGTAGTTATATTTGTTCCTGAGGACATGGAAGATGTCTTGTTATAAGTAATGTAACGCCCCGAGACCGACGCTCCAGACGCCTTCCATATATTTCGTGTTCGGCGTGTGTTTTATTTGTGTGTTGCATTCATCATCGCATCATTTGCATTGCATCGGCACTTCGTTGCCGTCATGTTTTAAAAACTTGCATTCGCTCGTCGTTGACGTTTCTCCCTTTGCCTTCATCACCTTCCCTCGGATCGCCTTGCCTGCGTTGAGGGTTTCAGACCTATCGAATTTTCGCTTCCCTCTTGACCGTGACCGTCTAACCCCTCCTTGCGCAGTGCATAGACCTCTCTCGCGCGTCCGGAACTTCCCCGAACCCGACCCGGGTTGTTGTCACCGTTGGATTTGAATCATCCCCAAACATCTACAAAACATCACCGTTTTCTTTGTTGGACTCTCCTAGCTTATTTTTCTTGACCGCCCGATTTAAATCGGAGGGACCAAATATCCCCTAACCTAAATTCATCTGCTATATATATTAGTCCAACCCTAGACCAATCCGGTGTGCTTCTCTTCAAGTAAATCCGATCATTCCAACATCCGCAAGATCAATTATAAGTTTTCTCAACGGTGTTTATTCCATCTGCCCCAAGTTGCCTTTGTTTTCCCACCCTTTTCTTCAAGGACTCGGATTTCTTAATCAAGTATCCTTTTTATTGATGCGAAGCCTCTTCATTCTTTTCTTTCAATGTTCTTATCCGGTGATTTCCCATGAAGATACTAACGAAGTTTCAAGTTCATCATCCTTCGTTGTTGTTTCTTCTCCGGTGGATCCAAGTCAAGCTTACAGTGTTGATCACATTCCTTTCCTTGTTTCAAATGTTTTTCTCATACCGGTGTATCTCTTAATCATTCACCTCTCGCTTTCCATGTGTTCCGGAGTGTTGAAGATATCTCAGGAGATTCGTGTTTTCATTCAAGATCCGTTCAAGCTATTTCGAGGTTGTTATCTCATTGAAGCCATTTAATTCAACCGGTGCAATCTTCTTTTCAAGTAATCATTTCAACGGTGTATCTTTTGAGTGGGCCCTAACCCACAGATCTTTTCCCAGGATCTTACCTGACTCTTCTAATTTTCCCGGAGCTATTTCCAAATTCTTTTCGAAGTTTGACGTAAGAATGGGTTATCATCAGTCATATGTCTTTCTCCAAGATCTTTCAAATTCTTTTCATCGTTGGTTCAACCTTCTATTCTTCATTCCGGAGTGCCAACAATTCATGGTGGTGTTTCTCATCGTCATTCTCAACATTTGAAGACCGAAGAAGAGTTTCTCTCAAATCTTGCTCCATTCTCTTCAAGATTCATGGTTCTAGCTTGATGCCATCCTCTCATAATTGTTTTCGATTGTGAGAATTCTTTTCACCCATTCGGAGCATTTCATGAGTTGTTTTCGCTTCTTGATCATCCAAAGGCCATCATTTCAGAAGATTTCTTCGTTCTAAGTTTTCAGCCTCATTCTCCAATTATTCTAAATTGATGTCTCTTTGTTCATCTCCATATTCTTCCGGTGCATCGTTCAAGTATTCTCTAATCAGCTCGTGATCTCTTCGTTCTCGTGTATCAAATTCCCTCAAGTATCTTCATTCGTTCTCTAATTCTTACGGGTGATTCACCCCTTTACTTCGTTCATTTTCAATTCTCGCGGTGGTTCATTCAAGATTTCTCTTCCTTCGTTATCATATCAATTTATTCGTTGTTTCAATCCCACCGGTGGTTCGTTGAAGATCTTCCCAAGTTTGTGCAATATCTATCTTAATCCTTTCTACGAAAATAAGTAGTATGCAGAATCCGTTGCTTGTCATCAATCTAAATTGGTGAAGGCTAAGCATAATGTAATTCTTATTCTTGTTTCATCCAAGTGATTTAATTCCTTATTCCGGAGATTCATAAAATATTCTTGATCTCATTTGTTCATTTTTTTCTTTCCGGAGCTCCAAGTTATTTCAATTATATCATTTCAAAGCTTCATCTAATCATTGCAAGGCTTCTCCCGGAGTTCTTTTCAACTTTCCCTTTCGTTTGATCATTCTTTTATTATCGGAGTTCTTCATGGAGGATCAACATGGTGGCTCATCAAGGATTCCTTTCATTCTTCAATTGTTCTTCAAGAATTCTCTCGAAGTTATGATCCGTCAAGCCATACTTCAAAATAAGCATGGTGTTCAACACATGTTTGTTTTGAGGAGTTCAAGCTTTCTTCATCTTGCATTCCGAAGTGCAATTCTTCCTACCTTATCCTTTGAGGTGGTGTTATGTCCTTCTTGACAATTTCCATCCATGTTCCATGTTTCACATGTTGTCAAGAATGAGTTATTTTAAATCCACCAATCTCTTCGTTGGAGTTATCTTGTGTCATGTTTCACTTAAAGCTTTCCCTAAGGAATGTTGCTAATTGTGGTGTCTATCGATGATCCAAATTTCCCCCTATTCTCGCGGTGAAAGAAGTTTTTTTTCCATCTCTTTGGTGCTCTCAATCAAATCAATGGTTTCCATTAGTGGTCGTTTGTCACCTCATAATGTTGAGATGTTTTCATAAGCCCACTACAATCTCATTCTTTGCGTTGTTGGTTTTCCAACAACTCCGTTCTAACCTTCTTGCAAGGATGCTTTCCAAATTCAATTGTGGTGGAAGTTATCATTTCCTTCTCCGTTCTCTTATTCCGACGATCTATCTCCTATTCGTTCGTCCCGGAGGCATTGTGATGTTGCTCTCTTCGACCAATCATCTTGTTTTATCAAGATCATGTAATTTTTCTTTTCTTATCCGTTTAGCCGGAGTGTCGTGCTCTCTTTTCAAGTTCTTCCCATTCTGTCAAGTTTTGCCTCCCTTCTCAACCGGAGTGCTGTCTGAAATCTTTCTTACCCCTTGTGCCACTCTTTCATTAGTTCCGGAGGCAGTGTGTTGTTAATTTCATCGAGTATCCTCTCATCTTGTCAAGATCATGTTCAATTCCTTCCATTTACAGTCGGAGTGCTGTCCAAATTATATCATTCTTATTCCTTTCTTTATCTTGTTTTAACCGGAGTGTTGTGTCTATCATTCCTCTTTTAACCGGAGTCTCATCCAAGTGCTTTCATTTTGCCAAGTTCATATTCTACCCCTCCCATTTTTCAACCGGAGTGTTGTCGTAATTTATCCTTATCGTTCCTTGTACATCTCGTTTCAACCGGAGTGCTCGCATGTACTTCTCGTCCATTGTTCTCGTCATTCATAGCTTTGCAAACTCCAAGGTTCACATGGAGTTCCTTGTTTCTCTTTTCTACCGGTGTGCTTTCATATTCCGTTTGATCCGTTAAGCTCTTGTTTCATATTCTTCAACCTACAAAAGGTTCTCGCAATGTTCCTTGTTCCTCTTTGTTAACGGAGTGTTTTAAATTTTGGTCACCTCTGTCGTGTCATTTCTTCAAGCTTTGCGACCTCTCAAGGTTCGTGGTTTCACTTGTTTGTCAAAGAAGCAACTTTGTTTTACCTCTTCCTCTTCCGTTTCTATCCGGTGCCATCCTAGATCTCGGGACGAGATCCTCTTGTAGTGGTGGAGTGTTGTAACGCCCCGAGACCGACGCTCCAGACGCCTTCCATATATTTCGTGTTCGGCGTGTGTTTTATTTGTGTGTTGCATTCATCATCGCATCATTTGCATTGCATCGGCACTTCGTTGCCGTCATGTTTTAAAAACTTGCATTCGCTCGTCGTTGACGTTTCTCCCTTTGCCTTCATCACCTTCCCTCGGATCGCCTTGCCTGCGTTGACGGTTTCAGACCTATCGACGCTTCCCTCTTGACCGTGACCGTCTAACCCCTCCTTGCGCAGTGCATAGACCTCTCTCGCGCGTCCGGAACTTCCCCGAACCCGACCCGGGTTGTTGTCACCGTTGGATTCGGATCATCCCCAAACATCTACAAAACATCACCGTTTTCTTTGTTGGACTCTCCTAGCTTATTTTTCTTGACCGTCCGATTTAAATCGGAGGGATCAAATATCCCCTAACCTAAATTCATCTGCTATATATATTAGTCCAACCCTAGACCAATCCCTAAAATCTAGCCCCCTTGTCCCATCCTTCCTCCTCGCCGCCGCCACACTCAAACCCCACCTCGGGATCCTCCCAGATCCCCTTCTCCTCGGCTCTCCTCCACCCCGCACCCCGCACACGCCCCTGCACCTAGAAGCCCCAAGCACACGTGCTCCTTAGCCTAACCCGCACACCCGCCGTGGCCTCCCAAGCCCCGTCATCACCACGGCTAACCTCGCCGGCTCCGTCCTCGCAGCCGTCGTCTTCTCTGCCTATACAGAGAGGCTCGGCCCTGGGCAATCTCTTAAGGGGCCGCGCCCTTTCCTATCAATTGCAGCCGCGGCAGTGCAGTGGTTTGCACCACGCTCCTGCATCCAGGAGGTCTGGGGTTCGAATCCCAGGAGCCCCTATTTTCTGCACTGCTTCCTTTTATTTTATTTTTGCTCACACACACTCAGCCGCTTCGGGCCAGATCTGCTGCTGGGCTTCCACAGTGCGCAGCATTCGGCCCGCATCCTTTTTTTTTATGTTCACTGCGATTTGTCTAATTCCAAGTGCATGCATATTTGCAGAAATGCCATTGGTTTTGCATTGTTGATAACTAAAGATCCATGCATTCAAATGAAACATGTCATATATGCATTTTGTTCATATTTTCATGTTCTTTAACAGTATGCAACTTTCATCCTTGTTTAAAATGTTTAAAATGCTGTTTGTTTAAATTTGCTCGATTGCCATGTTAAAATGATTTATTTCATAACTAAATAACCGTAGCTCCAAATTTAATAAACTTTATATGTAAATGGGGTAGAAAAATGCATAGATTAACTTGCTGCACTTTATTTTGCTGTTTAACAACATTAAAATTGTGTTTGTGGCAGAACAGTACCAATTCCAAAATATGCATATGAGGATTTTCCGGAATTGTTGTTTATTATTTCCGGCCTCATTTAACTTGCTTAAATAGGTAGTTTACTTATGCTTCACCTCTTGCCATGTTAATCAACATTTAACATTGTTGGGTACATAAGCGGGAGAGAACTAAATAATTGATGTGGTGTTTCGTCAATATGCAACTCGTTGCATATTGAGCTCCATTTAATTTGTAGTATTGTTTATGCACTTTGCCATGCCATGCCTCATTAAACCGGACATGCATCATACTTGGTTGTGCATCATGCCATGTGTATGTGATGGTTGTTTACTATGTTGTTTGTTTCTTTCCGGGTTGCTTCTCTCGTTAGCTTCGGTTTCGTTCCGGAGTTGTGAGGATTCGTTCGACTACGTCCGTTTGCCTTCTTCATGGACTCGTTCTTCTTCCTTGCGGGATCTCAGGCAAGATGACCATACCCTCGAAATCACTTCTATCTTTGCTTGCTAGTTGTTCGCTCTATTGCTATGCCGCGCTACCTACCACTTGCTTATCAAGCCTTCCAAATTGCCATGAACCTCTAACCTTTGTCACCCTTCCTAGCAAACTGTTGCTTGGCTATGTTACCGCTTTTGCTCAGCCCCTCTTATAGCGTTGTTAGTTGCAGGTGAAGTTGAAGTTTGTTCCATGTTGGAACATGGATATGTTGGGATATCACAATATCTCTTATTTAATTAATGCATCTATATACTTGGTAAAAGGGTGGAAGGCTCGGCCTTATGCCTGGTGTTTTGTTCCACTCTTGCCGCCCTAGTTTTCGTCATACCGGTGTTATGTTCCTTGATTTTGCGTTCCTTACGCGGTTGGGTGATTTATGGGACCCCCTTGACAGTTCGCTTTGAATAAAACTCCTCCAGCAAGGCCCAACCTTGGTTTTACCATTTGCCTACCTAAGCCTTTTTCCCTTGGGTTCTGCAGACTCAAGGGTCATCTTTATTTTAACCCCCGGGCCAGTTCTCCTTCGAGTGCTGGTCCAAACCGAGCGATGTCCGGCGCCCCCTGGGCAACCAGGGTCTATGCCAACCCGACGTCTTGCTCATCCGGTGTGCCCTGAGAACGAGATATGTGCAGCTCCTATCGGGATTTGTCGGCACATCGGGTGGCTTTGCTGGTCTTGTTTTACCATTGTCGAAATGTCTTGTAAACCGGGATTTCCGAGACTGATCGGGTCTTCCCGGGAGAAGGTTTATCCTTCGTTGACCGTGAGAGCTTATAATGGGCTAAGTTGAGACACCCCTGCAGGGTATAAACTTTCGAGAGCCGTGCCCGCGGTTATGTGGCAGATGGGAATTTGTTAATGTCCGGTTGTAGAGAACTTGACACTCGACTTAATTAAAACGCATCAACCGTGTGTGTAGCCGTGATGGTCTCTTTTCGGCGGAGTCCGGGAAGAGAACACGGCTTTCGGGTTATGTTTGACGTAAGTAGGAGTTCAGGATCACTTCTTGATCATTACTAGCTTCACGACCGTTCCGTTGCCTCTCTTCTCGCTCTCATTTACGTATGTTAGTCACCTTACATGCTAGTGCTTGCTGCAGCTTCACCACCTTACCTTTTCCTACCCATAAGCTTAAATAGTCTTGATCTCGCGGGTGTGAGATTGCTGAGTCCTCGTGACTCACAGATACTTCCAAAACAGTTGCAGGTGCCGATGATACCAGTGCAGGTGACGCAACCGAACTCAAGAGGGAGTTCGATGAGGACCTTGGTCGTTACTATGTTTCTTTTCCTGTTGATCAGTAGTGGAGCCCAGTTGGGACGATCGGGGATCTAGCAGTTGGGTTGTCTTCTTTTCTTTTGGTTCCGTAGTCGGACCTATGTGTGTGTCTTGAATGGTGTATGAATTTGTTTATGTATTGTGTGAAGTGGCGATTGTAAGCCAACTCTTTATCCCATTCTTGTTCATTACATGGGATTGTGTGAAGATGACCCTTCCTGCGACAAAACCACAATGTGGTTATGCCTCTAAGTCGTGCCTCGACACGTGGGAGATATAGCCGCATCGTGGGTGTTACAAGTAATCATGTGAATTTCGTATTCGTTCGATATTTTGATGAGATGTATGTTGTCTTTCCTCTAGTGGTGTTATGTGAACGTCGACTACATGACACTTCACCATTATTTGGGCCTAGGGGAAGGCATTGGGAAGTAATAAGTAGATGATGGGTTGCTAGAGTGACATAAGCTTAAACCCTAGTTTATGCGTTGCTTCGTAAGGGGCTGATTTGGATCCATATGTTTCATGCTATGGTTAGGTTTGCCTTAATTCTTCTTTCGTAGTTGCGAATGCTTGCGGGAGGGGTTAATCATAAGTGGGAGGCTTGTCCAAGGAAGGACAGCACCCAAGCACCGGTCCACCCACATATCAAATTATCAAAGTAACGAACGCGAATCATATGAGCACGATGAAAACTAGCTTGACAACAATTCTCATGTGTCCACGGGAGCGCTTTGCTTTATATAAGAGTTTGTCTAGGCTTGTCCTTTGCGACAAAAAAGATTGTGCCACCTTGTTGCACCTTGTTTATTTTTGTTACTTGTTACCTGTTACGAATTATCTCATCATACAACTATCTGTCACCGATAATTTCAGTGCTTGCAGAGAATACCTTGCTGAAAACCGCTTGTCATTTCCTTCTGCTCGTCGTTGGGTTCGACACTCTTGCTTATCGAAAGGACTACGATAGATCCCCTATACTTGTGGGTCATCAGTGACTCGTCAGTGGGTGGTTCTCATTGTATTTATTGATTGGGGAAAGTTCCAATTTTTTGTTATTAACAGGTTGGGTTTTTGACATGTGGGCCTTAACGGTCAACTAATAGTCAACACTTACGAGTGGACCCTCCTCGTCATAAACCTTGTTAACACCTAACCGTTCAGTCATTGGTGTTTTTTGAAATCAAAAACCAAATTTGTGGCAGGTTTTAGGGAATTTTGAAAAAGTGGTAGTTTTCCGGAACCCTAGCCCCAAATGTGATAGTTTTATGCTATTTACTTTGAGTGAGGTCATCCACCCATGCGGCGACGATGTACCCTTCTCAGATGCACAGTCACAAAGTGCAAGGTGGCTACTCATTCCATTGACGTTTTTTGGGTAGTTTAGAATGGTTGGATAAAATTTAGTTAGGTCATGTTTTCATATCGAGTTCTTATCCAAATGATATTGTAAGTATAAATAAAAATACATGATCCAATCATAGTACAAAAATTGTGATGGAAACCAAATCACAAAATGGTTCATGATTCATATTTCTTGTTGCGAGATAATGATGGGTTTACACATTGGTGTCGATTTCATACATTAGGACGTTATTGCTTCTACATAGGGGAGAGGGTGGTATCGTCGACAATGCATGTCATGTGAGTGCAAGCTCATTGTAAGAGCTTTCTAGATGTAGAGTGGCATGCACACATAGTTGAGTTGAATAGAAACAAATAGGTACACATGTGACTAATGTGTGGTGGGGTAGGAGATGATCGAGAGGGACTGAAATAGTTGTGGTGAGATGTCATCATGTGAGGCGTGCGGGCAAGCTCATCCATCCATGTGAGGTGATTGTACTGGAGTGTTCCATAGTGTGCCGAGAGAAGCTGACAAGAGGTGGCGAACATACAAAATCATTCTAGCAGGCACGCGCGAAAAGGAAGCTCGGTGGAGAAATGAGCCGCGTGTTTCAAGTAACACCGTTTAGTCACGAGTTGTTAATGCAATAGTTCACTTAAAACTCCTTTTGTCGCCACATATGTTTGGCTCAATGTTGCGTAAGCTCACTGCTTTATAGGCTCCGCTAAAATCCAATTAAAAGCTTTTGTTCCCAAAGAAGCCATCTTACGTCTTTGAACTGCATTTATAGTATCTACTATGCCGAAGGCATGCATAATTACCATTTCGTTGTTGAACTAGGATCGGCAATCGAATGTAATGGTCCCAATCATTCGACTCGAGATGCAATTATGAGTATCAAACCGTCTTAGTAATTTTCATTGTTATCCATATGGTTGTCGCGTTGGACAAAACTTGGTCGGGTGCCAACTGTAGGATTTTTTTCTGTATTCTGATGGCCGTTTTAGGTTAGGTCGACACGACGGCACATGTATGTACATAAGTAAGTTTTATAGATATTGAAGTCATATTTTATTTTTCTTAGAACTCTATTTATATCCTACAGTGATCAAACTGAAAAATGAGATTCTATCCTTGTCCGCAAGCTTGTTTAAATTTTACACGACACATACATTCACGGTTCCTCTAAAAAACAACCATCCACCGCAACCTAGCCGTTTACGCATCCGCCCTTGACACGTTACTAAATACGGAGCACGCCAGGGACCTACCTGAAAACATCACCACGCATTCAAAAATGTAAAGTTTTTAAATAGGCCAGATCGGCCGGTTTGAACCGACCGGACCTCTCCGTGGGCCCAGGCGGCCTCGCCCCACACAAGAGGACAGCCTCTGCCCGTAGGCCCCACCACCGGCCCACCGCCTTGAAAGCGCCTGCCACGCACGCGGAAATGACGCATCCAGCCCTGGCCAGTTCAAATTCCGGTGCCACGTCCGCGGAAATGACGCATCCAGCCCTGGCCAGTTCAAATTCCGGTGCCACGTCCGCGAGGCTCATTTTCAGAAACCACTCCGAAGAATCCAGGATTTCCAGTGATATACTGTTTTCGTCCGCTAGTAGAAAGCGCACGAGAGGGAAGAAGCGCCAAGGCAAAGCAAAAATTTCGCCATGAGCCCACGAGTCCACCCTGCGGCGCTCTAGTCGGGGCTCCGATAAGGCACGCGCCGCTCCCGCCCGGCGCCCGAACCGCCCCCGCCCCCTCGCGCGCCTCGCGCTCGCCGCCGCCCGCGCCGCCGGCCTCGAGAGGGCCTGCCTAGGGCTGGGAGGGCCCCCGGGCGGCCCCCCTAGGGTTTCGGCGGGATGAGCTACCGGAAGGGGTCCAAGGTCTGGGTCGAGGAGAAGGGGGAGGGCTGGGTGGAGGCCGAGGTGGTCGAGGCCAAGGACCGCAGCGCCGTCGTCGTGCTCACCAGCCAGCGGAAGAAGGTGCCGCGAATCCCTCCTCCCCCTCCTCCCCTGCCTCTGCCTCTGTCGCTGTCGCCCCCCATTCCGTGCGGTTGAAGTTTGCGCTGCGCCGTTTGGATTTTTTCTCTCCCTCGTGGATGCGAGCGTGGCTACGGATGTGGACACTGGTTACGTGGAACCGGTTTGCGTGCTTTTGGATTCGAGTCTGCCGGAGAGTGGTTTTGAGTTCCGGCGTTAGTTTGGTTCAGAGGATTGTTAAAAAAATTAGCCTACTATTCCTGTTTTTGAAATGGTTTGGAGTTGTTTTTGTGCAAATTACGCTGGTGAGGAGAAGCCAATTCAAATTGGCGGAAGTAGGCCCACTATCGTGGGTATTTAATTTGAATCCGTAGCTTTGTCGGTACGACTTTGTACTGGGTCCTGAAAGTGCAGCGGATAATTCTAGTCGGAAATTTGGATTGTAGGTTGCAGCATTTACAGTTTATTGTATATTCGATCAGAATTTGAAATACTTTACTGTTTAGATTTGAATTTTGTTAGGAGTTGTTACTTGCCTGACTTATATTGTGGTAGAAGTGGCTCCAAGCTTCAGTAAGAGTACTTTTGGATAATTGTATGGTCTTTTGAACACACGGAGTTCTGCAAGTTACCCTGGATTGCTAGTGCTGATCAATTTTGAATTTCGATGGCAGGGGATTGCCATCAGTTGAATATTATCTGTATGAGCTGCATTTGAGTTATGCTGCTTGTTTGTTTTGATCTTATGCCTTTCTTTATTTTGATTAGATTGTCCGACCCGTTCACTTGTAGGTAACTTGGCCTTTTTAAATGTTTATCAAGAACATATAATGGGTACAAATTTGTGTAGCATTAGTTTCGAACCCCTCCTCTTAGTGAGCTGTTTGGGGCTTGCACTTGGTTAGAATTTGAGTCCCGTCCACAGATAGATTATGTTGACGCGATCTGCTAGGTGGTGGATTTTAGTTTATACTATGATTTTTTGCTCAACACTTTTAACAGAATTTGAGAAGTATCTTTGAGATTTGTCTTCCTGTCTAACAAGTTTACAAAGACCTGGTTTTGGTTATTCTGATGGAAATTTATCTGTTCAGTTTATTTATCTTTCTTTTTTTTGTTCTCAGATTTCAGTTTTACCGGAGAAATTGCTGCCTAGGGACACAGATGAAAATCTCGGTGGGGGCCATGTCGATGACATGACCAAACTGACCTATCTTAATGAACCGGGTGTTCTATACAATCTGAAGCGAAGATATGCATTGAATGAGATATACGTAAGTAGTTTTACTAGCACTTCTTTTATTTGATGGAAAAGACTTTTATCACGTGAATCTGGCACCTGCTAAATCCATTGAAACTAAAACTGAAATATATGCAGTATTAAAAATATAACACATAGGAAAAACGTCTCATCAAATTGGATACTTTGGAAGGTCATCTCTCATCTCGATGGTGTGTTTAAAAAAGGGCAGCCTGGTGCACGTAGCTCCCGTTTGTGCAGGGTCCGACCACTTCAGGTCTTTTGTATGCAGCCTTTCCTTGCATTTGTGCAAGAGGCTGTTTCCAGGACTCGAAACCGTGACCTCATGGTCACAAGCTTTACCGCTGCGCCAAGGCTTTGCGGCAATTATATTTATCCAGTCATGGTAATGTTGAAACATGTTTCATGCATATACTACTATATAATTCTATATGGAAAGATGCAAAGGATGAAAGGCATTAACGTGTGTAAAATTGTGATGAATTACTTGGGACGAATTCCTGTTCCTCCGATTTGTCAAGTTTAATCATTAACTATAATCTCTTCTGAGTCTTCTCTTCTTCATTTGTTGACATGACTTGGTAAATAGGTGCACTTCTGTTTTTATGCTTCAGTTACGGGAGCCTTTGTATGACAACTTTTCCACTTGTCTTTATCGAGATAGACATACACTGGAAGCATCTTGATTGCTGTTAATCCTTTCACGAGGCTGCCTCACCTGTACAACGAGTACATGATGGAGCAATATAAGGGTGTCCAGTTAGGGGAATTGAGTCCGCATGTTTTTGCGGTTGCTGACGCATCATACAGGTGGGTGCTACATTCTGATTCAGTCATGACGCCCTGTTAATATAATATACTGTTGACATTTATTAATGAAATGTAGGGCTATGCTGAACGATTCTATGAGCCAGTCAATCTTAGTTAGTGGTGAAAGCGGTGCTGGAAAGACTGAAACAACTAAGCTCATCATGCGGTATCTCACATATGTTGGTGGCAGAGCTGTTCTTGATGATCGATCAGTTGAGCAACAAGTTCTCGAAGTAAGTTTTACCCCAAGTTATTTCCAGTGATTGCTGGAAACCATATTCTTTCCATTGACCCATTCCATTTTTTGTTTTTGTGAAGTATTTGATTTGACAGTGGGAATGTTGAAGGCGTTATCTTATAATGTTTTTATTTGTTTCTCTCCAGTCTAACCCACTTTTGGAGGCATTTGGGAATGCAAAAACAGTTAGAAATGACAACTCGAGGTGAGGCTTTTCTCCCAGTGTTTAATACTGGGTCAGTTGTGTGCAATATTTCAGATGTGTTCTTCACTTAGAAAATAACTGATAACTGCCAAGTGGCAATAAGTTCGAGAACATTTCATGTCTTTACTATTTCGTAAAACTCAACCATTTAGAAGTTTCTTTATATAATATCAACTTATAATTCCGTCTTGGTTGCAGCCGGTTTGGAAAATTTGTTGAGATTCAGTTTGATAAAAGTGGTAGAATATCCGGAGCTGCAATTAGGACTTATCTTCTGGAAAGATCTCGTGTTGTGCAAATTACTGATCCTGAAAGGAACTTTCATTGTTTTTATCAATTATGTGCATCGGGGAAGGTATGTGCACAAGTACCAACTATTGCAATTTGTTTACTTGTTACCTTCGTGTATGTTATATGAGTTCCACTGCTATGTAGCGTGGGTCTGAATTTTTTACGAAGTTGTTAAAGCCCACATATTTTTTACTGAAAAGTCAAGCCCACAATAATAACTAGTAATTGTGCACGTGCAATGCATGTTAATATTAGGCAGTATATTAATTGCATTACAAACTAATATTTGACAAGATCTTAATTGCATGTTGATATTAGGTAGGATGTAATCAATTGGTTAGCGCTAGCATGGATATTGGGTATGCTATTAATGAGGGGATGATTGTGCGAGGGAGGTTGTGGCTACGTGATTGGGGCAGGACGTGCGTGGGGCTGTGGCAGAACCTTGAATATTAGCCCTTGGATTGGATGGCAGACCATGGAAGCAATACCAGCTCTTAGATTTAGTTAGATGGATTAGATCGTGGGGTGTGAGTTGTTCTGGGTACACTAACTTTGGTGACTTTAGAAGAAATGGAACTCGCCCTTTTATAAGTAGTAGAGATTGAAGGGCGTGAACTTCTATAGTCGTACTCGATTGCAAATTCATCCCTGGTTTCCTTGTTTCACGATTTATTGATTTAATGGTATATACTCACAAGACTGTTGGACTTGCAATCATTTGGTATTTCATTTGGGTATAGTGTTGCCGAGATATGCGTTTTTTAAACTAGCCAAATTCACAGTAATCAGAGGTTTAGATGTTTGGAGGGTTGAGAAGTATGGAAGTTGTATCTGCTCTGTATTATGATTTTTATCTACACAAATTGAAAACCTGTTACTTCCACGGTATGCATCAGATGTGTAATAGTGTCTATTGATATGGATTATGTTAGGCTATCAGTAATTTGATATCCTGACTTTTGGGCTATTTCTCTGACCTAACTTATGCAATTTATCTGGTGAAGAGAAGGATCGTGCTCGAGATATGTAAAAATTGCTATTCTCATGGCCGTCTTTCCAAAATAAGTTTCATTTTATACTTTGACATGGTCATGATGTAGAATTGTGTCAATTGATGCTGATAGATATGGCTAATGACAGATGCTAATGTTACTTTCACGCGACTCATTGAAATTCTTCCCTAGTATATTGGTGGTCAATATTCAATAAGCTTCATTGTGCGCATTTGGAGACAAAACTCCTATTCTAAGGATGGAAGTATTGTGGAGTTTGTGTATACTAAATATGAATTGGATAGTATTCTAGAGTTCGTGTATACTGAATATTGTGCTGTCATCGATCAAAACACGTGTTGGAGCCATGCATCTGTGAGGTTAATTTTGATCTTGCCTTGTTTCTGAAGGATGCGGAGTTATACAAGCTTGGGCATGCAAGCACTTTCCATTACTTGAATCAAAGCAAGACATATGAATTGGAAGGGATAAATAATGAAGATGAGTACTGGAAAACAAAAAGGGCAATGGATATTGTCGGAATCAGCAGAAGTGATCAGGTTTCTAACAGGACCTGTCCATATACAGATGTTAATTTGGAAATACGATACTAACCGAAAGCTTACTTTGTAGTACTTATATTGAGTAGCTTTGACTTTTTTTACGTAAGAAAATAAGAAATGAATGTGTATGCTGTACTTTATATACAGGATGCTATTTTTCGGACATTGGCAGCCATTCTCCATCTTGGCAATATTGAGTTTTCTCCGGGAAAGGATTCTGATTCGTCGAAAATTAAAGATTCAACATCAAATTTTCACCTCCAAATGACAGCTACACTACTCATGTATGGATTTATTTTTAGGCACATGTGTGCAGCACATCTATTGTTTTCATAATCCTCATCTGTCTGTACTAATCATGGTCACAGAAAATTACATTGAGTCCTAAATTCGTTAACTGTTTAATTTAAGTGACCTGTCCGTTGAGGTCACGGATGTAGCTGAATTGGTCCCTAGTTTTTTGCCGGCCAGCAGAGGATACTCTTTATATCCTATGTTAGGGAATATCCAAATAGTTAAAACTCTTAGTTCTCATCACACGTGATGTATTTATATTCAATTGAATCGAATCTCCTTATCTGTGCTTGCATGTAAGTGACATCTCTCTGGTAACTGTGCATAACATATATTCCTTGGTGAAGACTGAATCTACAATCAGTGAAGTATATTAAACTACCTACCATTGTTGTTTTAGCTCTCACACCAGTTCTGTAGAAGGTTGAATGAACCACAGTTTAATGAGAATGCGTCGAACGTTTGCATCAATGAATCTTAACGTATGCACAAATATATCTCATATTCCCTTCCATGCAATGTTCTGTTACTTGCGTAACATTATTGGTTACCATGAATCTTATGCTTTTTGCGTAGCAGTAATTGTGTCATATTCTGGACCTGAAGGAAACTACCTTTCTATATCTTTCTTTTAATTAAAATCGTTGTTTATAGTATCACTTTGCTATTTGAATTAGGTGCGATCCAGATCTGTTGGTCTCATCTTTATGTACCCGGTCTATACACACCAATGAAGGAATAATTATAAAAGAATTAGATTGTGCTGCAGCAGCGGCTAATCGTGATGCTCTATCAAAGACTATATATGCAAGACTATTTGACTGGTATTTTCTCTCGGCCTTGTTCGATAAGTTTGTATGCTTGCATATGCTAACACATTTTTTATGTTTTCAGGCTTGTTGAGAATATTAACAAGTCTATTGGTCAAGATGTTGATTCCAAGGCACAAATCGGTGTTCTGGATATCTACGGCTTTGAAAGCTTCAAACACAACAGGTCTTTAAATAGCCGAGCTGATATGAACGTTAATCACTTATATAGTATAGTTTGTTTGCTCTAAGCATTTTTTAACAGTTTGGCATTTATGTGTATTTAAGATGGTATTTATTGTCTGTTCTCATCTGACTGCCAATCTTTTCACAGAATTATTATTTTGGTTCAGAATCTCTTTCTGCTTAGTTATTCTGTGTTTTGCACATATTATAACTATCTACTTTGGAAAATGTTGGTAAAAACATGCAATAATTAGCCACCAGCGGTCGCATTAAATATTGAATTTGCCCTCCTGTCTGGTTCTTAAACGGTATTCCTTTTTCATTTATGTCTGTAGCTTTGAGCAGTTTTGCATCAACTTTGCCAATGAAAAGCTTCAGCAACATTTTAATGAGGTATGTTCCAGTGCCAGATGTAGAATGACGTCTCTTTAATGGATGACAAGTTGGCAACATACTGTGCCCTTGCATACTTAATTCACTTGTTTTCGTTAACATCAAATGCTACACGTGTGTTTCCTCAGCACGTATTCAAGATGGAGCAGGAGGAGTACAAAAGCGAGAAAATTAATTGGAGCTACATTGAATTCATTGACAATCAAGATATGTTGGATTTGATCGAAAAGGTTGTTTCATTGCCGTTACTAAGTTTAGTTAATGAGAAGTGGTCGTTGTTCAATGCACATTTTATATTTTGATTTAGCGTGCTAGATTTCTTATTTTGTTGACTTTCTTATCATATTCTCAGTTTTAGGTGGTTAGATTATTACCTTGTGTTTAGTTGTTTGCACTTGGATTGAGTGACCTTTTTACAAGTTATTATGTCAAGTATTGAGTGACCTCTTTTATGCCTCGAGCATCAGTGTACTGACGACGTTTGACAACTGAGTGTTGTTAGAAGTGCAAGTGTGCATGCTGCTCACCCATGTTCGAATCTTACCTTCCGCATGGCGCCTCAGGTTGTCTTCTTTCTATAAAAAGACACCAAGGGTCCCTGGTTGGTCTCACTTTTTTGATGTTACACGCTGCCTGTTTGCTAATTGCAAGTATTGACCTGACATCAAATGTCCTCATCACCATCTAATTATATTGAAATCACTCATAGTACCCTCACTTCCCTGGATTTAGGTTTGTGGTGATGGAAATAATCATGTACTCCCTCCGTTCCAAAATAGATGACCCAGCTTTATACTAACTTTAGTACAAAGTTAGTATAAAGCTGGGTCATCTATTTGGAACGGAGGGAGTATCTATCATGTAACACTTTTTGTGTACAGCATGCATTCCATCCTCCCAAGATTTTGGTGTGTTTATTTTTATTCTGGCCAATGAATATTATCGGGGTTGAACTACGTAGGCTGTAAAGTCTTTGCTCATGGAATAAATAGCATCATTGATCATGTGGTCAATACCCGGTATAATGGATGATAATGCGAAGGTGACTTAAGTGTGTGTTACTGAAATGCCGCTGTTTCCTAAAAGGTTGTTAAATATATTCATTCTGCAAGCTGTTAATATCTGCAATATTATTACTAACAGGTGCAGGTAATAAATACAGAGTTTTTTAATGTATAAAGTATAAACAGTATGTATGTTTTCGTTGGTAGTTGTGCATGCTTACGTTAGGCGTTGCTTCTTTTGCATCCACTGGCTTTCAATAATTGATATTTGGAATGGTTTGAAATACTGCTTTGCCATCATCTTTCTGCCCCTTGTTTGATCTGGATAACATGCTACCTTGTGCTCATCTGAGACTAATTCTATCATATATTCTCCAAACAGAAACCTATTGGAATTATTGCACTGCTGGATGAGGCTTGGTAAATACTTGGTTTTATTTATCCATGAAAGTTCTATACTTATACAAGCAAATTCCTATTCTGAGTTATCCTTTGATTTTGCAGCATGTTTCCAAAATCTACTCACGCAACCTTTGCATCAAAGATGTTCAGAAACTTGTCTTCCCATCCTAGGCTTGAGAAGACCAAGTTCTCAGAAACAGATTTTACCATCTCTCACTATGCTGGCAAGGTAAGCCACCAGCCAGATTATTTGATTATTTTTTCATGTGTTGACTATGATAGAATCCACCATTTGTAGGTGACGTATCAAACAGATTCTTTTCTGGAGAAGAACCGGGATTATATTGTTGCAGAGCACTGCAATCTTTTATCATCTTCAAGATGTTCACTTGTTTCTGGACTTTTTAGTTCTTTGCCAGAAGAGTCATTAAGATCGTCGTACAAGTTCTCATCAGTTGCTTCCCGATTTAAGGTACCAATACAAAGCTCAATTGATTTTGTTTTAAGTTTGGCCTTTGTAATATGCGTATCTGCTATGATTTTTTTTCATCTGGTTGCTATGCCTTGTCAATTTATGTGCACCAAGCTACAAGCCTACAAAATTTCGACTCTTCTGACTGGTACGTTATATTCACTGTTTTATAGCAACAACTTCAAGCCCTCATGGAAACGCTGAGCTCGACAGAACCTCACTATGTTCGCTGTGTGAAGCCTAATTCTGTTAATCGACCTCAGCTTTTTGAAAATCAAAGTGTCTTGCACCAACTTCGCTGCGGAGTAAGAATTTCCACCTTAAGCATAAATAGTGTATTTCTTTTTGTCTTTCCTCATTGTTTTTGTTATAGGTGCATCTTTCCACATAAAAATGTTTTAGCTGTTTGACGCCTGACTTAATGCTGATTATATCTGCTTTAATTCATACATTTCGCAATAGATGGATCAATCTTATGCCAAATTCTTTGTTACTGCTATGCCAACCTTTTCCAAACTCACTAGTTCATCTTGTAACTACATCATACCTGCATATGACTTGAGGAGGCCTACAATCTCAAGCATGTATCTGGAACCACATATGTGAGATCACTTAAAAGTTGACAATTATTTATCATCAAGTGATTGTGCTCTATAATGCCCTTTCAAGATATAGATCACGAGCCTACTCAAATGATGCTGTTTTACTACCATCTGTTGATACATGCATGATCTATTGGTGATATTTTCCCTAAGATTGTAATTTGGTGGTGGCGCAGGGTGTTTTAGAGGCTGTTCGCATTAGTCTTGCTGGCTATCCGACCAGAAGGACATATGCTGAATTTGTTGATCGGTTTGGAGTCCTAGTTCCTGAGTTGATGTTCGGAAGGTACCTAATATATGCACTATGCAACTAATTTGGTTCAAGTTGATTGCTTCACAATGTGCAATGTTGGCTGCACCGCTTTGTAAACAATAAAACCTCTCCTTTTGCGCTAAATGCTAATGGGGTTTGCGATCTTGACCAGAAGTACAGAGCATTCGATTCATTTGGGCACATTTTTTGTAACAGAGTGTTTGTTCAACTGTTTTAGTTTGAACAGATTCTTTGTGCCTGTGCTGAATATGATATAATTTTGCTTTGATAAACAACACACTGTTTTGCTATCTGTGACTGTAGATGGCCGTGTTCCTTACGGACAATCTTTATCTTATGAGTTTAAATCTGTAATTTGTCGAAGACAATTGTTTTTTCTGGTAGTTAAGCCATTCGTGGTGCCATTTTGATACAATATGCCCTTGTCAGTTACAACTCATTGTAGGTGAAGCCAATTCTTGCATAGCTTCTGTTAATTTATTTTGTTTGTGGAATAATTCGGTGCTTTATTATAGTCTATATGAATCAGCATGTAGCATAGGCAGATTAACTACTCCATGCCATCTCAAATGGCTGCCAACATGCTTGTTTGCTCATCCCATGCTAAATTGCCAACTTTGATTTACATACTGTCTCATCATGTTAGTTATAGCGCCCACAATTTTAGTAGTTTATGAGAAGCCCTGTGAAAAAGCGGTGAGTTTATCCAGGCTGTTTGCATAACCGAGAGTCAATTATTTGATAAATATGAACAATTATGCAGTCATGATGAAAGGGCATTGACAGAGGCAGTTCTTGAAAAAATGAAGCTTGACAATTTTCAAGTAAGCTTCTTGCCTGATAATATTATATTATTTCCATTTCCTTATATTTTTATGATATTAATGATTAACATATTCACACAGTCTGGCCATTACTCTTCATTTGTGCTTTTCTAATTGATTATGTAATTTCCAAAAAGTGCCCTTGCATTTTTCAGCACACTCATTCTGTTCCCTTTTGAAGTATCAATTGATAGTTTACTAATAAATCAGCTCAAGTTTAGAAAATAAGAATTTGACACTTTTGTTTCCCTGATAGCTTGGTAGAAATAAGGTCTTCCTTAGAGCCGGTCAAATCGCGATACTAGATGTGCGTCGTGCTGAGGTTTTGGACAATGCTGCACGGCGCATTCAAAGTTGTTTCAGAACATTCGCTGCCCGCAAAGAGTTTGTGAAAACAAAGAAGGCTTCAATTTCACTACAAGCATATTGTAGAGGTAAATATGTCTCCTTAATCAATCGCTATGTTTATTATCTTGTACGGCGCCAACCTGCAATCTGAATTCAGATAAACATATACAGTTTCATGCAATCGGCCTAAATAGAAGAAACGATGTCTTAAGATATCAAACTTCATTAGTGATAAATTTTTGTGACCACTGACTAGGCATAGAAATAGTTTGCTGGCACGCATAGTTTTTTTATCTTTCTATTCTTGAATGTTGATAAGTAATTATGCTCCGTACTCTTGTGCCTAGTAAGTTCATGGCCTGCAAATTACAAGAATCTTATCTGGTAGGTCTGAAAGCATTTTGTATGAACTGTGTTAATTTTCGAAGGATACTGCAGGTTGTTTTGCAAGGAAAATGTATAAGATCAGAAGAGAAACAGCGGCTGCCATAATTCTTCAGAAGTATGCAAGAAGGTTACTGTTACAGCGGAATTACCATGAAGCATGTTCAGCAGCTCTGCTTATCCAGTCTTGTATTCGAGGGTTTATTGCTCGCCGCTATTTCTCAGCCATCAGGGAGCAGAAGGCTGCGTTAGTGATACAGGTTCACCTCATCTTCCCCTCCCCACACCACAGACACGTATGCACACTGTGCAAGAAAGCAAACAAACTTAAAGCAAGTATACCATCTTAGTAGAAGATAACTTGATTATCTGGGGACAATTGCCATGCTAGCAAGCAATTAGTTGAAAATTTAACTCGTAAGATCCTCTACATTATAAGCATGTTAATATTTTTGGCCATCTACCTCTAGATTAATTGGAGTATTAGGAAGGTACTGGATGTTATACTGCAGTGATGTCATCGCTTGCTTATAAGAGGTAGCACTTTGTATTATTGAATTTATGTGACATGAGTTTCTTGTTGCCACTTCGTAGTCCTTCTGGAGAAAACGGAAGGTTGCCATGCTTTTCCAGCATTACAAGCAAGCCACTATAGCAATTCAGTGTGCTTGGAGACAAAAGCTTGCAAGAAGGGAGCTAAGGAAGCTCAGAATGGTATTTTTCTGGTTGCAATTCTGTAATTTATTTATGGCCTAATAATTAATTGGCATGTTTCTAGCAGTACTGAAAATAACAATGATTTGCTGTACCCAGTTTAAGTATTTTGAAGATCTAGTTCTTTTCCTAAAACACCACGCAATTTCCTTTGTTATTGTCGACTCGTTTGAGGGAGCCACCTATCAGCACCATGTCAAGCAGCGGCTGTGCGGTTTAGTCTGAAATCCTAATTAGACATGGCTAAGATCTTGAGGGCCAGGTTAAGTCCAAGAAGCGAGGGTCTTTTGAAAGCTGTTTTCTTGTGAGTTTTCATGTCTAAACTCGGTCATTTGAAGACATGTGTATGACTCTGAGGAATGTGGGTAGGCCGGCTAAGTCGCCGAGGTTGAGAGGGAGCCTACCACCTTTTCTGATTAATGTTGTTTATATTTAGAGCCGGTCCTAACAACCATATACACCTAAAACAAAAGCATTCCAATCTAATGTTATCTCTGATTTCTTCTGTGAATAGTACTGTCTGTAATTCCTGAGCTTGTGTAACGTCTTTGTTTTATTGGCGTCCATCGGGAGTATTCTTATGCTATGATTACTTCTTCAGACTGCAAATGAAGCTGGTGCACTCCGGGAGGCGAAGAATAAGCTTGAGAAAAAGTTGGATGATCTTACTTTAAGACTTACTCTGGAAAGGAGAATGCGGGTATGTTTCTCTCTGCCTTCATTGCTTTTGTGTTTAATGCGATTCCTTTATTTTGCATGTGCTACCCTGCATGTCGTAGACTTGAGACAGTTATGCTTGTTCCTGCCAGTACAAGGACAAATATTTTTTGCATATGCAAATTCGTTGGTTTTCTGAACATTTCTGCTATGGTTGTTATCCTGCATTTGATGTTGTATGAATGTAAATGAATCAGCAGGTGTGACAGCGTTCAGAGTTTGTGATAGTTTTCCTTTATTTTGGTTCCGATGATAGTGAATTTTTGCTCCTTGACGCATGGATTTTCAAATGTAGGCTGCTGGTGAGGAAACAAAGTTGGTGGAGATATCAAAGCGGGACAAAATAATCGAAACATTAAGCGCAGAATGTGCTGCAGCTAAATTATCTGCCCGGAGTGAACATGACAAAAATCTAATTCTCCAGAGGCAATTGGATGATTCTTTGAGAGAGATATCTATGTTGCGCAGTAACAAGATTCTGAAAGCAGAAGAAGAAAATGAGAACTCTAATCTAAAGGTTTGAAGTCTCCTCTATTTTAATATGTTATCATAAATATGTTTGGTTTGCCTCCATTTTCAGTTTGCTTCTTAGGTTACTTCATGCATTCTTGTGAAAGATTTCAAGTTCTCGATTACTTTCAGTTTGCTTCTTAGGTTACTTCATGCATTCTTGTGAAAAATTTCAAGTTCTTGAATACTTTAATTACTTCATACGAACTAACTGGTGTACTTCATGCATTCTTGTGAAAAATTTCAAGTTCTTGAATACTTTAGCCACTGTGCATGATCTTAACTCGTACTCCCTCTGTTTGTTTTTATAAGACGTTTCAGACAGCTTGCTTTGTACTGTTTTGGACAGCGTCTGAATGTCTAAAACGTCTTATAAAAGTGAACAGAGGTAGTATTTTTTTCCATACATATCATGGTTCATTCTAAGGGTCATTCATGGAACTACTATGGTTTTATGCTTTGCTGTTATAGTTTTTCCGTTAAATGTTCTATATGCTTTGTCATTCCCTCTTTTGAATATGAATTATAGTGACCTTTTGGGACTTGTTGACTGATGCTAGCATTGATGCTTCTGCTGATTGTTAATTAGTTACTTCCGCTGAAGCAGTTCTCTCTTGCTTCCACAGAACATAGTCGAATCATTATCGGAGAAGAATTCATTATTGGAAAATGAACTTAGCACAGCTCGTAAAAATAGTGATGATACGATGGAGAAACTGAAAGATGTGGAGGGAAAATGCACCCGCCTCCAGCAAAATTTGGATAAGTATGTTTTCCCTTCCGCATATAAATAACTGCAGGATTCTGGAATGATCCATGCATCTATGGTTTTTTAGCGTTATTTCTTTTGCTTAGTGTTAGTATCTAACAGTTAGCCTTCCTGCATTCAGATTGCAGGAGAAACTTACGAACTTGGAAAATGAAAATCATGTTCTAAGGCAAAAGGCATTTAGCATTACTCCAAAACCGCTGCCTGAGGTTCTTTCCTTTATGCTCACTCTAATTTTCATGCCTTGTATTTGTCACACCGCTATTTTTGTCCCAGCACCTCTATTTTTCTTAGTGATATTTGTAACGGTAAGTTTGAGTACTAACCTAGCTGCATTGTCATTTTGGTTAGTTAACTGACTTGTTTCCCTGAATACAGAAATTTGCTAACTCGACTGGTCTTACGAACAGCGAGCAGAAGCGCACATTTGTAAGATTTCTTTTGATTCAAGTTGGATACCTCCAGTGTTTTATACTCTTTTTCTAACTGCTTGAAACTGTCAAACGTAAAATTGTAGGAAACTCCACCACCAACAAAATATCCGTCTCCTATTCAACATAGTACTGGGTCAAGGAGGGCAAGGTTGCCTGTTGAAAGGCATGAGGTGAATTCAGCACTGTTCTTAATCTGACTGTTCTTCTTTTCATATGGAATTCAGTTGATGCCTTCAGAGATAAGATTGCTTATAGTTTGTTCAGGACTCTGTGGTATTCATGTAAGAATTTAGTTCTGAGGTATTTTAGTGATGGTATTGTTTCTTGCAGGGAAACCATGAAATCCTGTTAAGTTGCATAAAGGAAAATTTAGGGTTCAAGGATGGCAAACCAGTTGCTGCATGTATCATCTACAGATGCCTTCTACATTGGCGTGCTTTTGAATCAGAGAGGACTGCTATTTTTGATCATGTAATTGAAGCCATAAACGATGTTCTTAAGGTAAAATCGTTCGAAGCCCCCATTCGTTTTGCTATTCGCACCAGACATTTCATTTGTGGAAGCCAATAGGTTTAATATTCTTATTTTTGTTCCTATTCCAGGCAAAGGAAGCAGATGGTAGATTACCTTATTGGTTGTCCAATACTTCTGCACTGCTGTGCCTTCTGCAGAAGAATCTACGGTCAAATGGATTTTTTGGTACACCATCTCGCCGCTCTGCTGGAGGGCTAGGTGGGAAGTTAGCCCAAGTAAGGAACTGAGCTTGCCAGTCAATTTTGCTCTGAAAGCTAGTATATGCTGAAGAATCCTTTTGGAACTGAGTGTTATTTGGGTATGGTCACAGTTATGCAAGAATATAGATTACATATAATTTGCAAAATCATGGGTACGCTTTCTTAAATTACACATGGAAACATAGATATCAAGTGATGCATAACCACAGTCATAAATATTGTACGTAAATGTTAGCACTACTAAACTAGTCAATCTTTGTAGTTTTTCTTGCAAATCTCTGTAAAAATAGAATAATAACGTTCTTTCTCCCTGACACTGAGATTGCTTCAATAGCTTGCAGGGCGTGGTGATACTGCACAAGTGGATGCTAGGTATCCAGCCATACTATTCAAACAGCAGCTAACAGCATGTGTCGAAAAGATATTTGGGCAGCTAAGGGATAATCTAAAAAAGGAAATATCACCTCTTCTCAGTCTTTGCATTCAGGTATATACCTTCCTCTCTTTTGTGATTTGGCTACAGACAGCATTGTACAACTGGATCATTTTTGTATCCTTTGAAAAATTGCACGTCAGGCTCCAAAATCAACACGCCCTGGAAAAGCTCCCAAAGCACCAGGGGTTAGTGCTCAACAGCCATCGAACTCCCATTGGGACAACATTGTCAGTTTCCTAAATTTGCTTATGGATACTCTGCGTGAAAATCATGTAAGCTTTTCATTTAACTCTTCTTATTTTGGCACAACTCTCCACTAGAAAGGATTTGATAGCTTTATCCAAGTGATTCTAGTAACCTTATATGTTTGTGCTGCAGGTGCCATCGTTCTTTATACGTAAGCTCATCACTCAGTTATTCTCCTTCGTCAACATACAACTTTTCAACAGGTAGTTCCTTCTATTATAATTTGAGTACTTGGTATCTGTGTCTTAATAATATGCAAGCAACACACATGATAGCCAGTGCCATGTGTTGCAACAGTGATCCTCTAAGATTAGTTGACAAACAATACAACTCTTCAACGAATGGTAAAATCTTGTTCCTTTTATTTGCGAATAGATCACTGTAGCTATAATTCTGGGTTGAGGAAAGGGTCTATATGTGACGGAACAAATAGGATTCTTTGGGTTAAAAAATTGTAGGTAATGGGACACTGACACTTCAGAAAATGCTTTGTCAGTATGGTACAGATAAGGGACCAGCAGAATAATGAGATTCTACTTCACTTTCAGTCATACTAACAATTTTTTTGTGCCATCAGTCTTCTTCTTCGGCGTGAATGTTGTACATTCTCCAATGGAGAATATGTTAAAGCTGGACTGTCATTGCTGGAGAAATGGATTACTGATGTCTCTGAGGAGGTAAGTTGTGCTAGTACTACATTCTGCTTGTCTGGTTGGCATATAATTCAGGAAGTGGACTACGAGAAACCCTGACAATCTGGTTCCGCTCGTTTCATGTCCAATAATATTGTTCCATTTTTCCTGTTATATCTTTCTGTGTGGCTACTTATTTTCTGTGTGGCTACTTATTTTCTGTTCTGTTCTTCACAAATTTATTATCCGTTTTACTTTTAGTTTGCAGGAACTTCTTGGCATGAGCTTAATTATATTAGACAAGCTGTCGGATTTTTGGTAATTGCTTGTGCAAGATGCACTTTCTCCGAGTCATTTCTGTTGCATCTTCTATGCCTTGGGGTATTTCTCACTGATTACATAATGTAGGTTATACACCAAAAAAGGAAGAAGACACTTGAGGAGATCAGTCAAGATCTCTGCCCGGTAAGACTGTGTACAGCTTCTGTTTTTGCTGTTAGCCATCATTTTGTTGCAGACTATAACCAGCCCCTTTTCACGTGTAGTCCTTGAGCCTTAGGCAAATCTACCGGATATGCTCAATGTACTGGGACGACAAGTACAATACCCAGGGAATATCAAATGAGGTATGCACTTTTAGCTTTGGACCTTTCGTCTTTTAGATTTTGTCTTGCGTTATTTGTCTTGAAAATGTTACGGTTTTACAGGTTGTTGCCGCAATGCGGGAGATGGTCAACAAAGATACTCAGAACCTCGCGTCAAATTCCTTTTTGTTGGATGATGATCTAAGGTAGCTGTGATTTTCTTGTTAGTTACCGCTTAGCACACTGTAGAAAATGCACCTTTCGAACTTCCGTGTTTTTGTTTGTCAAAAGTGGAATATGTTTTAAGTGGTTGCTGATTTTGTACTTACATTTGATGCTTGCTTGGTGCAGTATACCGTTTTCGACCGAGGATTTGTCAATCGCCATCCCAGCAATAGATTATGCGGATGTGGAGCTGCCGGAATCGCTTCATCACTATCCATCTGCGCAGTTTCTACTGACGGCATCATGACCCACTCCCTGTGTAATAGAACAACGAGGTTTGTGCTGCCGTGAAGATCAGTTAATCCCCAGATTTTTATGGGGTTGCACCCCTTCAGCAATGTTGTACTGTTGTTTAGGTTTCTAGAGCAAATTTGATCTAGGGTGGAAGAGGGGTGAATAGGTATGCAGTTCCAAAGCAACAATTGTTGCTAGACGCCGAACGGCCCTGGCTTCGTGGGTGTCCAGTTGTCTTGGCTATCTATGTTGTACAAAGAATACTGTAGAAAATGCTAAGCAGTTGCCCGAAATTGATTAACATCTGTGGCAAAATGTCCTGTTTGGTGCAGAACATGTTTCGCACTCGTAACCAGATGCGTTCTAATCTCCGGAAAAGTGTTGGTAGTTGAAAGCATTAGCTATGGGAGTGGTTGAACTTGTTTTAGTCCCTGTACCAAACAATCAGCTGCAGATGATTCGTTTTTTGAAAGGAACGTCTTAATCAAGAAAGAACACCATAGTTTTGGCCTGGAAAAAATTCTCTACTAACACCTTTTGCTCTTGTGTGATACAAATACAATCACCAAGAAAAGAAAATAAAAATAAATCAACCAACAGATTACACATCCTGGTTCTTTCAATTATGTACACTTTGAACAATTTGGACAAAAAAAGAACTCACGCACACACGAACTCACGCGTGGCGTCGTTGCTCACGCCCCTCTGTCCCTTCTCTGCCTCGGCGAGCCCCGGCTCTCGTTCCCCGCCACCGAGCTCGCGTACTTCGGCGCCGCGCTCTCGGCGTTCACGGCCGAGCGCTGGCACTTCTTCCTGGCCGCCGCCGCCGCTGCGCTAGCGCCGCCGTCCTTGGCCTCCTCGCCGGCCTCCGCGGCCTTATCGGCCTTGTCGGCGACGACCTTGGCCGCCGGCGACGGCTCCGACGGCGCGGTGTAGACGAACAGCCCGGCGGGCACGTCGCGGGACATGCGCATGAGCGGCTCGAGCGAGTCGACGACCTCGCGCATGGTGGGGCGGTTCTTGGGCACGCTGTGCAGGCAGTTGTACGCCACCGTGGCGGCCTTGGCGGCGGCCTCGGCGGAGTAGCTGCCCTCGAGGCTGGGGTCCATGACGCGGTGCAGCTTGTCCGGCCGCCGCAGGTAGGGCCGGGCCCAGTCGACGAGGTTCTGCTCGCGGCCGCGGCGGCGCTTGTCGACGCTCCGACGGCCCGTGAGCAGCTCCAGCAGCACCACCCCGAAGCTGTACACGTCGCTCCTCGCCGTGAGGTGGCCCGTGAGGATGTACTCCGGCGCCGCGTAGCCGTGCGTGCCCATGACGCGCGTCGACACGTGCGTGTCGTCCCCCGACGGGCCCTCCTTCGCCAGCCCGAAGTCCGACAGCTTCGCCGTGTAGTCCTGCAATACATAGGCGCACACACAGTCAGAATCACCGGTCGATCGACGTGTACTGGTTAATAGTAATATACACGTGAATTGCATGCACGGTTGTTTTAGGTGGAAGTGTACCGAATTGTTGTGTATTTGTTGACATTTCTACGTGGTTATCTGGAGTGCCAAGTAAAGTGGCTGTGTTAGGTGATCGTACTAGATGTATACTGGCTACGTGTGGTTGATTTAGACAGGTGCGACTATGTTAGCCGGCTAGCTCCTACAGGCTACAGCTTGTGCGTTCTAGCTGGTGCTAATATAGCCTAGCCTAGGAGACTTAAGAACAGACCAACTGGCCAATTTTGTATCATCCTCGAGGGCACGTTTCCTGCCTCCTCACAATGACAGCAACATTTATGCTTGTCTGATCCCGTCCGAGGCATAGACAATTCGACCGGGAAAAAAGGCTACTGGTTCTACGCATATTCAAATTTGTGGTTGTTAGTGGCTAACAGTAATTAAGTATATACACTACCATAGAGATTAAGTCTAGGGCTTTGCTCGTTCAACGGATCAAAGTCTCTGAGACATCATCATTAGAGAAACTAAACCGACAGAGATCGGCCAACGAGCCAGTTTTAAAACGTGCTGGCACGTACGCGCGCAGACGCAGATGGTCGTCATATCAAATCGTATCTGCTGGGAGGCACCGACGAACTAGTCGTGCGTGCGTGTACAGAGGAAAGGAGGTATGGAGGTATGAACGGGATATGATATGCCCGCCGGAGTTGGTAGGGATGGTGGAGGAGCACTGACCGATTCGAGCAGGATGTTGGAGGCCTTGAAGTCCCGGTAGATGACCGGCGTCTCCGCCTCGTGCAGGAACGCCAGCCCCTTGGCCGCCCCCACCGCGATCTTCAGCCTCGTCGCCCACGGCAAGCTCGCCAGCAGATCTGCGCAACAAAAATCATCCAAGATCAGTAACCATGTCGGCGTGATCAATCATCGAAGAACTGTATGTGGACGAATTCTTACTCTTGAAGAGGTGGTGCTCGAGGCTGCCGCGGGCCATGTACTCGTACACCAGCATGCGGTGGTGCTCCTGGTAGCAGTAGCCGACGAGCTTCACCAGGTGCGGGTGGCTGAGCTGCATGCCGAGGTAGACGACCTCGGCGAGCCACTCGCGGTGGCCCTGGGGGCCCTCGGCGTCCAGGTACTTGACGGCCACGTGCTGCGGCTGCATCCCCGGCACCACCTTGTCGTCGAGGAAGCCCTTGTAGACCGGCCCGAACCCGCCCTCCCCGATGAAGTGGCTGCCGGAGAAGTTGCGCGTGGCGGCCCGCAGCTCGGCGACGGTGAAGGCGTGCATCCCCGACGAGGCCAGCGTGCGGGACAGGTCGTCGAAGGAGAGCGTCCGCAGCCGCGCCGTCGCGCTCGGCGCCCGCCGCATCGACTTCTTCTTGGGTTTCTTGGTGGACGCCCTCGGCGGCGCCGTGGCCTTGGCCGTGGCCGTGGTCGCCTCGTCGCCGTCCGCCACCGCCGCCGGGTCCGTGGCGCCGCCGCGCGGGTAGAAGCAGCCCTTCAGGAACGCCCTCATGGTGCCGATGGAGGTCGAGTGGTTCCTTCCTTGGCGATCGGTCGAGTGCAACGAACTGGATTCTTCCTCTGGTTTGTTGGAATGGGAATCGATGGGAGTGGATGATGGGTTGACAAGATGGGTCGAGGTGCGGTGTGGAGGGTGGGTGGGGCGCGTGCGCGCATATATAGCGTGGTTTTGGGTTGGTCGGATGGAGCCATGGATGGAGGATCGGGTCGTGGTCACGGGGGAGGTAGCCCAGGCGCGGGTGTAAACGGAAGGGTCCGACGGTTTGACCTGGCCGGAGCAACGCGGCGCGGTAAAACGCATCTGCGTGGTTTGCGCGGCCGGTGACGTTGATGGTGAGATTGCTCCGGCGAGTTGGGTGTTGTGTGCTGGCTTGGGTTAGAGGTGAATGCGACTAGCTCGATCGCTAGCTGTAGGAAAAAATGATCCGGAACGCAGCTGGCTGCTGGCCGGCGTCCGACGTGTGTACGTATGACAAGGACGCGTGTGGACTCTAGCTCGTGTACTTCTTGGCCGTGCAAGTATACTGCAATTTCGTGGTCGAAATATGTTGTACAATCGGCCAGTATGTATATATGACAAGGATGTTGTATGTACGTGTCGCGCTGTAATGCACACTGTAGCCATTTTTAACACTGCATCTTGGAGTAGCTGCTGAGGTAACTGGCAACGTCAGTTCAACGGAGCCGTTGAGGAACGGCCACCTTTAGCTAGCATTTGAGACGGAGAAATTAACAGTTTTAATACGAGTAGTTTGATGATGATGATGGAAGAAAATGGCCGCGTTGTTACGTGTCGGTGTCAGGGTGCGGGTGGGAACTCTCGCTTTTGGAAAGGAAGCGTTTGGCCGGCTACATACTATGCTAAGGTGTTTTGCTATGCTAGCTATAGCTCTGCATCGTCGTGTCATGGCCAAGGTAAGATGGCGACGCACCCACCCACCATTCTCAAGAGGCTTCTCTGACTGACAAGACCAGTTCGCGCCCGCGTACGTACGTAGGAACGTTTCTGTTCTTATAATTAATTCTCAACGACTACAGGGATTTCGACAACATATATACCTTTCTAAAGAGAGGAAGGGGACTTAATTAGGTATTGAAGTTGTACATACTAAAATTGAGATACTACTACTTGTTTTTTGGGATGGAGGAAGTAGTATGTATGGTTCTGTTGAAACTTTGCTTTCCTAGGTTCAGCTGATTAGCCTCTTCTATCGTTTTGCACCAGGATGCCTTTTATTTTTATGCTTTCTGCTCTGTTGCCTTCTGATAATGGAACCCGATCCCTTTTCTGAGATCGTAAGGAAAGAAAATGCTATCGTATGGTGCCTGCTCATTAGTAGAAAACTGGGCTTTGGTCACAGGGCAATATTCACATTAGTCCCGGTTCAGTCACGAACCGGGACTAATGTGAGCATTGGTCCCGGTTCGTGCGGCCAGGGGCCTGCCGGGCCTCGTGGGGGCATTGGTCCCAGTTCGTCCGGACCCTTTGGTCCCGGTTGGTGGGACAAACCGGGACCAATGGGCCACGCTCCTGGCCCACCACCCTTTAGTCCCGGTTCATACCATAAACCGGAACTAAAGGGCTGGTCCTAGTTGCGGCCAGTGTTTAGTCCCACCTCGCCAACCGAAGGGCGCTCACACCAGTTTATAAGCCCGTCCCTCTCTGCCTTGTTGAGCTCCTCTCAAAGTGAAAATAGATGCCCTTATACAGGGAATTTGACCTGAATTCACAGTAAATTTCTTTGAATTTCATAGAAATTTATTATGAATTTAGGTTGAATTTTCTCTATAGGTGCATTTATGTTCATTTTTTATAGTAAATAAAAATAAATAAACCTTAATAATATAAAATAAAATAAACTATAGTAACTAAAATAAATAAACCTTAATAAATTAAATAAAAATAGCAGCAGTAAAACAAATAAAAATAGCAGCAGTAAAATAAATAAAAATAAAATAATTAAAGTAAAATACATAAGTAATTAGAAATAAAATAAATAAGTTTTTTGTTGTAAGTAGAAACAAAACAAAACAAATAAAGCAAAAGAGAAAACAAAAAACAGAGAAAAAAATTATGCCACCTACTGAGCCACCACGGCCTGAATACGACTTGAAACCCATCCGTGGGCCAGGATTCAGGCCCGCAGAAGGCCCAGTAGGCCCCACAGGCAAAGAAAACGGTTAGGCCCGAAAGCCTGCAGTTGAGTGGAGCTCGAGAGGGTGGGCGCAGCAGCGCTTATAAACCACTCTCGAGTCCTCTCAACTAGCGAGGTGGGACTAAACTTTTGACGCGGGGCAGCACAAGGCCTTTGGTCCCGGTTGGTGCCACCAACCGGGACGAAAGGGGGCATTGGTCCCGGTTCGTGGCACCAACCGGGACCAAAGGCCTTTGGTCCCGGTTGGTGCCACGAACCGGGACCAAAGAGTTCCCTATATATACCCCATCGCCACAGCAGAGCACTCCACAGTGCTCTGTTTTTTCTGGTCGGCGAGGGGAGGGCATTTGGGTGCTCTAGCTCACCTCCTATGCACATGAGGTGTTCGATGAAATGTCTGAGCCACACTAGTTAATCTTTCTCCTCTCGAAACTCGACCTCCGAGCTCCATTTTCCCCGAGATTTGTCTAGATTTAGCGGTCCGTCACGTCCCGTCCCCGTCTGCACCGCCGTCGATCGCCCGCGCCGATCTCGTCGCCAGCACCACCGTGGTGAGCCACTTGTTCTTATCTTCTTTCTGAAAGGAAAAAAATTCTTACTTTAGATAGTTACTTGTCTAATTTTGTTACTTTTATTATTCCTTCTTATTACATAGTGCGATGGTTTTGGTATCCGCCCCCGTCGGCCCTCGTCCTGTCTATGATTCGGATGTGGTATATATTATTTTTTATAACTATTTGGTTCATTTATTGTTTATGACAAATATACCGACCAACGTGACATAGATTTTATTCATCTAGGAGGTGGTTGAACCGGAAATTCTAACCGACCCTATTGTCGAGAGGTTAAATTTAGTTGAAGAAGAAAACAATTACTTGAAGGAAAAAATAAAAAAAATTGAGGAGGAGAAGATGATATTGGAGTTGCATGTTGCGGATGTCGTCGATGATCACAAGATCAAGATGGATGCAATGCGCTTGAAGATTAGAAAATATGCCATTCATACCGAGGCTTGGTATCATTATGCCGTTGGATCAATTGTTACCTTGGTTGCGATTATGATCGCATTTGTTTTCGCATTGAAATGTTTTACATAGTTTCAATGTATGGTTTAATTAATTAGATGCTCTGGAGAGCTATATATATGTTGTTAGATGAGAACTATGTATGTACTTTGGTTTTAATGTGATGATGAACTTCTATTAATTTGGTCACTTAATTATCTATTCATGATGTTCTGTAATGGTTTTTGACACACTTAATTATATATAATGCACGCAGATGAACCGACAATGGATGTACGGTGACAGACACACCTCCGAGTACATTAAGGGCGTGCATGCTTTTCTCGAAGTGGCTGAGGCAAACAAGCAGAATGGTTTTATGTGTTGTCCATGCCCTATATGTGGGAATACGAAGTCTTACTCTGACCGGAAAATCCTTCACACCCACCTACTTTACAAGGGTTTCATGCCAAACTATAATGTTTGGACGAGGCACGGAGAAATAGGGGTTATGATGGAAGACGGGGAAGAAGAAGAGGACGATGACAACTATGTGCCCCCTGAATACGGTGATGCTGCAACGGGGGAAGCTGCTGAAGATCAAGAGGAACCAGACGATGTGCCCAATGATGCTGCAAGGGGGGAAGCTGCTGAAGATCAAGAGGAACCAGTGCCCGATGATAATGATCTCCGCCGGGTCATTGTCGATGCAAGGACGCAATGCGAAAGTCAAAAGGAGAAGCTGAAGTTCGATCGCATGTTAGAGGATCACAAAAAAGGGTTGTACCCCAATTGCGAAGATGGCAACACAAAGCTCGGTACCGTACTGGAATTGCTGCAGTGGAAAGCAGAGAATGCTGTGCCTGACAAAGGATTTGAGAAGCTATTGAAAATATTGAAGAAGAAGCTTCCAAAGGATAACGAATTGCCCGACAGTACATACGCAGCAAAGAAGGTCGTATGCCCTCTAGGATTGGAGGTGCAGAAGATACATGTATGCCCTAATGACTGCATCCTCTACCGCGGTGCGTACAAGGATCTGAACGCATGCCCGGTATGCGGTGCATTGCGGTATAAGATCAGACGAGATGACCCTGGTGATGTTGACGGCGAGCCCCCCAGGAAGAGGGTTCCTGCGAAGGTGATGTGGTATGCTCCTATAATACCACGGTTGAAACGTCTGTTCAGAAACGAAGAGCATGCCAAGTTGATGCGATGGCACAGTGATGACCGTAAGAAAGACGAGAAGTTGGGAGCACCCGCTGACGGGTCGCAGTGGAGAAAAATCGAGAGAAAGTACTGGGCTGAGTGGGCCAAGGCTGAGAATGATCTGCTTGAAAAAGGGATCGAACCACAGACAATGAACTGGACAGACCGTTGCCGGACTTAGTTCTTCGGGGCTGGCGGAACCTTGGACCCTGTATCAGGGAGGTGCGTTTGGACGAACGAGCTTTTGAGAATACCAGTCAAGAAGATTCAGCAATATATCGATGCAGCGCAGGAAGGGACGTTCGTTCCAGACAGAGAGAACGACGAGCTCACAATGGTCCTCGGAAATCCTGAGCACCCTGGACGGACACGAGTCACGCCAGGCTCCGTTCCGTGGAAGGCTGGTTTTCCGGACGCGAGCGGTTACAAAAGCCAGGAGAGGAGGAAAAAAATGGAGCAGATCCAAATTCAGAAGCTGCACGAAAGGGTTCAAGCGCTAGAGGAACGAGACGGCAATCGACATGCCGAAACTGCCCCCGAAGCTACACCGCCATCTCAGCGGAGAAGCAGCGTGGCTTCCACCGAGCTGCTTCAGCTGAAGCATGCGGCTCCTGCTAGCTATCCCGTGGATGCTATCACGGAGTCACAACATTGCCACCTTATGACGGAATGGCAGAACTTTAAAGTCAAGGCGCATTGGAGTTGGCCTGAGTAAGCAAAACATATCTAAGATTACTTAGCGTGCTAGATAAAGCTCAACTGCATGTACGGTATGTTTATCAGGCCGAACTTGTTAAAGATTTGAATGTGTCTTTCGATTGGTCTTTTTCTGTTCTAGCACCGTCGAAATTTTGATCCAGTGCTCACGCAAAGATTTGCCTTTTCCGGTCATGCAACTTTTCATCACCCGATCGATTTGGTATGCTCTACTGCGTGTACTAGCACTAGTTGTTCCCTCGAAACAAACAAGTCGTCAGGACATTCTAATTAACTACCGAGACGAGACGAGAAGCGGCCGATTCATTCACATCTACACATCTTTTAATTTGTCAGCCAACCCATCGATCGATCGAGGTCAACACAAGGCGCGGCTGCGACCGTTCTTTCTGGCTGCGTCAGACAATCAAATTAGGTACCACTGCCTTCGTCCCAAAATATAAGACACGTAAACAAAGTCATAAATCAAAACTTAACACTATTGATACAACTTGTTTACTTGAGCTACAAGCATACAACTCGGTCGAAGAGGTGGATGGTATGGGCATCTCAAAACAGACAATTATAGGCGAGATTGATAAACGGAAGGGTCTGATGGTTTGACCTGGCCGGAGCAACGCGGCGCGGTAAAATGAATCTGCGTGGTTTGCGCGGCCGGTGACGTTGATGATGGGATGGTGAGAGCATTTACATTCGGATTTTGTAAATTCGGCCCCTTGAACGCATGCGGACGCGTTCGCGGGAACTGATCGGGCATGCCTCAAATCGCATCGTCCATATTCGTCTCTCTCATATCTGAACCACTATATCTATACTATAGTATGCAACGTCGATCAAACTACGTAGATCAGCTCCGGACATAGAAATTGCACAATAGTTCTTCAAAAGATCCACCAAAGTTCACACAAACGACGGACAACTATATACTACATCTAAACTTGAAATTAAAATCAACTTCACCACTTCCGGACCGGCCCTTTCCCCTTCTGGTCGCCGGCGTAGTTGTACCCGTCGTCGGCTGGTGGAGGAGCGTCTGATTCGTCGGAGGAGGAATCATCGTCGTCGGAGGAGTCGACGATGACAAGGCCCTTGAGGTGCTGGACGACCTGGTCCTGCTGCCGCCTGAGCTTGGCCAGCCGAGCCGCCTCCTTCGCCTTCTCCAACGGCTCCCGCTCGGACTGCTTGATGGCAAGCCAAAGAGCCTTAGCGTTCTTCTGGCGAAGCCGGCAATAAACCCACGCGAGGAGCCGCTGGTCCTCGTCGGGCTCCGCTGATAAATCACGCCGGCGGCGGACAGAGCTCTCCACAACCTCCCTCTCCTTTGCCTGCTGCCTCTCGCGGCGGGCGGCGCGCGCCTCCGACTCCGGCGTGTGCGTCCGGGCCGGCGAGGCAGGCACAAGCACCCACCGCTGCCCACGAGGGGGAGCAGCAGCCAGCAGGGCGAGGGGACGGCGTGGGGAAGTAGCAGCCGGCGGGGCGATGGGACGGCGTGGGGGAGGCGCCGATTGCGCTAGCCGCCTGTTGGAGCTGCCCATGGGCTGGGAGGGCCCAATCCCGGCGTCCGAGATGCACCGACGGGGAAGCGGCGGCTGCGGCGAGGCTGCAGATCCGGAGCTGCCCCATTGGACCGCTCCAAGGCGATGCGGAGCGCAAGCTCATACTCCAGATCACCTCGTCGTCGGAGTGGCTGCCGGAGCTCGACATTGCGTCGGATTCGATCGGAATAGGTGAGAGGAGAGGAGAGGACGGAGTGAGAGAGGAGAGTGAGTGAGCTAGGGTTTCAGACCGACGAGGCCGATGTTTTTTTGGGACATCCATGGGGTCGGTGATGGGCTGGGCTTGTCAGGAAGACGCGTCCGGGCATGCCCGGGCCACCTCATGTCCGCCCCATATTTGGGCTGGATATGAGCGGTGCCGGTCAGTTCAGGCGTTTGATGCCTGTTTGAGACGCCCGTCTGGATGAAAAAACATGACCGGACAACCCGCTTGGATGTATGAGGCAGCTTTAAGAGGTCCGGTTGTAGATACTCTGAGATTGCTCCGGCGAGTTGGGTATTATGTGCTGGCTTGGGTTAAAGGTGAATGCGACTAGCTAGCTCGCTAGCTGTAGGAAAATATGATCCGGAATGCAGCTGGCCGCTGGCCCGCATCTTACGTGTGTACGTAACGACAATGACGCTTGTGGACTAGCTTGGGTGCTTCGCTGCAAGAGTGTATGTGCTGCAATTCTCTTGCCGGCATGCAGTTTCTCAGCCAGTACGCATGACAAGGATGTTGAACGTACATGTCGCGCTGCGATGCACACTGTATAGCCATTTTTACCACCTACTATCGTTTTACTGATAGCATTTCTTTTCCACCACTGCATCTTCGAATAGCTGCCGGCATGCATCTGACGTGTGTACGTACGACAATGACGCGTGTGGACTCTAGCTCATGTACTTCGCTGCAAATATACTGCAATTTCGTGGTCGAAATATATACAATCGGCCAGTATGTATGACAAGGATGTTGTCGCCCTGTGATGCAACGAACCTGTGGCATCATTTTTTACCACTCAATTTTTTAATACTTCTTACGTCCAAAATTACTTGCGGTTCAAATGGATATATGGTAGTAGCATTTTACCGCTGCATCTTCGGATAGCTGGTGAGGTAACTGGCAACGTCAGTTCAACCAAGCGTTGAGAAACGGGCACCTTTAGCTAGCATTTGAGATGGAGAAATTAACAGTTTAATAATTTGATGATGATGGATGGAAGGAAGTGCGCGTTACGTGTCACTGTCATGGTGCGTGTGGGAACTCATGTGGGTGCACTAGTAGAAAAAGAGGCTTCCATACGCCCCATTAATCCCTAAAATAATCGAACCGCGACCAAAGGGGTCTTTAGTCGCGGTTCGGGAGGAGACCCGCGACCAACTATCTGGGCCCAGCGCGCTCGGTCGACAGCTGGCGGACGGGAGGGGCTTTAGTCCCGGTTGGCCTGGCCAACCGGGACTAAAGGTCCTCAGGCTGGCCCGAAGGCCTTTAGTCGCGGTTGGCCAGGCCAACCGGGACTAAAGGCCCATCCCTATATAGGACTCAGCTCACTTCACTTAGCCACAATTGGTGCCACTTCTATTCACAATATTCAGAAGGGGGGTGGTGGGTTTGCTTTTTGTTCCTCCTATGCACACAAGGTGTTCGATGAAATGCCCGAGAGCATGAAACAAACATGATATGAAGTGTCCGAACCACACTTGAGCTTTCTCATTTATTTTTCCTCCGCGATCGCGGTTAGCAACTTGAACCTTTCATGTGTCATTGATAAAATATGCATGTGTGTAGTTCATTGTTTAATTTGTATTATTTCTAGCTAGTTAGTTTAACAAATGCATGATGGTTAATTATATACTTTATATAATAATAATGCAGATGAATCGGCAATGGATGTACGGTCCCCGACTCTCCGGCGAGTTCACTACGGGTTTGAAAGATTTCCTCGTAGTGGCAAATGCGAACAAGCAGCGAGGTTTTATTATCTGTCCATGTGCTGTCTGTAAGAATCAGAAGGGTTACTCCTCCTCAAGAGACGTTCACATGCACCTGCTTCGGCACGGTTTCATGCGAAGCTATAATTGTTGGACCAAGCATGGAGAAAGAGGGGTTAGAATGGAAGAAGATGAAGAAGGGGATGATATCGATGACAACTATCATGATCATTTCGGTGATACTTTCATGGAGGATGATGCTGAAGGTGGGGAAGGGTTAGGTGAAGGTGAAGAAGAGGCACATGATGAGCCCGCTGATGATCTTGGTCGGACCATTGCTGATGCACGGAGACGCTGCGAAACTGACAAGGAGAGGGAGAATTTGGATCGCATGTTAGAGGATCACAAAAAGTCGCTGTACCCAGGATGCGATAATAGTCTGAAAAAGCTGGGCTGCACACTGGATTTGCTAAAATGGAAGGCACAGGAAGGTGTAGCTGACTCATCATTTGAAAATTTGCTGAAAATGTTGAACAATATGTTTCCGAAGAATAACGAGTTGCCCGCCAGTACGTACGAAGCAAAGAAGGTTGTCTGCCCTCTAGGTTTAGAGGTTCTGAAGATACATGCATGCATTAACGACTGCATCCTCTACCGCGGTGAATACGAGAATTTGAATGAATGCCCTGTATGCACTGCATTGCGTTATAAGATCAGAGGCGATGACCCTGGTGACGATGTTGAGGGCGAGAAACCCAGGAAGAGGGTGTTGGAAATATGCCCTAGAGGCAATAATAAATGGTTATTATTATATTTCTTTGTTCATGGTAATTGTCTATTATTCATGCTATAATTGTATTGTCCGGAAATCGTGATACATGTGTGAATACATAGACCTCAACCTGTCCCTAGTAAGCCTCTAGTTGACTAGCTCGTTGATCAACAGATAGTCATGGTTTCCTGACTATGGACATTGGATGTCATTGATAACGGGATCACATCATTAGGAGAATGATGTGATGGACAAGACCCAATCCTAAGCATAGCATAAAAGATCGTGTAGTTTCGTTTGCTAGAGCTTTTCCAATGTCAAGTATCTTTTCCTTGGACCATGAGATCGTGCAACTCCCGGATACCGTAGGAGTGCTTTGGGTGTGCCAAACGTCACAACGTAACTGGGTGACTATAAAGGTGCATTACGGGTATCTCCGAAAGTGTCTGTTGGGTTGGCACGGATCGAGACTGGGATTTGTCACTCCGTGTGACGGAGAGGTATCTCTGGGCCCACTCGGTAATGCATCATCATAATGAGCTCAATATGACTAAGGCGTTAGTCACGGGATCAAGCATTGCGGTACGAGTAAAGAGACTTGCTGGTAACGAGATTGAACAAGGTATTGGGATACCGACGATCGAATCTCGGGCAAGTAACATACCGATTGACAAAGGGAATTGCATACGGATTGATTGAATCCTCGACACCGTGGTTCATCCGATGATATCATCGTGGAACATGTGGGAGCCAACATGGGTATCCAGATCCCGCTGTTGGTTATTGACCGGAGAGGCGTCTCGGTCATGTCTGCATGTCTCCCGAACCCGTAGGGTCTACACACTTAAGGTCCGGTGACGCTAGGGTTGTAGAGATATATGTATGCGGAAACCCGAAAGTTGTTCGGAGTCCCGGATGAGATCCCGGACGTCACGAGAGGTTCCGGAATGGTCCGGAGGTAAAGATTTATATATGGGAAGTCTTATTTTGGTCGCCGGAAAAGTTTCGCGCTTTATCGGTATTGTACCGGGAGTGCCGAAAGGGGTCCGGGGGTCCACCAAGGGGGTCCACCAGCCCCGGGGGGGCCACATGGGCTGTAAGGAGTGCGCCTTGGCCTATATGGGCCAAGGGCACCAGCCCCAAGAGGCCCATGCGCAAGAGATAAGAAAGAAGGGAGAGTCCTAAAGGGGGAAGGCACCTCCGAGGTGCCTTGGGGGGGAAGGACTCCCCCCTGGCCGCACCCTTCCATGAAGGAAGGGGCAAGGCTGCGCCCCCCCCTCTCCCTTGGCCCTATATATAGTGGGGGGAAGGGAGGGCAGCAACATCTAAGCCTTGGGCGCCTCCCTCCTCCCCTGCAACACCTCTCTCTCTCTCGCAGAAGCTCGGCGAAGCCCTGCCGGAGACCCGCTACATCCACCACCACGCCGTCGTGCTGTTGGATCTCCATCAACCTCTCCTTCCCCCTTGCTGGATCAAGAAGGAGGAGACGTCGCTGCACCGTACGTGTGTTGAACGCGGAGGTGCCGTCCGTTCGGCACTCGGTCATCGGTGATTTGGATCACGGCGAGTACGACTCCGTCATCCACGTTCATTGGAACGCTTCCGCTCGCGATCTACAAGGGTATGTAGATCCACTCCTTTCCCCTCGTTGCTAGTAGACTCCATAGATGCATCTTGGTGAGCGTAGGAAAATTTTAAATTATGCTACGATTCCCAACAGAGGGTTCCCGCCAAGGTGATGTGGTATGCTCCTATAATACCATGGTTGAAACATCTGTTCAGGAACAAAAAGCATGCCAAGTCGTTGCGATGGCACAAAGAGGACCGTAAGTCCGACGGGGAGTTGAGACACCCCGCTGATGGAACGCAATGGAGAAAGATCGACAGAGAGTTCAAAGATTTTGCAGCTGACGCAAGGAACATAAGATTTGGTCTAAGTACTGATGGCATGAATCCTTTTGGCGAGCAGAGCTCCAGCCATAGCACCTGGCCCGTGACTCTATGCATCTACAACCTTCCTCGTTGGTTGTGCATGAAGCGGAAGTTCATTATGATCCAAGGTCCAATGCAACCCGGCAACGACATCGATGTGTACCTAAGGCCATTAGTTGATGAACTTTTACAGTTGTGGGGCAGACCTGGTGTACGTGTCTGGGATGAGCACAAAGAAGAGGAATTTGACCTACGAGCGTTGCTTTTTGTAACCATCAACGATTGGCCTGCTCTCAGTAACCTTTCGGGACAGACAAATAAGGGATACAATGCATGCACGCACTGCTTACATGAGACTGAAAGTGTACATTTGGGTAATTGTAAGAAGAACGTGTACCTGGGTCATCGTCGATTTCTTCCCCGAAATCATAACGTAAGAAAGAAAGGCAAGCATTTCAACGGCAAGGCAGATCACCGGCCGAAGCCTGCGGAACGTACTGGTGCTGAGATATTTGATATGGTCAAGGATTTGAAAGTCATCTTTGGAAAGGGTCCTGATGGACAATCAGTTCCGCGGGGAGTTGACGGGCACGCACCCATGTGGAAGAAGAAATCTATATTTTGGAAGCTACAATATTGGAAAGTCCTAGATGTCCGCTCTGCAATCGACGTGATGCATGTGACGAAGAATATTTGCGTGAACCTGCTAAGCTTCTTGGGCGTGTATGGGAAGACAAATGATACAAAGGAAGCACGGCAGGACCAGCAACTTTTGAAAGACCCAGATGACCGGCATCCGGAATGGTTTCAAGGTCGTGCCAGCTACGCTCTTACCAAAGAAGAGAAGGTCATTTTTTTTTGAATGCCTGAGCAGTATGAAGGTCCCGTCTGGCTTCTCGTCGAATATAAAGGGAATAATAAACATGGTGGACAAAAAGTTCCTAAACCTGAAGTCTCACGACTGCCACGTGATTATGACGCAATTGCTTCCGATTGCTTTGAGGGGGCTCCTACCGTAAAATGTTCGAGTAGCCATTGTGAAGCTATGTGCATTCCTCAATGCAATCTCTCAGAAGGTAATCAATCCAGAAGATCTACCACGGTTACAGAACGATGTGGTCCAATGCCTTGTCAGTTTCGAGTTGGTGTTCCCACCATCCTTCTTCGATATTATGACGCACCTCCTGCTCCACCTAGTCGAAGAGATTCCATTCTCGGTCCTGTATTTCTACACAATATGTTCCCCTTTGAGAGGTTCATGGGAGTATTAAAGAAATATGTTCGTAACCATGCTAGGCCAGAAGGAAGCATCATCAAGGGCTATGGAAATGAGGAGGTAATTGAGTTCTGTATTGACTATGTTCCTGACCTTAAGCCGATTGGTATTCCTCAATCGCGGCACGAGGGGAGACTAAGTGGAAAAGGCACGATCGGAAGGAAATCAACGATATGTATGGACGGTCATTCTATGACTGAAGCACACCACACAGTTCTGCAAAATTCCAGCTTGATGGCTCCGTACTTCGAGCAACACAAGAATATTTTACGCTCGGACAACCCGGGGAAGCCTGAATCCTGGATTAGAAAGGCCCACATGGAGACTTTCGGCAGTTGGTTGCGAAAACATTTAATGAATGACAATGATGTTGGAGATCAGCTGTACATGTTGGCCAAGACACCATCTTCGACTATAACGACTTTCCAAGGGTACGAGATAAATGGGAATACATTTTACACCATCGCCCAAGATAAAAAGAGCACCAACCAAAACAGTGGTGTCCGCTTTGATGCAGCAACCGAGAATGGGAAAAAGGTCACATATTATGGTTACATAGAGGAGATATGGGAACTTGACTATGGACCCTCCTTTAAGGTCCCTTTGTTACGGTGCAAATGGTTCAAGCTAACAGGAGGTGGGGTAAAGGTGGACGAGCAATACGGAATGACAATGGTGGATTTCAACAATCTTGGTTACCTTGATGAACCATTCGTCATTGCCAAAGATGTCGCTCAGGTTTTTTATTTGAAGGACATGAGTAGCAAACCGAGGAAACGGAAAGATAAGAAAACGATCAGTACATCATGCGATGATCCAAAGCGCCACATTGTTCTTTCAGGGAAAAGAAACATCGTGGGAGTGGAGGACAAGACAGACATGTCAGAAGATTATAATATGTTTGGTGAAATTCCGCCCTTCAAAGTGAACACTGACCCAAGCATTAAGTTAAATGATGAGGATGCTCCATGGATACGGCACAATCGTAAGCAAGCAGGGACACAAGGGAAGAATTGATGTGTAATAATTTATTGTACCAAACTTTGTTGAATGGATCATGTGAATTAAAACGTACGATGGCGAATCCGGATGATTTGTATTTGGTCGATGAACTGAATGATGTATCAAACCTTTTGTCAAACCTTCAAGGGATCGAGGATGTAGAACAAAACAATCGGTATCGCCATCATACAGCCCTGCCGTGGCTACTGAGTGCATATATGCATACCAAATGCACGGCAGGACGTATGATGGCGAATTCGGATGATTTGTATTTGGTCGATGAACTGAATGATGTATCAAACCTTTTGTCAAACCTTCAAGGGATCGAGGATGTAGAACAAAACAATCGGTATCGCCATCATACAGCCCTGCCGTGGCTACTGAGTGCATATATGCATACCAAATGCACGACAGGACGTATGATGGCGAATCTGGATGATTTGTATTTGGTCGATTTTTTGATATATTATTTGTATTTTTAAGATTTTAAAATGAATTAGTTTTATTTTTTTGAATTTTTTGATATATTATTTGTATTTTTAAGATTTTCAAATGAATTAGTTTTATTTTTTTGAATTTTTTGATATATTATTTCTATTTTAAGATTTTAAAATGAGTTAGTTTTATTTTTTTGAATTTTTTGATATATTATTTGTATTTTTAAGATTTTAAAATGAATTAGTTTTATTTTTCTGAATTTTTTGATATATTATTTGTATTTTTAAGATTTTAAAATGAAAAGTATTTGAAAAAGGACCTTTAGTCGCGGTTCGTGACACGAACCGCGACTAAAGGCTCTTTCCGCGCGGGAACGAAAACGGCGTGAAAGAACCTTTAGTCGCGGGTCGTGACACCAACCGCGACTAAAGGTACCCCTTTAGTCCCGGTTGGGGACACCAACCGCGACTAAAGGGTACGGCCCTCGTCTTCTCCGCGCTAACCACCAAACGCATCCAGGACCTCGTCTTCTCCGCGGCGCCGCCCTCGTCTTCTCCGCGCCGCCCTCGTCTCCGGTAGGTGCCCGCCGCCGCCTGCCGTCCTCCTCGCGTGCCTAGAAGAAGAGGGGACCGCCGCCGTCGTCTTCTCGCCCGCCGCCGCCTGCCGTCCTCCTCGTCGCCGCGTACTGGATGCGCGCCTTGCCAGCCTCACGCGCGTGCGGAAACGGCACCGCCGTGCGTGCCCGTGCTGGTGGTCACCCGTCAGCGAGCGAGCGAGAGAGAGAGCAGAGAGAGAGAGACAGCAGAGAGGGAACTAAAAATGGAAACTTGCAAAATTCATAACTTGAATTCTGTTAACTCAAGTTGAGCAAACTTGAGCTCTAAAATTTTGTCTTAACAAAATATACACAATGGTATTTTATTTGGGAATAATTGTATAAATTTGACCAAAAAACATCAATTTTCTGTTCTGGTCATAAAAGAAAAGGAAAAATAAATGGCATAACTAATTAAATAATTATCCAAAAATTATGTTTAATACCTCAAAATGTTCAGTGAAACATTTGGCACATGTTTTCAACCTTATACATGCAGTTTGACATCTAAAGTATTTCTGTTTTTGTTGTTTTCCAAAAATGGCTGAAATGAAAGCAAAAATTAATAGCTCTTAATCATTCAACCGTCGCTGCTCCTCCTCTATGTCCCCTTAATCTTATTTTTTAATTCCTTTATACTTAATTAATTTTTACTACATGCAGGAGTGACATATGGCGGACGATAGAGCCGAGCCGCTTAGGGTTCCGGAGGCTGAACGTCATTTAATGGGCATCATAAACAACGAGATTCCTTATGTGCCGGGCTCAGAAGATGAGCAAGAAGAGGATGTAGTCTCTTCTTTTCTGAACCTTGACGGTGGAACAGACATTGTCGATGATCAAGAAGGTGAAGGAACGGACATTGTCGACGGAGGTCAACCGCCAACAAACGACGATCTCGAATTGCAAGTAGCAACCATCTCCGGTGAGGTATATATATACATTGAGCCTCTTGTGATACAAACTTACTGAAATGTGAATACATATGTATTAACACGCGCGACTCTCTTTCTTTTTTTAGCCCTCGGCCGGATCGAGTACGACAAAGCGTGGCAAATCCAAGGCGATGAAAACAGGAGAAACATATACCATTGATTTTGTCAGTGAAACCGGCAAGCCCCTACAGCACACCTCAAAGTTTATCAACCAATGCGGAGTCGTTGTTAGAGACAACGTCCCGATCACCGTCCAGGAATGGAAGGAGCCAAAAAAGGTACGTCTTGGTTTCAGTTTTGTCGACAAGAGAACGAAAAAGGATTGCTGGAGAAAGCTTATGGAACATTTCATTCTACCTCCGGAATACAACAAAGTCGATGAATTCGGTAACGAGGTTCCGGGTGGACGTGAGAGGAGGAGGCTAGTTAAAGAGTTCGCTCTTCAGAAGATGGCCGAAGCATTCCATAACTTCAAGAAAAATTTAACCCGTGACTATGTCAACAAGGGCAAGACTCCGGATTTCAATGGACAACATGAGAAACTGAAAGATGATTGGCCAGAATTTGTGAGGCAAAAGAAATCGGAGCATTTCAAGGAAATATCGAAGAAAAAGTACCATCATATTATGGGGCCAGGAGGATACCGCCTTTCGGAGCCTAAGTGGCAGAAGATGGAGGAGGACCTGAGGGTGCGAGGAATCCCTCTAGGTACAGAGGGATGGGACCCAAGGGCCAAAAGCTGGTGGTACGGGCATGGGGGATCGCTAGACCCAGAGACAGGGGTGTGTGTTCACCGGAAGAAAAAGTTTGCTCCCACCCAAGCCCTTATTGACGCAATGACCCAAGCTCAAGAGGGCTTGATCAAGTTCAACAGAGAGAAAGACGCACTGACAACAGCCCTCGGGAATGATGAACACGGAGGACATGTACGAGGCAAAGGCAGAATTCCATGGAAAGTAGGGTTTTCCCAGGACAATGACCCGTACTGCTACAGAAGCCGTAAGAGAAAGACGGACCGGGATGCAGATCTTTTGGCGAAGTTTGCATCGGAACTCCATGAGTTGAAGCAGACCGTGCATGAACTAGTAAAAGAAAAATCGGCTGCAGGGCCGCATGAAGATCATGAAGCGGATCGTGGAAGCCAGCAGCGCAGAAGCAGCGTGGCTTCCACGGATGCCCCGCCTGGTGCTAATGCACCGACGATCGAGATTCGTGCACCGGAGCCTCACTACCCCGTGGATGATGTAAAGGAGATGAAAGAATGTGATCTGCATTATCCCGTGGGGAACGTTTCCACGAAGGTAGCTACCGGCAGTGCTTTACCCTGTACACCTGGAGCACTCCACCACAACAACCCCATTGCATATGGCTATGCTCGTGTTACGGTGGAAGACATAGTCCAAGAGTTTGAGGACCTGGAGATTGACAAAGCTACACCCGAAGGGGAGAGAAGACTTGGAGATGTCAAGCGCCAGATCATTCTATGGAAAAAGAAGTACATAGTGTTTCCAGGCGAGGCGCCAAGGCTAACAAGTCCACCCCCCTCCGATGGTGGTGGTGGTGGTGGTGGTGGCGGCGGTGGTGGTGGTCGTGGTGGTTCACCTACACCTCCTTCGCGCCATTCGACGCCGTCCCCCGATCCACAACCTCCGGCGGGTAAGCAGCCGCCGCCCCCCAATCCTCCTCCGGCGGGTACGACGCCCCCCAATCCACCTCCGGCGAAGAAGCAGAAGCAGGCGGACAGCAAGGAAACCCGCTCCTGGACTATTAACCCAGACCCTTATGTACCTAAGACCACAAGGGTACCGGAGCCATCACTGAAGCCTCTCCTCCCAAGGCCTTTGGAACTTAGTGAAGCTGAAACCAAATTGGCCGCGTCTGCTCATTATGAGAAATGGAAGGCGGATACGAAGGCGATAAAAGAGCCTGAGCCCAAGCAAGTATTCACTGAGAAGCAAAAGAAGTGGGCTAAGGATTTTTTGACGACACCGTCCCAAGCCGAGCTGAATATGCCTGACGACTATGGACATGAACTTCGTAGGCAAGCAAAAATATTGAAGGAGTAGAAAGAAGAAAGTAAAAAAAGCGGGAAACAAGTTGACCAGCTCGGGATGCAGAATAAACAATCGATCCCCCCGCTCATAGTGAAAGCCGGTCCGGAAGAGGACCCCGAGATCATAGCAGCTGCGGCAGCACTTGGATTGACTGTAGCGAGTGCCATGAAACAAGCGTCCGAGATGGGTTTGACTCTTCGTGCCTCGTTAGGCCTTGAGGATGCGCCAGTATGTGAGATAGCATTACAATATGTGCGGAATGGGCCTCTCGTCGAGCCTGCGCGGGAAAAGAGTCTACCACCACAAATGTGAAATCTGCTACGTTGGTACAAGCATTTCATAACATGGGCCGGCAAAGAATATGTTTATGCGGATGTTACAGAGGAGCATCACACCAGACGGTACTCTGTACAAGTTCATATGAGTGAATTGTTCCAGCTGTTCAATCTGCGCGAGCTCGACAAATCTATCCTGAGTTGCTACGTTCTGTAAGTGATTTATTTCTACCTCATCTCGTTCTTCATTACCTGCACTATATATATATATATATATATATATATATATTGTCCTAACTATATTGTTGCGTACGCTATTATGCAGATTGAAGATTTGGGAATGCAAAATAAGAAACATCCATGATGTTGGGTTCATTGACCCACATATTGTTAATGGACATGTGTTACAAAATCACCCCGAAGACGTGGAGAAAGACTTGTACAAGTTTCTTAGAAAGAATCAACTCAAAAGTCATATTCTATTTCCTTACCATTTTGGGTGAGTGTTTCTCTCTTGTGCCCATTCTCTTTTGTTTACTCCATGCATGGTATGTCTAATCGATGAGTTATGCATGACTGTGCATGTAACGTGTCCGCAGGTTCCACTGGATTCTGCTAAATATTGAACTTCACACCTCCAGAGTTCTAATCATGGACTCTATGGATTCGGATTCAAAGCGTTGGGCCGACATGAGAAAAATGCTGCAAAAGTAATTATTTTCAATCATTTGAGCTCTATATCGATCGGTCTCTTTCGTTCATTTCCTAATATCAAGTAACTAATAACTCCCTTGTTCATTTAATTTTCTTTGCCCTGTAGGGTTTGGAGACGGTTCTCAGAAGAAATTGTCGGTGAATTCAAACATGAGCTAGATTTTAGAAGGTTAGTTAATGTGGATAAGCAGCCACCGGGGACCAATCTATGTGGATACTATGTTTGTGAGAACATCCGGAGACACACCTCTGAGCGGAAGGCATTGGATAGCGTGCGGAAGGCGACGGATAACTTGCGGAGGAGGCTTAGTCCAGAAGCTCGCTTCCGACCAATTCAAGATGAATTAGCAGGATTTTTCATGAGGGAAGTCATCAATCCTAAAGGAGAACACTATACCGAGGACGAAGAAATTTATATGCATACCCGAGATTGAAACTTGTTCGAAGTTGTATATGGTCATCCATCCTAATTGTGTATGGAAACTTGTTCGAAGTTGTATATGGTCACCCGAGATTGAATATATATTATATATTCCTCTTGAATTCTTCTTGTTTGAAATTTCATATGCATGTATATAGTAGCGTAGAATATGTGTACTGAAACTTCATCAAAATTAAAATAAAACATAAAAAAAAAACACTACAAATTAAAAAGAAACCAGGTTTAGGGGGCTAAAACCCTAAACCTGCGGAGGAGGCCTTTAGTCCCGGTTAGCCACGAAAACCGGGACTAAAGGTCCTCCGCCCCGACGGACTCCTGGCGCCCACGTGGACGGGCCTTTAGTCGCGGTTCGTAAGAGGCGCGACTAAAGAGGGAGGCCTTTAGTCGCGCATATTTAGTCCCGGTTGCACAGCCGGGACTAATGGCCTTTGCGAACCGGGACTAAAAGCCTATTTTCTACCAGGGGTGTCTCTCGCCTTTGGAAAGGAAGCATTTTGGCCGGCTACTATACTAAGCGAAGGTGTTTTTTTTAGGGTTAAGCTAAGGTGTTTTGTTATGCTAGCTAGCTCGCATCGTCGTACCGTAGGTGAGTCGATCTCACGGCGAAGGTAAGATGGCGACGCACCCACTAGCAGCTGCTAGCCTAATTAAGAGGCTTTTTAGACAAGACCAATTCGGACGTAGGTATGTCTCTCTTGTTAAATAATTTAATTAGTTCTCAACCACCACGGGGATTTTGACAACATGTGTATATATATATTTGAAAAGAGCGAAAAATTTCAAAGTAGTACCCTGGAAACTGATGGCGCTGTTCACTGGTCTTATCGTCTAGCTGAAAAACTATAGAAAATGAAGATGCTTGAGCAGAAATCCTTGAATAACTCAGTGTTGAAAGGCTCAACTACACGTAGCGATCGATATGCAGTTAGTTAATTCCCGTGGCACTTTCCTTGGACTGCAATTAATCTAAGCACTCACAGCCCGATCAAATGGTACTACTAGGTGTGTAGTGTAGGATGAAATATAAACCCGGATTTGACCAACTGGTCGCGTGTTTTTTCCTCTGCACAGATGCCGTTTGTCAAAGGGCAGTCACTGGGGAAGGCGGCCAGGCGAAAGTGCCGAACCTTCTTCGCCTCGATCGATCCGCATGCGTGTTGTCCGAGACAACGGTCTTGCAGCAGCATCTTGTCATAAAACAGTAAAACATATGGATTTACGCACGTTTGGATTGGATTTGGTTGGACTCTTCCTCGAGCGTGCAGCATGCAAGGGGCGAGCGACGACGTGGCAGTATGTAATGCGCGTCCGTGACCTCCCATACATACGTAGGAGTACGTCCCAAAGGGGAACCGTCCATTGACTCCCAAGAAAAGGTCTTGGCCAGATTTCGATTCTGGGCTATTTGTTCATCTTTTCTTTAGAAAAGGAAGAATCATCCCCGGCCTCTGAATCTGGGAGATGCATACGGTCATATTATTTATTATTCACAAAGACCTTACAAAGAAATACAATAGTAAGCCCGAGGCCAGCATCTAGACGACATCTGTCGCTACTCCTATCCTCTTGATGAAGGGGTGCCGAATGTCCGGGCCAAATACCAAACAGGCATCGCATAAAAGCCTAACATCTAACGACGGATGCCCCATAAAAGCCTAACATCTAACGTCATCATCGGCTCCGGCCAACGACCGAAGACCAAGTTTTCACCCGGATATGTCCCAAGAAATCCACCCAACAACCTGTGCACGGTCTCGACCGTCTTCAAAGTCCCATATCTAGCCGCCTAGACCCGGCGACCAACCACAACAGCAGTGCTAACGTAGGAGCCCTGGCGCACCAGCCACTGCCTGAGTGTGCCACCACTGGAGCCTGGAAGGAGGGCTCTCACCCCACCTCGCCAAACCGCGAGAGCCGCTGAGATGATCCCACATGCTCATCACCGCCTCTGATCTGAACCAATCCGCGGCAAAACCACGAGATCGGCGATGCAGATCCGCCTTGGATAGGGACAACACTACGCCATGCTGCCGCGGGAAGCCCGAGCTTCACCCGCCGCCACCTTCCAGGGCCGCCGCCCCGGGATCCAGCCGCCGCCGACAGGCCGAACCGCCGGCTACCGCAACCAAGGACGCCATGACCCCGTGAGCCCATCGAACGACCGGCGCCACCAGATCTTCCTCGTAGCCTAGCAGCTCCGCCGCCCCCGCCCAGCACCATGCCGCCACCTTGCGCCGTCGCCTAGACGTGCCTCGCGACGCAGATCGGGGGAGAGCGCCCGGGCGCCATGGGTGACCCGCCTCATCTGATTTGGTGCGGGAGGGAAGAGAGCCTCCGCCGCCGCCATCAGCCGCCTGGGGCTTCGCCCGGCGACCTCCTCTAGCGGAGACAGAGGGGAAGGCGACGCGGGGGGGAGGGGGGTCTATCTTAAAATGCGGGAGAATTTCACTTCCCCGACCTCTGCACCAACTAGGGATGCATACAGCCATTTTAGTATGAGTACCAAGATAAACATGGTCCACAGAATTTTTTAAATGAGTATCAAGATATTTTTTGATGAGTGGTTCCACCACACACCAAACTTGATCCTCAATAAATGGGGGAAAACCGCCATGCATCACCTGTCAATTCTAGGAATTGAACTCGGGTCGTTAGGCTGCACAATCGCATGCTCAACGACTGAGCCAAGGCTATTTGTTCATCTATGATATATTCTATCATAAGGAGCTTTTGCTCTGGATCGTTTCCACGAAACTGAATAAACAAAACCTATCAATGATTGCTTATGGCATGCTAAACAAAGCTCCTGTACGTAGCTTTTTAAAGTTTGAATGTGCCTTTCAGTTGGTCTTTCTCCTCGGGAGATGAGAATCTGGAAAGCTGTGCTGCCTTCTCTTGTGTTTTACCTACTGTTTTGGCAGTAATACGTGCCCTAGTTCTACTGTTCTGCTAGCGCCGTCGAAAGTTAGGTCCAGCGCAATTAGAGATTTGCCTTTTCCGGTCATGCAAGTTTCATCGCCCGATCGATTTGGCATGTTACAAAGGAAAAGCCGTGGTCTATTTCTTTGCCTGCTGATGGAAACAGAAACTTCTGCGCCGCGGGTTGATCAGGACGTACATTCTGTGTATTGTCAACATGTTAGTTTGGACTATATATATATGCTGCAAGTTTACCTCGACCGGCGGCGTCGAACAAAATGACGAGAAGCTAGCGACCCATTCATTCACATGCACACATCTTTTAGTTTGTCAGCCAACCGATCGATCCGGGTCAACACAACGCGCCGTCCCCTCTCACAACGTCAGTCAGTCAAATTGTAGTATAAACTAACTCCCAAGTCAAAATTTAACAACCATCCAAGAGGCCGGCCGCGTTAGTTATAGTAGTGGAGATGGATTGACCGTTAATTCTGTGCGTGTGTACGGACGTGTAAACGGAATCAACTTACGACGATCTCCCGACACACGGCGCAGCAGCTAAACCACTGCGTCTTCGGATGGCTCCTCCATTTCTAAATATAAGTTTTTTTAAATATTTCACTACGGACTACCACTATTCTACAGTGTAGATTTATTTATATATCGTTCATATTAAAATCTCTAAAACATCTTATATTTAAAAACGGAGGGAGTAACTGGCAACGTTAGTTAAACCAAATCTTTGAGAAATGGCCACCTTTAGCTAGCATTTGAGATTGGAAAATCAACAGTTTAATAATTTGATGATGATGATGGAAGGAAGTGCGCGTTACGTATCACTGTCATGGTGTGGGAACTCTTGTGGGTGTCTCTCGCTTTTGGAAAGGAAGCGTTTTGGCCGGCTACTATGCTAAGCTGCTTAGGTGCTTTGTGATGCTAGCTAGCTTTGCATCGTCGTACCCTACTACGTCGTCTCGTGGTGAAGGTAAGATGGCGCCGCACCCACCCACCATGTTAAGACTATCCATAGTGGGAGTAACATAGATAGTAACATCACACATATCTAGATAAAGTAGATAATGTGGCAAGCAATAAATGAAGAAAGAGAGGAAAGTAGTAAGAGTAACATCACACATATTAAGGCAAGATATGTCTATAACCTAATAAATGAAGTGTTGCATGTTACCACACATATGTTACGTATAGAGGTAGTAACATAGACTAGTAACATGGGAGTCTAAGGCTGGCCATACTGGGGGTAACATAAGTAGTATCATGCACTTGGGACTCGTAAACATGCTTATGTGGCAGGCAATTAAAGAAGAGACAGATGGTTATAGTAACATAGGTAGATATCGTAACATAATGAATGTGATGCTACTGTGTGTCATGCATGGCAATAAATGAGACCACTTATGATACTAATCTATGATACTATGCACTATAGAGGTAGTAATATAGACTAGTAACATATGCATGTTACTCATACTAGTGTAAGTTACTCCCCATTATGACCGGCCTAAGAGGTTTCTCTGACAGGACCAGTTCGCGCGTACTACGTCCGTTCCTATTATTAATTTCCAACCATAACGGGGAATCTGACAACACATAGACTATGTATATCTTTGGAATGAGCGGAAAACTTCAAAGTAGTAGTAGTACCTTGGAAACTGACGACGCTGTTAACTTTTCTTCAAGACGAGCGTTTTTTCCACTGCACACATGTCGTTTGTAAACCTGGGAATAGTTTGTAATCCAGACTAAACCCAGCCCAATCCATATGTGTATAAGTCCAACAACCAAACCAGGTTAGACCAAACAGCAAGCGGTGCAATCCAAACCAATCCAAACTGTACATATTTTCAATCCAAACCCATCCAGACCATTCTCTATATACAGTTTGTACCCGAAGTTTCAAACCATGGACGTGTCCAGTGTCTGATTACTGCCGTAAGAGAGGCGTGGGGCGGGTTGTTAGCTGTTACTAATTTCCATCGCTGAAGTTCTTAAAATGCGCGACCAACGAAACGTTCATGCGTGCATGTGGATTCTAAAGCTAGCCACGCACTCACAAACGGATTCACCATACCTAGAACAATTGGATTCACCATACTCACAAATGTGTGACGGGAAGCCTTAAACCCCCTTAAATGCCCGGGCGGACCTGGTTAGTGACCGATCCAAAAAACCTGAGGACGTGGCAGACACGGGTGACGCAGATCTACATGCGAAGCAGTAGGCAATCCTCGATTCATTTCTGTCGGAGGCGGAGGCCAACCGCTGTATCCAGACGGAGCAGAAAGCGGACGTCGACGAGATGCTTACCTCTAAAAGCATCTATTGCCGGGCATCCCAAAACCGCCTCATATGCCCGGGCAGGCCGGCCGGTCACGAATTTTTGACCCAGACGACCGCCTTAAACGGGCCTTAAACACTCAAGCTGACCGACACCCCTCATATCTAGTCCAAATATGAGGCGGATATGGGGCGTCCGGGTGCGTCCACCACGTAGGATTGATGATGGGGTCCGCTGGATGCCTCCTTCGTCGCCGCGGTGTGAACACCGGGTGGCGCTGCTTCAGCTCGCCGCCCGAGGCCAAATCCGGCTATTTAAGCCGGTCGGCGTCCCCCAACCCTAGCCCATCCACCTCCTCCTTCTCTGCGCCACCACCCAAGCCCGTCCGCCTCCTCTCCCCCGCTATCCCATGCTCTCTGGCATCGTCATGGTCCGGCGGCCGATCACCATGTACGCTATGCTCACGCCGGAGCGCTGGAGGCAGACCACATAGGCGGTCCAGGCAAGGCGCGCCGCCCACATCGCTGCCGGGATGCCACTGGACTCGACGGAGCCGGAGAAGGAGGGGGAGGAGCAGCCGGAGGAGGAGGAGGGAGATCCGCTGCCGGAGCCGATGGAGGTGGCGGATCCGGAGGAGGACGAGGTGGACCAGCCTGCTCGGGGGTTCAATGTGGCGGAGGCGGAGACGGAGTTCACCGTTGCCCAAGCCGCGGAGATGGTGGAGCAGCAGGCCAGCCTGGAGTCCATCCAGGATGAGGCCTATGTGGAGACCAATCGGCAGTTCCCCCAGCAGGAGTAGGCGACGGCCGACGCGCTCTTTGCCGAACTCGATGCGAAGATAGGGGAGAAGGCCGGAGCGGGCCAGTCGGAGGCGTCGGAGCTTCAGCCGCCGCCCATGCTATCGAAGCCAGGCACGAAGATTGTCGACATCTTCGACGAGGAGTAACTAGATCATCTATGTAGTACGTACGTCCCGCGTTCCTAAGTATAAGTTTTTTTAAGAGATTTCAATAGAAACTACATATGTATATAGATGTATTTTAGAGTGTACATTCATTCATTTTGCTCTGTATGTACTCCGTAATGGAATCTCTAAAACGACTTATATTTAGGAACGGAGGGAGTAGGTTTTATTGTTTGCATGCTTTTGTGGATTTGGGAATCCAGTATGAGTTGTCCGGATGCAGTTGTGTAAATTTGAGAAGTGTCCGGTCACTATCGGCGGGCGGACGTTTGAGAGGTCATCTTTGTCATGTGCGCTTGTAGATGCTCTAAGCCGATACCTGCTCTACACACAGCCCTCAGCCTGCCTTTACGATATTCCTGGTGCACGACCCGAGCCCATAGACAGTAGTTTTGGTTCCGTCACGCCGCCGTATCCGTGGTCTGAGCAGTAATGACGAGAGGACGTTGCCATTACGTGCGAACCGTGAGGAGGAGAAGCTGGTGGCCGATTTGGTTCTTAGTCCGTGGGTTGAAAGAGTTTGGGATTGTTTGGTCTGTGACCAGACCGAACCAAACCAAACCAATAATAAGAAAAACCCAAATCAAACCAACTTACATTAGGAACTCAGCCCATTTTATCCAAACCAAAAGAGTCCAATAAGAAAACTGATCCAAAATTGAAGTTTGAGTCCAAACCATTCCCAGGCCTAGTCGTTTGTCAAAGGGCACTCGCCGCACCCTGCAAAAAAGAGGGCAGTCGCTGCGGAAGGGCAGACGAAAAGCTAGCGCAGAACCTTCTTCGCCTCTATCGACCGGCATGCGTGTTGTCCGAGACAACGGTCTTGGAGTAGCAAGCAGTAGTAAAACAGATGGATTACGAACGTTTGTATTGGAGATTCTTCCTCGAGCTTTGCAGCATGCAGGTGCATGCATGCATGGGGCGACGAGCCGACGACGTGCCAATATGTAATACGCGCGCGTGACGTACGTAAACTTCCCAAGGGGTCACCGCGCGTCCGGCAGCCATCTGCTTTCTCTTGGTCAGATTTTGCTTCTGGACGAGTGCCGATCCACTCTTTCCATCAAGCTGGATAAGCAAAACCCATCTACTATGATTACTTAGCATGCGAAATAAAGCTCGTGTACGGTAGCTTTATCCGGCTAGACTTGTCAACGTTTGAATGAGTCTTTCAATTGGGTCTTAGAGCATCTACAGCGGGACTTGGTAAATCCGGTCCCTTAAACGTCCGCGGACGCGTCCTCCCGGCGCGTCCACGGACACTGACCGGGCATCTCTAAAATGTTGCGTCACACATCCACACACCGCAAATTCCGATCCTCAACTCCATGCAATCCATGCACGTCGATCACACGTACAAATTGTCCGAATTTCAAGGTTTGAAACAAAGCAAAGTGAATCATAGTTCAACAAATCGGACATGCCAAAATAAAATCAATGTCCAAGCATGACGGATGACCTCGGATCACTGGCCGGGCGCCTGCTCCGAGCGGAATGCGTCGTGCTCCAGGCGGAATGTGTCCTGCTCGTCCTGCATCCGGGCTGCCTCCTCCGCCTGCATCTGGGTTGCCTCCTACGCCTGCATCCGGGCCACAGCCGCCCTCGCCGCCTCGTACTTCCTACGGTCGTTGATCCCCAGCTTCTTGTCCGCAAGCCACTTCTTCGCATGGTCATCCAAGAGGGTTTCGTTCGCCAACATGATCCTCGCATCTTCCGCGTCCCGTGCGAGTTGCAACCTCTCCTTCTCGAGCTCTATGTCGCCAAATGTCTTGGCCTTCTCGAGTTCCCGTTTGATCGCCGCTTGTTGCTTCTCCAACTCGATCTTCTCCCTCTCAATTTCGAGCTCCTTCTCTGCCCTCTTCCGGTCCCCTCCATCCTTTCCTTTTGCGCATCCAACATGAACTTGTACCTCTCCTCCTTCTTGTTCTCCCTCACCGAAAAAATGCCCGTCCATGTGGATGACTTTTTGGTAGCCGCGGCATCACGGGCGGCAAATGCCTTCTCCCACTTGTTTCCCATGACTTGGCGGTATCCTTTGGCACAGTGGCTTTTCCATTCGTCATGATAACATTGTCCTCTTCATCGTCCAACCCAATTGATTGGTTGGAGCTTGAGCCATCATTCCTCTTCTTGCCGGATTTGAGGTCGGCGACAAGTTGGTTCCACTTCAGCTTGCCGTTCAATATGGCCCAACAATGGCTAAAACCAAATGGCTTCTTATCCACCTCGTGATGCAAAGTGGCCGCCACCGCCGTCTAGCAAACAACATGTGTATGAGCACGAGAATGAAAACATAAGAAGCATATTCAAATGATGACAATATGAAGCAATTTAGCTTACATGAGTTGCGACTCCCATCCCACTCTGGGGGCATTTGGTCACTTGTGAGTAGTAGCCGATGTACTTGTTCACTTCCCCTTGAATGATCCCCCAACGAAGTTGGAGAGATGCCACATTGCGGGTGGTCATGATAAGATGCGGCTCCACATACTCCTTTTGTTCGTGATACTCCTTCCAAATCTTCGTCCAATAGGTGTTCTCCTTTTGGTCGGTGCCGCATATTGGATCCATCGTTGTGGCCAACCAAGCTTTGACCAACAAGATGTCCTCAAATCTTGAGAATCCTGGACCTCTTGCCTTTGGCGTCTTGGTCTTCTTCTTCTTCTTGCTCAGATTGGGATCGGATGTTGTCCGAACTTCAAATGCGGTGGTGGCCTCCAAATCATACTCCATTTCAGTCGGATCTTCATTGTCATTAATCATGTTCGACAAGAACGCCTCCTACATGATTATGATCTGCAGTGATTCATCATGTGCGAAATGAAATAGTGGTCTATGCAAAAATCTGATCGGACAGGAGCAAAGAAAACGCACCGACTCTTGTTCGGTCATTCCGTCGTACATGTCGAGGGCAGCCCGGGCACTGACGGTGCCGTGCTCATCCGCACCGAACGAGCTGCGACGAGTCACATATGTGATTGCCGACATCTGCGTGGGCGAAAAGCTCTCCAGAATGGACCAGCCGGCCGTCGAATCCTCCTCTGTCCCAATGGGGTCTGACGGCGCAATCCGCGTCAGTGCTCAGATGTAGGGATGGCGACGAGGCCCCATACCCGCCAAACCCGTGGGGATTTCATCTATTAGGGGGTGGGGATGGGCGAAAAAAAACATCCCCATGGGGATATTTACCAAACTATTTTATTCCCCATAGGGTACAACGGGGATGGGGACGATATCCTATTCCCCAGACCCAATACCCACCGGGGACCCGGATAGTAACTATGATACTACGGTCAACCTTAAAATATTCACAAACAAACATGTGAAAAAAAAGCTCTGAAAAAACCTTAAACCTATCTCACATCCTCACCTCAGCTGCCACCATGACCAAGAAGTCAATACGACCTAGATAGGCATTAGCAGGACAAGGACAACACCATGTATGTATGTTGATTATAGGGTGTCATATTATGTATATGAGTATTTGTTTATGGGGATGGGGACCCTAATGGGGCCCTGTTCCCCAGTGGGGCATGGGTATGGGGAAATTTCATCCCCAGTCATGTAAAAGGAGATGGGGATGGGATGATAGGGAATAGATGGGGATGGGGATGTTGTAGGTATCCCCATAGGGGATTGTCCCCATTGCCATCCCTACTTAGATGGAAGGGGTGCGAGGTGTTGGAAATATGCCCTAGAGGCAATAATAAATTGGTTATTATTATATTTCCTTGTTCATGATAATCGTTTATTATCCATGCTAGAATTGTATTGATAGGAAACTCAGATACATGTGTGGATACATAGACAACACCATGTCCCTAGTAAGCCTCTAGTTGACTAGCTCGTTGATCAATAGATGGTTATGGTTTCCTGACCATGGACATTGGATGTCGTTGATAACGGGATCACATCATTAGGAGAATGATGTGATGGACAAGACCCAATCCTAAGCCTAGCACAAGATCGTGTAGTTCGTTTGCTAGGAGCTTTTCTAATGTCAAGTATCATTTCCTTAGACCGTGAGATTGTGCAACTCCTGGATACCGTAGGAATGCTTTGGGTGTACCAAACGTCACAACGTAACTAGGTGGCTATAAAGGTGCACTACAGGTATCTCCGAAAGTGTCTGTTGGGTTGGCACGAATCGAGACTGGGATTTGTCACTCCGCGTGAACGGAGAGGTATCTCTGGGCCCACTCGGTAGGACATCATCATAATGTGCACAATGTGACCAAGGAGTTGATCACGGGATGATGTGTTACAGAACGAGTAAAGAGACTTGCCGGTAACGAGATTGAACAAGGTATAGGGATACCGACGATCAAATCTCGGGCAAGTAACATACCGATTGACAAAGGGAATTGGATACGGGATTGATTGAATCCCCGACATCGTGGTTCATCCGATGAGATCATCGTGGAACATGTGGGAGCCAACATGGGTATCCAGATCCCGCTGTTGGTTATTGACCGGAGAACGTCTCGGTCATGTCTGCATGGTTCCCGAACCCGTAGGGTCTACACACTTAAGGTTCGATGACGCTAGGGTTATAGGGAATAGATATACGTGGTTACCGAATGTTGTTCGGAGTCCCGGATGAGATCCCGGATGTCACGAGGAGTTCCGGAATGGTCCGTAGGTAAAGATTTATATATGGGAAGTCCCGTTTTGGCCACCGGAAGAATTTCGGGCGTCACCGGTAATGTACCGGGACCACCGAAGGGTTCCGGGGGTCCACCGGGAGGGGCCACCAGCCCCGGAGGGCCCTATGGGATGTATGTGGAGAGGGACCAGCCCCTTAGTGGGCTGGGCGCCTTCCCTCCCAGGGCCCATGCGCCTGGGGGTTTGGGGGAACCCTAAGGGGAGGCGTCCCCCTTGCCTTGGGGGGCAAGGCAACCCCCCTGGCCGCCGCCCCCTCCTCAGATTGGATCTGAGGGGGCCGGCCCCCCTCTCCCTTGCCCCTATATATATGTGGGGGTGAGAGGGCAGCCGCACCCGAGTTCTGGCGCAGCCCTCCCCCTCTTCCATGTCCTCCTCCTCTCCCGCGGTGCTTGGCGAAGCCCTGCAGGATTGCCACGCTCCTCCATCACCACCACGCCGTCGTGCTGCTGCTGGACGGAGTCTTCCCCAATATCTCCCTCTCTCCTTGCTGGATCAAGGCGTGGGAGACGTCACCGGGCTGCACGTGTGTTGAACGCGGAGGCGCCGTGGTTCGGCGCTTAGATCAGAATCAACCGCGATCTGAATCGCTACGAGTACGACTCCTTCATCCGCGTTCTTGCAACGCTTCCGCATCGCGATCTACAATGGTATGTAGATGCACTCCCCTTCCCCTCGTTGCTAGATTACTCCATAGATTGATCTTGGTGATGCATAGAAAATTTTGAATTTCTGCTACGTTCCCCAACAGTGGCATCATGAGCTAGGTCTATGCGTAGTTTCTATGCACGAGTAGAACACAAAGTAGTTGTGGGCGTCGATTTTGTCAATTTACTTGCCGTTACTAGTCTTATCTTGATTCGGCGGCATCATGGGATGAAGCGGCCCGGACCGACCTTACACGTACACTTACGTGAGACAGGTTCCACCGACTGACATGCACTAGTTGCATAAGGTGGCTAGCGGGTGTCTGTCTCTCCCACTTTAGTTGGATCGGATTCGATGAAAAGGGTCCTTATGAAGGGTAAATAGAAATTGGCATATCACGTTGTGGCTTTTGCGTAGGAAAGAAACGTTCTTGCTAGAATCCCATAGCAGGCACGTAAAACATGCAACAACAATTAGAGGACGTCTAACTTGTTTTTGCGGGGTATGCTATGTGATGTGATATGTGTAGGAGATATGCCCTAGAGGCAATAATAAATGATATTATTTATCTCCGAGTTCATAATTATGTTTATGTTCCATGCTATAACTGCTATGGTTCTCGAGTCTGCAATAACCACGAGGCTCGGAGGAAGACTCATATGCACGTGTGGAATAATAAACGGTAAAATGTATTCCTAGTGTGGCCTCTAAGACTAGCTCAAGTGTTGCATGATGGTTATGTTTTCCTGATCATGGGCATGTCTATGTCAGCAACCTTGAGGGCATAATGTTAAGAGAACATTTGTGTTGAATTGACCCGGCATGATGTTATGCTATGAGATTCATTCGTCACAAGTTTATTGGTACATAACAAAGAGATGGTTAACGTTTGCATGATTCCTTAGACCATGAGAGTATCGAGTTTCTTCATGCTTGCTTCATGAACTTTGGGGTTTGTTAAACGTCATCCGTAAATGGGTGGCTATTACGGCGGCTTACGGGTTCATGGAAAAGTGTGTCAAGTAACTTGATAGCTCAAGATTGGGATTTGCTCCTCCGACGATGGAGAGATATCTCTGGGCCCTCTCGGTGTTACGGTATCCATCATCGTCTGGCCAGACACTTTGTGATTTGATCACGGGGATGCCGGAACACGATAACGAGAAAAGAGAACAATACCGGTAACGAGGTAACTAGCATAGTGGACAAGTTGTTGATCCACGGGAATGCCAACATGTCTCACCTCGGGTATTTGTAACATATCGCGAAGCAACAGGAATAGCACACGGCAACTGGAGGTTCACTCGAATATTTATTCGTGTGGGTATAGGGGTCAATATGGGTGTCCACGGCTCCGATGTTGATCATTGATCGGAAGGGGTTCCGGGTCATGTCTATACTTCACCGAACCTATAGGGTCACACGCTTAAGGGTCATCTATCTGCTGAATACTAGACAGGGAGTCTGAGAGAAAATCACCGAAAAAGTTTCGGACACCGAAAAGTTTCGGACAGCGGAATCGTACCGCAGAGAGAGGTCATCGGATAAGTTTCGATGATACCGAAAAGTTGTTTCGGGATACACCATTAAGTCAAATTGGTTTCGGCACATGCCTGATAATTCTTGGAGGATGCCAGAATCATTCTGGAAGCTTTTTGGAATTTTCTGAGATAAAAACCGGAAATGTTCCGGAGCTGCCGGAGCCACTTCAGATGCGTTTCGCAGATGAAAATCACTAAAACCGGAATTGTTTCGGAACGCGTTGAAAATCATTTTAGTGGGTACTGGAAATGTTCTTAGCCCACATAAATATTTTCAGTTCGATCAGACGCTGAAAAATGTCGTCGTGAATAGTGAAAATCAGCTTTATGGTTACTTTATGGAAAGCCACCTTTTGGGGCTTTGCTCCAAAAGATCTTGGGGATGACATGGATGGATAGGAGCCATTTTTTGGGCCCCTCATGGGGGTGTGGCCGGCCACATGGGGTATCCCCCCTTGGGGACCCTCTTGTTCCTTGGTTTCACTCCTAGGCCCTTGTGGAAGGACTTCATTCATGTGCATTTTGGGTTTTTTGTGAAACTACCCTACCCCCTTGGGATTTCCTATAAATAGAGGTGGAGGGGCAGCCCTCCACACTCATCCCTTGCTCTCATACACATGCCATGCATTATCTGGCTTCTTCTCTCCCTCCCACGAAAAGAGTTTCGTAGAGCCGTAAGGCTGTCTGGGTTCCGGCAGGAACTAGTTCTGGACGACGAAGCCCTGCCGGATAGATGACACCGTATGTGTGCAACTCTGTAGAGAGATCGTAGTTTCGGTCTTAGTTCGTGAGTGCCTCTCGAAGGGCTGTCCGTGTGACCGTCCGAGTTTCGAAGGTCCTCCCGAAGGGCTGTCCGAGTGACCGTTCGAGTTTCGAAGGTCCTCCCGAAGGGCTGTCCGCGACACCGTCCGGGGGGCTGTTCGACCGCCTCCTGGAGGGCTGTCTGAGGAGCAGATGAGGGTATACATCCTCGCGGTTGGGAGGTTGTAAATCCTAGCTGCGGGGATCTGCACGGCCGATCGTCATCGACTCTACTTCCCGCTGCGCTACGAGTCGGTAACGAAAAAGATCAAACCATGTATGCAGTCTCCATAGTGGTCCTGGGCTGGTGCGTAGGTCGGAAAATTTTTGTTTTCTGCTGCGTTCCCCTATAGTGGTATCAGAGCCGTGCTATGCGTCGATGCAGGTTTCGATCTAGAATACATGGAGATGTATGGGTATTGCATAATATAATTAGGTAGTAGATGAGATCTATTGCTGAAAATTATTTATGCGGGTGACAGATGAAATCTGTTACCCGAGGTTCTTGTTGCTTCCCTAGAATTTGCGTTTGCTCAATCTCGAGACAGCATGGTGGAATTTGACAAAGTTCTGGCAATCCGTGATCCTGATTGATCATGGAAGTGCTATCAGTTCTTTGGGTTCTGCCGTAGTCAAAAGAAAGATGAAATTCGCAGATGAAAGGGCATTGCAGATATTATCTGCATGGGGGTCATGCGTATGACGAAGTTTAGTATGGGGCTCGAGATTTAATTATCTCGTGTTTCATACACCCCGAGATGTTAATGTAGCAACTTGAATAATCATACTTGATGATAAAACGTTGGTAGCTACGGTTTAAGTCAAAACCTTAGAAGCCACGTAAAATAAATTTTTGCATAAACCTATTAGAGGCGTCTAACTTGGTTTTGCAGGATGTGCATGTGATGTGGTATAGCAATGCTCATACTAATTCGATTATGTATGAGATGACTATATGATGTAATTTGATTAACATGACCTGCGTGTCATGATTCGGCATGATGGCTGGAGCCATATGATTGCATTTTAATGACCTGCGTGTCAACCTTGTTGTAATGCATTATTTTGTTAGCTATAGAGATAGCGATATTATCTGGTGCATCGACAAGGTGGTGGCAATCTTCGCGAAGGTGAACACCGACGCGAATGCCGAAGACGAAGAAATGAAATACTTCTCCGTCAGAAAGGGCTATACCATATCATGCTATTATGAATTGCCTGAGATGTTTATCCCTTATGATGCACCCTTCTTGATTGCGCGGTAGTCGCTTTTATTAGGGTGATCTCTCACTTAAAATATCAAGTAGTTAGTGTTCTCCCAAGTGTAGCACCGTCACGGCACCTATCTTTTCGGGGTGCGCCATGGATGCATGGGTACGAACGATTAGAGAAGTGTGAGGCGGGTGAGGTCAGACCTCGCAGCAAGATCACTTGGTTGTCTTGACGTTCATGGCAGGATCGTCCTGAGCTCGGAACACATGCATCGAAAGATGAGCAAGAGTCACATAGAGATGTGATCGGCAAGTTGGCCTACCGATTAAAATTCCCGTTATGAGATGATGATTCTATGGCGATGAATTGAAGTCTGGATCTTGTATCACTCAAAATTAATTGTGAGAGATATTGATTTGAGTGGGAGCGTACTGTTGAATTAACATGTTTAATTCTCAGTGCAATTAATTATGAACACTGTCTAAGTGTTTCTTGCAAAATAGTTGTAGAATAATGGCTCGCGTTTCCACCTTCCCTATTAAAATTGAATAACTGTTAAATATCTGGTTAAAACTTTACGATTGGTAACGTAATATGAGGATTGTCCTCAAAAGTGCCGAGAAGGACTTTGTCCTATCGCATGCTTTCCGTATCCTCCCGCTAAAGCTATGGATCATGTGACTCTCGTCCTTCGATCCAAAAGCTATAATTCCGTTTCAGTCAAGTGCAATATGTTTGCTTCCATGAAACCCAAACTTCGAAAGTTGGGATAGTTATATGATATTCATGGAACTGAAAATTATTTTCAGATACAAACAAAGCATTGTTTGTTTGCAAGTATTAGTAAAAGTGTTTACTATGCATTTGACTGTTGGGAAAGGGATCCAGAAGAACGCCTGTCATATAATGAAAGGTGAATAAAACAACAACTTAAAGAGAAAGGAAGTGTCCAAAGGGTGTTAGTATGACTTACACGCCTAGGAAGTCCGGGGCTAACGCCACTCTTAAGTTGGGTGCTTCTTTTGCGAGTAGGAGAAATACTCAAAGTTAAACTGTTAGAAGTAAAAAGGCAGAAAGAAAGATGACTGGAATATCCAGCTCATGTATGAATGTCATACAAGTTTTTGTTGTATAGTAGGCTGGTCAAAGATATAGTTCTTGGGAATTATGGTTAAACATGTTAATCCCTAATTCTTGGGTATTGTGAGTTAATCACAAAGATACCCGCTCGATTGCATTCAATTGCGAATCACTGTAAGAGCTATTGTGGCCTAAAAAGACTAGCCAGAAATGAGGTTAAGGTATACACAGGGAACATAGTAAATGTTACTATACCTTCCATCGGTGTATTGCCGTCTGTATTTATTTTCATAATTCATTTAGAGTTTTACAAACTCTATCCCATTGCATAAGGCATCTTGCAAGAAGGTTGTTCATAAGAGAACTTTTTATGTTCGATGTTATGAATAACACAAGGGCCATACTTTCATTATGAATGAGATGTATGTTATGAATATTTATAATAATACAATACCTCTGGGTTTACTTTTCATAATTCATTTTAGAGTTTCATACACTCTAGCCCATTGCACAATGTTTGTTGCAAAAGAGTTGTTCATAAAAACAACAATTGTTGTTAAGTATTATGAATAACATGAAGGGCCATGCTTCCATCCATGATGGGACGTATGTTATGAATATTGAGGGCAATATGATACATCCATAACACTGACACTAAATGTCGCAAGACTAAAAGAATACCACACAAGTGTGGCACTACATTTGGTCACATTGGAGAAACCCGCATGGAAAATTCCATTATGATGGATTTTGAAGTCTTTTTGATTTTGAATCATCTGACACTTGCAACTTTCCTCCGAAATGTGAAGTGACTAAAATACCGTTCATAGGCAATAAGGAACGAACAACAAACTTATTAGTGATCATACATTTGATGTGTGTAGTCCGATAAGTGTTGTTAGTGGTGGATTTATTTATCTTCAGAAATGACTCAAGTAGATATATGGATATTTACTTGATGAGACGGAAGTCTGGATCTTTTGAAATCATTCGAAAGGTTTTCAAAAATGAAGTAGAAGTTATTGTAACAAGAAAATTATGTTTCTGCAATTTGATTGCACAAAGGAATATTTGAGTTACATGTTTAGCGAATGTCTGATGAGTTGTGAAAGGGGTTTCATAACTTGCACCTCCTGGAACACCACTGCAAGTGAAAAGTCCGTGGAGATGTAATCTAACCATTTATGACATGGTAAGGTCAAAGATGACATAAATAAATTTGCCATTATCCTTTTTAAAGTGATGCTTTAGAGACTGCGGCTTTTACACTGAAAAGAGCTACATCGGGTCTGTTGAAATGAAGCCATGGTATGGTACGCCCAACCATGTTATATCTTTTCTTAACATTTGGAATATGGGGCTTGTGTAAAAGGTTACAAACCTATTCCAAATCAGACAAGTGCTACTTTGTAGGTTATACCAAAATGTTGGGTATTCCTCCCTCACTATACCGAGGCAAATAGTTTTGCCGCGAAACGGTGTGCTTTTAAAGAGAATGGTTCTTTCAAAAAGGTGAGTGGGAGAATAGTGCAACTCGACGAGATAAACAGTATCTAAGTCATCAGATCAAAGGAAAGAGACCTTGGAAGTAATTCCAGAGTTTCCTACTGCGACTGATACGGAAGTCTCTACAATAAAATGTATGAACTTCGGTCGAACTTGCAGCTGAACCACGTAGGCAAGGCTCGTGCAAACCTCTCAGGTGCGCAAACGAGATATTGTTGTTAGACAACATTATACCTACGATACACAAGGAAGCGTTGATGGGCCCTGACTCCGGAATTGGCTAAATGCCAATACAACCCAAGTTAGTTTCCATATAAGTGATTCAAGATTAAAACCTTGATACACCTTTCGGAAGACTTAGAGTCTAAAGAATATTTATGGAACTTAAAACTGATATGGATAAAAACGTTTTATCCATAAAGCTCGACTTGTTGAAATAACAAGTTCAAGAGTTGACTACGATGAGGTTGTTTTCATCGTAGCGATGCTTAAAGTCGGTTCGGGTTGAACTAGCAATTAATACATATTTCAATCATGAGATATGAAACATGGATGATAAAAGGATTTCCATCTAATGGAAATGAAAGCTAGGACTTGTATATGATACAGTCCAAAGTAATTTGTCGATCCAGAGGATGCTAGTAGGTATGCAAACTTCAGAGTTCCAGCAATGGACAGAAGAGAGCAAAATGGAGTTGGAATCTTCGTGTTTTGATGAAATGGTCAAAGGGGTTTTGACTTCATCAATGGGTAACGAAGATGCTTGTAATTCAAGAAAGTAAGTGGGAGCGTAATAATATTTCTAAAAACCTTATGTGCTTGGCACATTGGTAATTGGAAATAAATTTCTTGACACGAATTAGGACTTCATTTGAAAATAGTTTTTCGATGAAGTGCTTAGGCTAAATAGCCTCAATATTAGGCATGATGATCTATGGAGATAGATTTACCTAATGGGGCTAAGCAATGAATACATATTGACAAGATGCTAAAACCTTTTAGCATTTAAAATGCGAAGGAGTGATTCTTGCCAAAGTCACATGGAAGGAGTTTTTGCAAGACTCGGTGTCCCAAAACACTGATGAGTAAAATACATGATGCAGATTCCACACACTTTTGTGTTTGGATTAATCATGTATTCCATGGTATGTAAAACAACCAGATATGTCCGATACTCCCAAGGTGTTGCGAGTATGGATACTAAAGTGATCAAAGTACTGATCGTGGGACAACAGTGAAAGATGTCATTGAGTACTAGAGTAAGTACTGATGATATGTTTTCTTGCAAGCGGAGATCATGAAGAGTTCGTTGTAAAATGTTACATCGATAGTCTTCATCTTTTCGCCGTGCGATTTTCGATTTAAGTTAAGGGTTTTGTGTAACACACAATGTGGTGGCACAGTTAGTTGGAATTTGTGCAAACTAGTTACTGTGGCGAATTCTATAACAAGGGCTAAGTATGTTGACGCTTTAGAAGCGACAAAGAAGATGTTGAATCATATAGTTCATTCATGAACTTAGTATAGTTCCAAGATGGCTTTTGACAATGGGACACTACTGCAGGTAGTTGCTCCATAACTCAGTCTGAGGAATCCAGGTTCGACCTGTGATTCACATACATACAAAGCCAAGTCCACACAAAATATGAATTTTGTGAAAACGTGAAAACGCGAGGACATGCAAAGATACACACGGAACTGAAGTCGTCAGATCCGTTGGACATCAGGCTATACCACAAGCGAAGCATATTTACACCGGTGTGCCACAGGTGTAAAGTGCATTAGCATTAACTAGATTATTGACTCTAGTGCAAGTGGGAGTCTGTAGGAGATATGCCCTAGAGGCAATAATAAATGATATTATTTATCTCCGAGTTCATAATTATGTTTATGTTCCATGCTATAACTGCTATGGTTCTCGAGTCTGCAATAACCACGAGGCTCGGAGGAAGACTCATATGCACGTGTGGAATAATAAACGGTAAAATGTATTCCTAGTGTGGCCTCTAAGACTAGCTCAAGTGTTGCATGATGGTTATGTTTTCCTGATCATGGGCATGTCTATGTCAGCAACCTTGAGGGCATAATGTTAAGAGAACATTTGTGTTGAATCGACCCGGCATGATGTTATGCTATGAGATTCATTCGTCACAAGTTTATTGGTACATAACAAAGAGATGGTTAACGTTTGCATGATTCCTTAGACCATGAGAGTATCGAGTTTCTTCATGCTTGCTTCATGAACTTTGGGGTTTGTTAAACGTCATCCGTAAATGGGTGGCTATTACGGCGGCTTACGGGTTCATGGAAAAGTGTGTCAAGTAACTTGATAGCTCAAGATTGGGATTTGCTCCTCCGACGATGGAGAGATATCTCTGGGCCCTCTCGGTGTTACGGTATCCATCATCGTCTGGCCAGACACTTTGTGATTTGATCACGGGGATGCCGGAACACGATAACGAGAAAAGAGAACAATACCGGTAACGAGGTAACTAGCATAGTGGACAAGTTGTTGATCCACGGGAATGCCAACATGTCTCACCTCGGGTATTTGTAACATATCGCGAAGCAACAGGAATAGCACACGGCAACTGGAGGTTCACTCGAATATTTATTCGTGTGGGTATAGGGGTCAATATGGGTGTCCACGGCTCCGATGTTGATCATTGATCGGAAGGGGTTCCGGGTCATGTCTATACTTCACCGAACCTATAGGGTCACACGCTTAAGGGTCATCTATCTGCTGAATACTAGACAGGGAGTCTGAGAGAAAATCACCGAAAAAGTTTCGGACACCGAAAAGTTTCGGACAGCGGAATCGTACCGCAGAGAGAGGTCATCGGATAAGTTTCGATGATACCGAAAAGTTGTTTCGGGATACACCATTAAGTCAAATTGGTTTCGGCACATGCCTGATAATTCTTGGAGGATGCCAGAATCATTCTGGAAGCTTTTTGGAATTTTCTGAGATAAAAACCAGAAATGTTCCGGAGCTGCCGGAGCCACTTCAGATGCGTTTCGCAGATGAAAATCACTAAAACCGGAATTGTTTCGGAACGCGTTGAAAATCATTTTAGTGGGTACTGGAAATGTTCTTAGCCCACATAAATATTTTCAGTTCGATCAGACGCTGAAAAATGTCGTCGTGAATAGTGAAAATCAGCTTTATGGTTACTTTATGGAAAGCCACCTTTTGGGGCTTTGCTCCAAAAGATCTTGGGGATGACATGGATGGATAGGAGCCATTTTTTGGGCCCCTCATGGGGGTGTGGCCGGCCACATGGGGTATCCCCCCTTGGGGACCCTCTTGTTCCTTGGTTTCACTCCTAGGCCCTTGTGGAAGGACTTCATTCATGTGCATTTTGGGTTTTTTGTGAAACTACCCTACCCCCTTGGGATTTCCTATAAATAGAGGTGGAGGGGCAGCCCTCCACACTCATCCCTTGCTCTCATACACATGCCATGCATTATCTGGCTTCTTCTCTCCCTCCCACGAAAAGAGTTTCGTAGAGCCGTAAGGCTGTCTGGGTTCCGGCAGGAACTAGTTCTGGACGACGAAGCCCTGCCGGATAGATGACACCGTATGTGTGCAACTCTGTAGAGAGATCGTAGTTTCGGTCTTAGTTCGTGAGTGCCTCCCGAAGGGCTGTCCGTGTGACCGTCCGAGTTTCGAAGGTCCTCCCGAAGGGCTGTCCGAGTGACCATTCGAGTTTCGAAGGTCCTCCCGAAGGGCTGTCCGCGACACCGTCCGGGGGGCTGTTCGACCGCCTCCTGGAGGGCTGTCTGAGGAGCAGATGAGGGTATACATCCTCGCGGTTGGGAGGTTGTAAATCCTAGCTGCGGGGATCTGCACGGCCGATCGTCATCGACTCTACTTCCCGCTGCGCTACGAGTCGGTAACGAAAAAGATCAAACCATGTATGTAGTCTCCATAGTGGTCCTGGGCTGGTGCGTAGGTCGGAAATTTTTTGTTTTCTGCTGCGTTCCCCTACAATATGGCCAAAAGGATGTGATGAATGATATATGTGATGTATGAGATTGATCATGTTCTTGTAATAGGAATCACGACTTGCATGTCGATGAGTATGACAACCGGCAGGAGCCATAGGAGTTGTCTTAATTTATTGTATGACCTGCGTGTCAATGAAAACGCCATATAATTACTTTACTTTATTGCTAACCGTTAGCCATAGTAGTAGAAGTAATAGTTGGCGAGACAACTTCATGAAGACACGATGATGGAGATCATGATGATGGAGATCATGGTGTCATGCCGGTGACGAAGGTGATCATGCCGCGCCTCGAAGATGGAGATCAAAGGCGCAAGATGATATTGGCCATATCACGTCACTTTATGATTTGCATGTGATGTTTGTCATGTTTACATCTTATTTGCTTAGAACGACGGTAGCATAAATAAGATGATCCCTCACTAAAATTTCAAGAGACGTGTTCACCCTAACTGTGCACCGTTGCGAAGGTTCGTTGTTTCGAAGCACCACGTGATGATCGGGTGTGATAGATTCTAATGTTCGAATACAACGGGTGTTGACGAGCCTAGCATGTACAGACATGGCCTCGGAACACAAGCAAAACACTTAGGTTGACTTGACGAGCCTAGCATGTACAGACATGGCCTCGGAACACAAGAGACCGAAAGGTCGAACATGAGTCGTATAGTAGATACGATCAACATGGAGATGTTCACCGATGATGACTAGTTCGTCTCACGTGATGATCGGACACGGCCTAGTTTGACTCGGATCATGTATCACTTAGATGACTAGAGGGATGTCTATCTGAGTGGGAGTTCATTAAATAATCAGATGAACTTAATTATCATGAACATAGTCAAAAGGTCTTTGCAAATTATGTCATAGCTTACGCTTTAGTTCTACTGTTTAAGATATGTTCCTAGAGAAAATTTAGTTGAAAGTTGATAGTAGCAATTATGCGGACTGGGTCCGTAAACTGAGGATTGTCCTTATTACTGCACAGAAGGCTTACATCCTTAATGCACCGCTCGGTGTGCTGAACCTCGAGCATCTACAAAACATCTGACATACACGTTTTGATGACTACGTGATAGTTCAGTGTGTGATGTGAACAGTTTAAAATTGTGGCGACAAACACGTTTTTGAAACGTCACAGAACATATGAGATGTTCCGAAGACTGAAATTGGGATTTCAGACTAGTGCCCACGTCAAGAGGTATGAGACCTCTGACAAGTTTATTAAGCCTGCATGCTAAGGGAGAAAAGCTCAATCGTTGAGCATGTGCTCAGATTGTCTAAGTACTACAATCACTTGAATCGAGCGGGAGTTAATCTTCCAGATGAGATAGTGATGGTTCTCCATAGTCACTGCCACCAAGCTATTAGAGCTTCGTGATGAACTATAACATATCAAGGATAGACATGATGATCCTTGAGCAACTCGCGATGTTTGACACCGCGAAAGTAGAAATCAAGAAGGAGCATCAATTGTTGATGGTTAGTAAAACCACTAGTTTCTAGAAGGCAAGGGCAAAAGGGATACTTCATGAAACAGCAAATCATTTGCTGCTCTTGTGGAGAATCCCAAGGTTGAACCCAAACCCGGGACTAAGTGCTTCTGTAATGAGGGGAACGGTCACTGAAGCAGAACTACCCTAGATACTTGGTAGATGAGAAGGCAGGCAAGGTCGACAGAAGTATATTGGATATACATTATATGAATGTGTACTTTACTAGTACTCCTAGCAGCACCAGGGTATTAGATACCGGTTCGGTTGCTAAGTGTTAGTAACTCGAAATAAAAGCTGCGGAATAAACGGAGACTAGCTAAAGGTGAGATGACGATATGTGTTGGAAGTGTTTCCAAGGTTGATGTGATCAAGCATCGCATGCTCCCTCTACCATCAAGATTGGTGTTAAACCTAAATAATTGTTATTTGGTGTTTGCGTTGAGCATAAACATGATTAGATTACGTTTATCGCAATACAGTTATTCATTTAAGGAGAATAATGGTTACTCTGTTTATTTGAATAATACCTTCAATGGTCTTGCACCTAAAATGAATCTCGATCGCAGTGATACACATGTTCGTGCCAAAAGATATAAAATAGTAATATAGTACCACATACTTGTGGCACTGCCATTTGAGTCATATTGGTATAGAACGCATGAAGAAGCTCCATGTAGATGGATCTTTGGACTCACTCGTTTTTGAAAAGATTGAGGCATGTGAACCATGTCTATTGGTATATATGCATGAAGAAACTCCATGCAGATGGATCGTTTGGACTCACTTGATTTTGAATCACTTGAGACATGCAAATCATACCTGGGCAAGATGACTGAAAGGCCTCGTTTTCAGTAAGATGGAACAAGAGAGCAACTTGTTGGAAGTAATACATTTGATGTGTGCAGTCCAATGAGTGCTGAGGCACGCAGTGGATATCAATATGTTCTTACTTCACAGATGATTTGAGTAGATGCTGAGAATATTTACTTGATGAAACACAAGTCTGAATTATTGAAAGGTTCAAGTAATTTCAGAGTGAAGTTGAAGATCGTCGTGACAAGAGGATAAAATGTCTATGATATGATCATAGAGATGAATATCTGAGTTACGAGTTTGTCACACAATTAAGAAATTGTGGAAATTGTTTCACGACTAATACCGCCTGGAACACTATAGTGTGATGGTGTGTCCGAACATCATAACTGCACCCTATTGGATATGGTGCATACCATGATGTCTCTTATCGAATTACCACTATCGTTCATGGGTTAGGCATTAGAGACAACCGCATTCACTTTAAATAGGGCACCATGCAATTCCGTTGAGACGACACCGTGTGAACTATGGTTTAGAGAAACCTAAGTTGTCGTTTCTTAAAAATTTGGGGCTGCGACGCTTATGTGAAAAAGTTTCAGGCTGATAAGCTCGAACCCAAAGCGGATAAATGCATCTTCATAAAATACCCAAAACAGTTGGGTATACCTCCTATTTCAGATCTGGAAGCAAAAGTGATTGTTTCTAGAAACGAGTCCTTTCTCGAGGAAAAGTTTCTCTCGAAAGAATTGAGTGGGAGGATGGTGGAGACTTGATAAGGTTATTGAGCCGTCACTTCAACTAGTGTATAGCAGGGCACAGGAAGTTGTTCCTGTGGCACCTACACCAATTGAAGTGGAAGCTTATGATAGTGATCATGAAACTTCGGATCAAGTCACTACCAAACCTCGTAGGGCGACGAGGATGCGTACTACTTCAGAGTGGTACGTAATCCTGTCCTGGAAGTCATGTTGCTAGACAACAATGAACCTACGAGCTATGGGGAAGCGATGGTGGGCCCATATTCCGACAAATGGTTAGAAGCCATGAAATCCGAGATAGGATCCATGTATCAGAACAAAGCATGGACTTTGGTGAACTTGCCCGATGATCGGCAAGCCATTGAGATAAATGGATCTTTAAGAAGAAGACGGACAGGGACGGTAATGTTACTGTCTATGAAGCTCGACTTGTGGCAAAGAGAATTTTCACAAGTTCAAGGAGTTGACTACGATGAGATTTTCTCATCCGTAGCGATGCTTAAGTCCGTTGGAATCATGTTAGCATTAGCTGCATTTATGAAATCTGGCAGATGGATGTCAAAACAAGTTTCCTTACCAGTTTTCATAAGGAAAGGTTGTATGTGATACAATCAGAAGGTTTTGTCAATCCTGAAAGATGCTAACAAGTATGCAAAGCTCCAGCGATCCTTCTAAGGACTGGAGTAAGCATCTCGGAGTTGGAATGTACACTTTCATGGAGTGATCAAAGTTTTTGGGTTTATACAAAGTTTGTTAGAAACTTGTATTTACAATAAAGTGAGTGAGAGCGCTACAACATTTCTAATAAGTATATGTGAATGACATGTTGTTGATCAGAAATGATGTAGAATTTCTGGAAAGCATAAAGGGTTGTTTGAAAGGAGTTTTTCAAAGGAAGACCTGGATAAAGCTGCTTACATATTGGGCATCAAGATCTATAGAGATAGATCAAGATGCCTGATGATACTTTCAAAGAACGCACACCTTGACATGATTTTGAAAGAGTTCAAAATAGATCAGCAAAGAAGGAGTTCTTGGCTGTGTTACAAGGTGTGAGTATTGAGTAAGACTCAAGACCTGACCACAGCAGAAGAGAGAGAAAGGACGAAGGTCGTCCCCTATGCTTTAGACGTAGGCTCTACAGTATGCTATGCTGTGTACCGCACATGAAGTGTGCCTTGCTATGAGTTAGTCAAGGGGTACAATAGTGATCCGAGAATGGATCACATGACAGCGGTCGAACTTATCCTTAGTACCTAGTGGACTAAGGAATTTTCTCGATTATGGAGGTGAAAAGGAGTTCGTCGTAAAGGGTTACGTCGATGCGAACTTTGACACTAATCCGGATGACTCTGAGTAGTAAACCGGATTCGTATAGTAGAGCAGTTATTTGAAATGGCTCCAAGTAGCGCGTGGTAGCATCCACAAGATGACATAATATTCGTAAAGCACACACGGATCTGAAAGGTTCAGACCCGTTGACTAATAACCTCTCTCACAAGCATAACATGATCAAACCAGAACTCATTGAGTGTTAATCACATAGTGATGTGAACTAGGTTGTTGACTCTAGTAAACTCTTTAGATGTTGGTCACATGGTGATGTGACCTGTGAGTGTTAATCACATGGTGATGTGAACTAGATTACTGACTCTAGTGCAAGTGGGAGACTGTTGAAAATATGCCCTAGAGGCAATAATAAATTGGTTATTATTATATTTCCTTGTTCATGATAATCGTTTATTATCCATGCTAGAATTGTATTGATAGGAAACTCAGATACATGTGTGGATACATAGACAACACCATGTCCCTAGTAAGTCTCTAGTTGACTAGCTCGTTGATCAATAGATGGTTACGGTTTCCTGACCATGGACATTGGATGTCGTTGATAACGGGATCACATCATTAGGAGAATGATGTGATGGACAAGACCCAATCCTAAGCCTAGCACAAGATCGTGTAGTTCGTTTGCTAGGAGCTTTTCTAATGTCAAGTATCATTTCCTTAGACCATGAGATTGTGCAACTCCTGGATACCGTAGGAATGCTTTGGGTGTACCAAACGTCACAACGTAACTGGGTGGCTATAAAGGTGCACTACAGGTATCTCCGAAAGTGTCTGTTGGGTTGGCACGAATCGAGACTGGGATTTGTCACTCCGTGTGAACGGAGAGGTATCTCTGGGCCCACTCGGTAGGACATCATCATAATGTGCACAATGTGACCAAGGAGTTGATCACGGGATGATGTGTTACGGAACGAGTAAAGAGACTTGCCGGTAACGAGATTGAACAAGGTATAGGGATACCGACGATCGAATCTCGGGCAAGTAACATACCGATTGACAAAGGGAATTGGATACGGGATTGATTGAATCCCCGACATCGTGGTTCATCCGATGAGATCATCGTGGAACATGTGGGAGCCAACATGGGTATCCAGATCCCGCTGTTGGTTATTGACTGGAGAACGTCTCGGTCATGTCTGCATGGTTCCCGAACCCGTAGGGTCTACACACTTAAGGTTCGATGACGGTAGGGTTATAGGGAATAGATATACGTGGTTACCGAATGTTGTTCGGAGTCCCGGATGAGATCCCGGACGTCACGAGGAGTTCCGGAATGGTCCGGAGGTAAAGATTTATATATGGGAAGTCTCGTTTTGGCCACCGGAAGAGTTTCGGGCGTCACCGGTAATGTACCGGGACCACCGAAGGGTTCCGGGGGTCCACCGGGAGGGGCCACCAGCCCCGGAGGGCCCTATGGGCTGTATGTGGAGAGGGACCATCCCCTTAGTGGGCTGGGCGCCTTCCCTCCCAGGGCCTATGTGCCTGGGGGTTTGGGGGAACCCTAAGGGGAGGCGCCCCCCTTGCCTTGGGGGGCAAGGCAACCCCCCTGGCCGCCGCCCCCTCTCCCTTGCCCCTATATATATGTGGGGGGTGAGAGGGCAGCCGCACCCGAGTTCTGGCGCAGCCCTCCCCCTCTTCCATGTCCTCCTCCTCTCCCGCGGTGCTTGGCGAAGCCCTGCAGGATTGCCACGCTCCTCCATCACCACCACGCCGTCGTGCTGCTGCTGGACGGAGTCTTCCCCAACCTCTCCCTCTCTCCTTGCTGGATCAAGGCGTGGGAGACGTCACCGGGCTGCACGTGTGTTGAACGCGGAGGCGCCGTGGTTCGGCGCTTAGATCGGAATCAACCGCGATCTGAATCGCTACGAGTACGACTCCTTCATCCGCGTTCTTGCAACGCTTCCGCATCGCGATCTACAATGGTATGTAGATGCACTCCCCTTCCCCTCGTTGCTAGATTACTCCATAGATTGATCTTGGTGATGCGTAGAAAATATTGAATTTCTGCTACGTTCCCCAACACGAGGATGATACGTCTCCATTGTATCTATAATTTTTGATTGTTTCATGCCAATATTCTACAACTTTCGTATATTTTTGGCAACTTTTTATATTATTTTTGGGACTAACATATTGATCCAGTGTCCAATGCCAGTTCCTGTTTGTTGCATGTTTTTTTGTTTCGCAGAATATCCATACCAAACGAAGTCCAAACGCGATAAAAACTTACGGAGATTTTTTTAGAATATATGTGATTTCTGGGAATTGGAATCAACGCGAGATGATGCCCGAGGGGCCCACAAGCCACAGGGGCACGCCCTAGGAGGTAGGGCGCATCCTACACCCTTGTGGCCACCCCATAAGGCCGTTGGTGCCCTTCTTTCGCCGCAAGAAAGCTAATATCTGGATAAAAATCGTGTTAAAATTTCAGCCCAATCGGAGTTACGGATCTCCGGAAATTTAAGAAACGGTGAAAGGCCAGAATCTGGGAACGCAGAAACAGATGTTTTATATGTTTTGGATGTTTTATATTATCTGTTTTGGATGTTTTATATGTTAAAATTTCCATGCTATTATATTATCTGTTTTGGATGTTTTATATGCATTAATATGCTATTTTATATTGTTTTTGGGACTAACCTATTAACCTAGAGCCCAGTGCCAGTTTTTGTTTTTTTCCTTGTTATTGAGTTTCGCAGAAAAGGAATACCAAATGGAGTCCAAACGGAATAAAACTTCCGCGATGATTTTTCTTGGACCAGAAGACACCCCGGAGACTTGGAGTTCAAGTCAGAAGAGCCACGAGGTGGGGACAAGGGGGGAGGGCGCGCCCAGGGGGGTAGGGCGCGGCCCCCTGCCTTGTGGGCCCCACGTGACTCGACTGACCTACTTTTTCATCCTATATATTCATATATATTCCAAACCCTTAGAAGCATCCACGAAAACACTTTTCCACCGCCGCAACCTTCTGTTCCCGTGAGATCCTATCTAGGGGCCTTTTTCGGCATCTTGCCAGAGGGGGATTCGATCACGGAGGGCTTCTACACCAACTCTATTGCCCTTCCGATGAAGCGTGAGTAGTTTACCTCAGACCTACGTGTCCATAGCTAGTAGCTAGATGTCTTCTTCTCTCTCTCTTTGATTCTCAATACCATGTTCTCCTCGATGTTCTTGGAGATCTATCCGATGTAATCTTCTTTTGCGGTGTGTTTGTCGAGATCTGATGAATCGTGGATTTATGATCAACTTATCTATGAATATTATTTGAATCTTCTCTGAATTCTTATATGCATGGTTTGATGTCTTTGTAATTCTCCTCAAACTATCGGTTTGGTTTGGCCAACTAGATTGGTTTTTCTTGCAATGGGAGAAGATCTTAGCTTTGGGTTCAATCTTGCGTTGTCCTTTCCCAGTGACAGTAGGGGCAGCAAGGCACATATTGTATTGTTGCCATAGAGGATAAAAAGATAAGGTTTACATCATATTACTTGAGTTTATTCCTCTACATCATGTCATCTTACTTAATACGTTACTCTATTCTTCATGAACTTAATACTCTAGATGCAGGCAGGAGTCAGTCGATGTGTGGAGTAATAGTAGTAGATGCAGAATCGTTTCGGTCTACTTGACACGGACGTGATGCCTATATTTCATAATCATTGCCTTAGATGTTGTCCTAACTTTGCGCTTTTCTATGAATTGCTCGATAGTAATTTGTTCACCCACCGTATTATTTGCTATCTTCAGAGAAGCCTCTAATGAAACCTATGGCCCCTGGGTCTATTTTCCATCATATAAGTTTCCGTTCTACTATTTTGCAATCTTTTACTTTCCATTCCATAAACCAATAAACCCAAAAATATTTACTTTATCGTTTGTTTAGTTTCATCTATCTCTATCAGATCTCACTTTTGCAAGTAATCGTGAAGGGATTGACAACCCCTTTATCGCGTCGGGTGCAAGTTGTTTGATTGTTTGTGCAGGTATTGATGATTTGTGCATTGTCTCCTACTGGATTGATACCTTGGTTCTCTAACCGAGGGAAATGCCTATCTCTACTTTGCTGCATCATCCTTTCCTCTTCAGGGGAAAAACCAACGCAAGCTCAAGAAGTAGCAGAAAGAATTTCTGGCGCCGTTGCCGGGGAGATCTACGCCAAGTCAAGACATACCAAGTACCAATCATAAATTCTCATCTCTTGCATTACATTATTCGCCATTTTCCCCTCGTTTTCCTCTCCCCCACTTCTAAAACGATTTTTGAGAAGATTTGCCCTTTTCTTCGCCCATCTTTCGTTCGTCTTCTTCGTTTGCTTTTCGTGTGCCCGTTTGTTGGTGTGTCTGCTTGCCTTTATGGCTCAACCAAAAAACGTTGATCCTCACTTTAGGAGGTTGGAAGAAATTGAAAATAATGTTAGGAGCTTCATGTCTTTACAATTTAAGCATAATAGTTTCTTTAGAAACGAGATTAAGGAGTTGAAAAGTTTTATGGAGCACATGAATAATTTACAGAGGGAGTAGTTTACATCAGCCTCCGATAGGCAAGCAAGCACGTTAGTTATAGTAGTAGTGGAGATGATTGACCGTTAATTCCGTGCGTGTGTACGGACGTGCAAACGGAAGCAACGTATGATGATGTCCCGACACACGGCGTCAGCGAAACCACTGCATCTTCAGATCGCTTGTGAGGTAACTGGCAACGTTAGTCAAGCCAAATCTTTGAGAAATGGCTACCTTTAGCTTAGCATTTGAGATGGGGAAATCAACAGTTTAATAATTTGATGATAATAATGGAAGCAAGGGCGCGTAGGTGTCACTGTCAGCGGTGTGGGAACTCTTGTGGCTTGTGGGTGTCTCTCGCTTTTGGAAAGGAAGCGTTTTTGGCCGGCTACTATAATAAGCTGCTTAGGTGCTTTGTTATGCTAGCTAGCTTTGCATCGTCGTAAATTACTACGTCGTCTCGTGGCGAAGGTAAGATGGCGACGCACCCACCCACCATTCCAAGAGGTTTTCTCTGACAGGACCAGTTCGCGCGTACTACGTCCGTTTCTATTATTAATTTCCAACCATAACGGGGAATCTGACAACACAGAGAGTACTGTGTATATCTTTGGAAAGAGCGGAAAATTTCAAAGTAGTAGTAGTACCTTGGAAACTGAAGACGCTGTTCACTTTTCTTATCGTCTAGCTAGGGTCTTCAAGACGTACGCTTGAGCAGAAATTGTTGAAAAACTCAAATACTATTTCTTTGACGGTGTTGAAAAGCTCAACTCTACATTGCGATTGCTATGCACTTGATTAACTCCTGTGACACGACCCCTTCACTTTCCTTGGAGTACTAGCTAGCTATAGCTCCGTAGGATGAAACCAGGATTTGAGTTGACCAACTAGTCGCGCGTTTTTCCTGACTGCACACATGCCGTTTGTCAAAGGGCAGTCGCTGCGGAGGGCCAGACGAAAAGCTAGCGCAGAACCTTCTTCGCGTCTATCGATCGGCATGCGTGTTGTCCGAGACAACGGTATTGGAGTAGCGAGCAGTAAAACGGAGATGGATTACGCACGTTTGTATTGGAGATTCTTCCTCGAGCTTTGCAGCAGGCAAGGTGCATTCCGATTTTTGGACACTTGCTGCATCCCTTTTCTTGCTGCATTAGCTTAACCGTTCGCTTCTTTCCATTGCTTCAACGCTTGTTTCAAGCAATAGTCAAGAGTTATTAAAGTAGTTTGTCCTATTCAAAGCTATAATCAGTGACTAATATGCACACAACAATAAAGACTGTTGTTGTTTCTAGTGAGAAATCGAGTACTGTTTTTACACAGCTATAGCGTCTGAGAATTTTACAGAAAAGCAAGGTTCAAAGCCCACGGAGCGGTAGGTCGACATTCCTTCTTCTTTCCAAGCTTCTGGTGGTATCTATACCTTTCGAGACCAAGCCCTGCTACAATTTATTGCTGGAAGAGACTGCTAGATTTCTTTTTCATAGTTCGCTTCAGGGTTGTAGATAATGCTCTATTAAAGAGGGCCAGCGTACGTGCTTGAAAGCGTTAGTCAACTAGCTACTTGTCCTTGCTTTTCTCTAGTGTGCCCCTTCATTCAATCTCTAACTCAATGTCTACCCACGTACCTTTCCTTTCTGAATCAGGAATAGCCGACTCAGGGTAAATGCTTTTCCCAGCTCAAAGGCGATGACTAGTAGATCCGGGGGTACCTAGAAAGCGAACAAATGTTCCCATGGTCATGATTGTTGACTAAACAGCCCTTTCTTCGATTCCCCATGCCGACTTTGAACGAACTCATGCTTGAATGAGAACAAGCAATTTGTGACTTTGGTCCATAAATTATAAGATCATGAACAACCGATTATGCAACATCTCTCTTAGCTTATAGAAAGAGCGGAAATACTACAACCGATATTGCGACATCTAATCCAAACAGCGTATCAGCGACAACCCTATTCTTTCTTTCCTTCCTTGCTTATTTATTCTATTATTCAGCTTGCTGTTGCAAATAAGTGAAGTAGTTTGAAGTTCTCTCATATGCATTTGCATTTCATTTAGTGTTGAATATCCAAGAAAAATGAAGGCTGGCAATGCGCCCTCCCTTCTGCTACCAATCAAAGCGTGGAACTAAATCTCCTATTTTTCCAAGTGAAAGCCGGGCTGACGAATAACCAACCCGCAATGAATAAGGAAGGTATAGTAATGCTATGAATAACCCAGTATCGAATACTGGTAATAATATAAGCAGAAGAGCGTTCTCCCGTGCTTCCAGACATGCTGAGCTCTACCAATTTTTGTACATTCAAAAAGGGGAATTGATTCCTTCTCTAGATAGGGCGGGAAAACTAGACTATATAAGAGTTGATACATAAACGCACATATAGTAAGTATTTTGATCTTCTTGCGAGACTGTTCTTTTCGCTGGAGAAAGAGAACACTTCTTTTCACAGGATTTCTATAAGAATCAATAGGGGCTGCGTATTGGTTACCAGCTATCGGAACACAGTATACGCCTTTGTCTCGCTTTCCTTCGTGGCAACCTCTCTACATCTGCGGGCCGGTAGGCCAGCCAACTAACTCTTCAAATGAAGAACTGATTACTCCACATCTATGGACCTATCATTCCCCGCCCTTGCCCATTATTTCTTTTTGTATCACGCTAGGACTTTGCCTCTTTTTTTGAGGAAAAATATGGAAGTAGAATCTCCTCTCTTTTAGAGGCGTCTTCCAAATCCAATTTAGGATCGAGGTCTTTCATAGAGCCGCTGCTCTTTCCATTAAATTCTAGGATCTCTTCGATCCTATGCGCAAAAGCAAGGTGTGAGCCCGCGACCCATCGATCGCTCTCAGAGTCAATCGGCCCAAACCGGGTTATGAGCTCAACGAAAAAAAAGTATTTTTAGAAATTGCCTGCAAAACCGCCTTGCGAGCGTTAGCTTCAGCGTCAGCGCCATCTCCCGATGGATATTTTTTGCGCATCTCCAATAGCGCCTTGGCCCTATTTTCTTCTTCGTCTATTGGGGAAGAAGAAGAGGTGGAGTAGCAGGCAGATCTCATCCCTCCTGCGGACTTCCCCGTACTCAAAGTGACTCTGAGAGATTGCGCTTCTCTACTAATCGCATTCTGTTCAAGAATCACTGTTTTCATGATCGAATGACGAAATAGATATACGAACTGTATAGGATCATTCGCTGGGATGGGATAAGTGATTCTTTTATAGGATTCCCATGGGATCATAGAATCAACTAAGGATGGAATAGGGTCTTTGTGATCGATCAGCTTCGAGTATGACCGAAGACTTTCTATCTGCATTAAGAATAACCACACAATCAGGTTGTTGGTTCAACCCAAAATTGATCTTCTTCTTTCTTGAACGGATTTTTTTTATTTGCAAAAGAATTGGTCAAAAACGCCCCGATCTTCCATTGAGAATCATCGAAACAATGAGAATTCACATTTCTTAAATAGCTCGCCATTTCTTCCGTTATCTCATAAATAAATAAATGATTGGTCTTTAAAAAGAAGGAACGGCCTTTTTGACCACTGGGAGATCCTATAAAATGAAGAGCGTTTCGTAAGCAAATCAGTGTCTTGTCTGAATCGAGAATAACAATTCCATTTCTTGAACCACGGATATAGACTTTGAAATGGTGATCAGCTACCCGACGGCCGAGATGTGCATTCGTACAAAGTAATTTAGTACAGACTATCGAAAGCATTGTCATTTTGCGATTTGAGTTCCGGAGATACATGTGGTAAGTTATGGGTAATGCGGGGGAACTTTAAGACGAGATAGAATACCTAATATGGGAGTGGTTTAAGTGAGAGAATAGCTCCCTTACCAAACCGGGGTGCCCGGGGCACCTCGTCTTGTCATTTTGTTGCTCATTCCCCTTAGGCCAAAGTGTTTGGCCTTTACTTCGGAGCGCCCGCTCACGCTTCCCTGACCTATCGCGTGGTAAAGAGAAGAGAGTACGAAAGAATTGTAAACAGAGCAGACCGCAGAAAGATTCTAAATATGACAAGTCCCCCATGGATTCGATAATAAGGAAATGAAGAACGGGAACGAAACGAAATAAAGCATTTCTAGCGGATGAGCTTCTCTCCATTTTGTCTGGTAATAGAATAGGGCAGCTTGCTTTGACCAACACTCCACTTTTTGCTCTGTCCATGGAGCGTATGAATTTCCTTAAATGTAGATAGAACAAAAAAGGGAATAAAGGGATAGGAATAGGAATTATAGTACCATTGGAAGAAGAGGCACCAGTGGGAACATCTCCAATGACGAACCATTTCAATAGTACGGGTGCTGCCGTGCCACGGGGCACGACCATGGAAGTAATGAAAAAGAAGAAGTTCTGTAGTTGGACCATCTGCTCTATCCGTTCGATTTGAGCTTCTCCAGAGAAGATGAGATGCTAAAAATGAAAGTGTTCGCAACGCATACCGAAAAAGAGTACCTATGTTGCCGACCATTAATGACTAGTTCGAAGACTAGGAGCAGGGGCACGTGCCAAGAAAGATTTGTTACTTTCCCTATGGTTTTCGAACGTTTTCAATAAAACCTTCTCGTAGAAGTATTTTCACAAAGTTTTCGGTAATATTAGTAGATGCTATTCGAACCCTTCCTTTTATTAAGATTCTAATTCTAATTCTTATTATTATCTAATTATTCTTTTTTTTCATGTATATGCGTCAGACACAATCTACTAATTGATCTATATTCTGATACCCTACTATATCATAGTCTCTACTACTAGTATTTTTAATACCTCAGGAGCTCATGAGACTCTTTTAGTGAAATTCATAAGTCTCAATTCCCGAGCGATCGCACCAAAAACTCGAGTTCCTTTTGGATTTCCTTCTTGATCAATGACAACCGTCATCATATCGTATTATCATACCGTTGTCACATTTGAGTTCTTTACATGTACGTACAATTACAGCTCGTCTTTCTTCTGTCCGATCTTTCTAGAGGCATTTTGGGCACTGCTTCTTTGATTACAGCAACAATAACGTCACCAATATGAGCATATCAGTGATTACCAGCTCCTAAGATTCGAATACATATCAATTCGATAGCCCCACTCCGTTGTTATCCGCTACATTCAAAAGGGTCTGAGTGAGATGGATCTTGGAAGTCTGGTTTTTGATTGGATAGTGATCTCGGGCACGAGTGGTTGATCTTCGCGGGCCGTGAATGGCCATGGAAAGGAGTATTGATGTCAATATGTTCGATGGAGAAGATTGGACGATGAAAGACGGATCCTTTGTGGTTTGAATAATAGGCTTTGGTCTCGATATTGGGCTTTCTCATATTCAATCAGAAGAGTTTAGGTAAGACTTTCAAAGAAACTCTCGACGGGAGAATCGAGTCTATTCAGGAAGAATTGCTGCAATTCTTCAATCCTAACGAAGTAATTACGGAGGAATCCAATGAACAACAACGATTACTTAGGATCAGCTTGCGAATTTGCAGCACCGTAGTAGAATCATTACCAACGTCACGTTGTGCGCCTAAGTGCGAAAAGACAGTGCAATCTTTGTTATGCCGAAACCTAAATGTAAAGTCAGCAACACTTCTAAATGCCACTTCTTCCCGCCGCATCCGTCTTCAGGACGATATAGTCACAGGTTTTCACTTTTCAGTGAGTGAAAGATTTGTATCCGGGTCTACGTTCAAAGCTTCTACCATAGACCTAATTCGAGAAGGCTTGATAGTCCTAAGAAAGGTGAGGGTGGGGGGTTCTATTTAGGAAGAATAAGAAGAATCTCATTCATGTGTTCATGCTAACAGAAGAGCGGATCCAATACACATAAGACTTCTTTTCAGGAAATTCCTAATGTAAATGATGAATTTGGGATGTCATGCCCCACAAGTTAGTTGCCCAAGCGCTTCCTAGGAGGGCAGTCTACCACAAGATAGAGTTTGAGCCTGGAGCCAAAGCCCCAACCCCTCCATTTTAGGTTTTTATCTGGAAAGAATTTCAGGAAGTCATATCGGCCAGATAAGCCTCTGACGGCTCCATATTGATTTTTCCCCAGTTTTCTTTCAGAAGAAGCGGGAGCCATTTTGCATTAAAACTCGGTATCAGCAGAGTCATCTCCTCAGAAAGACTTCTTTCTTATTTATACAAGATTTCAGAGAACATAGTGAAGCCCTCAAAGCGCTAACAAAGTCGTAAGTTGAGAAGTTTTCCAAAAAGATACCTCGTTTTTCCATTAAGTGTGCGTTGTCTGATGAAGAATAACGGGGGAGCCAACTCAATAACCCAGCAGAGGAATCGTCCGGACTTGAAACAGCGGATGCAACCTTGCATTTCGTTCTTTTGTTCTTTACTCTATTTTCGCTTTGGCACTCACTTCCTTTGGAATAAGGGCATTTTTCTTCTCTACTCGTTCCGTTGACCATCAAACAGTTTCTTAATTATGTTATGTCAAATGATGGGAAAAAGGAAGGAGTAATCAAAAAAGACTAGAACTACCCTATCCGTTGAAATACGATATGAAGGAAACAAACTTCAATCCCACATTCTTATTGTTTGTTCTTCTGATCCCCTTGTTTTTCACTCGCTTAATTCGGAAGAGGAAAACGACAGCAGCTAAAGTGAGAAATAAACAACTGCTCGGAAAGCTTCGGTTTGAGCGTTGGTTTTGATGACAGTGAAGAAAGCTCGCCCAAAAGACGTACGTGGAACCAATGATACCAAAAAAATCGAATATGAGGAGAACTGGGTGCATTGGTAAACGGCTCTGCCATAGCTTGTACGACTTCTGATCCTATTAATGGCGCTCTCCGAATAAATAATTAGATACAGGCGGACTACATACACGTGCTCTCCGAGTAGGGAAGGTGAGAAATCTACGGTCTTCCATCCACGGATGTGACAAATCCAATCCAATTTGGTCTTGTCCCGTGGCTCGGACCCGGTCGCGTAAATACAACTACCACTATGACGGGATACTCTAGTTATTTACTCTGTTTCAATCCCTATTTGGCCATTCAACAGTAGCGTACGGCCTTTGGAAAGCATCTCTTCCTAGAGGGGACTCCCGCTTGTGATCTTCTTCCTTGGGTCGGAGAAAATAGAACTTACCAATTGGAAATGGAAATGCTGAATGAATTGAACCAAACTACGGAAACTGTGGTTGAGCTTGCCTGTCATCAACGAAGGACGGTTGTGAAGTTGGTGGAAGAAAGCAAACCAATGAATGCAACTAGTCACCCCGAAAGGCGAGCCCATGTCTTTTGAGAAACTGACACAACCTGTTGTGTTGACTTATCTTATACTAAGGGTCCGTCCCAGCCAACAAGGGATTTCTCATAATTCTAGGATGAAACAGCATCATATCTCAGCTTGATTATGAGAGAGATTGAAGTGAAAGAACCCGGTTTCAGAGCGTGGAAACGGAAAAGAATGAGGTGAAAGGGCCGACCCATGCGGCCCACTTAGAATGTGCTTTGACTTCCCCAAGTTGTACAATAGCACTATTTTCTGGACCCAAGTTCGAAAGGATTAGGGCACTGGATTGAAGAATAGCTCAGTTCGAAAGGATTAGGGCACTATTTTCAGGACCCAAGTTCGAGGGATGAGTGGAGCTTCTGTATGACATGTACTGGTGTTTCATTAGTCCCTTGATCGGGTACCCGAAGCTCGCTTTGAGGAAGCAGTGCCATTTGGTTCTTCCTTCTTTCACGTCCATCCGCGAATGATTTGAGAATTCTTTTCATCACTGTTTGGATCGCAGACTTGACCGTTGTCTATAGAAAGAAAGTGCTCACTCGTTTTCTGTTTGTTTTCATGTGCGCATACACTCAGCCTAATTTAGTAAGTGTGAAGTGGAAGGGCGAGTACGGGTGAAAGCCCACTACCTTCCGGATAAAAGATATGCTCGATTTATAGATAGCTTTGCTTCACTATATAGCGTGGGACGAATTGATAAGCTCTGAATGCAGGAAGGGAAACCTTAGAGCTTTCTTCCCTTATGTTCCCAAGTAGACCATATGATTCTCATTATTCTATTTCTCTGTCTTTCCAACCAGCATTCCCGCTTATTCTGATTGGAGTGATGTGTGGTATCGGGGATAATGCAATTGATGGTGCTTGTGGCCCCACGGAATGACCGTATAAAAGGAAATAGGCAGCAAGGGAGTTGGGTAGACTAAAGATACTGCCTTTAGCCCTCTGCGGCCTTTTTTTTAAGTCGAGTCGTAAGGAAAGATCGATAGGATTTGGTCCATTGGGTGTCCTTCCAGACAGAGAAGCGAGAACCCTTTCTGCTTTGACCGCTTGCCCTCCTGGCACAGATGTGGGAAAAGGTCTCAGTTGCGGAATCAAATATGAATGAAGTTAGAACAATCAGCGTAAGCTCTTTCTCTAGGGCCACTATCAATAATGACAAGAACTCTTACCAACTAGCTTAACGCATCCGGTCTCCTTCTCCTTCGTACCCCTAGCGGATATGAATAATAGGAAGAAACAGGTCCTTTCTAAAGGCGGGAATTAGACCAGAGTTTCGTGAGCCGGAGAAGATCGATAAAGCTTAGAACTTGCTCGTTTGCAGGAGGAGGCGGTGGTATGACTCCGTCCGTTGAACGAGCATTTCGTGCCACCTGTTCGGCATCCACATCCACTACCATTTTCTGATCCCAGTATCTATAGCAAAATCGCTATTTGCCTCACTCTATAGAAGGCCTCCCGTATGTAAGATCACCAACCAAGTTCCTTTCTTCTTTTGTTTGTGCCATCTTCACCAACTTCTACTTCTTGGCTGGTTTGATGCTTACAGGTCTTGCCTCTGCTGATACTGGTCATGGGGACAAGAACTCCATGGGAAGAGAGCAGATACCAATCCTAAACAACCCTTAGAATGGCCTCATCCAAACGGATGATTGTCATTGATAAGATGGGCAGGTGGTATGTTGATACTGATCCGCTTCCCCTGTAGTTGTTAGCTCGTTCTTGACAAATCCGATTGGGTCTTCATAATCTGGAGTAAAAGGATTCGAACCTCTGCATGCCGATACCAAAAACCGATGCCTTACCACTTGGCTATACTCCAAACAAACGGTAGGTTCCTGGAGAACCGTGGAAACTACTTAGTTCAAATCGAACTCAAAATCAATGCGCATTATCTACGCCTTTTTTTGATTCACCAAGACCCCTGATATATTACCCTGGATCGAGTCAGATTTGGGGCGACTGAACCCCCTTAAGCTGAAGCCTTAGTAGATGTCGACGGAAAGGTGAGAAGAGCTGATCGAACCTACCAAGCAACGGTTAGTTGTGCGGTAAACATACAGGCTGGTTTTGCCATTAGCGATGAATTGGATTTATTAGTAAGGGAATGAATGATGCGGACCGGAAAGAAGATGGATTTTGGAATAGAAAGAATTCCTCTTCTAGGTTTCTGCTTCAAGTAGTAAGCAAAGGATCCTACCTGCTAATGGTTGAAGACCTTGGCGGCCTCTAGTTCTTCTATCTAGTTTTTTAGCCTAGCGCGAACGAATAAGCTTAAACAAATGGTTTCTTTGGCAACGGTTTTTTCTAGTTGATTTGTCCTTATATATATTAGCCGTAGTGTAGTTTAATAAACTGCTCATAGCTCTTATCATTCCTTTATCCATGCATAGACTGGGAATATATTAGCTCTTAGCTCTGGCACATTCTTCTTCTTTATTTGCCGTTGCATTCAATAGCCTATTTGAAGTGAACAAAAGCTTTATTAGCTAGCTCTATGAAATACGTATATCTTCTTGGCTATCTAGGCTATCTCTACAGGCTTTTTCAACGTATAAGCAGACCTTTGTATACACCCTTGTAACTGAACTAGCTATTCACAAAGAAAGGTCTATACCGTACATATACCAACTACGCACCCCTTGTATACTTATTTTTCCTTCTCCCGTGCTTCAAGTTCTGCCCCGGCTCACTCCTCTTTCCAGCAATCTATGTGGGAAGCACTCGTTCAAAGTAAGTTGAGATTCAAAGCGTTCCCGTAAGCTAGTAAGTCAATCAAAGCTATACTCTATTTGTTAGTTTCAGGAAACTAGTACATATTTCAAATAATATATATATATATATTATTTGGTATTTACCAATTTTAGACTAAGCATAATTCATTTGGAAAGAAAAGGGAAATCCCCTGAAATAAAGGATTTTTACTACGTTACCCTCAAAAAGAAGAGGAAGACAAACTAGCCAAGAGACAGAAAAAGGTAGAGACCAATGCTACCTCTTGAGCACTCGTTGGTTTTCCCTTGAAGAGGAAAGGGTGATGCAGTAAAGCAGCGTAAGTATTTCCCTTAGTTTTTGAGAACCAAGGTATCAATCCTGTAGGAGGCCACACACGAGTCCCTCGCACCTACACAAACAAATAAATCCTCGCAACCAACGCGATAAAGAGGTTGTCAATCCCTTCACGGTCACTTACGAGAGTGAGATCTGATAGATATGATAAGACAATATTTTTGGTATTTTTATAATGAAGATGCAAAGTAAAATAAAAGGCAATGAAAATAGCTAAGTGTTGGAAGATTAATATGATGGTAAATAGACCCGGGGGCCATAGGTTTCACTAGTGGCTTCTCTCGAGAGCATAAGTATTACAGTGGGTAAACAAATTACTGTTGAGCAATTGATAGACTTGAGCATAGTTATGAGAATATCTAGGTATGATCATGTATATAGGCATCACGTTCGAGACAAGTAGACCGACTCCTGCCTGCATCTACTACTATTACTCCACACATCGACCGCTATCCAGCATGCATCTAGAGTATTAAGTTCAAAAGAACAAAGTAACACTTTAAGTAAGATGACATGATGTAGAGGGATAAACTCATGCAATATGATATAAACCCCATCTTGTTATCCTCGATGGCAACAATACAATACGTGCCTTGCTGCCCCTACTGTCACTGGAAAAGGACACCGCAAGATTGAACCCAAAGCTAAGCACTTCTCCCATTGCAAGAAAGATCAATCTAGTAGGCCAAACCAAACTGATAATTCAAAGAGACTTGCAAAGATAACCAATCATACATAAAAGAATTCAGAGAAGATTCAAATATTGTTCATAGATAAACTTGATCATAAACCTACAATTCATCGGTCTCAACAAACACACCGCAAAAGAAGATTACATTGAATAGATCTCCACAAGAGAGGGGGAGAACATTGTATTGAGATCGAAAAAGAGAGAAGAAGCCATCTAGCTAATAACTATGGACCCGAAGGTCTGAGGTAAACTACTCACACATCATCGGAGAGGCTATATATGGTGTTGATGTAGAAGCCCTTCGTGATCGATGCCCCCTCCGACGGAGCTCCGGAACAGGCCCCAAGATGGGATCTCACGAGCACAGAAGGTTGCGGCGGTGGAATTAGGTTTTTGGCTCCGTATCTGGTAGTTTGGGGGTATGTAGGTATATATAGGAGGAAGAAGTACGTCGGTGGAGCAACGTGGGGCCCACGAGGGTGGAGGGCGCGCCCAGGGGGGTAGGCGCGCCCCCCTACCTCATGCCTTCCTGGTTGATGTCTTGACGTAGGGTCCAAGTCCTCTGGATCACGTTCGTTCTGAAAATCACGTTCCCGAAGGTTTCATTCCGTTTGGACTCCGTTTGATATTCTTTTTCTGCGAAACTCTGAAATAGGCAAAAACAACAATTCTGGGCTGGGCCTCCGGTTAATAGGTTAGTCCCAAAAATAATATAGAAGTGTATAATAAAGCCCAATAATGTCCAAAACAGAATATAATATAGCATGGAGCAATCAAAAATTATAGATACGTTGGAGACGTATCAAGCATCCCCAAGCTTAATTCCTGCTTGTCCTCGAGTAGGTAAATGATAAAAACAGAATTTTTGATGTGGAATGCTACTTAGCATAATTTTCAATGTAATTCTTCTTATTGTGGCACCAATGTTCAGATTTAATATGATTCATGATAAAAGTTTAATGTTGACATAAAAACAATAATACTTCAAGCATGCTAACCAAGCAATTACGTCTTATCAAAATAACATAGCCAAAGCAAGTTATCCCTACAAGATCATATAGTCTGGCTATGCTCCATCTTCCCCACACAAAATATTCATATCATGTACAACCCCGGTATTAGCCAAGCAATTGGTTCATACTTTTTAACGCGCTTCAGCCTTTTCAACTCTTACGCAATACATGAGCGCAAGCCATGGATATATCACTATGGTGGAAATAGGTATAATGGTAGGGGTTATGTGGGAAGACAAAAAAGGAGAAAGTCTCACATCAACGAGGCTAATCAATGGGCTATGGAGATGCCCATCAATTGATGTCAATGCAAGGAGTAGGGATTGCCATGCAACGGATGCACTTAGAGCTATAAGTGTATGAAAGCTCAAACAAAAGAAACTAAGTGGGTGTGCATCCAACTTGCTTGCTCACGAAGACCTCGGGCACTTGAGGAAGCCCATCATTGGAATATACAAGCCAAGTTCTATAATGAAATTTCCCACTAGTATATGAAAGGACAAAACGAGAGACTCTCTATCATGAAGATTACGGTGCTACTTTGAAGCACAAGTGTGGTAAAAGGATAGTGACATTGTCCCTTCTCTCTTTTTCTCTCATTTTTTTGGACCTTTTCTCTTTTTTTATGGCCTCTTTTTTTTCGTCCGGAGTCTCATCCTGACTTGTGGGGGAATCATAGTCTCCATCATCCTTTCCTCACTTGGGACAATTCTCTAATAATGATGATCATCACACTTTTATTTACTTACAACTCATGAATTACAACTCAATACTTAGAACAAAATATGACTCTATGTGGATGCCTCCGGCGGTGTACCGGGATATGCAATGAATCAAGAGCGACATGTATGAAAGAATTATGAATGGTGGCTTTGCCACAAATACAATGTCAACTACATGATCATGCAAATCAATATGACAATGATGGAGCGTGTCATGATAAACGAAACGATGGAAAGTTGCATGGCAATATATCTCGGAATGGCCATGGAAATGCCATAATAGGTAGGTATGGTGGCTGTTTTGAGGAAGATATAAGGAGGTTTCTGTGTGATAGAACGTATCATATCACGGGGTTTGGATGCACTGGCGAAGTTTGCACCAACTCTCAAGGTGAGAAAGGGCAATGCACAGTACCGAAGAGGCTAGAAAATTGCGGAAAGGTAAGTGTGCGTACAATCCATGGACTCACATTAGTCATAAAAAACTCATATACTTATTGCAAAAATTTATTAGCCCTCGAAGCAAAGTACTACTACGCATGCTCCTAGGGGAAGGGTTGGTAGGAGTTAACCATCGCGCGATCCCGACCGCCACACAAAGGATGACAATCAATAAATACCTCATGCTCCGACTTTGTTACATAACGGTTCACCATACGTGCATGCTACGGGAATCACAAACTCCAACACAAGTATTTTTCAATTCCACAATTACTCAACTAGCACAACTATGATATTACCACCTTTATGTCTCAAAACAATTATCAAGCATCAAATTTATTATGATATTATAATTAAAGCAAATTGCCATGATATTTTAAGACTCTCAAAATAATATAAGTGAAGCATGAGAGATCAATAGTTTTTATAAAACAAATCCACCGCCGTGCTCTAAAAGATATAAGTGAAGCACTAGAGCAAAACTATATAACTCAAAAGATATAAGTGAAGCACATAGAGTATTCTAACAATTTCCGAATCATGTGTGTCTCTCTCAAAAAGGTGTGTACAGCAAGGATTATTGTGGCAAACTAACAAATAAATACTCAAATAATACAAGACGCTCCAAGCAAAACACATATCATGTGGTGAATAAAAATATAGCTCCAAGTAAAGTTACCGATGGAAGTAGACGAAAGAGGGGATGCCTTCCGGGGCATCCCCAAGCTTTGGCTTTTTGGTGTCCTTAGATTATCTTGGGGTGCAATGGGCATCCCCAAGCTTAGGCTCTTGCCACTCCTTGTTCCATAATCCATCAAATCTTTTACCCAAAACTTGAAAACTTCACAACACAAAACTTAACAGAAAATCTCATGAGCTCCGTTAGCGAAAGGAAACAAAACACCACTTCAAGGTACTGTAATGAACTCATTATTTATTTATATTGGTGTTAAACCTACTGTATTCCAACTTCTCTATGGTTTATAAACTATTTTACTAGCCATACATTCATCAAAATAAGCAAACAACACATGAAAAACAGAATCTGTCAAAAACAGAACAGTCTGTAGTAATCCGTAACTAACGCAAACTTCTGGAACTCCAAAAATTCAGACAAAATAGGACGACCTAGACAATTTGTTTATTGATCAGCATCAATTGAAATCAATATTTTATCACGTTCTGGTGATTTTTAACAATTATTTTCGTGAACAGAAAGTTTCTGGAATTTTCAGCAAGATCAAATAACTATCATCCAAGAAGATCCTATAGGTTAAACTTGGCACAAACACTAACTAAAACATAAAAATACATCTAACCAGAGGCTAGATCAAATATTTATTCCTAAACAGAAGAAAAAAGAAAAAAAACTAAAAATAAAATTGGGTTGCCTCCCAACAAGCGCTATCGTTTAACGCCCCTAGCTAGGCATAATAGCAGGATAGATCTAGGTATTGCCATCTTTGGTGAGCAAATTCTTAATGGAGTTATGCTTGGTGATCCTTTGACCTAAAGCATCCAGCCGCTTATTGCAAAGCGTAATCAGATTATTCATGCGGCTGATATTCCCACCAATACTTTTAAGAGGTTCAACAATTTGTTGTAATTCACATAATTTCTCTAGAATTTGAGCCTCTTCTTGGGTAAGGGATGATCCTTTTTGTAGGGGGAGTACTCCCACTATCCCCTCTATAATTTCATAAGTGAAGTCAGGATCAATATCAATAAAACTACCTTTGGCGGAAAAATCGAGGAGTTGTCTATGGGGCAAGGTTAGCCCAACATAAAAATTTCGAAGCAAGATTTTGAAATCTCCCTCTATATTGCAACTACGATAAGATTCGAGCATCCTAAACCAAGCATCTTTTAAATTTTCCCCTTGTCTTTGCTTGAAGTGGAGGACTTCAAAGTCGGGAGACGAAGGGATGAAGACCGAGCTAGCCATAACGACAAGCAAGCGAAAAAGAGGCGAACGGAAAAGAGAGGGCGAATAAAACGGCAAGGGTGAAGTGGGGGAGAGGAAAATGAGAGGCAAATGGCAAATAATGTAATGCGGGAGATAAGGGTTTGTGATGGGTACTTGGTATGTTGACTTTTGCGTAGATTCCCCGGCAACGGCGCCAGAAATCCTTCTTGCTACCTCTTGAGCACTGCGTTGGTTTTCCCTTGAAGAGGAAAGGGTGATGCAGTAAAGCAGCGTAAGTATTTCCCTCAGTTTTTGAGAACCAAGGTATCAATCCAGTAGGAGGCCATGCACGAGTCCCTCGCACCTACACAAACAAATAAATCCTCGCAACCAACGCAATAAAGGGGTTGTCAATCCCTTCACGGTCACTTACGAGAGTGAGATCTGATAGATATGATAAGATAATATTTTTGGTATTCTTATAATAAAGATGCAAAGTAAAATAAAAGGCAATGAAAATAACTAAGTGTTGGAAGATTAATATGATGGAAAATAGACCCGGGGGCCATAGGTTTCACTAGTGGCTTCTCTCGAGAGCATAAGTATTACGGTGGGTAAACAAGTTACTGTTGAGCAATTGATAGAATTGAGCATAGTTATGAGAATATCTAGGTATGATCATGTATATAGGCATCACGTCTGAGACAAGTAGATCGACTCCTGCCTGGATCTATTACTATTACTCCACACATCGACCGCTATCCAGCATGCATCTAGAGTATTAAGTTCAAAAGAACAAAGTAACACTTTAAGTAAGATGACATGATGTAGAGGGATAAACTCATGCAATATGATATAAACCCCATCTTGTTATCCTCGATGGCAACAATACAATACGTGCCTTGCTGCCCCTACTGTCACTGGGAAAGGACACCGCAAGATTGAACCCAAAGCTAAGCACTTCTCCCATTGCAAGAAAGATCAATCTAGTAGGTCAAACCAAACTGATAATTCGAAGAGACTTGCAAAGATAACCAATCATACATAAACGAATTCAGAGAAGATTCAAATATTATTCATAGATAAACTTGAGCATAAACCCACAATTCATCGGTCTCAACAAACATACCGCAAAAGAAGATTACATCGAGTAGATCTCCACAAGAGAGGGGGAGAACATTGTATTGAGATCCAAAAAGAGAGAAGAAGCCATCTAGCTAATAACTATGGACCCGAAGGTCTGAGGTAAACTACTCACACCTCATCGGAGAGGCTATGGTGTTGATGTAGAAGCCCTCCGTGATCAATGCCCCCTCCGACGGAGCTCCGGAAAAGGCCCCAAGATGGGATCTCACGGGTACAGAAGGTTGCGGTGGTGGAATTAGGTTTTTGGCTCCGTATCTGGTAGTTTGGGGTACGTAGGTATATATAGGAGGAAGAAGTACGTCGGTGGAGCAACATGGGGCCCACGAGGGTGGAGGGCGCGCCCAGGGGGTAGGCGCGCCCCCCTACGTCGTGCCTTCCTGGTTGATGTCTTGACGAGTCCTCTGGATCACGTTCGTTCCGAAAATCATGTTCCCGAAGGTTTCATTCCGTTTGGACTCCGTTTGATATTCTTTTTCTGCGAAACTCTGAAATAGGCAAAAAAAACAGCAATTCTGGGTTGGGCCTCCGGTTAATAGGTTAGTCCCAAAAATAATATAAAAGTGTATAATAAAGCCCAATAATGTCCAAAACAGAATATAATATAGCATGGAGCAATAAAAAATTATAGACACGTTGGAGACGTATCAACCAACCACCGAAACAAGGGAGTAAGGGCTAGGGGGATATGGGCCAAGAAAGGTCCGATGTATCGGTCAGCTATACCTAATCCTTCACTCAAACAACCACACGGTATGGCTCCCTTATTTCAAACCAAGCTGTAGACCGAGTAGGAAACAACTAAAGGTTCCGGTCCAAAGGTAAGAAGATCTGTTGGTTGGAAATCCGTATCAATAGTTACTGGTTCTCCCGTTCTTGGTACTGCATCATGTGACTCTAAAGCCCCAACTAGGCTAGATCGAGATCTTGGTCCTTGCTAGGCTTACTCGCGTAAATAACCCCCATGTCTTAGGTGTTCTCGGGGGTAAGCGAGTCAGTACAATCGGTTGCACAACCGTCCAGTCCATATCATAATTTTCATAATCAATCATATCAGTAGGTGGCATACTTGCCTGCTCAAGTCCATCTACTATGCATGTGGTCTTGGACTAAGCCATCCCCAAACACTGAACCAGATCTTGAAAACGGGACTGAACTGAATCCGACTTCTTGGTAGCCCAGTGGCTTTTGGTCCCCATCGGAAAGTGTTAAATGGATTGCTCCTTGCCCAACGACAAAAAGAAAGAAATTTAGGAGAGGATTGATAGGTTTAAGCATTCAGGGTTGGTCGCTCTTATGGATACCTGTGAGCTAGAGTCGGGAATCGAAGAGGAGACAACGGAAGTCGTACAGATCTAGTTGGGAATGCTGTTCATGCAGTGGAGAGCGTAAATGACCGGCCCTTGAGGCGCAAGTAGACTTATCATATAGAAAGGAAAGAGATAAGCGGAGGGAGGATGGTTTGATGATAGCCAAGATCTCCATCTCATTTGTCACTCTCGTATTCTTAATAGGATTCGGCAAGCAGATACAACCACTAGGCCATTGCCATTCGACTAGTCTATCAGAGTATCCTACGAAGTCAGGTCCAGTAGGCGCAGGATGCGCTAAGCCATTCGATCTTCCTGCTGGTGGTCCACCATAGAGCTCCTATGTAGCCATTTTTTTTCTCGCTTAACTAATTTGTATGAGGCGATACAGCTGAGATCAGCCAACGGTTCGAGCACTTAGCACAATGTGCCACTTAACCGGACGAGTGCAAGACCGGGTCTACCTACCATATGACATTTATGAAAAACGAACGTTGTATTAAGGGGTTTCTACCAGTTAGTAACAAAGCCGGCAGTATCCTTGAATTCAGGGGTCAGCTACGGGAGGTATGTCTCCATGTGTGCCGAAGAAGCGTCTATCATTATACGTTGTTGATCCAATCAAAAACTTCTTCGTTTAGTTGGCAGAACCCACGCCAATATCATATTGACTCTCTCTCGTCCAATAAGAGTTTCCGAGAGTTACTTTATTCAAATTCTCTCCTTTCCAAAGCTCCACAAGGAAAAAAGAGTAATAGGACAACAACATTGCTTTCATTTATTTTGAGTTCTTTCTTTAGAGTGATAGCAGTTGTTGTAAGCAAACTCGGCTAATGTATCTCTATGCCTATTTAGTAGGCCTGCTCATTGATGCTCTTCGGGCCGATTGTATGGGATGTGTTCTGGTGTACAGTGGGAGATGCAAGGATATCGATTGAAGTTTGATTTGTTGGCCATGGAGTTGGGAGCATATGATGTAGTCCTAGGAGTAGACTAGATGAGGAAATTCCCTATTATTTCAATAAGTCTTTCCGTTGGTTGTAACTAATCACGTACCTGCTACTGCGGAATTCCTTTTACCTAAACAGGATTGCAGTAATGATAAACAACGTTGGGCCTGCCTGCTTGTTCAGCACCACCCATTCCCATGGGAATATATGGGTTTTTCGGTCCAGTGGGAGGATCATTTTCCTTGGAAGGTAATTTTCCCAACCAATAAGTATTGGGCTCCCAAGTAAACAAAGCGAAGGATCAAGTAACCAACATGTTGCGGAGCAGCCAAGTAAACCCAGAAATGACTCAAGTAATCCAAGGGCAGAGCAACGTAATCCAACGGAGGGGCTACGTGATCCAACAGAAGAGCTACGTAAACAAGGAACACATGAACCTGATAAGGATCCACTCCACCTGCCAAGTGGACCAATCACAAGAGCTCAGGCCGAGAAATTCAATGAAGTAATCCATATGCTGATTCAGCAAGCCAAGCATTGGAGTTGGTATTCCAAGTTTCTTGGATAACCTAGTTGTCTGAAACTCGCCAATGGGATTCTGTGTAATCCTCCGGTCTACATGGTGTAGGTAAAGGGCAAAAAAAAGTCACTAATTAGTGGCACTGAAGTATGCACCCGGCGTGTAAACTTCTTCTTTTTTATTTACCAATGTCGCTATCCGACTGATCATCCTTTGAGACCACGGAGAACATCAGAGAGAAAGATACGTCAACTAAAAAAAATTGACACCCTGACTTATATGAGTCGGCTAGAAACTCAAGGCCTGGCCTTTTGTGGGAGAATGCTGAGTCCTTCCCAAAATCTCCTGGATCAACGAAAGATCTGGATAATGCTAGGTTGTGATACTGATGTCTGATTTTACTCATATACATCCGATAGTGAAGGCCGTGAAGTTTGAACAACCTAACTTAACCCTAGTTCGGTAACCTTTCTAGCGCCCAGGTATCCATGACCTGTAGATAGAGGCCCACTTTCCATTGGATACTCCGAATAAAAGAAGAAGTAGTTACCTAATCATGGGTCTATACGTAAGATCTCCTTGCGTAGAGGTTAAGGCCAGACGGATTACTGAAATGTAGTTTGACTAACGTTTCCTCATCGACTGCGAGAGTTTGTGGTGTTTGTTCTCGGACCAAAGAAACCAAACAAGCATACCTTTCCTTTAATGGAATATCTTGGGTATGGTACTCCCTCTTTATCAGCTCGATGTTCAATCAGCATTCCTTCACAGGGATCTTGACCGGATGTAAGTCAAGATTGCTATTATCTTTTTAAAGAACATAAACTTCAAAGCTTCTAGTCTGTCCCAACTCTTTCGAGCCGCTCTCCCAGTCAACGTTCAAAGGCATCACCATATCTTAGCACTTTTGAGCTTGAGAAATGCTTTTCTGGCGTCTTCTCCACACCTTTCTTTAACAACTCAGTTAAAGGCCTGCTGATAGCTCCATACCCCGGTACAAACCTCCTGTAATAACCCCTACAACCCTCGGAGTTCTCTGACATTGGCTGGTTCTGGCCAAGCTGTCATGCCCTCTACCTTGTTTGTATCAGTAGATACCCCAATTTCATAAATAATGTATTTCCTTTATGAAATTTGGCTCACCCACAAAAAGTTTGTTCTGCCGGAACACTTCCTCTAGCAACTTGAGATGCTCCACCATGGTACAACTGTACACTAGAATGTCATCGAAAAATACCAATACCCCTTTCCAACATATCTCTTTAAAAACACTATTCATGAGTTGTTGAAAGGTTGCCGGGGTATCACCTTGAATTCAAAAAGCCGGTCCTTCAGGCTGTTTTGTAGATATCCTCTTCCTTTCATTCTTATTTGGTGATAACCAGCCCTCAAATCTATCTTAGTTCACACCTCATCCAAAAGTGCCAGTCTTCTATGATAGGAATGGGGTATTTGGAAAACATAGTTGCTGCATTTAGTTTTCGATAGTCGAAACACATTCTCCAGGTTCCATCTTTCTTCAACGCCAGAGCTACTTTGGGGCTTGTACTGGGCCTGATTACAACATTTTGCAACAACTCCTCTACTGTCGTTTCAATCTCTGTTTTCTGGGTGATAGCATTTCGTCGGAATACAAATGGTGGCCCATGTTTAGAAAACTTTTTTAGGGTATTCTATTTCAACAGAATAGATCAAACTTTTTATATATTCTATTTCATCTATATAAACTAAATGGCCCACTCAACTTTCTTAATTCATCCAGGAAGTCCTTCTAGGTTTTGGAGGTTACACGGTTTAAGGCCCGTATCGCATAGTTGACTTGATCGCGCCTTTTCCCATATAAAATAAGATCAGCTGCCCGGGAGATGTCTTCATCATCATCCAGGCTAATTCCCCGGCTATTTAGAAGCTCCCTGGCTTTAGATTCCAATATATTGTCCCTTTCTTTCGCTGTCTCTATTCTATTAGTGGACGGTCGTAACTCTAATATAGGGCTTTGAAGCATAAAAATCAGCTGCAATCTAGTTTTTTCACAAAGGCTGGTTGAGGCTCAGACTCAACCATCTGTGCTTTGCAGATGATCTTTTTTTCCAGCGATGGTGATCTAAATTCTATCCAAGAGCTTACTAGCATCATGACTCATTTTAACAGAGTGTCTGGGCTTTCAGTTAATGCCAAACAAGTAAGATCTTCTTCAGTGGTATTTCCTTTTCTTTGAAACAAACTATTTTTGAGTGTGTCTTTAATGAAGGGATTTTACCAGTGAAATAATTACACCCTCCATTCATTTCCTTTTCTTTCCAGGCTAGCTCCCTCTGTAGCCGGTGGTTGATGTAGATGAGTATGAGAAGACAATGGTAGTTTCATTCTAGGTCCCACTAATTGTTGAATAGTTGGTTTGAGTTTTTTTTAACGAGAGGCGAGGCACCTTAGGTGCAGACTCGCGGCCGTGCTCCCAATTTGGATCAAGATATGAGATTGAATAAAGTTATGATACCGGATCAGAGTACCAATGCATCCGTACTGATTGGCAATAGTTGAGCCGCATAAAGCAAGCAGTTCGAGACTCAATATGCCCACCTTTTTGGTGTATCCGTAGCTTTAAAATACTTAGGTATCCCAATTCACCACAGGAAGCTCCTAAATAAGGAATCATGTAGAAGACTGATTTTAAGCTAGAATGGGTCTTTCAACTGGTGCTTGATACGTGTTACTACGACGACCAAGAATCTTCACGGAGTGGAAGTAGCAATAAGTTTGAAGCTCGTAGGCTTTGTGCAGAAGCAGTGGAATGGAAAGCAATAAATTGTTTAAGAAGAAGTAAATAGTTCAGCTTGAAACTAAAGTCCAGAGTTCTTCCTTCATGCTTGCTTCCCAGTCGGTGGCCCTACTTTCACCTTCCTCATCGATTTAGTGAACGACTGATGTACAGCGGGAAGAACCGCAGACGATACATCACCTTAAAAGCTACCTATACGTCCGTTTTTATATCCAAACAGAAGCCTCTATAGATGACTCGGAAGACAGACACGAGAAAACATCTCTGCGCGGAAAGCAACCGGGTTCAAACAGAGATTGACTATCTCCTTATCTTGCTCGATCCTCTCAAAATCGTTTGGAAGGTAGATTTTGCGAATAACAAGTGTGATACTAACGACATGCTCCTAAGGCGGCTGCTTAGTCGACAAACCAACACCTATTTGGATTCGCTTGAGAAGAGCGCATTCTTGAGATGCTAAGGGCTGGCCAAAGGGTTAAATAAACTAATAAGATCTCTTCTTCCTTCTCTTTTATGCTTCAGCGAGTCGACTTCTTCTCGATGATGGACATTCCACAGGCATTTCTAGAGTAAGATTCATGTGCAGCCTTTCTCGGTCGTTTATTATTCTCGAATAGAAGATGATAAGATGCATACCCCCTCCTCATTAACTATGTTACTTATTTCCTCACAGCCTCTTGATGCAAAAAACCTATTCTTTCAAGGAAAAGACCTTTATAATTCAGTGTAGTTTTTCACTAACTATTCTAGTGTAGTTTGACTCAAGTATGCGTTTTCTAAAGTCTCAGATTGCATGCATTTCTTAAACAGTATTGCACACTACTAACTAAAAAACTAGTACTTTACTGACAGGAAGTTAATAAGTATATAATATGCAAACAATCCCCCGCTTGGTAGTTTCCTTTCTTTGCTACCACGCAATCAATCTCTTGCTTACTTAAAACTCTAGTTTCATCGGACAACCTTGCTTCTTTCTTATAGCAAATTGCTGAATCCATAAGCTTTCGTCGGAGCGAGCCAATTCCTCTGTTCCGGTAGAGCCAATTCCTTTGAAGAATTGTTTACTTTCTTGTCTTTCCTCCAATGAACAGAGTGGAAGACCAGATATCTTTGTAGTTGGCTCTGGAATGATTGCTTGCAGGATTTCATATTTTCCAGTGATCAGCTTAGTTGGAAGAGATAGATAGGAGAAGCGAATGCCAGATGCGCGGTGTGCCAATCAATCCAATTTCGTGAGATCGAGTCAAGATAAGAAGGAAAAATTCTTTGGAGTAAAGTCGCCTGGAAGAAAGAATAGGAATTGATCTAGCTATAGTATAGATAGAGTGTCAGATGAAATGCTTGACAAGGCAAGGAAACAGAACTTCCACATCCTCTGTTCACACTACCTGGATTGGAATTGGTTCTATCGAGATATACTGACTTGAAACAGGAATTTCTTGGTAACTGTTGCTTCTTTGAAGCAAGTGCTTTCGGGTTGTCTCTTCTGATATGTGTATTTGCTACCCATACGGAACAATTTCATTGATGAAAGATGGATGGCTATTCTCCACATTTGCCATCACAGTGCACTTTTTCTTCTATTTCGTGATTCCTTTCTTTCTGTCGCCATTTGAAAATGGATTTCTCCTCCTGGTTTTAGTCACACACGTCTTTTCCACCTAGGAAGGATGCCCCTACGATCATTCCATGCTCTGCCTTCGCCCGAGCGGTTCCCAGGGAAGGAAGCCAATAACGGGAGTGTCAGGGCGGAACTTCATTAATGAAAGGATTTGCACTGCCCCACCGTGCCGCAGGGACGAACTTCAATAGCCCATCATAGCACTCTCAGTCAGGGGGTTAGGGAACTCTTGAAGATATCGATAGAATAACATTTCTTTTTCATAAGTTTCAGTGGACGCAGAGCCAACAAGTGCAGTTTTTCAGCGTAAGGTCAGGTTACAGAAAGGCCTATTTTGATAAGCAAGGCATTGCAAACAAATAGGTAGAGCAGAGAGCTAACCTAAGGAGCGAGCTTGTTGTGGTTGGTCTAAAGGGGGAAATAAAGGACTGTCCCGCTAGTACTTCCTTGATTCCCAGGAAAGAAGGAAGACCGAGGGTAACTAACTCTTCCTTCTGAAAAATCTATATCCCAGCTCGTTTTCATCGAGCCTTCCCCCCGTTTGGAGTATAGCCAAGTGGTAAGGCATCGGTTTTTGGTACCGGCATGCAAAGGTTCGAATCCTTTTACTCCAGAGCATACTTATTCTAGAAAATAGAAAAAGAAAAAGAAAGTATCATCCCTAATAAATAAATGAAAGTAGATTTACATTATTTTTGTATTTCTAGGGGAAATGTTGAGGCTAACTTACAATGCTGACAAGCTGGTTAGGTGCCGAGTTGGATTAGACATCGCAGGTTTCAGTTTAAGAATTGGGAAGAGGTTAAGAACCTAGTGGAATCCACTGCGAGGGGAAGTGTTGAAGTGAAGAAAAGCCCCAATTTTAGAGAGGATTGCATAATTGGAGAGTAGAATTGGAGAAAAGCCGTGATCTGGTACGCGACTGGTACAAGTGCTAGACTGGAGCTAGACAAGAAGCGTTGAGCAGGAACTTGAACAATTCCAGAAACCATAGAAGAAACTGGATACGTGGCAACAAGAAGGGCTTAGCCAGAATCTTGAAATAGGTATGATACCGGCACATATCTGCCTGATGTGATGTACCTAAATTCATTCATGTTCTGTGGAGTCTTTCTTTTAATATTCTTATTTTTTTCTCAGTTTAATTAGGAAGCAAATGCGGTTTCAAGATGAACTCAACCTCAAAAAGGAATTCAATTAGTTGTGCAGTTAGCCCTTTTATCTTTAATAATTGGTTGAAATGGATATTGCCTGTCACTTGAAAATAAGGTTGTTTCATTTAGAATTCAGCAAGTTTCTTAGAAAATTGTTGTTAAACAGGTTGACGTTCCACTGGGAATGGAATAACAAAGGCTTTTGGAAGTTTGTGGATCGAGATGTGATTCGCTTTTTGAGTAATAGTTTCTTTCATTTGGTGTGCTCTACTACACTTTCCACTTTATGTTGACCAGTTTGAGCATGAGCAGCTCGTTCAGGAGCAGCCGCCCGTGGAACTCTTGTTTTGAGGAAGCAATGAACATTGTCTTTTTCCATTCTCAATAAATGAGGAAGGAGGGGTGAGGTCCTCACTTGCGAGTGAGGCAAGGCTTTCTTTTATAATACATCCTACCCGATTTTTGTTGACGATTGCGTTCTATTCCAATTATTCACTTGTTTTTCTTATCACTGTGGCGAGACCAGATGAGAGAGAGAACTATTTTCCATTTCCAGACAGACCCCGAGCCGAGGTTGGAACAATTCTTTATTTTCTTGTTGGTTCCTTCTTTATTATTTATTCCAAGTTTTTCTCTTCCATTCAGTTCATTAGCTTTAGGAAAAATAGAAGCTGCGGAAATGCTCGCTTCTAAAAGGCTTAAAGGCTCTGATCAAGGCAATGAACATTTTGCACTTGGAAACTAATAAGAAAGGAATTCAAATCATAGTTCAATACAGACCTTTTCTCTTTTAAGAAGGGTGAAACTTTCCTTCCAATTCTTGTGCGCTCTACCCATCTCTACTGAACAAACCCACTACACATCGAGTGGCAGGGTATGTGTGTAGGCCTTTTCAAGGACATTCGAAACAACATGTCGATAAATTGCTATAGGAAGTGGGGCTAGATCGAGAGTTCGGACCTTTTCGTGGGTTGGGTGATCTTCAAACTCTTGTTTTTCTAGCGAAAGAACGCCCTTCTGAGCGATGATCTCCTACAAGCGAGTATAGTAAGGTTGACTTCAATTGAGACAGAAATGTCACTGGTCAGCTCCTTAGTGTGACAATTAACACCACTTTCTTATTACCTAAGAGATTAGCTAAGGGAAGAAGGCAGGCCAAAGCTTATAGATTCGGAGATCGTACTTCTAACGCTTTGTCTGAGTCAGTCCTACGACCCCTTCCGGCTGAGACACGAATCCTAGCCTACTCGAGTCGCAGAATGAAGGGCTGTTCAGAAGGGGCCACCCAAATCTCCTTTGATACTTCGGAGTCAGGATTTTTTTCCAAGGAAGGCGGATTTTCTTTGTTCTGCAGCACGAACAGGGTGTACAGAAGATCGATGTGCCATCTTTCTAACCACCTTCATTTGTTGTATGATCAGTAGGGAAGGGAGCCTTTGATAAAGGGACCCCCAACCAAGAAATCTACTGTCTCAGAGCGACAGTCAAGCTCGTATCGCGGAACTAGAACATTTCTTTGATTGATAGGTCAGATAGGAAGCAGGCAAGAAAAGCAAGTTATAGGTTTGGAAGTTAGAACTCGGAAAGGTTGTTCTGTGACTACCTTTGAAGTCTTTGGGTAGGACATCAAGGTAAGGTCTTATGATGAGCCACGCGCATATGAGGTTTATTGCAGCCCTAAAGCTCTATCCCCTATCCTACCACTAGATCTCCTATGCCGGGACATGAACAGAGAAAGCTGTGAGTGTAGTCTTAGGAACGAACCCGGGGTTGCTCTCAGCAAAAGATTGTACTAAGGAAAGCTAGAAAGCTCAATTTTAAGCTTTAAACCTCTGGTCCACGGGTCGGTGAACGAATGGGTTTTGGGAAATAGAGAACATGGACTCGATTGAACAAAGGTGGCACCGGAATGAATAGCCCACTTGTTTCGGGCAAGAATGAATGGGACTGATCGACTCGAGTTACCGAGCGACCTCCACTCTTCGACTCGAGCTTTCGCTTCTACTTTTCTCTTGTTTTGATTTATTAGCTTTTTAGGGAAAGAAGAGGGCCTGAAATACAACTATGTCTACGAGTGCCGCGAATGAACCTTCGGTTCTTCCCAAGAACAAGGAGACACAAACTAAATAACATGTATCAGGCTACGGGATTAGTGAACGGGAAGAAGGAACTAGTGAGGCTTTTGTTGGTCAAACAATATGCCCTCCTCACTTGAGGAGAGTGAAGGTCATGACTTATTGAAGCAGAACGTCAATTGGCCAAGAGAAGGGGAACTCCTTTCGTCGGTAACTATTGAATTGCCTATCTAACAGTGGAGCGAAGCGGAACGTTGAACGGGAAACTCGTGTCGTCGGTTATCCAATTTCCCTCCTTTCTGTTTCGACAAAGAAAACGTTTAGGTATTGGTAATAGGATTCCCAGTATGATTTGCAGAAAAAGATAGATTCTATAATAATCCATAAATAATATATAGAATCAGGCTCCGTAATCAAGTGCTCGCTGTGAGAAGAAGATCTACAGGCATGTACCCATTTCTCCCTGCAAAATAAGTTTGAACCCGAGTGAGTATGGACCATACGCTCATCTTTCTTCTCAATCTACACCTCGTTCCGCGAGAGACCTATCCTCGTTTCGAAATAAAGGACCGTAGTGAGGATCGATCCCGGATAAGCGAGTCAGTGTAGGGACAGAGGCTGATGATTCTAAAGGTGATTTCTAACTACAAGATGACTTTATTTGAAAACGGAATCCAAATATCAACAAAAAGATGAATGGAAAGTCTTGTCGATATGAATTGATCTTCAACCCAATGACAATGCTTCGATTTTGATCTTGACTTCTTTCTTGGATGCCTGAAGTTTGTGTTCGCATTTCATCAAAGGAAAAGTGGGCTGTACCCACATGAAGAAAAGAGTTGCTCGTGTAAAAGCAATATCTTCTATTTGACTTATCTAGCCGTGTCTTGTCTTCCACATACTCGGCTCGGTGAATGGTTCATCTTTGATTGGCATGGTCCTTTGGATGTAAGAGATCTCGTTTGCTGGCCGGGCCCTTCCATGAGTTTAGATCTCTATGTATGAATCTCCTATGAAATCCCATACTTTTTATCATTTCAGAACGATCAGCATACCGTGTGACTTCTGTGTGTAAGTTCTTGCATTTTGTGTGTTGCTTTGCATGAACATTTAGATATTGGAAAGCGAACTCCCTGAATTAGGAATTTCATAGATAGAGAAGGACGGGCAAAAAGAGAGAGACTGACTAACTACCCAGATCAATGCTGATTGATGACTGTATAAATAGCCGGAAGCAACAACTGCACGAGAGAGAAAGAGCGGATCCAACTAAGGAAATGTAGTACCTGTTCTGTCGGAGCTAATCATGCAAAGCTAGCGTAGCGCCAGCCGTCGAAGTGAATGAATTCGAAAGAATGCAGAAGTAAGGAAATGAGACGGCTCTTTCTTGAAAAATTTCATAAGCAGATCTTCCCCTCCACACCAATCATGAGTTTTGTTTATTCCTCTCGTATATCGTCGTCACACCCTTAATGATAGGTTTTGAAAAAGATTTTTCTTGTCATTCCCATTTATGTTCGATTCGGATCCCTCTGTTGTTTCCCTTTCCTCCCGAACCTTTTCCTCGAAATGATAAAGAATCTGGTACACTCGAATTGTATTATTTAAGTGCTTATTGCTTGCCAAAAATCCTACTTCTACAATTGGTAGATCACCGGGTTATTCAAATAAGTCGTGTTTTCTGTGCTTTTCCCATGTTACAACTTCCGTACCAATTCGATCGATCCGGAATGGATCAGTTAAACATTCAATTAGGGAGCCCGGTCTTGACTCTTCTGTGTGGTATTCATTCTCGTTCGGCTCTTGGAATCACATCCAACAGTGGTTGGAACAGCTCGTAAAATCCAACCACTTCACCTACTTTATTGCCCCCAACCGTTTCCCGTACCTCTATAGAAACAGAAGGGTTTCATCTTCTTTCATCGATTGGGTATTCCTCTCCTTTTGTATCTCTTTATCCAATTTCGGTCTCAATTAGTTCACAAGATTGAATGGCCAAGTCATGGAAAAGCCGTTATTCAATTGTTTTAAAAGAATGTTGAGCCGGGCCCGGGTATGTAAGTTCAGCGATGTACAAACAAGGATTTATTTTACTTCCGCACCTAGGTTGGGGGGTTCTATTTAGGAAGAATAAGGAAGAGGAATAGAATCTCATTCATGTGTTCATGCTAACAGAAGAGCGGATCCAATACACATAAGGCATCGGTTGTTCTTAACAGCGATGGCTATTCATTTAAGTCTTCGGGTAGCACCACCAGATCTTCAACAAGGTGGAAATTCTCGTATTTCGTATGTACATGTTCCTACGGCTCGGATGAGTATAGTTATTTATATCGCGACAACTATAAATAGTTCCTTGTTCCCATTAACAAAACATCCCCTTTTTCTTCGCTCTTCCGGAACCGGTACAGAAATTGGTGCTTTTTCTACTTTGTTTACGTTAGTGACTGGGGGGTTTCGAGGAAGGCCTATGTGGGGTATCTTTCGGGTGTGGGATGCTCGTTTAACTTTTGTATTCATCTTGTTCCTTATTTACCTGGGTGCACTACGTTTTCAAAAGCTTCCTGTCGAACCGGCTCCTATTTCAATCCGTGCTGGACCGATCGATATACCAATAATAAAGTCTCCAGTCAACTGGTGGAATACATCGCATCAACCTGGGAGCATTAGCCGATCTGGTACATCAATACATGTTCCGATGCCCATTCCAATCTTGTCTAACTTTGCTAACTTCCCCTTTCTCTACCTGTATCTTGTTCGTTCTGGAAACACGTCTTCCTATTCCATCTTTTCCCAAATCTCCCTTAATGGAAGAAATCGAAGCTCGAGAAGGAATACCACTAAAAACCTAGTTCACTCTCAAATAAAAACCTAGTTCACTCGCTAAAGCATCCATGGCTGAATGGTGAAAGCGCCCACCAACCTAGAAAGGCAAAATGGGTCAAAAAGTAGGTTCGATTCCTGCCGGATGCACTGCCACTTAAAGACAGAAACAGAGGAGGGAAAGAAGGTAGTATAGGGAACTTGCTTTTGGATTCTTATCGAAAGTGAATCCCTCTAACACTTCTGTTAGTGTTTTATGAGAAAATCTTTTATAGACACAACAAGTGTGAAAATCCTTAGTCACTAGGCAAGAAAGCTCGATGGGAACAAAAAGGATATAATTAGTTCAGAATCAAAAAATGTACAATTTCAAAGGAAAGAAGGAATGGCAAGTTTCCCTCCATTGAACATCAATCAATCAAGAAATAGGTAAAGGAAGGCGTATCACAGGGGTATTTTTCTTTTTTTTCTATTCACTTCCGTGGGGTTCTAAATTGAAAACATGAACACAAACGAAATCGTATTGAAATTACATAAAAAAGAAAAGGGAGGAGTAGCTCTTGGTTTAAAAAAAGGGAGGAGATGGATCGAATTCAGTCTTTTTCCTTTCTTTGATGATCTTCAACACATTTATTTGAATTCCCTGCGAGTGAAGGATTTCTCGTATGGAGAAAAACCTCTTGAGCGCTATCTGATCTTATTTTTTTATTTCAAATATGGGACCTGCCTTTTTAATGGGACATCCCGGCAACAGGCCTACTGATGCATGTGGCCAAGTACTCGACCAATCCTTGGAGCGAAGGGATGAACGAATTCTCGAGGTCTGGTTCATTGAGGGAAACTTAAGACATTGGTGTAGGCTAGAAGGTAGCACATCAACATCTCATGAAACCTTTCCTAGAAGGAAGCTCTTTACTGGTAGGCTAGCCTAGGCTTTGATTCGTGGTTTACTTCAACACTGGGATGACACTCTTCTTAAAAGCAAAACCGGTCGCATATGTCGTTTTCTCGCTTCACTATATGATAATAACTCCTAGTATGGCACCCAATACTGAATGGATAAGCAATTGGGGCTGGTGGTTCCCACTGTAGAATGTACCAGCACTGGGTTAAAGAGGCCTGCTAGGTGAGAGCCTTCCATAGGATGTGCCGAAAAGCCTATCATATCAACTTACTTATACGGAATGGAATGAATTTCACTCCCATTCCTTGGAGTTGAGGGTGAGCACTTGTCTTTTATACCGGTTTCCATACTAAGTCAGGAGCGATAGCGAAGCCGCCTATAGGAGAAGAAGGACGAAAGTCCGTTAGACCTGATGAGCCTCCAAGCCATAGCAACCTCTTGGGGAGATTACGAGCACCGCGTTGCAAATGCACGAGATCAAAGAAATCTAGCGAAGCTGTGGATGAGGCTGGCTAATGGGACGGTCATCTCACGAACCAAAGTAAAAGGCACTTAAGTTTCATCAGATTCAGACTTATGGTCAGTGCTGAAACCAATGGCCGAACATCCCACTTAAGATAAGAGCCCAACCCACTTCCTTTTTTAGGACTCTGTTTTGCAAGGACCGAGGCATCAAAATCTTTAGCAGATCTTCCTTCTGCTTGATCCTTTTTCTACAGGTCGGGATGTCATCAAAGCCAGGGCTTCTCGCCTTTCCTTTTGACGGCTCCTATCCCTAGACACCGGCCCCCGATACCAATACTAGAGATTTGCCTTGGCTGTAGTTCAAAGAAGTTCTTCGGCTTTGGGAAGATGCGAACCTTATACCATTGTCCTTGGACAGATATGAACCTTACGCAGGCAGCGGATGAGCATATCCCTAGAATACCCGCCTATCCTACCTAACGCTGGATTTTACCTAACGCAAGAGCGAGTACTACGATGAAAATCACTTTTACGAGTGATACCTTTGTCTTTGGTGCTTGAGTTGTCCTCCCAGCGGTGTGGTCCTCGATTTCAGAAATGACATATTGAACCGGTATCTTTAGCATATAAAAAATCCGGCATACCCCTTTGACGGCATCCCTCCTCTAAAGTTGCTTCCTTCCTTCAAGCAACGCATTCGCGAACCAATACGTAGTACACGACGTAGTAAATCAATTAAATAATGCAATCCGGGTTAAAGAAATGAAATGGTTGTTGCCTTCTCGGACAAGAAGGATTTCTTTTACGAGCGCTAGAGGGACGAGCTAGATACCTGAAATAGAGAGTCCCAATATCCTTGTGGTTAGTAGAGAACAGCCATCGAACCATATTTGTCATTTTTTATTTGAGAAATGAAAACTTTCCTTATCAAAGAGGGGCCAGGGGGCTGGAAGAGAAAAGAAAGAGGGGCCCGCCCGGGGGCTGGAAGAGAAAAGAATCAGAATTACTGAGCTACCCCGCTCTTTTCTTTTCTAATTCCCTTCTAAGATCCTCCGACTTAAACAAGTCGAGAGCATGCTCATGCTCAGCTCTTTCGAGACTTGCCTTGCTCTTGGGGATTTCTTCCCATCGGATCCTCTGTTCCACTTCCAGGCACCTCCTTGCGGAGCTTTCCGCCTCAAGGAGATCCCGGTTGTGGGAAACAGCATCTCTAAAGAAAACAGATCCTCCCTCATTCTCCCGCAGATCTTGATAAGACGCTTGGAGAATAGTGAAAGAATCAGTTGCGTGAATATGGTCCAGATAGGAACGAAGCGCTTCATCGACCAAGTAGGGCTCGATCAGTAGATAAGGCCCTATTCTTTGATAAAGCGCCACAAATTCCTGAATGACATCTTGTCGCATACTAGACAACTTTTCTTCCATTGGGAAGAGCTTAAGCCGTCCAGGTATGTCCTCCAGAGGGGTATTGTGATTAAGCTCGTTCTGAATGAACGTAACCCATCCAGGATCCTGCTCGTAAAGGCTCAGATAGAAGTTTAGCCCTGCTAAATGAGCTAGAGCTTGGGGATCCTGAATCTCTGGAGGAAGAGTAATAATGAAGGAGGCTCCGAAAAGATTGCAGATTGGGAGAAGAATAATCGAAATAAAACGCACTATAAATAAAAATAGACAAATAGAAAATAATAAAAAATCGTATATATAAGGAAACTTAATACAAAAGTGCAAATAGAAAGCAGTAAACCTGCTAGTGGAGAAGAGCCATCGAACCATATTTGTCATTTTTTATTTGAGAAATTAAAACTTTCCTTATCAAAGAGGGGCCGGGGGGCTGGAAGAGAAGAACTTGAATACTAAACGCTGGAAGAGAAGAACCTTAATACTAAACCAAGTTTCGGGAACTTCTTGGTGACTTGATTGGTTCCCTTCCCCCAATTTGCAAAGGATGATTCCCGTGAAGGTGATCTCGATCACCATTCTATGATATTTCTGGATGCTTTTGAGAAACTTTTCCTTTTACCTAATGCCGGCTACCGACAACTTACTTCATGCTATTACTAACACTTATGACTGAGCCGCACTTGCTTTCCAAAAGAAATTGAAACTATCATGCCTAAGACTAGCCAATAGAAGAAAGAGCCACAAGCAAGCCATAGCAGCATCCTTTTTCTTCGCTTTCTTCAATAATGCGAATCTACCTCACTCCTCATCATAACTCAAATACAAATTCGAGTTCCAAATTGATATTTCCTCACGTAAGCAATAAAATGTGAAACCAATATTCATCATGAAACTTCAGACACTAATGATTGTGAGGTTCTGGAAGGAGACGACGTAGGCTGAAAAAAAAGTAAACAGAAAACCACCCCTTAAACTCATTTGCTCAACATTCTTTCCACAGCAACTAGAAAAGTGGAGAAAATCCAATAAGGGGAGGTCCCGGTGAATACAAATCAATTGGAAACCGAACCCCGCATTCATGTCTCTAACAAGGCTGTCTAAGCTAAGCGGCCATGGACCCATGGACCCGGGGAATCTGAACCATTAGGTAGAGTTTCAGCTGAAAGAAAACCAGGTCAATCTTCCGATCGCGAGTCTTTACAAGCTTGAAACAACTTAAGCACAGGCGGGAGTCGCCCCTTTTAAGGTCAGTATTTGTGCGGCGCTGAACTAACGAGCGGATACCTAACCTTCGAAGGAGAAGAAAATACGGATGTATCTTTCATTCATATCGATCAGATGTGCTTTGCTCAGGACTCCCATTTTACCATTGCTTAAGCCATATTACATAAAGCATAGTGAGTGATACGCAATGCTGGTACCACCATGTTTTTTCCTCACTCTGTGTAGCCACACTCGTTTGTCCATTTCTACTTATTATTTATGTTAAATAGTATCCGTTGGTTGAAGAAGCACTGGCGTTCAGGGATTGCAAAATCCATAATATCAAGAAGCGGTAGGAACCTGGCTAACTTCGATGCGGGTAACGCGCTATAGAAGAAAGTGGATCAACCAAAGTAGACCTTGATCGAAAGGCACCACAAGGCGAACCAATAGAGTGTGGTGTAAGCGGTGAAGCAGAATAGGAATTGGAACTGCTTGAACTAGAAAGGGCTTCCGCTACCGCGCTACTTCGGGAGCTCCGGAAATGGTATACTCGCTTCACTCATCTGTAATGGTATCCTTGAAAGCTAGCTAAAGTGGGTTCTAGACAAAGTTCTCCTAAGCAGGGCGGAAGGAAAAACAAGAGCAGTATAGCTCTACATTACGCTTCGGGGGCCTCGTCTTACTCACTCACCTTCTACTAATCGGACCGTGACAAAACAACCAGCCCAGCAATAGGCAAGGACTGGCTGAAATCCCTTTCCGGATCCAGTCTATCCGTATCTACTGTCCCTTCCGCTTTCTGTGTTGATGGAGCTCGGTCAGATAGTTCCGGTATTGCGAAGGAGGGCAACGCATTTGGATCGTCCAATCCCTTCTGATCGGTTGTCATATTGAATTGCAAATTCTCGTATAGTAAGAGTTCCTTCGGTTTCCTACCTAGCACATTCTCTGTTGTCTACGCCAATATTTTACCTGCGAGTAGAGTGTGGCTGGCTACATACGGGGATCGGATAGGACGCCCCATCTATGGACCAAGAGAACGAGATATTGACTTTTTTACATCTGTAACTACATTCTCACATTTCTTTTTTGATCTCATGACTTTTTATGCGATCGGAAAACGAATGAAATCAAAAAGATAGGCGGACGACTTGACCATAAGGTCGGATGTTTCCGTGAGCAGTAAGCAGCGGATCTCCCCTTTTTGGGGGAAAGCTGGTGGCCCTGGGTTCAAGATCTCATATCAATTTTCAACTGCTGGGAAAGAATTGGGGTGCGGCAGGAAGAAATGGAATTCTCAATAAAAGTATAAACAGGTCTTCCCGACTGCTGCATAGAATCTGAGCTGGGTGGAATTGAAGTTCGGTTTCGATCAAGACACCCCTGCCTACTTACCTTAAAAAACGACTAATGATCAACCGATCACAGAGGTCCTTTTCCAGCAACTTCAAATCAAAAAGCCCCGACTCCCATAAAGAATGCTTGCAGATCTTTCTTTTTATTATGATGACGATATGGACCTCATTACTGTCTCATTTTCTTATATTTATATAAGTTCTTTTTTTTTTGGATTCGACATAACAAGAACAGAATCACGCTCTGTAGGATTTGAACCTACGACATTGGGTTTTGGAGACACACATTCTACCGAACTGAACTAAGAGCGCTTTCCGGGAGATAAAGCAGTAAAGAAAAGGATGATTTTTGTACCGCATGCATATAGAAAAATGAAACTCTGAATTTTGTCCAATTTGAATCGATCTCAATTGATCCCTCATTACTTTCCATAGGAGAAGTAATAGGTAGGGATGACAGGATTTGAACCCCTGCCTTGTTTTCCTCATCATAATTTATTCCTCCATCTATATACAACTTTCTTGTCATTTCTTCTTTTTGGTTTCATATAATAAATGATATACATCTGAAACCCAACCTAACGTATAAAGAATGAATATTTATCGGTAATGCTCAGGAAGAAAGAAGGGGTCATCTTTTTTATTTTTATTCCACCCTCATGTACCCTTCTTTGCATTTTTTTCTAAAGCCTATTCAACCTCATATCACCTAGAACAAGTCATGGACTTCTTTAATGTAAGAAAGTCTCATGGAAACGTTTTCAATGAAATAAGAACCATACAAAATAGATTTCTTGGGGAATATCGAGATTGGCAGATTTTTTATATTGAAATAAAAAAACTCAACACGACTAGTGAATTCAAATTAGAGTCACTTGCGGATTTCTTCAAATTGTTGTAGTGTAGTATTGTGGTTTTTCAGTAAAGACCCCGACCTATAAATATTCACAGCCCGGCTCATACGGGCGGACAATATTCACCCAGAGTCCCGTTGCGACTGCAATGCTGTTCTTGAAGGACCTTACCTTAGAGCAAAAAAAAGGGAATAGAAGTTAGGAAGACTACTGACGTAGGGCGGCGGGTGAGCTCAACCTCGAACCAAACAAGCAAAGGATTGAGCAACTAGCGCGAAAGCCGTTGCGCGTTACTGCATCCGTTTTCTTGCTCCATCGTTATTAGTTTCTATTCTCTCCCTGCACGAACCTCGATCCAATCAATTTGTTTGGAATTGGGGTTAGGACCGGTTAGAACTCCCATTTCCCGATCGGAGGTTTGAGCTGCTATGGGAAGCTTTTTTCCGAATAGTGGGTATGGGGAACCCACCGTACCAACACGATTGGCTGGTGTTGCTGATACCGGACCCGTTATAACCCCGAATTGAAGGGCAGGCCAGTCTGAGGCTCTGGGGATGCGAGGCCATTGAAAGTGAGTATCCCATATTCTATGACAGAGATAGAGCATTAATTGCAGTTTTCACCCCACCTTAACGACCGAGCGAGGGATGAAATCTTTCGACGACTAGGGAGGCGTCACCCGAGGCCGATTCCAGTGGATCACTATAGAATCTTCTAGAAGCATGTTCTCCGGGCACTATGGAAGGACGTGGATCGATCATGACGAGAATGGACTTCTCCGTCATGTAATGGTTTAGAAGAGTCACGGTCCTGTTCCCCGCCGGGATTTTTCCCTTCTCGACTAGACGAAGGAGATATTCATTCCATTCAGGCAGGTGAGGAAGGGCGGCGTCGGCTTGACCCTGTCTTCTCTCTTGGTCGGGTCGGAGGCTAAGTTTCTCATTCAGTGGTGAGGTGTTCATAGAAAGCAAGGCCTCGCCCAACGAGTGGCGGATTTGGTTTGGATGGGGTCTCGCTTGGACGCTGGGGAGATCCATAGATCTGGATAGAGTCTTTCTCGCTCAGTAAAGAAGAGTACGCGCGCTACGGCTTACGCAGTGGATCTTCGGGCAACCAACCCGGCACATCCAATTCCGATCAACAACTTGGAGGTATGGCTGAGTGGCTTAAGGCATTGGTTTGCTAAATCGACATACAAGAAGATTGTATCATGGGTTCGAATCCCATTTCCTCCGGCACGGAAGTAGAACGGGCGGGCGAAATTACATGAGAGAAAGAACCTCAGATTGATGGAGTCCGCCGTTAGACAGAATAGCTGCTTAGTGACTAGGAGCGGAGTGCCCCTTTCTTGTTCTTGGTGGCGTCTACAGCGAAGAAGACCTTCCCGAACGAGGGCCGTCCAGTCCCTGGCCGGCTCTCGGTTCTTGAGCAAGCTCCTCCACTGCAGGTAGGATGCTCATAGATGAAGAAAAGAGACTTTAGGCAAGTGGTTCTGGTAGCTCAGCTGGTTAGAGCAAAACAAGCAACGGATTGGGCAACTAGCGCGAAAGCCGTTGCACGTTCGCGCATCCATTTTCTTGCTGGACTGCAAATCCTTTTTTTCTGTTTCAGTGGGAAGAGCAAGGGGCATTGCCCTTGAAATCCTTCAGTGGTTCGAATCCACATCTGAGCGTCTTTTTCGGTATGCCGCTCCACGAGCAAGGAGCGCCGCGAGGAGAGCGAGAGAACGAAGTGGGCTCCCCACACTTCTTTATTTCTCCGTGCCCCTTCCGCATGCGCTTCGCGCGCCATTGGCGCTTTGATCTCCTCTTATTTCTTCATTGGAGGGTTCGGATGGACTTCGCCGTTCTTTCCCAACGAAAATGAAAAGGGTTGTATCACATCGAGATGTCGATTCGTTTTCCGCCCCAAATGAGATGGGGAATTAGTCACATCTGTCCCTTCATCTTTTTGAAAGGAATCGAGGCCCGGCCCGGCTCGCGTCGTTCCAACAACCGACGGGGAGCACCTCAGTATATGATCGCGCACAGTAACTGGGAGTACTATTACACCTAAGGACAACTTCCATTCACCAAACCCAGGTTCATCTCGTGTAGTGATTGTTGACTCGTACAAGGATATGGAGTCGACAGTTGATGTATCAGACTCGACCCTGTCTTTCGTAGCATGCATTCCCATCTGTGTTGCAACTGATTCGGTAAGCTACGTGTCCGGTGCACGGAAAACTGCCTTCGGTCTCCCAACCTTACTCATGGCAACCTTCCGGCCGCCCAACGACCTATAACGCTAGTCACTACTCCCACTGGGGCTAGGAAGTAAGCCCCACAACCCAAAGCGGCGAAGAACAAATAGAATTTGCTACAAAAGCCGGCTAACGAGGGTATTCCTGCGTATGAGAACATTGTAATGGAGAAGGTCATAGCCGAAATAGGATTCGTTTTGGCTAGAGCGCCCAAATCCGCTATATATTTGACATGGGTTTGCCGTAATGCTGGAACTATGGCGAATGCATCTATCATCATTGATGCATAAATAATATACCAATTACTAGTGATTGAATTCCTTCTATGGTTCCACATGAGAAACCAGTACGAATATAACCTACATGTCCAATCGAACTATGAGCTAGAGGTCTTTTGACTTTCGTTTGGGCCATGGCGGCCAGTGCTCCTAAGATCATAGAAGCAATGCTGCAGAAAAAGAAGATTTGTTGTAATGTACCCCCATAGGAAGCAACAATAGAAACACGTGACATATTTGCAGAAATAGAGATTTTAGGCGCAATAGAAAGGAATGCTGTCACCGGGGTGGGTGAACCCTCATAGATATTAGGTGCCCACATATATAGAGTCAAAAGAGAGATTGAGTCCGAGGGGGAGGGGGATTTTCTTGGGGCTCGAGAGATTGAATAGATAGGGCCCCACAAGTTGTTAATTCGCCGTTGGGGAATTCACGCAAAAGGGAAGGACTTATTCTCAATGAAAAAAGTGCTCTCTAAACTGAACGTGAAAGTTGTTTTCCATCAGACGGCTGTTCACATAACTCCACTCTCGGCTTGGATTATATATCTATTTGGTCCGCTCTCGACCATTCCACACGCTGCCTAGCAGAGACGTGGTTATCTGAAGTGGATTCTCTCTTTTGTAGTAGATGTCGAACCTGCTGCTCAGTGGGCGGGCGCAGCAGCTACATGGACCCCTTTCTTTATGTTGTTGCCAGCGCTTTCCCGGGCCGAGCCGGAATTCTTTATTAGAACGTCGGCAGGCAAAGCCCGAAGGAAGGCTGCTATCCCCTCGGCCTTCTTCCTTTTCGATGAAAAACAAATCAACATCTCAATCTCCGAAAGCGTTTTCCTTACCCAGCTAATATCCCCCCTTCGTCGAGCCTTTCCTTTAGTGGTAAGGGATATGCACCTTATCTAAACGTCGGCAGGCATTCCGGAATTCTCCTTTTTTGGCCCCGGGTGTGTTGGGGAACGTAGTAATTTCAAAAAAAATCCTACGCACACGCAAGATCATGGTGATACATAGCAACGAGAGGGGAGAGTGTGTCCACGTACCCTCGTAGACCGAAAGCGGAAGCGTTAGCACAACGCGGTTGATGTAGTCATATATCTTCATGATCCGACCGATCAAGTACCGAACGCATGGCACCTCCGAGTTCAGCACACGTTCAAGTCGATGACGTCCCTCGAACTCCATTCTAGCCGAGCTTTGAGGGAGAGTTCCGTTAGCACGACGGCGTGGTGACGATGATGATGTTCTACCGACGCAGGGCTTCACCTAAGCACCGCTATGATATGACCGAGGTGGATTATGGTGGAGGGGGGCACCGCACACGGCTAAGAGATCCAAGGGATCAATTGTTGTGTCTCTAGGGGGTGCCTCCCTCCCCGTATATAAAGGAGTGGAGGAGGGGGAGGGGGCTGGCCACCCTTGGCGCGCCCCATGAGGAGTCCTACTCCCACCGGGAGTAGGACTCCCCCCTTCCATGTTGGAGTAGGAGAGGAGAGGGAAGGAGAGAGAGGGGGAAAGGAAAGGGGGGGCGCCACCCCCCTCCTTGTCCAATTCGGACTTGGGGGGAGGGGCGCGCGGCTGCCCCTTGGCCGCCTCTCCTCTTCCACCACTTGGGCCCATGAGGCCCAATAACCTCCGCGGAGGGTTCCGGTAACCCCTCGGTACTCCAGTATATATCCGATAACCCCCGGAACAATTCCGGTGTCTGAATATAGTCGTCCAATATATCAATCTTCATGTCTCGACTATTTCGAGACTCCTTGTCATGTCCGTGATCACATCCGGGACTCCGAACTACCTTCGTTACATCAAAACACATAAACTCATAATATAACCGTCATCGAACTTTAAGCGTGCGGACCCTACGGGTTCGAGAACTATGTAGACATGACCGAGACACGTCTCCGGTCAATAACCAATAGCGGAACCTGGATGCTCATATTGGCTCCCACATATTCTACGAAGATCTTTATCGGTCAAACCGCATAACAACATACGTTGTTCCGTTTGTCATCGGTATGTTACTTGCCCGAGATTCGATCGTCGGTATCTCAATACCTAGTTCAATCTCGTTACCGGCAAGTCTCTTTACTCGTTCCGTAATACAACATCCCGCAACTAACTCATTAGTTGCAATGCTTGCAAGGATTATAGTGATGTACATTACCGAGTGGGCCCAGAGATACCTCTCCGACAATCGGAGTGACAAATCCTAATCTCGAAATACGCCAACCCAACAAGTACCTTCGGAGACACCTGTAGAGCACCTTTATAATCACCCAGTTACGTTGTGACGTTTGGTAGCATACAAAGTGTTCCTCCAGTAAACGGGAGTTGCATAATCTCATAGTCATAGGAACATGTATAAGTCATAAAGAAAGCAATAGCATATAAGTCATAAAGAAAGCAATAGCAACATACTAAACGATCAAGTGCTAAGCTAACGGAATGGGTCAATTCAATCACATCATTCTCCTAATGATGTGATCCCGTTAATCAAATGACAACTCATGTCTACAGTTAGGAAACATAACCATCTTTGATTAACGAGCTAGTCAAGTAGAGGCATACTAGTGACACTCTGTTTGTCTATGTATTCACACATGTATTATGTTTCCGGTTAATACAATTCTAGCATGAATAATAAACATTTATCATGATATAAGGAAATAAATAATAACTTTATTAGCCTCTAGGGCATATTTCCTTCAGGGTGAACATAGGCTCAAACATGATTGGAGGGGTCCTAGCTACGCCATGCGTTCAATAAAAAAAAGCAAGCCTCTGGGAAGCTGCAGGGATTACAAAAAGAGGGTGCTTTCTTGTGTTGCATTGAAAAAAGGACAAAGGAGAAGACGCTCTTCGACTTTCTTTCTTCCTCCCGCGTCTAAAGACGAATATTAGTCAATAGGCAGGCTTCTTTCAGTAACAAACATATTCATTTTCACCGGGCTCCGCGCACCTTTGGTACTTCTGGAGGGCAAGCAGTTTTATAGTGACTTCTTTCTTAGGGTAGGGCGACGAATACTTCCAATTCTGGAAAGGTCATTGGGTCGCCTTTGAAGCTAAAGCGAAAGTTGTAGAAAGCCGAGAGAAAAAGCGAAAGCTTGCTCGAAACGGCCTATACCCTAACCCTCGGAAGCGAAGACGCAAAGCGTCACTTTTTTCGAAAGGAAGGTGTTTTTTCTGACTGAATCCATCCATAAAGCTGCCAAGGAAACGAAGTTCGTTCCCTTTCATCAAGTGGGTAAGGTAGGCAAACCACTTAAGCTTTGCCTTAGACTGACGGAACAAAGCTAAGAAGTAGGCTGAATAGAAAAAGGAAAGGGACAAGGGCGGTCGTCGCTTGGCGCGAAGGCTGCTGGTTCGGTACGGTACTAAAGGTCCTCGGACTTCCAGGCGGTTTTTCTTTTGGGCTGCTGTGAACCCCTGGATCTCGCCAATACAGCCTCCTATGGTTTTCGTTACCGAGATATCTTTTCTTTTTTCCCAGGGATTTTTTGGGTAATCAGCTCCCATGCTGCAAACAGTCAAATCTGAACCTTGTCGCTCTTCTTTCCTCGTGGGCAGGAAGCACACCAGCAGCGTGCGTTGCGTGATTCCACTGTGTTTTTTGCACTTGACTGGGTGGACAGTTGACCGGAAGATAACTTCGATTCGCCCGGCCAGCAGGCGGGCGGCGTGCTTATCTTGTGTGACAACACTAGAGAGCGAGTAGCTCTTCTAGTCGGGCAGCTGTGTGACAACACTCCTGAGAAAGCGGCGCTTTTGTGTAACATGCTATGGTCTCAACGCCCTTACGAGGTAGTGATGAGTTTCACGCGCTCTAACCCCGGCCCGCGCGCAGTTAGGAGGATTGGCCTCTATCTGAGCGGTACCACCCACCCTACCCTACTACCTATAGGGGGCCGTCCGTCCTACAGCCGCCCGGAAAGGAACTGCAGTAATCTTGAATAGGAATCCTACAGCGATAAAAAGAATCCCCATAAAAATACCACTAGATCGAGCACCTGTGATTTCGTATCCGGTCAAAATCTTGGCTAATTGATCGAAGTGGGTAGCTCCAGTAGACCCATAGATCATGGAACTAATAGGGTGGGTAGGCCCAACCACCACACTACACGTATAGACGGAACCCCCCTCCTTACCGTACGTGCGACTCTCACCGCATACGGCTCGCACAAAGACTCCAAAATCCATCCCTAGCTTTTTATTCCACCTCTCCCTCCTCTCCAATCCTCGATCAAACTAGCCTTCCCCAGCAAGAAAACGTATCCGCTTTAGCAACAAAGCGCTCATCCCTTGCTTGTTCTTGAGCGCGCAAGGCGCTCAAGATGGTGATTCTTGCTTAAAAAAGGGCTAAAGCACTCCAGCTTCGAAGCTGGAGTTTGCAACTTCAAAACTACAGGTTTTAGCCCTCCTGCTGGGTGGGTACTTCCTTCGTCTATCGTATGTCTCGCTTGGCTTCGTCCCGAACCAAGGAGGCATGATGGCGGGCGGGTGCGTGTGCCGACTGCAGAGACTACAAGCCGACACCGGAAGTGACTCGCTTCTATTCTCGATTGGATATAGATGGGGAATCTCTATAGATCGTCTTTTTTCGACAACCTCTCTAAAACGCATACGAGAAAATTGCACTTCACGACACGGCAAAAAAAAAAGAGCTTCGCTCGGTTGGCCCTCCTAGGCTTCCGCCTACTTTCTCTTCTCTTAAGTCTACAACAAGTGGGAGAGGCAGGATTCGAACCTACGTAGAAAACCTTCAACAGATTTACAGTCTGTCGCTTTTGACCGCTCGGCCACTCTCCCCTTCCCGGGGATACGCCCTCCTCAAACAAAGGGTTCCTGAATAAGAAGGATGGCGAACTTCGTTCTTAAGTTAAGAAGAGCAGATGGAACTGTTAGATTTGCTAGCGTTTCGGGAGAATAAATGAGGTCATTTAGTAAGTTCATAACAATTTATGTAAAGCAAGGGGCAAAGCTTCTACGACAGCTTCCCCCTCATTGCCATCGTCGGCCTTCCCCAGCTCCCCTCCTTCGTCGCTTCAGGCTAAGCATCTTTTGGCGGAGGAAAGGAGGCGACTAGTCGTTTCTGGCGAAGCAGCGAGTTCATGAGCAAGTGAATGAACGAGCAGCGAGTGAAGTGCAACAGTCGTAAGTAAGGCTCGCCATGTTCCTAAAAGGAGTGACCATCTTTTCTTCCCTTCTACTAACACTGAGCGAGCAGCAAGCATAGGCAATAGTTTCCGTAGGGGTGGGGCGCAAGCAAGCGTTTTCAGGCTCCGCTAGCTAGCGTACTCTTCTGCTATCAATGAAACCGAAAGAAAAAACCAGTGCCCTTTCGTATAGATCGAGACGCAGCACTTTTTCTTTACTTCTTCCATACTAGGAAGAATGGAAGGAAATCCTTCGATAACACTTCTTCCTTATTTGAAGAAATGATATCCGACGCCCGTGGAAACTCTTTCATTTCAAAAAAAATTCTTCTTCTTAAGAAGCAAATAGCATTTCCTATTGATTTGTCCCCTGGACTAGACCTATGTAGATTCGGAATTATCCATCGCTACGCTGTTCCCAAGGACTAGCAAAATCGAAATAGCGAAATTCTTGGGTCATCTCAATGGGTTCAGAAACCACACGTTTCTCTGGATCATCATGGCATACTTCCACATATCCACTCAGAGGAAAGTCTTTTCGTAATGGATGACCCTCGAAACCATAATCTGTTGATATACGGCGTAAATCCGGATGATTGATGGAAAAAACACCAGACATATCCCATACTTCTCGCTCCCACCGGCCGGCTGATGGAAATAGACTGACTACCGGAGATATTCGTGTTACTTCGTCTGCACTTGTTTGTACACGAATGCGTGAGTTATACCAAGTACTCAGTAAATTATGGACAACTTCAAATCTTCGTTTTCGAGAGGGATGATCCACTCCGCAAATATCGATCGAAACGTGAACCCTTGTATAGGTATGCCATTTTAGAAAGCACAACAATGGAAATGGGTAGTCAGTATTGGTATAAGATCTATTCCCATGTTCCGATCTTTTCATTTTATGTACCCATTTCTTGGGTAAAATCTCCCAACTATATTGGAAAATGGATTGGTTATCCATAAATGAAAATAAAGAAAGCTTTATTTTGGTTCCGCTTCTTGCTCTAAGCAGAAAGACTTGTCGGAAATCGCCGGTTGGGTTGGTCCGACCAAGAAAGGCATGGGAGTGGAGAGGCAGAAGTGAAAGACTGATTACCAATAAAGATCCAAAACTGCACACTTTATATAGTTATGTATCCAGGATCGGCTGCATGCTCTAGTGTTGAATTGGGTATAGAACCCAGGATGCTTGGTTACAATTCCGAAGCATGGGGCGACGACGTGCCAATATGCAATACGCGCGCGTGACGTACGTAAACTTCCCAGGGGGAACCGGGCGTCCATTGACTCCCAAGAAAAGGTACCCATCTGCTTTCTCTTGGTCAGGTTTTGCTTCTGGACTAGTATTTGATTCAACATATGGAGCTTTTGCTCCCCGAATGTCGATCAATTTCCATGAAGCTGGATAAACAAAACCCATCTACTATGATTACTTAGCATGTAAAATAAAGCTCGTGTACGGTAGCTTTATCCGGCTAGACTTGTCAACGTCGGAATATGTGTTTCAGTTGGTCTTTCTCTACCGGGAGAGAATCGAGAAAGCTGTGTTGCCTTCTAGCAGAGTAAGTACGTGACCTAGCTAGTTCTAATGTTCTACTTTCTACAGGGACCGTCGAAAGTTAGGTCCAGCGCAATAAAAGATTTGCCTTTTCTGGTCATGCAACTTTTGATCTCCCGATCGATTTGGTATGTTCAAAGGAAAGCTCTAGTCTCTTCTTTGCTTGCCCATGGAAGAACTTCTGCGCCGCGGGTTGACCAAGACGTACATACTGTACTGTGTATTGCCCAGATGTTAATTCGACTATGCTCACCATGCAAAAAAATAAAAATAAAATCGCCTATGCTCCTGCATGTTTACCTCGCCTGACTCCAAAAAAAAATGACATGTACTCCTAGTCTTGGAGTACTAAAAATTGACAACAAACACTACATCGATCGATCTACTTGTAGCGCGTCTACCAGACTACCAGCACTACTAGCTATATATAGTTTCGTGGAAACAAAGTAGTAGTCAGGACATTCTACAGGTAATTAACTAGCGAGACGAGACGAGAAGTGGCCCATTCATTCACATGCACACATCTTTTAATTTGTCAGCCAACCGATCGATCGATCGAGGTCAACACAAGGCACGGCCGCGAGTGTTCTCCCTCACAGCGCGCGCGTCAGTCAATCAAACTATGTAAACAAACTCCCAAGTCAAAACTTAACGCCACTAGCAGTACTACTACTTTGTTTACATGAGCGGAAGCAACGTACGATGATCTCGCGACACACGGCGCCGCAGCTAACCAACCAACACGCGCGCGTGGTCGGGTGATGGCGTCACCGCGACCTGCCGATGCCAAACCTGCAGAGGAAGTTCAGTGGCAGGGCAGCACCGGTAGAACGTGGAAACCGTTTGATCACCTACGTGCGGCGCCACCGATCGATATAGTATGCTTGATTGATCGCATTGGCAAGATGGAGTATTTCCGTGATTAATTGGCCGTGGTGCGAGGTCGTAAGTGGTCTCCATCGTGGGTCGTGACATGACCGACGGAGCACCGATCGGGAGCTCTTGTAATCGACACGTACGTAAGTCGACAAACTCTCGATCGATCGAGTGGACGCAAGCAAGTCGACAAACTCCCGATCGATCGAGTGGGCGCAAGGCATAGCCCTAGTAACCGACACGTACGTACAGATGTGTTCACGCGCATCCTCAAAAAAAAAAAAAGATGTGTTCACGCGCAAAATTTAGAAAGCGGGACGGATAACTCCTGGGTCCTGGCCAAGTGATCGTTCATCCATCGCTTGCTATGCATTGATTTGCCGACCACACCATAGCTATGTGCGGCCATAGATCAGAGTCAGCGAGTCACACAGACCATATATGGCAAGTACTACTAGCTACCACACATGCTTGATCGATCAAGCTGGAAGTGAGTGACAGGCATGCCCGTACAGAGTGACTGCAAGCACATCATAACTATGTGCAAGCAACACACGAGTCCAATATCGACACTTTTGGCAGCTGAGATGGAGAAATCAACAGTTTATCCGTTTTAAAATATAGTGCATGTTTTGTTTGCTAACTGTTTCATCAGGTTTAAGAATCGACATCCACAGTACAAAATCAGTATAATTAGATTCGTCATGAAATATACTTTTATATTTATTAATTTATTATTTTGATGTTGATAGTTTATTCATAAACTTGGTCAGACATATATATATATATATATATATATATATATATATATATATATATATATATATATATATATATATATATATATATATATATATATATATATATATAGACTTTTGAAAAACTACGGGTGTCTCGCTTTTGGAAGGAAGCGTTTGGCTGGCTGTGTGTTCTGTTTTCCTAGCTTTGCATCATCGTCTCATGGTGAAAGTGTAAGATGGCGACGCAAGTGTAAAAAAACAAAAAGAAAAAAAGATGGCGATGCACCCACCATCCTAAAAGAAAAAGATGTTTGTTTGAGAGGACCAGTTCGGGCGTAGGTATGTTTCTGTTCTCAAATTAATTCTCGACGACAACGCGGATTTTGACAACATATACTCCCTCCGTTCCCAAATATAAGTCTTTCTAAAGATTACAACAAGTGACTACATACGAAGCAAAATTAGTAAATCTACACTCTAAAATATGTCTACATACATCCGTATCTTGTAGTCCATTTAAAATATCTAAAAAGATTTATATTTAGGAACGGAGGGAGTATTATATTTGTTGGAGAGGGCGGAAAGGGGCTTCATTTGTACCACGAAAAGTGATGCTGCTGCTGCTCGATGATCTTATCGTCTAGGGTCTTCGATATGCTTGAGCAGAAATCGTAGGGCATGTAATTCAGTTCCATATATTGTGCGTGCACTCATGCATGAAACAGTTAATTAAGTTCTGCAACTTGATCCTTGAACTACAATTAAGCACATTCCCTCAAAGAAACAAAAGGAGTACGTATTCCCCCGTTCCAAATTACTTGACACATATTTAACTAGACAATAATGTATCTAGACACTAAACAAGTATAGATACATTTGTATTTAGATAAATTTAAGTCAACTAGGAATAATTTGGAACGGAGGGAGGGAGTAGTAGCCAGTGTAGTAGACGAAATCCAGATTTGACCAGCTGGTCACATCACATGCATGTTGCCATTTGTCAAAGGGCACTACGTGCCACGGGAGGCCAGGCGAAAATTGCAGAAGCTTCCTTGCCTCCCTCCATCGACGGGCGTATGCGTGTTGTCGGACGGAGACAACGGTCTTGTCCTCCTAAAAAGAACAGTACTGTATAACATATGGACTTGCCACGTTAGAGACGGCTTAATCCACGCACGTTTTGGATTGGACTCTTTCTCTCGACCGGGCAGCATGCATGCGGCGATGGCCTGGCAATATGCAACACGCGTGCGTGACGTTCGTGACCTCCATCGCAAGGGGAAAACCGTGCGTTGACCCCCAAGAAAAGTAAAGGCTGCCGCTTTTGTCTTTGGTCAGATTTCGCTTCTGGACTATTTCGTTTCATACATGATTTTTTTTTATAGTTATCCCCTGTTTCATTTCCATGAGACTGATTAAACAAAACCACCTATGATTGCTTAGCATGCTGGCTAAATAAAGCTTGTGTGCGTCACTTTATCCGGCAGGACTTGTCAACGTTTTGGATGCGTTTGGTCTTTCAATTATCTCTACGGAAGTGTTGATTTGGTCTTTCACTTTCCGATAGATAGAGAAAATCTACAAAGCTGTGTCGCCTTCTCTTGTGTTAACATTGGCGTACGCAAGTGCTCTAGTTCTTCGTCGAAAAAGTGCTCTAGTTCTGCCGCTCTACCACCGTCGAAAGTTGGGCAACGCATTAAACCGGTTTTCCAGGTCCGGCAAAGATTTCTCGGTTCTGGTCACGCAACTGTTTTTTCACCGAGTTCGGCATGTTGGAAAGTTTACGTCGCGAGCTCGAATGAGACGTTTGCGGCGCGGGTTGACCAAAACTCTGTACCCTCGAGATGTTAATTGGAGTTTACCCGATTGGCTTGGAAGAAAATGGCATGCATGTACTAACGCTGCATCTTTCGATCATCTGAACAGTACATTGTTTCGTGGAAACAAAGTCATCATCAGGACATTCCACCGGTCGTAACTACCGCGACGAGAAGCGACCCATTCATTCACATGCACAGGCCGACAGAACATACGAAGTGTTCTTTCTCACAGCGTCAGTAGTCGGTCAAACTGAACACATATAATCCCCCAAGTCAAAACTTGACACCACTAGTGCCAACTACTCGTAGTTGTTTACATGAGCCGCAAAACAAGCAACTACTAGTAAGCCGGGTTAGTTAGTAATGGATGGGGATTGAGACCCGGCTGTAGCCGTGTGTGTACGTGTAAACGGAAGCAAGTCCGTACGATTCGCCGGCGATGATTATATATACATAATACGCGGCACCACTGTCCGGCAGAGCAGCACGGGTAGAGCGTGCAAACCGTTGCTCGCCGTAAGTTCCCACGGCTACGCACCACCGATCGATGTACTAGGCGTGACCGATCGCACTGAGACGATGGAGTATTAACTCGTCCCGGCCCGGCCGGTCGCGTACGTGAGGGCACGCATGACTGATGGACCAATCCGGCTTTTCCGCTGCTCGATCACCTCCCGAGTGGACACTATAGACTACCATGCAGGCAAGACGGGCCCAAGTAATCGACACGTACAGATGTTTCACGAGCAAGATTTATTACTAGTAAACAACATGCTCCATGACTACCCGCCTACCTATTCGAGGCCATTAGATCAGAGCGATCACAAGATAAGCACGTACGTACTACACCTAGGACATTCCTGATCAAGCTGAAAGAGACGGGGACGCCGTACGCATCGTAGAGCGTGTATGCAAGCAAGCAAGCAACCTGCAGAGAGCGCTACAGAGATCCGACACGTCCGAAACGCACATGAAAAACGCCAACACGTCGGCGTCTTCTGGTTTTATTTCACCGACTTTTCAGACACTGCTTATACAAATTTCTATGTATCAACAGATTTGGTTCGCTGGAGTAAATAGCATAAAACTATCACTTTTCGTCCTATGGTTTCAAAAAACCACCACTTTTTTGTTTGTGACTGATACCTATCACTTTTTTCGTCGGTTGTCTCAAAAAACCCAAATCGCCCGTTGCTAGCGTTTTAAACCGTTTTCTGACGGTCCGGGCCCGCCTGTCAGGCCACGTCAGCGACGGTGAGGCCGGTAACGGCCGTTACTCGGACCGACCGGCGCGGTCGGACCGCACCCGCTCGCTCGCTCATTACTCTGCTCCCCTGCCCTCACTCTCACTTTCTCCCTTGCCCGCACTCATTCCTCTGCTCTCACTCTCACTCTCTCGCTCCTCTCCTCTCTGCTCTTCGACGCCGGCGGCGACTTGCGCTGTGGAAGCTCCACCGCCGCCATGCCTTCCTGGAATGACGGGGATACGAGCTCAGAGGATGAGTGCGACATCACAAGCATGGACATGGCTCTTTGGGTAAGTTTTTCGATCTGCTGAGCTAGGGTTAGGGTTCATCTAGGAGCTAGATTAGGTTAGTGTTCATCTTGGTGAGCTAGGGTAACTTTTGTTTACTGTTATTTAGTAGGCAGGGTTATGGTTGTTGTTTGAGCTATGTTTATGTATGCTTGAAAACTAGGGTTTGGGTTAGGGTTCTTGCTGGATTGGGGAATTAATTTGTGATCTATGTCTGGTTCTGTGAGCTAAGGTGATTTTGTTGATGTGTTCATGCAGGAGACCCCTGACACCACCGTGGAGCCTCTTTTCTGTGGCCAGCTGGAGCTTTCTAAACCCACCTGCATGATGCACCACATGAGGCCAATTAAGTGTGTGGCATTTGAAGGAATCTTAACTGGAAGGCGTTTCTATGGTTGTCCAGTGCAGCAGGTATAGTACCTTAATTGGAATCATTTTCTTCTGAACCCACACATGTATTTACAAGGATGACAAGTTGATGTTCTGAACCCACACAATATTATGTTGACAAGTTGTTGTTCTGAACCCACACAGTATTATGTTGACAAGTTGCTCTTCTGAACCTACACTGTATTATTTAGGATGAACTGCAATATGCCTTGTATTAAGGCATTGAGGGATATGGTTACTATCAAAAATGCTTATGTATAGGAAGCATATATCTGTGAATGTACTTGTACAAGCAGGTTGGGTTTCAGTTATAGTTTGAGTTATATTAAACAACATATTCAGTTTACTTAAGCCTCACCTTTAGTTTCTTAGTCTGATATGATTTGTTGTTATGAAATTGAGTGCACTTAGTGATGTATATTTCAATTTCCAAATGCAGAGTGAAGGTGTTAACTGTGGTGTTACTGAGTGGGTTGACAAGCCCTGGCATCCAATTCTTCAGAATTGCTTGTCCAGGCTGTGGGACATGTACCATGAACAGAATTGTGGCAGGGTAGTTGATAAGCAGAAGTATGAGAAGCATTTGGCCAAGCTTAAGACTGAAAATGACAAGCTATGCATTGAGTACACAAAGCTTGTCCAAGATGTATCCAAGATGTTTGATTGGCAGGATGGTAGGGTAGGCCACATGGATAACCAGAAGGCAGTTGAGGAGGAAGAATTTGAGAAGAAGAAGAAAGAGGTAGAAGAGAGAGCTAGGTTGGAGGTTCAGATGGAGAAGCTCAAACTTGCCAAGGAACAAAGGTGCATTTTACAGAGCCAAGCTGACATTATCAAGAATACCAGGAAGGCAAAGAAGGAGGTTGAACAGGAGAGAGATTTGCTTAAGATAGAGAAGGCCAAGCTTGAGCATGTGGTGAATGAGCTGCTGAGTGACGGGCATGCAAGCAAGGAGAAACTTGAGAAAATCAAGGCCATCCTTGATTCATGAAGTGTGTTCTGCAGATGGTGAAGTACATCCAAGGCCTTTATAAGTATGTGGCCTAACAATCTGATGTGAAGATATGGGGTGTACATTTTGGGGAATGTGAAGCTAATCTAGTCTATGTCTATGCCAATGTTAAGAACTGTTGTTATGCTGCTAGAACCTTTAATGCTAAGTTATGAACTAAGTTGTAATGACTGTTCTGCCTGTATTTGAACCTCTTCTGCTATGTTATGGAGTCAGTGATAAGCACTGCTGGAGTATGCTATGTGTCTTTTTATGTTTAAAAGGTAGTTATGTTTATTAGTGCTTTCTACCTGGGCTTTGTGGCCCAGTTATATTTACAAACCTAGGCCTACTCCACCCACCCTCCACTGCTCATAAATAGCCTACTCCACCCACCCTCCTCCCTCCAGAACACAGCCGCCACACCCCACCTCTAGAAACCCTAGATGGATCCAGAGCTTGGGGAGGTGACAGATGAGGAAGAGGAGGCAGTGCAGGCAGTGGATGTGAGGAGGCAAAGGGCTCGCCCTGCAGTGCAGGCAGTGGAGTGGGAGCTGGAGTTCAAGAGGAGGCTGGCAGAGAAGATCTTGGAGAAGTGCAACTCAGATGAGTTCACAGTTCTTGTCCCTGGCGGCAGGCGCAAGAACTCAGGGAAGATCATCAGGTGGGCTAGGAGACAGGCAGTACTCGCTCCTCACCCTTCTACCAGAGCAAAGTGGTGTCGTTTCTTCGATCGTTACGATTGAGAGTTGTTGGTAGTAGTTTTTTTAAGTATGAATGAGAGTCTGAGCTATGTATCCCTTCCATTTCTGTACAACTCTTTGTATGAAAGAAAGTTTGGATGGTGGAATCTATGAATGTTTGAATAAATGAATCAATGTTTGCATCAGTGTTGTCTGAATCTACCCAGAAGTCACAAACACTCAGGTTGCATAATGCAACCACACCACTTAGGTTTCAGCAAGCAAAGACACAGGTTTCATAAATGCAAACACTCTGGTTTCAGGAAGCAAATACATAGGTTTCATAATGCTAACACTTAAGTTTCAGCAAGCAAATACATAGGTTTAAGGTTGCAAACACTTAGGTTTCAGCACTCATACAACAAGACAACTTTCTCAAATGTTGGAATCTTCAGTAGTTACCACTAGCTGTGAAATATGCCTTCCACTTTCCAGTTGGCTTCCTAACCCTCTTGGACCCAATCTCCATCTCAGAGTTGGCAGCTTGCCTTGGAGCATTGAAGACTGTGTACCCTCTGCTAGCTGTTGATGCTCTGGTGTTCTTTGCTGGAGAAGCAATGGATGACCTTGTGTTCTTGGCTGGTGAAGATGTGCTAGGAGCCCCTGTCTTCTTGGTTGCTTTGGTCTTCTTGGTTGCTTTGGTCTTCTTGGCAGGTGCTGATGTGGCTGGTGCTGGAGTAGCAGAAGCAGCTCCCTTGTTCCTCTTTGCTGGTCCTGGAGTAGTTGTGGCTGTTGTAGGCCTCTTCCTAGCTATGGCTGGTGCTGATGGTGCTGATGGTGGTGGTGGGGGTGAGGGTGGGGGTGCAACCACACCTGTAGAAGCTCTGGTAGATGAAGAGTAGTCTGACCTATTCTCCTGCACATTTAACAAAGCAAATTATAATTAAACCACCTAGCCTATGAAACAGAAGTTTCTTTATCAATAAGTATACCTGGTGATTATTCTTTCTCATCTGCAGTTTGGGTTTCAGTGGAACACCACAAGTGGTATATCTGTGACCTTGCATATTGCAATTGCTACAGGTCACTGTCCCAATTCTTGATGTATCCTTCTTGGCAGGCACCTCAAAATGTCCTTTCCTCCTAGCTGTCTGCTTTTTACCCTTCTTTTCTTTGAATACTGGAGGAGATATGTCATCCCCCATGGTGTGTGGCCAACAGTCAGGGCCTGGAACAGGGTATATAATATGCTTGTAGGTTTCACAGTAGAGGGGCTTCTTGAAGAACTCATGGACAAAATCTTCAGGGTGTAGCTTCACCTTCTGCATTGCTGCTATAGCATGACTACATGGAACAGCTGTCATATCCCACCTCCTGCAGTCACAAGTGTAGTTGTTTAGGTTTACACAGTAGGTCTTTTCTGAACTACTTGTAACTTGCCAAATTCCTAGTCCAGCCATATATGCATCACAATATTTTGCCCACTTCTTGCCCTCCTTCAATATCTCAGAGTAAGTGGGTGTGATATCCCACCTACATGTCTCTGTCTTCTCCCTAATCTTCTGAAACTTGATCATGAGTTTTGTCCTAATTCCTTCAAGCATTGTCCTTATGGGCTTGTTCCTAACATCCAGAATAATCCTGTTGAAAACTTCACTAAGATTGTTTACAACAAGGTCTGTCTTGCATATAGTATCCATTCTATGCCTGGCCCAAGTATGGACTGGTATGTTGGACAACCACTTCCATGCCTCCTCACTCTCTTTCTTCAATGCTTCCATGCCCAGATCATGCCCATGCTTAGTGAAAGAATATGCAGCCTGGTCTAGATGTTTTTTCAATTCATCCCCTCTAAACCCAGCTGATTGGAAGTTGGCATATATGTGTCTTAAACAAAATCTTTGTGGGGAATCAGGAAATACATCCTCTATTGCATTGAGCAGACCCTGTTCATTGATTTTGTATTAATAACTAGTGAAGTAAGTAGAGAAAAGCAGTACATAGTGCAAGGAAAAGCAGTACATAGTGCAAGGAAAAGCAGTACATAGTGAAAGGAAAATCAGTCAAATCATGAAGAGTAGTTGTACCTTTTACCTGTCTGACATAATTGTGTAGGGCCCAAACTTGTTGCCACTACCAATTACTGTCCTTAACTGTGTAAGAAACCAAGTCCAACTATCTGTCTCCTCCTTGTCAACAACACCAAATGCAATAGGGAAGATGTTGTTGTTGCCATCCCTCCCTGTTGCTGCCAGGATTTGCTGCCCAGTGCTTAGTTTGATGAAGCATCCATCAAGACCTGCATTTTAAGCCATTAGTAAACAACAACATGTAATGTAATGCAATCCCATTTAAGCACTATACAGACTAGATTTACCTATGAAAGGCCTGCAACCATTTAGGAACCCCTCCTTACAAGCAAACAGACAATAAAACATGTAATGAAACCTTGGGGTAGGTGCTGGGTGGAGTTCAAATTCCTTTGTTGTCACAACACACCTACTACCAGGGTTTGTGTCCAAAACACACTGCAGATAGTCTCTTAACCTGTAGTATTGTGTCTTGTGATCCCCTTGCACAACATCAACTGCTTTCCTCCTTGCCCTGTAGGCCAAACTTTTTGAAACATGTACTCCAAATTTCTTTTTTGTATAACTCAGTATAGTCTCAACACCTGCACCAGGATTGGATCTTACAGTATCCTCAACAGCCTTTGCAACCCACTTCATGGTAACCTTTGTGTTCTCTCCACTTGCTCCACAGGTGTGATCAAGATTCATCTTCTTGATGCTAAAGGTTGACTCATGGGCAATCTTAGAAGCAGTAATATAAAACTCACAACCATGCTTTCTATCTGAGCACCAGGCTATGATCCTACTTGGATCATTCCTATGGTACTCGAAGTTCCTAAGTGTCCTAACATGGTAGTTTCTCAATGCTTCTCTGAACTCTACCACATTCAGAAAGCACAAATGAATCCTAAACTGTTCATGTGCATCAGGCCTAGAGGAATCATACCATATTCTCTCCTTCTTCTTCTTCAATTTTCTCTTGCTGCCACAAGGCAACCTAGGTGCATCATCTTCTTCATCAGAAATGCCTTCATCACCTGGAAAGCAGAACTCATCAGCTTCTGGCACGAAATCTTCAAACTTTTTGTGATCTGGCTCACTGTGTGATCTGCTTGTTGGGCCTTGTTTCCTCACAGGTATCTTCTGTGCCACAGTTTTCACATGATCTGAAACTTCTTCTTCATCATCTTCTTCAGAACCATTTGGCTCCTGCCAAAACTCTGAGGGTTCAGAAGCACCCCCAAAATAATGCTCAGCCATCTCTTCCTCTTCCCTGTAGTGCTGACTTGTTCCTTCACCACCTTCATCTTCTCCCCTAGCCCAAGACTTGTATGAAATTTTCTTCCCTCTGTAATCACCCCTGAAAAACTCAAAATCTGAAGAGGATTTGTCCAACTCATCTTCATCTTGATCTTCTGCTTTAATGCCTTCAATTTCCACTGCCTCTTTTCCCTTGTTGAAATTACAGCTCTGTTGTGTGTTAAAATATGGATCAACATGCACAAGTGGGGGCTGTGAAGAATTTGAGACAGGGAAAAGGACACCTTCTTGGGAAACACTATAAACAATGGGATCACCAACTTGACTAATTGGAATCTGCTCTTCAAGCAAGGCGTGGTCCATGTTTGCATCTGCTGGATTTGGGTCACTAGCCTCTCTCACTGTTATGTTCAATATTTTCTTCTCAGCAAACAAATCTAGCATCTCCTCCACCTTCTCATCACTGTCCAAAACCTCAATCCCCTCCAGCCCCTTACCCTCATCCTTAACATATGACAGATAGGCATCCAACCCATAGCCCTCAAGTTCAATAAGTGCTAACAAAAACAGGTAATTCAATTCTGATAAGGAAAACTTCCTTTCCATGTTGTCTCTACCCTGAAAATGCAGCCTCAATTCCCATACTTCATCATCCAAACTATGCAAAAAAAGAAACAACACATTCAGATTTCTTCAGATTTTCAAGTTAAAAAGTATGCAACAGTTTCACTTGCACAACATATCATCCAAACCTAAACCCTAATTCATATATTGAGTACAATGTATACATAATAATATACCAAAGAACTAATTCATTAACAATATAAGAAACAAATCCTAACCCTAGTTCATAAATAAACTAAGAAAAATAATTAAAACAATTCATAACTTACTCCACGCCACCAAGTGAGGAGGCCCACTGGTGCCCGCCTTCTGGATCCGCGTGGATGCATTTGGCCACTGCCCTGGCCGCGCGGAACGCCGGCGACATCTGGACCTCCTGCGTCGGTGGCCCAGACGAGCGCTGGGTCGGGAAACTTGCGCTGCCTAGCCACTTGTTGACCTCGGAGTGAGCACCGCCCTCGCCGCTGGCTGTCGGCCCAGGCTCGCCGTCGTCCTTCTTCTTCGCCGCCGCCATCGTCGGGGGAGACAGAGAGCACGGGGGGAAGGAGGAGCGAGAGAGAGATGCTGCCGACACACAGAGAGAGAGAACGGCAGCGAGCGAGCGGGTGCGGTCCGAATAACGGCCGTTAACGGCCTCGCCGTCACGCGCGGCGCTGACGTGGCCTGACAGGCGGGCCCGGACCGTCAGAAAACGGTTTAAAACGCTAGCAACGGGCGATTTGGGTTTTTTGAGACAACCGGCGAAAAAAGTGGTAGGTATCAGTCATAAACAAAAAAGTGGTGGTTTTTTGGAACCATAGGACGAAAAGTGATAGTTTTATGCTAATTTGGCTGCCGAGGTCAACACAACATAGGACGTACGACCGCGGAAGTGCTAATCTGAGCTCGGGCTTATATGGTCTCTGTATCATCAGCGTCCTTTTGCCTCTGGATCTGCGCATGCACATGTATAGCATCCAGTATATGGAGCTGTATTCTGTCCCATTTTCAGACTTTATGGCCCACCCTGTGCACCATTTATTAAGACGTTTCCCGTCACTCTCCATCCATCCACGACGGAGCACTAACGATGGGCAAAGACGGAATACAATAGACTAGCTTTGTATCCTGACGACGCTAGCAATACACATTCAGATTTCACAGGAATTTTTTTTCCAACACAAAAGCTCAACCTCATGTAAACATACATGCTCATGTAGACATTCAGCTAGATTATGTACACATTCAGACCAAGGTTTTGGTTTCTCCTGATTTCAATTATGCTCCAGTATGCAATTCACCAACGGTGATCCATGTTGACACAATACGTCCAGATCTTTTTGCACAAAAAAAATGTCTGAAAAACCAAGAGGGATGCCTTGAACGAGTGTTTGAAGCTTCAAGCCAACTTCTCCACGCTCGCGCACAATGCACTATGTATGGTTTTTGCACCATTGGACTCTGCATTTGATCCCTACAACTCAAGACGGTGTTTCCCGTCAGTCACCCATGACCAGTAGTTATGAATCGCAACCTCCATGGCTCGGTTCTGGTCAGAGAAACAGAGAACAAAAGTTCTACAGGATTCTACAGGACGGCCTAGCCACGGCTCGGTGTTTCCTGTTCCACGGACCAGCATTCTACAGGACGACCTATCCACGGCTCAGCTAGCGACGCACTGACGGAAGTGGCGATCAGCCCAGCGGACGGATAACGTCCGTCCCGATGCTGTCCCACTGTTCGAAACAGTGCATACGTATAGATGCGAACTGGTGATTAAAAAAGCCGCCGTATTGTGCATAAAAAATGGGAAGGACCAGATCCCGATGCCATACTCATTGGCTCACATACAGAGAGCATATGTGCTCGAGTGCACAAACTCCACGTCCGTACGACCGTTCCTTCTCACAGCGTTCAGTCCATCAAGTTATATACACCCCCAAGTCAAAATTTGACACTTCTAGTAGCACTCGTTTACATGAGCCGGAAGCAAACCCCAGGAAACCGGATTAGTAAACGGCCGTGTGTAGTGTGGGTGTAAACGTACGTACGGCGCCGGCGATCACGCGGCACACGTACGGCAACCGAGCCGCAGCCGCGCGCGCCGAAGCGCTGCTAGGTGCTAGCTGACCGGCCAGCCACGTGCGGGTGCGCGTGTACGTCGTCGGTCGTGCGCCCGTGTGATGGCGTCGCGCGATCTGCCGGCCGGCCGGGCGTTGACCCCGGCAGGAACCGCCGTTGCCAACCTGCAGAGGAAGTTCAGTTCGGCGGGCTGGGATCCCTCCCACATGCCGTCCGGCAGAGCACGGTCAGAACGTGGAAGCCGTTGCCCGCGTGACGCGCCACCGGTCGACATGCATAGAGCGCTTGATCGATCGCACCGAGATGGAGTGTTTGATTAACTGATCGTGATAACAAAGGGGTCGCCCCCTGATGGACCAATCGGACGCTCCGCTCCCGATCACATTCAAGTGGACACTGCACATTTATCGTGCAGGCAGGACAGGAGCAAAACTGATTAAGCAGTACAGATAGCTCGTGGCCAACTGAACTGAACTGATCGTTCAATGCTTGCCATGCGTTGATTTGCCGACCACACCATAGCTATCTACCCAGCTGTTTGAAGCCACCCATCAAAGAGATCATTCATCATAGATAAGTGCTTTACTAGAGCTAGGTAGCACATCCTTTTTTTGAGAGCCAGGTCGCACATCCTGATAGCAAGCTGAAGGTGACAAGCACGCGCGTCTCAAAGCAACAAAAATGGGATATGACCGGGCTTCCAAAATCACGGTCATAATTTGGGCGTGACTATGTGACGACCGTTCCACATATTTTTTGTACAATGTTCATATAATCCAACATGAATGGTGCCACAAATGACAAAAGCAAAAAAAATGACACTGTTCATATCAGAATTTGTCTTTTGTATCTCCATGTGTAGTTTGAATTTGGATCTGAATTTTGTTGTAGGAGTTGTAGTCACATGTATTGTGAACATAAAAGAAAAAACTGAAACATTTAAATCAAAGTGTTTTTTTTAATATGGGAGCATATGATGAATGGGAGCACACGAAATTCTCCCAATACTCATGGTGAATCAGAGGATCCTTTGCTCTGCCAATTGGACACTGAATATAGGTAGGGAACTCGAACCGAACCCCTAAAATGCTTTAACCTCTCTAAATATTCTTCGTTCAGGAGTTAAGCCCACTCTAACCGAACACTCATTCGATTTAACTCCTAAAAAGTTTGAGGAGAAGTGTCCATCGCTGCTCAAATTTGAACAACCGAACCCAACTCCTAGCAAGAGTTTCCTTCGGCCGCACCTCTCTCTCTCTCTCTCTTGACTGAATACTAGTGGTTGGGGCGCCATCTTGTGGTGCCGCTTAAGAGGAAGTTATGTGCACGTTTTTATTTATAAAAAATAGACGGAGTCCTCACCTCCATCTAGGAAAAAAAAATCATCAACACAGTCTACTAGCGAGCGTCACTTTGCGTAGCCCTCCGTTCAAAAAATATGTGGGGTCATCACCTTCATCTAAAAAGGAAAAAAATATTTTAAAAAATTCCTCACTCCATCTAAAAATAATATTCCAAAAGTCTTTTCACCGCGGCCGACCAGTTTGCGCCACATGTCATAGCCAGTTGACCGCCCTTCACGCGACGCTTAATGGGTTTAATAGGGTGCTACTCCTCGAGACGTACACGAGCTGGCATCCCAAGGAGAGCAAGTCAAGGATGAGAGAGATGACATCATTTAGATGAGGGATAACAAAGTCACATCTAGATGCGTCCTATACGGATTCGTAAGTTTTAGGGTTCGATTGGAGATGCACTGACACCCAACAAATCTCAAGTCTCACACGTCCCTTAACCTCAAGAGAGCAACTGGACACACCATGGGCACCTACATTGACTTGTTTGTAGGATATCCTTCTGCTAAACATGTTCACACTACTTGCATGTACGTATGTGCAACATGAGCTCCATCAGTTCCGAGGGCGACGTGGTATAGTTTAGCGTTCTCGATATGCCGTGCTAGGACCAAGCCGCAGTTTTCTTTTAACCGAATTGACTTCTAATTTACTTCTACCGTAGCAGAGCATATACTAGTAACTAATTCCGACAAGTTTCAATTTGCATGGAGCCTGCGTAATGCTAATTCCTACTCTCGTGATGCATTGTAGAAGTATTTAACAGGACACTTGGCACGCAAGTAAGTGCTTTTTTATATATATACAGGTACAAGGTAAAAGTCTCTCCACTGATTTGAGAGATTGAAACCTTGGCCGAACATCCAGCTCGTGAGGAAGATGGCCCCGGTTTCAGGTAAAATTTCTCTGGTGTTCCCACATCATGTACTATACTGCTATCTTTTAGATTAATTCATTATTTGTGACACTCGGTGCCTCATCATGTTCCGAGCAAACTAAAGTAAAGAGTTACGAGTCCATCGCGCCACCATGAACATGCATGGAGATTGGCCGTAGCAAACATGAAGCCGAATATCTTTTAAATCATGATGAGTGGACGAGAGGTCCTGGTTTTGAACTTTCGAAACCTTTTTAACTTCTGTTTTCGGGGATGATGGTTGCGATGTTAACTGCAAACGAGCTGAGATTTGTCCACGGTAACAAAGCTCTGTTTGAACCGACTTGAGTTGTGCATGAGCCAGCCTATGCTGCTTCTTCCAATCAATCTGAATCCTAGAAGGACTTCTTGCAATCAATTTCAGATTCAATGAATTTAGGGGCTGCGAGCTCATGAGTAGAGGAACTTGTAGGTCAGTTGTAACGAAATTCAGATTCATGATACAATTAGCTCACACTTGCGGACTTGCCGAACGGGACTACAAACCAAATAAACACTCCCTCCGTTTCAAAATAGATGACTCAACTTTATACTAATTTTGGAACGGAGGGAGTATCAAACAAGCGGCAAATTGAGCAGAGGTAAGAACTCTAGGTGCAGATCTCAACTAACTAAAGAAAACGACTACGCTAATCTTATGTACTCGTGCCCTGTGACATGTGAGGCAGGGGCCTGCTGTTGTGTCCATCGGAAGCAGCAAGGGCGTGTCTCACTCGCCGTTTAGAACACCCCGCCATGCAGCACTTGCTCGTCGGCCAGCGTCGCTTTCAGGAATTGACAATCTACAAATTGGTATGCATCGAGGTGGAGCACCAAAAGCAGGACTGGAAAGTTGCGGGCTCGACCACATCGCCCGGTGGCGGGAGCGCTGGGTCTCCGGCGAGCTGCGGCGGTGATTTGTTTTCACAGGGATTAGATCGGCCTGAGGTAGGAGATGAAATTGTACAAAGAGACTAAGATGTGACCGGGGGGTTTCTGTCAAATACGTTTAAGTGGCTAAGGGGGATCCCACCTCTTATATTATCCGTTCATTTTAGATCTGATGGTTAAGAGGGAAAGTTTTCAGATTTTCACTGAACAAGCGTTTTCACCCGATACGTTGCCTTCTTTGAGAGGTTCTTCTCGCTATTCTCCAGACTGCTGCCTTCTCAAAAAACAAAACTATTATTTTTGAGCGAAAAAAAAACTATTCGCAGCCTGTCCATTTACTGGGCCAAGTGGACACGGGAGCCGGGGAGCGTGTCGAACAGCTAAGAGAGCCCAAGTTGACGTCTACAGCGCGGCCTAGCCCAGTAGCTCCCTCCTCACAAAGTGGCCCAACCATGATGACGCCCTCCTCACGAACAAATGGCCCATCAAAGGGGGCCCCACACCTAGCCCACAAAAAAAACCCTCCACACCCCTCTTCTCCGGTTCAGGCTCTCTCCTCCTCCCCTCTCCCCTCGCTCGCCAATCCCCTTATCCCCCGATGCCGCCATTGCCGCGCCCATAGCAGAGCCCACCTAGCCGTCGACCGGCCGGGCAGCCCCCCTCCCCAACGGAACCAGTTCGAGCTCGCCCGCTCGCTCGCTCGTCTCGCGGCGCCGGCGTCGGATGGACGCCGTCTCCTGCTGTCGCGTAAGCGCGCCCCCCCTCCCTTGTACCGCCGAAGCTCCTAGAGGCATTCCTCACGAGCCCCCGATCTTCCGCAGGTCTTCTCGACGCAGAGATGCCGCTTCCCGCTGCGCAGGCTGGGGGCGGCGCCGGTGGCGGCGCGGCGGCCGTTCTCCACCGAGCTGAGCGACCTCTTCGCCCCGTCGTCGTCGGCCTCGAAGCGCCGGTCCCGGGGCCCCGTCATGGCCGCGAAGAAGGCCGCGGAGGGTGAGCCGTCTCTCGCTCGCGTCATTAGGGGTTCAGGGTGGGGTTTTTGGTTTGGGGAATCGGCGACCGTCTGTTAGGTGTTGCGATGGGGCGTCAGTTTTTTGAGGTGGATTGCTCGCGAGTTGCATCCGGCGCTAGGGACTAGGGACACAAGCAGTGGTAGGATTAGACGAATGAATTTGAGAGCTTCGGATTGATTGCTGATCAGGGTTCTAAGTGAAATTTGCCCGTGGTCGTAGTTGGAACTGACGGGGTCTTCACTTGATGGATGCGTGTAACTTGAGCTTAATCTGGTCAGTCTAGCTTGATAGATATTGCTCTTTGGCAAATGTCCCATGCTGGGTCATTTCATTGTAATTAGGTCATTATGTATGTATTTTTTTATTTAAGGTTTCTACGCCTTCATCACAATTTGTCACCATGTTCTCTTTTTGGTCTGTATGAGACTTCCTTCAATATAAGCTTTCTGCATCCGGTGTCTCAGTATCAAAGCAATCTTGATTTTCATTTTGTGAATAACTAGAAGAACAGGTGAGCTTATTTTAGATGTTGGATGGTGGAAATAGCGCTCAGACGGTGGTGATTGTGTGTGTGATGATGCTAACCGATTGAGATTATATGCTATATATATGGGGATTTGATGATTTAATGAATAATTTTGCTATTTTCTTAGAAGTTCAGAGTTAAAAGTTAGAAAAACTCTCCATGTTTAATATACCTGAGTGCAGTCATGGGGATAAAAGTTCCTTTCATTGAGTCTCAATAAGACATCATTACTAGCAGGCGTTTTAATTGAGCTACTGATCCTTAATGGTATATAGGTAGTCCTTTTTTTTGCGGGAAACAGTATAGGTAGTCCGATTTGGCATGTTTCAAAATGAAAATCTCTTAATGATATAAGTGTTTTGATCTGGACCGTTTGAAATTGAAATAAGCAGTTAATTGATGTTTGACAGGTTGAGTCTTGTTTTAGTCATTGGTCCTCCTTAGGGTGTTAGAACACGGAGGTACCTGGAACTGATAGCTTGTCGGTTTTTCCTAGGTGCGAAACAAGAAGATGGGAAATACAAGCACACGGTGGATCTCCCAAAGACGAGTTTTGGCTTGAGAGCAAACTCTGTTATGCGCGAACCGGAGCTCCAGAAGTTGTGGGAGGAGAACCAGGTGCTGAAGAGGGTGTCCGAAAGGAATACTGGGGTGAGCTTACTTTTTCAAGTAGAGCTATAAATGAAACGAGACTATTCATCTGACCTAGTTGGTTTTCTTGGTTGTTTGATTAGGCCACATTTACTCTTCATGATGGCCCGCCTTATGCTAATGGTGATCTTCACATGGGTCATGCGCTGAATAAAGTTCTCAAAGATATTATAAATCGCTACAAGGTATCAGCTATCCTTGAATTTCATCTAGCTGTACGCACATGTTTATTTGCAAACAATTGACATATTTCTTTTTGGGGGAAACAATTGGTACGGATTCATATTCTGTGTCAGTTCAATTTCTGGGCCACCCCATATTTTGATGCGTGTGCCATTATCTTCAAATGGTAAAGTCTGCATATTCAGCTTGATGTTGACAGTTCAACAAAGATTGGACCTATGTAAATGGCATTGCTCATGCTAGAATGCTAGATAAACCAGCTTAGGTTCTACAAGACTAAGAGTAATTGATTGTGTATGAGATATAAGATTCCAGATGAGAATTTTTTCTTGTATAAAATCTTATAATATGCTGGCTCTGGGTCACCTAAGTTCTTTTTTTAGATGGACACCTAATTGTAGTTGATTCTGTACGACATGATGATTTTTATAAAATTTTATTATGTTGTCCTGGCAACTCACTTCTGTTGAAATGTTTTGAAGTCATTTTGTTCAATAATCAATGATGTGCATATTGATTTGGCGACCCTTTATATTTTCTGATGGTGGTATGATCTAAATCCTTATCAGTACACAAATATGAATTAGAACATGGACCCAATGAAACCATAATTTTCCATTTATTCAGTGTTCTGATCCTCTCTTCTATTGCACAGCTGCTTCAGAATCACAAGGTTTCCTTTATTCCTGGGTGGGATTGCCATGGCCTTCCGATAGAATTAAAAGGTAAGTTCAACTCTATATGACCTTTGGAAATGTTGTCATATTCAAAAGTGTATTTAATTGTGGTTATTTTGTTGTTGGGGTGGGTTCACTTAGAAGATGCCTGCTTTGCATGTGTTAGATTATAACCAAGTAACAGTTGATCATTTACTGCAGTTCTGAAGTCAATGGACAAAGCAACATTGAATGCTCTAACACCTATAAGATTAAGGCAAAAGGCTGCAAAATTTGCTAAAGTGACCGTTAATGCACAAATGAATTCTTTCAAGGTAATATTTTCTTCATTTTAAATTCTAGTGGCAATTTGGTCTGGTTAGCGAGTCAGATGCACTTATTTAAGTTTTGCGGTATTTCATGGTGTGTTTACAGTTTTCTAAGGCAAGGCCGAGTCATGTAATGCCTGGCACATGTTCTTCTTGCTTACCGAAAGCCTTCAAAACGTTTTAGCTTTTAGTTCCTTACTTGTATATTAACAAATAACACCGTGCTTGCAGCGGATCGGTATATGGGCAGATTGGGACAGCCCTTACCTAACTCTTTCGCCAGAATATGAAGCTGCTCAGGTTTTCACTCTGTTACTCCTACTATTTATGTAAAAAATCATGGAAATGCATCTATATGTATCTATCCTATTCACTTGAGTGAGAGCTTGGAGCATTGTTTTTAAGGCGGTAAGGCGACCTAAGGCGAGCACCAACCGCCCTGACGCATAAGCGCCTAAAGCAGGCATAATTGTAAGGTGCTGCCAGGGTGCCTTGCCGCCTAAGCGTCCAAGGCGAGACGCCTTATAAACAATGGCTCGGAGATTGGATGACTTGATTGGGTTGTCAGCATCTCTATCTTGCTTGCAATTAGAGCAGCTAATTTTTCTGTTCTTTTGACCTGTTTACCATGCCAGTATAAAGACAATATGCTGGGGTATAATTCTAGTTTATGTTATGATAATTAATATCGACAGTTCTTTTCATCCTTATCAGGAGCCCTTACTGATAATTAAATTTTACCATGGCAGTAACAACCTTTTGTTTTGATATGCTAGTTGGAAGTGTTTGGTCAAATGGTTATGAGAGGATATATCTATAGAGGACGAAAGCCTGTCCATTGGAGTCCATCCTCACGTACTGCTTTAGCAGAAGCTGAGTTAGAGGTATGCTTAATCTTTCTACTCAATTGCATTAATTTATTGTCAAACACTTTGTTGCACAGTAATCTTTAAGTGAGTGTTAAATGCAAATGAATAATCGATAGTGTTGAGTATGCAAATAAACAATTGATAATTCTGAATTATTTCAATGTGGACTTAAATGCTGAATCATGCTTTAATTTTTGTTTTCTTTGTGAAGTTGCTTGGCGTAGTTTACTAGTTGTCTATCTAGTTTTTTGAGCAAAAGTTACCCTGTGTATGCCAACCTGTGTAACATGCTGCATGCCAACCTGTGTAACTTTCGTTTGTAAGTCCTTTCATGTTGAGATTAATGCCTATGTTTACCAACCAACCTGGTGTGTTTTTGCAAAACTTGTTACATAAAGTAGTCTTGCACTAAACCTATGTGTGATAGTATCACATGCTTTTACTGCCAATGGCTTTGGAACTTAAATTTATATGGTCACTCTGGTAGACCTATTTGTGGATAATCTGAGAATCCTAGAAATTTTTATTTGTATTTTTGAGCTGTGTTGGAACTTTTGGGCATACAGGTGCTTATATTTTCTTCTGTTGTCGATTTATCTGTTGATTTTTCCTTACATATGCTCCTTTTACCTTTTCCAGTATTCAGAAAATCACGTTTCCAAAAGCATATATGCGGCATTCAAGATTACCAGCCCGTCTAGCTCTGGGTTGCTAGATGAATTTCTCCCTAATGTTTGCTTAGCCATATGGACCACTACTCCATGGACAATTCCTGCTAATGCTGGTGAGATGATGCCTTGTTTGCTTTTATTTCAATGGAAACGTCCAGCGACTCTGAACTGGGGTGTCATGACAGCCACCTTAAAACAGTTTCGAAATTTTCAACTGGCGGGAGATGGATGACAGTAAAAGTAAAGTATTTGTCTGATTTCATGCTGTATGTCTATAACCAAATCAACTCATGGAAAATATATATTAAATTTCCATGTGGAGTTCTTTTTATAGCAATATGCTACTTTAGTTCCTAAAGTAGTATGAAATGCCAATATCATAGAATCAGCTAGCAGTATTGAAGATGCTGTAACTGATAATCAAGATAAATGAATATTAAGACTATTAAATAACATAGCTTGAACGCAAATCATGACACATACACTGGTAATGTATTGCATTTGAAGTTTTTTTATTCTGCTACCTGACAATGACATTGTTTTAATTTCATTGGTACTATGGAATCAGAATATAGCATTGTTTACTCTCTTACACTTGCATGGTTGTTGCACATACTGTGTACGAGTTTGCTTCAAACATTCCTTATTTTTTGGAATTGTACTAACTTGTGTAAAAACCTTTTCTTGTGTCAGCCGTTGCTGTGAACCCTGAGCTTAGTTATGCAGTAGTTGAGCTCCAGTCTGTACTGGAAAGTGAGTCAACATCTGGAGGAAAGCAACAAAAACTTGGGAGTATTTTGAGCTCTGGGATCGAGAAACCATTTATCATCGTGGCTTCTGATCTTGTCTCAGTTCTAGAGTCCAAATGGGGTGTGAAGCTTGTAATCCGGAAATCATTTCCTGGTTCAGTCTTGGAGCACTGTAGGTATTTATTTTGCTCTTCTAACTTCATTATGGTTGTGCTTGATTTTTTTTTCATGCTATGCTTGGTGCCTTCAGATACCTCCATCCTGTGAATGGCAATGAATGTTCTGTTGTTATTGGAGGAGATTACATAACAACTGAATCTGGAACTGGCCTTGTTCACACTGCCCCTGGCCATGGCCAGGAAGACTACCTGACAGGTTTGAAATATGGTCTTCCTATTGTTTCTCCCGTGGATGATGAAGGGAACTTCACTGCCGAAGCTGGACAATTTAGTGGCTTATCTGTCCTGGGAGCTGGTAATGCTGCAGTTGTGAAGTATCTGGACGAACATGTTTCACTCATCTTAGAAGAGCCTTACAGTGAGTAACGTCACAATATGTATTCAAAGTTTTTGGTATAAAAGCCATGTGAATATCGAGGATTTTATTTAGAAGATTGTGTGCCCATTGTGTTTTTTGGTTGTCAGAACACAAGTACCCCTATGATTGGAGATCGAAAGAACCAACCATATTCCGAGCAACTGAGCAGTGGTTTGCCTCTGTGGATGGTTTTCGGGATGCTGCACTGGATGCAATCAAGAGAGTAACCTGGGTTCCTTCTCAGGTGTTTAGCTGCTTTATTTCTTGAACTTAAAATTCGAATCAGCAACTGTGTTTATGTTCCTTTGGTTTATTGTCTCACTGAACCTCTTTGAACTGTTAATCTGCTTAGTACTGAAAACTTCACGCTTGGCAACAGTACTTGGGATGTTTGCTCAGTGCATATTTCTTATCTTAACTAGTGCATATTTCTTACTTTTCTTGATTTTTTTTGGGCAACTGATTTCTTTGTTCCATATATCAGTTTCATGCAATATTGTTGTGTTGCCTTCCAATATTGTTGAGTTACCTAATCGTACTCTTGAATTGCTATTGGTGTTGTCTGACAAGTTAACCTTGTTTCTTGCCTGTGTTTCAACATTCTCAGGGTGAAAACAGGATTGTTAACATGATCTCTGGCCGTTCTGACTGGTGTATTTCCCGGCAGAGAACATGGGGAGTTCCCATTCCTGTTTTTTATCATGTAGACACACAAGAACCTCTTATAACTGAAGAAACGATTGAACATATCAAGGGTATGCCGATGATTATGATTTCTTGCACTTCTTTGTTAGGTTCCCTCTGCATTCGCAACACCATCATTCTCAAGCAATTGCTAACTTAAATGTCTTGTTTCAAGGTGCCCCTCAAGGTTTTTTAGATAATGCTCCTATATCTTAACTTTCTGGTGCAACATATGGACTGAATTATCTTATGTGCCATATCTCACAGTATTTTCATCTAAGACTGCATTTGACATTGTGGCGGTGAATTATGACAATCTAGCTTATCCAACCAGCTTTTGCCTATTTTGGTGCTTGTTTAACCAACTTATCTCTAGTTCCGTGAGTATTTTCCGACAGCAGATTATAGATTGAGCACATTGCATTGTCAATATAATAAATAAGCACAGCTCAACACATTCAGCAACCCTAAACTGAGCCTAAATACGTCTGCTGTATCTGTACCAAGTCCAGTTTAGAAATTTTCAAAGACATCTCTAAGATACATTATGTGATCCTTTATGACATGAAGCTTTGATCCATTTGTACTTGTACTTTCTGAATCATTATAAATGACCTTATGCTTGCCATGCTTTCTTTCCTTCTTACAGATTTATTTTTTCTTTACTAAAGATTGGATTTAGAATCACATGAATGCCCACCAATTCTTTTTTTGTTATGCAGCTATAGTGTCAGAGAAAGGCAGTGATGCCTGGTGGTATATGAAAACCGAGGAACTTCTTCCAGATAAATATCGCGACAAAGCATCTGAGTATCGTAAGGGCACTGATACAATGGATGTTTGGTTTGACTCTGGTAGGATCCTGTCTTAATTATTCTGCTAATAATATATATTTTAGAAAGTTCAGTTGGTGATGATTATTATCAGTTGTGACAATGCATAAATCAGTGTTCACCATAGATCACTGTGTGTGTACGGGTGCCCGCACACTGTGAATCTTGACAGCTGCCATCATTTTAATTGCGGAGCCTTCAAACTGAGCCAAGCCACCCTAGTCATGTGTTATAATCTTGCATTGATGTCATTATTGGGCTTGTTATTGTGTATCCAATCCTCCGACTTATTTGGTTTTTGATGCCACCTTTTGTCCTGACGTCATTAGTCCTTACCTCTCAAAGCACTCATGTTTAATAATATATCTCGAGATTGAGCATTGTTAAGAACACTAATTATTTATTGATTCCACATCTTCTCTTGATCCAGGCTCCTCATGGGCTGCTGTTTCAGCAAAACGGGATGGCCTTAATTTCCCTGCAGATGTATACCTTGAAGGTTCAGACCAACATCGTGGATGGTTTCAGAGTTCGCTGTTAACCAGCATCGCTACTACAGGTAATTATGGGCACCAGAAACACTTCTTGTTGCTACCTTACTTTCTTAGGAATAGATGTTGCTTATATAAGATATAAGTTACTGCGTCACACTAAGAGTCTACACCATGATTCATCAACAGTTCATTCTACAAGATATCTTTAAAGACATTTTCGTTATATTTTCTGTAAACTATTATCATATTTATGTAAAAAAATGAAAAATGATCCATATGCAATAATGCAATTATGTTTTATTTGTTTATTTTTTCATGAGAACTCTGAAATCTGAACACTCATCGCTCTTTGCTCTCAATACTTTTGGCATCTGAAATCTGGAGACTGACATAAGGTTCTTCGTTCTCCATTTTTCCCATTAAACAAACAGGAAAGGCTCCATATTCCAGTGTTATTACCCACGGTTTTGTATTGGACAAAGACGGTTTAAAAATGAGCAAATCTGTTGGTAATGTCGTGGATCCTGAGAAAGTGATTCTTGGTGGGAAAGATTCTAAGGTATGTTCCTACAGAAACTTGTGTTACTTTCTAGTTTTGAGGAGTGAAATATCTCTCAACCTTGTGCAGAAAGAGCCTCCTTATGGAGCAGATGTTCTCCGTCTATGGGTTTCTAGTGTTGATTACACTGGAGATGTGTTGATTGGTTCGGAAATCTTGCGCCAGATGTCTGACATGTATAGAAAACTACGAGGCACAATGCGTTTTCTATTAGCAAATCTCCATGATTGGAACGTAAGTTCAGGTGGCCAAGTATATATTGTCATTTCATTTGTTGATAATACCGATGCCCTAGCGAACAACAGATATTCTTACGCATTTAATTGTTATTTTTTTTGATGATTTGAACCCATACTCATTTTAGTGAACTTCTTCAGACTATATGCTTTTAACTTCTTTTCTCAGGCCAAAGCTTTGAACTAATTTTGGTTAGCTGAATATAATGCTTTGAGTTGGGAACTGTTTCATTAGATGTAGATAATAGGGAGGAGGGCATGATATTTCTTGTATATACTCCCTAGCTAATACTACGTACTGTTAATATTTTTTAATTATTTCTCTAGTTTCCCTTTCTTATTTATTTTTACAGTGTTCCTTTCAGTGCATGCTTCTTTTCTAATCTTGTCTTTTTTTTATGTTCCTCTTTATAGCCAGAGAATTCTGTGCCCTACAGTGATCTGCCGAAAATTGACCAGTACGCACTTTTCCAACTGGAAAATGTTGTGGCTTCCATGAAGGATAGTTATGATAATTACCAATTCTATAAAATATATCAGGTGTGTAACATTTTTGTGTAGTCACACTAATTCAGACTTTCCCGTTCTTCCTTTTTTTACACTGTGCGTGTGTGTTCACGTGTTTCTATGCACATGCATGCGTAAACTATGTTTATCTGGTTTGGTATATTCAGGTCATATTTTTGATAAACACAAAGTGTGGCTACTGAATATATGGTTTGCCAATTAGGAGTTGGTTGGATTTGGATGATCAAAGTTCCTGGAAGTGGAATGATCTTGTTCAGTTACTCCTTTGTTTTCATTCTGCATTCTGGAAGTTGTTTAATTTTCTTATCAGAATTTCAGATCACATGCGGTGCACAATTGTTATAGTATGTGATGCCATATGCTCAGGATGCCATTGCTGACATATGTTTCTCTCTATTTCAGACCCTTCAGAGATTCGCCATCGTTGGTTTGTCCAATTTCTATTTTGATGTTGCAAAAGACCGACTTTATGTTGGGTATGACATTCATCCAATGTTCATTTCCATCTGCATCTAGTTAGAGTTGAATCTAGCTAGTGTTGTTTGTTAATGCAACTTATGTCATCTTATGTTTTCAGTGGCCGAGTTAGCTACACGAGGAAAAGCTGCCAGACAGTCCTTGCTGCACATCTACTCTACCTTGTTAGGGCCATTGCTCCGATTATGCCACACTTAGCAGAGGATATCTGGCAGAACTTGCCCTTTGAACACACCTTGGAAGATGGATCTGTTGCCAAGTTTGCTTTTGATCTAAAATGGCCAGATAAGAATGAAGAATGGTGCTCGGTTCAAAAGGATGATGTTGATTTTCTGAGTGTTATCCTGGAGGTACACAACACTTCTGCATCACTTTAGAGGCATCCATTCATATACTAATAGTTGTGTTTCTTTGCCATGGTATATGGGTTGTAGGTAGATGTAGGGATGCAAGTGCTGCCCTCCCTGTCCTGCAAAACTATGCAATTAGCGAACTATAGCCACAAAATTAGCACTGATGTGTACTGGGGTGTGTGATATGTGGTGCACTGCCTGCATCCCTAGTTGTAGGTTATAACTTGACCGATATATTCCTAGAGGCCAGCCATCTTTTCTTCAATAAATGTTCTATGAAACCCGTGCCGCCAACTTGGAACATTCCAGTTCAACACATCCAAGTTCCATCATATTGATCAGACACAGATGAAACCACTTCTGATGTGTAATACGCGCATTTCTGTTAAATTGGTTAATTAATTGCTACTACCTCTTGAACTGCCAAAACGTCTTTGCATTAGTGAACAGAGGGTGTAACTAATGTAAGACGTTTTGGCAGTTCAAAGTTCAACTAGTGAACAGAGGGTGTAGATACTAGAACATTTGCAGCTCTTTTATTATTATTATTATTATTATTATTATTATCATTTTATGGTCATTATTTTAATATATTTTGTTACCACACATGAGTTCATATCTTCAGCACTGATTTCTTACAGATATCTTGCATTTGCTTGTTAATCAGTTGAGATCAGAGGTGAACAAGATTTTGGAGAATGCTAGAACAGGAAAGCTGATCGGCGCTAGTTTGGACGCAAAGGTTTATCTCCATGCTGAAAATCCCGATACGGTATCCAAACTGAAGGAGCTGGCTTCTGCAACCAATGATGCAGATGCCCTTCATCGCCTATTTATCACGTCTCAGGTAGAACATTTGTCTTTTCTCAAAATCAGAGGCCCTCTTTCTGCATTCAATTTTGTTTTGACGCCTCCCCTTTTCTGTCTTTCTGCAGGTGGAGATTCTCCCATCCCTGAGTGAGGAAACCACATCAGGCGTGTCCTACGCAGGAAAGTTCAGCGACCCACGCACGGGAGAGATCTGGATCGGTGTGACTCGTGCGGATGGCATGAAATGCGAGCGCTGTTGGGTTTATACCAAGGACGTTGGGTCGTTCGGTGACCATCCTACGCTATGCTCGCGGTGCCACGGCGTCATTGATCTGCAACCGCAAGCATCTCCTGCCGCCGCCGCTGTCGCTTGAAGAGTGATGACCTGGATCTAACCTCCAATTCATTGTGAAGATTGTAGGTGGAATTCATCGACTTTTTGTTCCACGAAGATTTGAACACTGAACAAAATAGAAGAGAAGATTTTGAGGGGCTTCTGAAACCGGTTTTGAACCCCATTTTCTTTGTATGTAGTACAACTACACACAAGCTTGACCAATTTTTAGTAATTGGAGTTTTTGACCTTCCTGTACCTGTATTGCAGAACTCTTCCCACTATACAGTAGATGAAACTATTTTGCGCCTAAACTTGATGGATGTTGCTGATAAATAACACGGCCACTGAAAATCCAGAGAACAATACACTGTTACGACAGCTTCCAAAAACAGCACATATGAGATGAATTACAGATTCCATTATCATTCACAAAAGGTGTGAGGTCATCTAAGAGATGTTGTGGTGTGGGACCCTCCGGCAGCCTCAGGGAGAGTGCAACGAGGTGACGTCGCAAGACTACCCAGGGTACCCAGTCGCACATTTTTTTTAAAGATAGAAAGAGAGCTGCTACTGTTCATTAAGAGGAAGCGGTAAAGAAACCGATGCTCGGTTAGTTGAGGAAAACCGAGCTAAAACCTTTACAAAGAACACACCACACCTAGCAAAGCTAGGTCTCGAGCACAACAGGACATACAGGAACGTCTAAAGGCCGACACATCACCATCGCCGGAGAGATGACATGTCTGACGAAAGAGGAGTGAACATGTGTCTCTCCGATCACGAGAGGGCGCCCAACCTGACTCGCCTGGTGCTGCCAGCATGTCGTGTGTGCTCCAAATGCCCACCTCCATCACCCCCAATGGACATGCCGCCGAGGGGGTGCTCCTGCTGCACTCCCGTCGAGGAGAGAGAGAGAGGGGCTGGCGTTTTTTGTGTGTGCAAGGGGCTGAAGTTAGAGCGTATACGGCTGGACCTAGCTAATCGACCCCCTTAAATGTACATGGATGCGTCCGAAGACAATGACCAGTAACCTCTCATATCTCTGCATTCACAACCGATCTCTTGTTAACAAATCCTCAAATTCATACAATGTCATTCAATGTAAATTAACTTCATGTATTACATCTTAATTGTACAAGTAGCATACGGCTACTTCATCATGCAATGTCATCGGACTACCAAAAATTGGCATCTGCGCCTACTTCATCACACACGTCATCGGACTTGCCAAAAATTAACAATATTCTACATACCAACTTGGCGACTGTAAAATCTCACGGAAGAAGGGCCGCGGCTAGAGCTATGGAGAAAGTTCACCCACTGCTGCCCTTGCTCTTGTCGTCTTTGTCATGGAAGTAGCGGTCGAAGACTCAATACAGCCGAAGCTGTTCGATCCGCCAGTGGCTTCCTCCTTTGTGGTGAGCAGTCTGGACCGCTCAACTCTGCTTCCTTGTGAGGGCACGTGTCATCCTTGTTTGTTGCTTCTCGAGGATGCAGGCACGGAGGGCCTCCTCGTCCAGGCCGGCATGCGACTCCGCCTCCGCTATCTCGATCTTGAGGGCTTCCACGGCTTCCCGCACCTTGCCTCGCACGGCGGGCACGCCACGCCTCCTAGCCAGTTTGGGGCGTAAACCATGTCAGTGTTGACCTCCAACTCCGAGCCCAACACCACGGGGACAAGGCATCACCAAAGGGGTTGCGCCGTCAGCCGGTGGTCACCACGCCCGGCGCCATTTACGCTGACGCAATGGATTCCCACCGAATCGACTCAGAACGCGGTTGGTCGCACTCCTCTCGAGAGCGGCAAAGAGCCATGCGAACGGACATCTTCTCCTCGTCCCCGCATGGCATGAGGTCCGGTCGATGGAATAGGAGATTTTAGAGTCAGTATCCGCTGCCTACCATGCCGGAAAAGGCTGAAGATTGCCGGACAGAAGCTTGGGGCGCACGCTGAGTAAAGTGACTAGAGTTTCGTCCGGAATGCGGATGTATGCAGAAATTTTTGTTTGAGGGGAGGATGGATGTAGAGAAAAAAATTGGAGACAATATGTGCGGTTCAGACGACCAGCGTGGGGCGGATCCAACTTTGGCGGCGGAAGGCGGGTAGAAAGGCGGCTGGGTCGCGATTTCGCGTTCGAGGAGTCCGGCTCTTTATCATCAATCAAACCGAAGCCGAGCTCGCATCAATTCCACCCCCACACAGATCATTAATCACACGGGGGTTGCAGCTAAGCTTCTTCGCCCGCCACCACCACTCGGATCCACAGTTCGGACTCGGAGGAGGCGCGCGCGGGCGGCGGAGCGGGGGCCGGAGGCGATGGCGCACGTCCCCGCCTCCGTGGAGGACGCGCGGTGAGTCCGCCGCCCTAACCCCTCTTGGTCGGCCCAGTAGACGCTCCCGTCCGTGCGCGCGCCTGCGGTGGTCTCTGACCTCAGTTCCGCGGTAATGGCGGAGGAATTTCGGCCTGTCTCTCGTGTCAGGTTCCGCGGCGCCGTTTGCGATTCAGTCGCAGCAGGTTTTTGGTGCGTTTGCTGGGGGCTTTGGCATGTTGGTGCCGCATCCCTGCCTCAGCCATGGATTGGAGTTTCTTGTGCTGGCGCGTTGAACGCGGGAGCAGAGGTGGGAGGGAGGAGCACGGCGTTGCTCGTCTGCGCGACCGATTCTTCGTGCCTAACGTTTTCGCCTTCTAGATTTGTTGTGCCCTGTGTGTGGTCGAGGGTTTTGTTTGAGGTGCGTGAAGTGTGCAAAAATAATGCTATGAAAATAAGGCATTAGGGTTAGTTTTCTGAATCTGCACTTCTTCCCCCATGCCGCTGTTTGGTGCCCGTGCGTCCGGTTCCTTCTCGATCATCTGAATCCGTTTGCCTGTCCATGGGGCTAGTGATTGGATCGAGTGTCGTCGAGTAGTTTGGCTGCTTGCATTGGTTTAAGTCGCACTTTAATACCAGTGCAACTGTTATCTGAATTTTGTATGAACTCCACGACCATGATAGCGATCAGCATGACCAAGGGTGGTGCAGAAACAGAGATAGTTAGATGAGCCGTCTGAGCATTTACGTTATCCTTGTATAGTCCATACTGCTTTAGTTTTTGGCAGTCATAATGTTTTCTCAGGACACACAATCCTTCTTTTATGTAGGCTTATTATTGATTCACTACGTGAAGATCCCCTATATGGTCAACAACTGCCGCCGGTGTCTGATAGTATAAATGAAAATGCATGCCAGCTCTGCAAACAGGAAAAACTCACTTTTGAACCCCCACCAATGTATTGCTTCCCTTGTGGTGCTCGGATAAGGCGAAATGGACCATACTATGCTTATGATACTCGTGATACCCACCACTCTGTCTGCATTCCATGTTACAATAAGTCCCGTGGTCACACCATTGAGGTTGAAGGACAGATGTTTCCGAAGGCCCGATTTCAGAAAAAAAGAAATGATGAGGAAACTGAAGAATGTGTAAGTTCCGTATTTCTATTCTGATGGTTGTATAACTGTAGTTTTGATTATATTTGTTTTTTACTAAATCTCTCTGAATGATGCATTCCACAGTGGGTTAATTGTGAAAGATGTAATTGCTGGCAGCATCAGATATGTGCTCTGTTTAATGACATAAACTATGATGTAAAACAAGCATATACTTGCCTGTATTGCTATATTGAGGAAGTGAAGCGTGGGCTGCACGTGCCTTCACCACAGAGTGCTGTTCTTGGGGCAAGTGATCTGCCAAGAACTGCTCTTAGCGATCATATTGAAGAGCGGCTTTTTAAACGGCTTAAGCTGGAGAGACAGGCTCGTGCAGTTCAGTCAGGACGTAGTTTTGATGAGGTTAGTGAAACTAAGTGTTGGTGGAAGTGCACGTGTACTTCATTTGTTTATGTTTCTCCGCAATGCATGGCTCCTTAATGCACTCTGGTAGTATATTACCTTTTGTGACAAAAAATATGCTACCTGATAGTGTTTTTTAAGTGCCTACACACTATGCAAATCCTTTTAAAAAATACCATGCAAATAATTGCAGCCTACTGTAATGATTGTCCTGTCCATGTTTGCACTTACCGGATTTGAAAGGAGAAAAAACAGACCAAATGTGGGGCCTGTTTAATTTTTCTTTCAGACCCCGTAGCAACTTTTTCCATCAACCAGGATGACCTAGCAGTTTATCTAGCTGTATACTCCGACCTGGTATGTGACCTGGCCCCACATGTCATCGACACTACAGCACCATATGGTACTGCAGAGGATCTCAACCCGTAATGGGGTATACCATTTTGGAGAATTAACTAATAGTATGAATTACCCATTTATTGTTCGGAAGGGGTGCTTCAACTATATATCAAAGGCTTATATGAAAAAAAAACAGATTGTATTGTATTTATAGTTTGCAACGCAGGCATATAGTGCAAAAAATTTTCATCTAATTATTTACGACCCAATAAAAAAACACAATAACAGCAAATGGACTACAAAAAAGATGGATGACTTGAAAAATCAACATAGGAATGATCTTTTTGGCAGCTCAGAGACCTGAAGTCTGAAGTGTATATGAGCTTTGCTTACTTGTGTACTTGAAGTATGTTATATATCTTGATGTTTTATGCGCTTCTTTTTCTATGATGTCTTGTTGAGTTCTGATTATGTATTATTTGAGACAGGGACTTCCTGTAACTTGAATCACATCAGACACCATATATTTTGGCATCATTGTGAACTAGTATTTTGATAGAAATGTTTCCTCCATCACTTTTAAAGTCTAATTGTTCCATATTTGTTAGGTTGCTGGAGCAGATGGTCTTGTGGTCAGAGTTGTTTCATCAGTGGATAAGAAGGTTGGAGTTAAACCACGTTTTTTGGAAACTTTTCAAGAAGATAATTACCCGACGGAATTCCCTTACAAGTCCAAGGTAGGAACTTATGCCTAAAGTATAAATTATGCTGACAACAGAGAGTGATATCCATGATTCTATTCCTATGATTGTTGGCAGGCTGTTCTTTTGTTCCAGAAAATAGATGGTGTAGAAGTCTGCTTATTTGGAATGTATGTTCAAGAATTTGGTGCTGAATGCGCTTTCCCGAACCAACGTCGTGTTTACTTGTCATACCTGGATTCTGTGAAATACTTAAGACCTGGGATTAAAGCAGCCACTGGAGAGGCCTTGTGTACATTCGTCTACCATGAAATTCTGGTAACTTGCTGCATATGCTGGATTTTAATCACAGTTGTGAATATATTTTCTGTTGCTAGGCTAGTCAGAAAAAATTCCTGTATGAAACTACTAGACGTGATGTCTTCCTCTCTGAGCTAGCATTTTCCTGTAATCTTACACCAGTTCTCGATGTGTACAGATAGGATATCTTGAATACTGCAAGCAGCGTGGATTCACAAGCTGTTATATATGGGCTCGCCCACCTCTGGAAGGTGATAATATTTTTTATTGCAATCCTACGATTCAGACGACTCGAACATCTGACAAACTCCGGGAGTGGTAAGGCCTTGGTTGACACACGTGTTACTCTGCTTACATTTAGCTCCTGGTTGCATGATTTCCAATGTCTTACACACTCAGGTGCTTAGCCATGATTCGAAAAGCTACTAAGGAGGAGATTGTTGTTGAGCTTACAAATCTGTATGACCATTTCTTCATTACTACGGGAGAGTGCAAGGCTAAAGTTACTGCTTCTCGTTTGCCTTACTTCGATGGAGATTACTGGCCAGGAGTTGCCGAAGATATGGTCAATCAACTGCATCAAGAAGAAGATGACCAAAAGCTTCAGAAAAAGGGTAATGCAAAGAAAATTATTAGAAAAAGAGCTCTTGAAGCTGCTGGCCACACTGATCTAAGTGGGAACGCTTCCGAGGATGATATGCTGATGCAAAAGGTAATTTTATTCTGTGATTCTCTTGCACCTCTTGTAATACTGTATATCTCTCGGAACCCCCTCATTTTTGTGAAAATGTACTTATTGTTTGTTTCAGTTCGATGACATCTTTACCATGAATTCGATTTTGATGTATGCAGCTTGGGGAAACCATTTATCCAATGGAGGAGGATTTCATTATGGTCCATTTGCAGTATTCTTGTAGCAACTGTCGTAGCTTTATGTCGTCTGGAAAACGTTGGGCTTGTCATCAATGCAGAAGTTTTTACATCTGTGACAAGTAAGTCAATTTCTTGAACCATATGACGCCTGTGCTATAGAGCCCACATGTACTTGATCTATATGTGATCACAATTGAAATCGAAAGCATCTGTATGTGCCAACAGGTTTTTGCATCATTGCTCTTCCTCAGGGCCAGGTGCCTAGGCACTTGCATGACAAATTATATACTCCCTCCGTCCCGAATTAGTTGTCTTAGATTTGGGACGGAGGTAATAATTTTTTGAGAAAAAGGGTTTCCCCAGTAGCTTTGTCTACCACACAAACTGTTGTATCCTTGAACTGGGGTGTCTCTTGGGCTCACCCCAGATGACCGCATAATCCTCCCCTGGAAAGGCAAGGGGGGACTGATGTCCACCCCAACCACGGCATCAGGGCTAGCTGGGGCCTGATGAAATTAACTACATGTGCTGGGAAATTCTGTATATATAAGAAGTATTCTATCCTTGGGATGAGTTGTTTGTACTTTGCAGTTACGTATACAGCTCGCCATTTTCGAAAAACCTTTAGCTCCTCTGAAGTTGTGTTTGTGAACATTTGTGTCTTCCTGTTGCATGCAGGTGCTACAGCGCAGAACAAGAGCTTGAAGAGAGGGAGAGGCATCCGAGCAATAGTAGAGAAACTCATGAGCTCCATCCGGTAACTAGCTAACCAAGACTCTCTTCTCTCTTCTCTTTAGAAAAAGAAAAGAGGAAATCTAACTTGATGCTTTTCATTTAGGTTGACATTGTGGGTGTGCCTGAAGAGACAAAGGACGGAGACGGTATCATAGAAAGCAAGTTTTTCGACACCAGGCACGCGTTTCTCAGTCTTTGTCAAGAGAACCATTACCAATTTGACACCCTTCGCCGTGCCAAGCATTCGTCGATGATGGTGTTGTACCGCCTACATAATCCCACTGTAGTCTAATGGTGCTGTGTAGTTACTCCCGTCCATAGGGGTATATATATCTACATATATATGTCAGGACCGGCCCTGACGTTCCACTTATGAAGCAGGCCGAGAAACGGTAGTGACTGTTTTACCGAATTCATCGATCTTTGCTCCACGGAGAAAGCTGTGACTTTTATACCGAATCTCAACTGAACAAGAGGCGATTGAGGAGTGTGTTGATGTTGCTGGATATGAGTTTGATGTTTCATGCCCACATGCATTACTTAGTGCTGCTACTTATGGCTTAGCTTTCTGCAGTCATTTTCCACCTGGACACTTTCAAGAAATGTGCAAAATGTCGCGAGTTCTAAATGCTGTTTGTGGCCCCTGAATTTGGAATGCCACTTACCATTCAACAGTACAAGCTGCTTACTGCTACTATGCTCGTTGACAGTCTGATTAAGACTAGGCCGAGAAACGGCAGTGACTGTTTTACCGAATTCATCGATCTTTGCTCCACGGAGAAAGCTGTGTGACCGGTGACTGTTATACCGAATCTCGACTGAACAAGATAGAAGAGGAGATATAGGGGTATCTGGAACTTGTTTCTTTTTTTTTTGGTGAAAGGATCTAGATCTATTATAAAGGTTCATCAGAAGTACACAAAATTCCAAACATAATTAAAACTATACCGAGGTCCTTGGACCATCGGACGACCACTACCACCACCAGAACGAGGTGTTAATGTGCCATTGTCACTGCTTCCCTACCGAAGTCGGTTGGCTTGACCTTAATGACAGTCAAGAAGTTTTTGTGCACGTGCCTCTAAGGACCAACAAACTAGAGCCACCAGCGGAGCTACGTTGTTGCTGAATAGGCCATGGCCCGTCCAGACTTTTAGTAAAATTACAAAACTATACTACATAGGATCAGCAGCCTAGACTTGGGGTCAGTTTCGGTCTAGCTTGCCCAACTTTGTATTTGTAGCTCCGCCACTGCCTAGAGCTGCAGCCGGCACGACTGAACCCTTGAATCGATATGAAGCGCCTGACATGCGAAGACGGGCCGAGATACCCTAACCTTGCTGCCCGAAGGAGATGAAAGGAATCTATGCCGAGCTCCATTGAACCCGTTTTGATGGATGAACTCGAGGAGGATCAAACCCGAAAGTCCAACTCAAAGGTGAGACGACGCCATCCACCTGGATGCCATCCATGCTAAAATGATAACACAACCCTCCCCATCACCGGCCGTTGTAGTGGCAGGCAGAGGAAGGACAATCGATGGGTTGGTCGGTGGAGCCGAAAGAGATTAGATCTGTAGCCGTAGCCGTCACTTACATCTTTTGAACCTTATATTTTTTCTCATGTGCAACATACAATCTTTACCTGCAGTATTAAAGTTTTGACCTTACTGTAATTGCATTGAAGAGCACAAAATTGTGATTCAGTTTTGTGCACAAACTATGTATGGCACTTTGCCGGGGGGAAAAGAAAATAAACTAGGTATGGCACTAAGCCATGTGCATGTTGCTAATAAGAAAACTATGGCACTGATAATTCAGATTGATAAACCATTACAATGGCTTCAAAAAACTGCAGATGAGATGAACTACAAGTTCCATTGTAATCAAATGGGGTGTGATATTACTTGAGAGACGCTGCGGTAGGGCAAACTCTCTCCTCTGGAGCTTTGCTGTTGAGTCCATGAATTCGCCTCCCCCCTACCTACCGCTCCGATGGCCGATGGTGTGGAGGGGATCCCGGTGCCTTCGCTTTGACTAGTAGTTTAGGTTAGAGTTTTTCAATCCTCGCAAGTGCGGCGCCAAGGCGGATGATGACGCTTTTTCTTCGAGTTTGCCTTCAGTGCTTCGACCCTCCTCGAGTTTGTCCATTAGACGTAGTCGGCGAAGCTCCGACGTAGATTATCACCATCTCCTTGGAAGGACGAGGTTACGGTTTCTTATCGTGTGTGCGCGACAACGAGGTTTGGTGTCAATTTCTTCACATTTATCCGGGTTTAATGATGACGACCGCGGCTTCAGGATGCTGGTCCTTAGAGGCACATGCACGAAAACTTATCGACAAGGTCAAACCGGCTCCGGTAGGTGAGCGTCGATAACAACGCGTCAACGGTTCATTCTGACGACGATGGTAGTGGTTGTTCGCTGGTCTAGAGACCTCGAAGTAATTATTATTATTATGTTTGAGGTGATTTGTACTTTGTTGAAATTTTCTAATAGATCTGATTTTTTTGTTTGCAAAAAGTTTCCGAGAGAGGCTGTGGGGTGGGACCCACCGGCAGCCTCAGAAAGAGTACGACTAGATGACGTCGCAAGACTGCCCAGAGCACTAGCCACTCGCACCTTGTCTTCTTCATCGGCGGGAGGGAGGGAGAGGGAGAGGGGCTGACGTTACCCCCCGCACAGATCATCAATCAAACCGGAGCGAGCTCGCGTCAATTCCACCAAGGCGCGCATTAATCAGATTGGAGTCGCGGCCTGAGTCGCTCCGCCCGCGACCACCCCTCGGATCGACCCGGAGGTCGGAGGAGGCGCGCGCGGGCAGCGGACTCCTCCCCTGGACCGGCAAGCGGCATCGGCGATGCCGCACGAGCGGGGCGGGGCGCCGCCCGCCGTCCCCGCCCCCGCCCCCGAGGAGGACGCGCTGTGAGTCCGCCGCCCTAACCCCTCTAGGTCGGTCCAGTAGATGCTCCGTCTGTGCGCGCGCCTGCGGTGATCTCTGATCTCAATTCCGCGGCAATGGCGGTGAAATTTCGGCCCGTGTCAGGTTCCGCGCTGTGGTCCGCAATTCACTCGCGGCAGGGTTTTGGTTCCGCGGTGTTGGTGCCGCGTGCCCCAGCCATGGGTTGAAAATTTCCGCGCTAGTGCGTTGAATGCGAGAGCAGAGGTGGGGAGGGAGGGGCACAGCGTTGGCTAACGTTTTGGCCTTCTGTATTTGTGCCCTGTGTGTAGTCTGGAGTTGTGTTGAAGGTGTGTGAAGTTTGCAGCAGTTATGTGAAAACAAGGCGTGGGGCTAGTTTTCTGAATCTGCATTTCTTCCCCCATGTTACTGTTTGGTGCTTGTGCGTAGGCATCCTTCTGGATGATCTGAAGCCATTTGCCTGTCCATGGGGCTAGTGATTGGATTGAGTGATTCGTCGATTGGCTGCTCGGATTAGCTTAAGTTGCAATGCAGGATTAATCTCAGTGCAATTTTTAACTGAATTTTGTGTGAACTCCATGATAGCTAGCGGCACGACCAAGGGTGATGCAGAAACAGAGTTAGTTAGCGGAAACAGAGATAGTTAGCTGAGCTGTCTCAGCATTTAGCGTTATCCTTGTATAGTTCTTACTGCTTTACTTTTTGGCAATCATACTGTTTCTTCTGTATGTGTAATCCTTCTTTTTTATGTAGGTTTATCGATTTACTACATGAAGCTCCCCTGTCTGGCCATCGAGAGCCTAGGAGCATAGTCAGTGGCACCTTGTACTGTATATTGTTGGTAAGGACAAGTTTCTTAATACCAATCTCATTTATTGTTATCATGCATAAAGAAGATTACCTTGGGTATAAGTTTGTTTTGTAAATTATCCAAACCAACTACAAAATTATGTATTTTATTATCCCATGGGACTGTCATTAGTCAGCAAAATGTTGTTTCACTTTCTGTATCCACTTTTATTATAGCTGTGCTTTCTTATTCTCTAGGTAGGTTATGCTGCTGTGTGTGTGTCAGCTCCATGGATATTTCTTCGTGTACCAGGCATGATCCCTCCATTGCTATGCAGCTCCAATGTTATCCTTCTGCTTCTTACAGGTTTTCTATCAGATTGACTGACTCATTTTTTTTTGTTTGTTTCAAGTTATGTCTCTTGATGTGATTTATTTACTTAATGTTCATGCGAAATTCAACGCAGGCATTTTTCAACAATATTGGGTTCACCAGGTCAGGAAAGTAAGGTTGCAGGTACGGCTGATCAAAAAGATACTTTACTTTAGTGTGTTTTATTTCTAAATATTTCATGCAATAGTGGTGATATGTTTGTTGGAGTAATCAATTTGATCGACACTTTGTAAGTTTCATGAATATATGCTTCCCAGTGAAAAGTCTTTTCGATTATTCTCCTCAATATGTTTCAATATTATGTTTGAATATAAATATGATCAGCTTTTATGTTCCCTTATCATTCTGTTACCTTTTGTGCTATAGTCGCATTTTGTTACCTTTCCTTTTATTGTACTTTAACATGCTGCGTCTCTTTTTGACATGCAGGGCTATTACGATTTTAGCCAGAAACTGAAGCACATTGCTCGACTTCCATTTGCCACTATTGCTTATGGTGAGCAGTACCAAACAAATTTGCCCGATGCTCTAAACCAGAATTTATCATTATTTTATAAATTATAACTAGCATTATAGTGAGCTGCTGCTTTATTTATGTGATCACATTTCACCTTGGTTCCATCTCTTGAGAGTGTGTATAGCTTTTGGTTCTAATTTTTATCTTCTTAGGGCTGATTTAATAATCTATTAACACAATGAATTAAGGTCTAGGTGATTCATGCATTCTAATGTTTCTCAGTCAAACTGACTCATTGTTATTGTGTATTGCTTCTGCAGGCACTGCTTTAATGCTCTTACTCATAATCTGGCAACCTTTTGTACATATACTATCAATTTCACTGTTACTAAGGTACGCCTTTGCCACTGTATTTAGCCTCTGTAAATTTGTGAGATCTCTCTTGAATCATAATTGTTTAATGGAAGTTGAGGATACCTAAGCTTACCTGGGATGATTTTCTGCAACTTGGCAAGAAAAGCATTATGCCATTTAACTTGATCTATACATTGTACTACAAAGCAAAATACATGGGCATGTTCTCAAGCAAAATGGCAAGAGAAGGCAATGGATGGGCGTATATGGCATGTTTCTGTTGTTTCATTCTAAAGTTTCAGTTGGTTACTTATGTTGTTGTGCTTAAACCCGTATTCTAGTATTCTGTTCTGTTGACATAAGTTCAGCTGTCAGTTGGCCCAAAGATCAGAGTTCCTGGGCTGAAGTTTAACATGTTTATCGCTTCGGGGAGCCTGTTTCTAACTTTTATAGTATAGTATGCCAAGCTAAACTGATCTTACAATTCCAGTTGCCATAATGCAGGATTGCTATCGTGGTTGAAGCGACATTTGCTGGATGCTTTATGAGCTTATACATATGTGAGTTAAATTGTTGTTTGTTACTCCCTCCGTTCACAAATATAAGATGTTCTAACTTTTTTCTGAATCGGATGTATATACACGTTTTCGTGTTTTTATTCACTCATTTCAGATGTATAATCCATATTGAATTATCCAAAATATCTTATATTTGTGAACGGAGGGAGTACCTTTTAGATAGCTAGAATCATGTCAATTTGTTCTGCAAGTTTGTTACCATGGCACACATCTTCAAATTTCTGTGAAATCTTTATTTTTACAACCACGATTAGGTTTATTTCTTTCGGAATTATATTAACCAAGCAACGCTGCCATTCCTTGAATGGTATTCCACATGTTTCTCATGATTTTTTTTCAGTTCATCTACCTAAATAAATACATGTGCCTTGTGTTTTATCCCCTTATAAATGCATGTTTGCTCCCATTAGATGGTCTTAAGATGCAACGTCGGATTGGTTCCTTTTACAGGGTATATCCATAAGTACAACTCTTTGGATGGGCGGCCTGATATCTTGCAGTCATTATATTCTGCACTTCAACCATCTACTACGACTTTGGAAGATCGAAGGTACCTAAGTAGCAGGGCACTGCAGATAAGCTGCACTTTCCTATGTTAACTGATTTATATATATCTTATATTTTCATATTTGAAAATTCGCTGGTTACTCTTGTCTGTGCACATCAAGGTTCAAAATATCAGACATTGGGCTCATACTGGCTTAGCCTGAAAGGAGTGTTATGACTGAAGTATCGACCGATATTGACCAAAATATTGACCGATACTCAGTATCAGCAGCCAGCCGATACAAACGATATTTATAACTGCACATACAACATCTGTCTTCTTCACACAGTCTGCACCACGGCAGGCTTTTGGGGGGGGGGGGGGGGGGGGGTCCTGTGTCGGATAGGATTCTTGAACTCATATCTACAGAAAAAAAATCAAACATATCTACTGAATTCATGTCTAGCAGCAAGTGACTTCAAAGAGTTAAAACTATGTTATATAGATTATATAGATCACTGAACATGGTACTGCTAGTAGAGCTAGCTAGGCGCACTGATGCATTTATTTTCCACCAGATATTATGATGGCCGTCTCTCTGACCAGCAGATGGCATTACTTCAATACCAAAGGGAGAATATTCATTACCTGAGTGAGGAGGTACGTAGAAAATGAAAACAGCTGTGATACTGAAGTCAAGACCTATCTCACTAAATCTATTCTCTTTTGTATACTTAGATCCTTTTAACAGTTTTAGAGAAGGTAACATGTAGCGTAACTATGTGCATTTTAAAATCTTATTGCCTTAAATCGCGATTGTTTCATTTAAATCTTTGTGCAACATAAGCAGCTGAACTTTTAGTCATATTATTTCCTGAAAGGAGGAATGAGCTGAACCTTTCTGATTCTCCGCTGCCTTCCTCAGTCAGATCATACTTGGCACTGAAGGATTAGATTACATTTCTGGTCAAATTAACACGGATTATAATACTAAGTCAGTTGCACGTTGAGAACTTTGGTTGTTGACCAACCGTTTTCTTTTTCTGTTCTTGAAAGGTGCTGCGCTTGCAAGAATGTTTGAGCAAATACCAGAGAACTGATGTTGGGAACACTCCTCAGGTCTGTACGACACTGACTACTTATTCTGCATTAGTTTTCTGTAACTGGCACTTGCATAGGCTCAAAATTGGAGAAGAAACTCAGCTGTTATATGAACTATATGAAGTGGTGGATTGCCTGAAGTTATTCCCTTCTCTAATTCTGCAGGTTGATCTTGTCCATCTTTTAGCATCTCGTGACCAAGAACTTCGAGCACTCTCCGCCGAGGTAATAGTCTGTACTATCTTAAGCAAGGCGGCCATTTTTCATCAGCTTGCAAGGCATGTGCCCACCTGTGTCGGGCCACTTAAAGGAAATGCTTACATGAACTTATTACATAAGAGTACATATCTTCTGTGCAAACTAGTTGCTGGCACTGCCATGTGTCTTTTAATTTGAAAATCATACTATAATTTAGAAAAGCTGTGAATATTGATATGAGAACCATTTACTTGAGTCATTCATCTTTAACTCCATTAGTGAATCTTCCATCGTGAAGCATCCCATACTAATTAAATGTTCAGATGAATCAAGTGCACTCAGAGCTTCAGCTTGCTCGTGGCTTGATTGATGAAAAGGACTCGGAGATCCAGCGTATTCGTTTGAGCAACAGTCAGGTATGTTTTAGCAAATACTAGCATTCTTCCATAGCGTGACGATCAAGTCAATGTTTCCCACGCCTGCTTGCAAAGCATTCTTACTTGATTATGAACATGCTGGGTGCAGTATGTTGAAGAAAATGATAGACTCAGAGCTATTCTTGGAGAATGGAGTTCTCGAGCCGCAAAGGTACTCTGGATAATTTAATTGCTATTGTTTGACCTGTAGCATTCTCATACTCTCCCCCGTCATAACATTTTGGATGCGCTCAACAGCTTGAACGGGCACTGGAGGCAGAGCGACTGTCAAACATTGAACTGCGGAAGAACATTGCAAAATTCCGAGGGCAATTGCATAAGGAGCAACACGTCTGATTCCCCTGTTCTAGGAATAGAATAGATTCATCTGGTGGTGTGTAATAGCTGGTTAGCAACTCTTCACCTGCCGACGGTTTCGCCCAGGACAACTGACCAAAGATAATCATCCCATGTGAGGTCTTAGAACTCCAGGAGCATCAGCAGTTTCACTAAAATTGTAACGTAGTACAGGATCAGTATGCTGCCTGATATATGCATCTGAAAGAAGGAATAGGCGTATGTGGCAGCTCTTGTGAATGCACAGTGTGATGTATAAATCTGAAAAGAGTTGGTTAATGCCTTAATGGATTATGGGGGATTTAGCATAGGCTTGGTTGGGTCTTGAGCCTTTCTATTTGATGCTTCTGCAATGACACCTTGGCATGTAAAGAGCAGCGTATTATTTGCCGACAAATTACAATATGGAAGGTGGTCAACACTTTTTTTATGACTGAAGGCGGTGAACTGTTGACCTAGAAAAAACACATCATACATGTATGTATTTGTGGAGAAGCATGAGCCTGTGAGCTTTCACGTCCAGGATTTAAAATTCTAGATAAAGTCGACCCTTATAAGCTGCATTTAATATACTCCCTCTATAGTGATCTAAATGCTCTTATATTGGGAGTATATTGCAATAGCCATGTCACTCATGGAAGATATCAAACAGAACTTTTTTTTTTTGCATAAAGTGCAGCAGAATAAGGAATCAGATTCACCTGGGGGAAAATTAAGCACACAAGATTCTTCAGGAGCTAAAATTCTAGGTAAAGTCGACCTGTATAAGCTGCCAGTAATCTCATACATGTAATATAAATTGCAATAACCATGGCACTCGTTGAAGAGATCAAAAGAAACATGCTCATTATTTTTTTCATGAAGTGCAGCAGAATAAAGTATCAGATTCATCTGGCGGAAATTAAGAACATGAGATTCTTCTGATATATTTAACCAAAGTCAACAGGACGGTACATGGGACCGATGTTCGGCCGCTCTACGTCGCGACTCTCTATTCAGGCGTCTTTTGCTGGGATATGTTTAGATAAATATGATACCTTGGGTCCGGCTCTGTAATCTGATATACTTTAGTGATGCTGTCAGGTTTTCGCCCCATAGTGCTCGTTTTGATGGCGGACGGGCACAGTGGGTTTTCTGGTGATGCGTTGAACTAGCTATCCCTTTTCCCTTCTTCCTGGTTATGTCTGAAACTACTGTATTTCCGTTTAATGCATTAATGCAAATGGAAAGGGGTACGCCCGGTTCAATTTTTTTTTTTTCAATTCATACCAAAAAGCAAGTCATATAAGACTCATAACAGAAGCTAAGGAGTATAAACATGGTTGACATGTCCTGCACCTATATTTATCATGTCTATCTATCTAATATCTATATATCTATCATACTTTGCATAGCTGCTTCATCCATCCACCACTGCTGTCATGTTCTTGGGCGGGCTATACGGGAATGCACTCAACGTACGCCCTGGGGAGCTCAACGTAGCCCTTGGTGAGCAAGTCGACGCGTATCTTGGCGATGACGAGCCGCGAGTTGTTGGGCTCAGACCTCTTCGTCTCCTCGTCTAGCGTCCGCCTCCGCTCATCCAGCCACCCTAGCGGATCCACCCCGGCGGGCGGTTCGTCCTCGGCGGTGGAGGTCAAGAACCGGTTGGCGAAGCTGAAGGCGGCGATGATGCTCTCGTCGTCCAGGCGAACCATGCCTTCGGGGGTCGGGGTCGCCGTGGAGGGGTCGTACTCCCTGAAGATCCTGTCGGCCGCATCGTCCAGCTGAAGCTCGTCCAGCGCCGCCGCCTCGGGGAAGCTTAGCAGACTTGCCTTGAGCCTCTCCCGCCGGACGGCCAGCGAAGCGAGCGACGCCTCGCCCGCCCCGGCGTTGGGAGCATCGCCGGAGCCGGCCGCCTTCCTTTTGATGCCGGGCATTGGTGGGCGGGCGGATTTACTGGCTACTGGCTCGCCGCGGAAAGTGGGGCGGATTTTGGGGCGGTGAAGGCGGCGGTGCCGTCTCGATCTATATTAAGCCGGGAACCTAAGGACCTTTTTTATTCGAAGAGAGTTCGACTCGGTGTCTGTTGGCTGGACCAGAGTGCACCAACCAGATCGTCTGCTTCAGATGCGGCCTGCCTGGCCACGGCTCCAAGGACTGCAAGCGGCCGAGAAGCCCCTCGTCGGTAGATGAGCTGCGCAGGGAGGCGGTGGCCAAGGTCGCGCGTCGCTCGGCTCCTTCCCCGCGGCCGGCACCCGCGGCGGCGCCCAGCGGCTCTGGCCAGTTCATGGCGCCCCAGTCTGCGTCTCGGAGTGTCGATTCGGCGTGGCCACCCCTGGCGCCGCCGCGGCTTCAAGTGGAGTCCAGGGCCGTCGAGGTGCCCGCGGAGCTCTGCGTCGTCAGGCGCTCCGCGATGGTGTCCGATCTGGAGCGTCGCCTTCAGTTCGCCATGGTGGCCTACGTGGGCGGCCAAAGGAGGGTGCTTGCGCCGGCGCGCGTGAAAGAGATTCTTGCTGGGAGGCTGGACATCCCCCAGAGCTCATGTAAGTGCATTGCTACAGGCCAGAGGATTTTCTGGTGGTTTTTGCTTCGGCGGAGGTGCGGAACAAGTGGCGGCTTGCCCCTCGGTGGAGTTCGAAGGAGACAGACTACACTTCAGGCCATGGAGGCGGTGGAGGCGGAGCAGGCAGTTCATTCGGTGTTTGGTTTCAAGGTGTTTGCTCGGGTTGTCTTGCAAGGTGGAGGCGGTGGCTCCAGAGACGGCTTCCCGCTCCGACTTGTCCTCGTTCAAGCTCACGGCATGGACGGCGAGCCCACAAGATATCCCCACGACCCGTTGGTTGGCTGTGCCGGAGCCGGGCATGGAGGCGCCGCCCGCCCTTCTGCAATATAAGGTTCTCATTCACATCGCATGGTCATGGACTTGAGGGAGGCCGGCGAGCCGTGGTTCTTCGGGAGCTCTTCGGACAGTGGTCAAAGTGGCCTTCCAGACAGCCATGATGGTGATCTTGCGGGTGGCGGTCCGAGGCCGCATAGGCTGGCATGGCAGTTCGGTGTTCCGGATGTCCGCATCGGCGGTCACGGCGGTGCCGCCGCCGGAGAAGGGGGTGGGGCCTGGTCCAGACCAGTGGGACATGACTGGCGCCTCCCCCCCATGGAGTCCCCACCTGTCGCCGCGATGGAAGCCCCAGCTGTCCCTATCCTGAGCAGGCTGACGCGGCGCTTGTCTGCTTTCAAGCGCTTGACTGGTCAAGCCAATCGGGATGCTTCGACCAGCAAGGACGTTGAGATTTCAAATGAGACCGGAGGAAGGTTGGCCGAACAATTGGTGCTGGCCTCAGAGCAAGTGGAGGAGGGCAGAACGTTGGCGCAGAACCTGAGTGAAATCCTCTCGCCCCGGCCGCAAGGGCATGTGGCGACAGACCAACGGGAGGAAGTGGTGGGCACATGCGCTATGGCTGTCCAGTCTGGTGCGCTGATGGCGGGGCCGCAGGTGACAGCTCCAAAGATTCCTGTCGCCTTCGAAAAAGTGGGGCCAATCCTCGAGCAGGTGGCAGTCGATGTGGAGGAGCTGGGATCCCAAGGGAGAGAGTATATTGGGTGCTCGATTGGCGCAGATAATCTGCATGTGGTGCCGCGGGGAGGCCCATCCAACCCGATGACGGACGTGTCGCTTGTGGACAAGCAGGTGGCAGCGGACCCAAGGCATGATAGCGCGTTGGAGGTGCTTGCGGTGGTGCCACTTGGCGTGGCCTTGGTAGTGGAAGCCATGCAGCCAGCGGATGGTCACGCGTCGGTCGGGGCCCACCCTGATGGGATTCATGCAAGCGTTGCATGTGACTCTGTTCACGTAGTTGTGCCACTGATTGTGCATGCAGAAAGAGAAAGGTTTGCCGAGGGACCTGTGGCAGAGGGCGCCAAAGAGACGTGCCTAGAGATGGTAGTGACCAACAACCCAGCCAATGGACTGACACCCAAGGAGGTGGAGATGTACGCGAAACTCAAGTCTTTCTGCTCTTTCATTGTGAAGAAGCTAGCACCACCAATTCTCAAGGAAGTCCAGGCTTCCACCTTGCGGCTTGAAGCAAAACCATTCACCCCCAAAAGAACCACTCGGGCAACCAAGAAATTGGCTCAGCAGAACACGCAAAGAGCCACACCTGCGGAGAATGTGCTCCTGCGCACATTGGGAATTGTGCCGGAATATCTGGAGATGACGGACACGGCTGTGCAAGAGCTCAAGTCGCTCTTCGACTCTCCTCTACGCGAGCAGCATGTACGGGTGATTGCAGCCCTGTTTGGCAAGGCTTTGCCTGGGCAGCTTTCTGGAGCTAGTACCGGAGCGACGGAGGGAATCAGCGCACACTGAGCGTGCTCCGAGAGGGGTGGGGGTGCAAATCTGTTCCATGGATTTAAACCCATCGGTGACGTGCTGGAATGTTCGAGGTTTGAACAACCCAGCAAAGAGACAAGCGGTCAAAGACTTCCTAGTGTCGGTGCGGCCTAATCTAGTGTGTTTACAAGAAACTAAGCTCGATGTAGTCGATAACTTTCTCTTAATGCAATGTTGTGGACCGTCCTTAGACGGCTTTGCTTATCTACCGGCGATCGATACGAGAGGTGGGATTATTCTTGCATGGGATACCACTGTGATGATAGTTGATCACATCTCGCGTGACACAAACTCCATCACTGGGTTGGTACACCCCAAGTCAGGGGAGGATTGGTGGGTCACGGTGGTCTATGGGCCACAAGGAGACGGCCTCAAGACACTATTCCTCGAGGAGCTGACAGCGAGGCGAGCAGCTTGCCTGGGGCCATGGATGGTCCTCGGCGATTTCAACCTAATCCTTAGAGCTTCGGAGAAAAACAACTTGAATCTTAACAGGGCCATGATGAACAAGTTTAGGAGCTTCGTCGACAATAACGAACTTAAAGAGCTCTACATGCATGGGCGTCATTTTACGTGGTCGAACGAGAGAGATGCCCCGACAATGACTAAAATCGACAGGATCCTCGTCTCGGTGGATTGGGAATTGGCGCGGCCAGACTACTTATTGCAAGCACTCTCGACTAGCGTTTCCGATCATGCCCCACTCCATCTTTCGACAAATGCTACTTACTGGCCGAGGAAAAGATTTCGATTTGAGAGCTTTTGGGTCAAGCTAGAGGGCTTTGAGCAGGCGGTGAATGATGCATGGGTTTGCGATCAGGCCATCGTGGATCCTTTCAAGAGACTCGATGCACTCTTCCGCAACGCAGCGGCAGCACTTCAAGCGTGGGGACAGCGGAAAGTAGGGAATATTAAACTTCAGATGGCGATTGCCACGACGGTGATCTATCGCCTGGATCAAGCGATGGAAACTAGAGGGCTCACCTAGTTGGAAACGTGACTAAGAAGAACCCTTAAGTTAGCACTCCTAGGGCTTGCTTCGCTCGAGCGCACGATCGAGAGGCAAAGATCAAGACACAGATGGCTCCGTGAGGAGATGCCAATACCAAGTTTTTTCAGCTGGTCGCCAACGGGAGGAGAGCTAAGAACTTCATACCCCAGGTTCGGCGAGGCGAGGAGATCGCCACTGATCAGAGCCGCAAGGAAGAAATTTTCACAGAGGCTTTTCATAACTTGCTTGGCACGGCACAGGCAAGAGTGCACACGCTAAACCTACAGTCGCTGGGCATGAACATGCTTGATCTGGGCTGTCTGGATGTGATGTTCACGGACGAGGAGGTTTGGTCAGTTGTCAAGGAGATGGCACCGGATCGGGCTCCTGGACCGGATGGATTTACTGCCGAGTTCTACCAAAGAGCCTGGCCTATTATCAAGGACGACATTATGGCAGCGCTACTCAAACTTTGCGTAGGAGATGGCCGTGGATTTGCGAGGTTAAATCGTGCGTTGATCGTGCTAATACCTAAAAATCCGGATGCCCTAGAAGTGGGTGATTATCGACCGATCAGTTTGCCACATAGCTTCTCCAAGTTGTTCGCCAAGCTCCTGGCTAATCGAATCCGACCGTGCATGAAGGACCTTGTGGCCACCAACCAGTCGGCTTTCATCCGTGGCAGAAATCTGCATGACAACTATCTGTTAGTGAAGCAAGTGGCCAGGAAAATACACGCCAGAAAGAACAGAGGTGTTTTTCTCAAGTTGGATATCTCCCGTGCCTTTGACTCCTTGTCTTGGCCTTTCTTATTTGAAGTGCTCCGGGCCAAGGGATTTGGAAATCGATGTCTCGGATGGTTGGCGGTGCTACTGCAATCCTCGAGCACCAGAGTGTTGGTGAACGGAGTACCGGGAAGGAGAATTTGGCATGCAAAAGGACTGCGACAAGGGGACCCGGTCTCTCCTCTACTTTTCGTTATCGCCATGGACGCCCTCACGGTCATGATCTCTAAAGCCATGTCTGACGGTGTGTTGAGCTCCTTCACTGGAATTACGGCGACGCAGTGCCTATCCATATATGCGGACGATGTGGCACTATTCGTCAAACCTACACCCCAAGATCTCCTATTTGTCCGAATCGCGCTGCAACTATTTGGAGATGCTTCGGGTCTGAGAGTAAACTATAGGAAATCTTCGGCTATCTTGATCTCTCAAGATCATGAAGACAAAGCAAGAGTCGAGCAGATACTGCGCAATGCCCCATTGAAGAATTCCCGTGCAAGTATCTTGGGCTGCAACTGGCCATCAAGCACCTCACCAAGGCGCATTGGCGGCCTCTCTTGGATCAAGTTCGGCACTGCCTGCCGGCTTGGCAGAGAGGCTTATTGCAGAGATCAAGTCGGCTTGTGCTTGTCAAGTCGGTGCTTCAGGCGAGACCAGTGCATCATTTGCTCGTAATGAAGGCCCCAGGCTGGGTTTTGGAGGACATCGATGGCTGGATGCGCGCGTTTTTCTGGGCAGGAAAAGATCGAGTTAACAGAGGCCAATGCCTAGTGGCATGGAGTTCAATCTGCAAGCCAACCTGTTTCGGTGGTCTTGGGGTGAAAAACCTAAGTCTGCAAGGGCGCACGGACCCGCAAAGGCCGTGGCATGGATTGGATCTCATGGTGGACAATGATGCTAGACAGGTCTTTGACAGTTTGATTCAGATCACGGTGGGCAAAGGAAATAAGGTACTTTTCTGGAAAGATAGATGGATCCACGGCTTCTCTGTCAGAGATATTGCGCCCACGCTGGTGGCTGGTGTGGAAATGAGGATCAGGAACTCCCGTATGGTCGCTCAGGCCTTGGAAGATGAGAGATGGGCATTCGATGTCCAACCACAGACTTCTTTTGGGGCACTTCTACAAACTGTCCACCTGAGACACGCAGTCGCCACTGTTCAACGAGATGTGCACATGGAGGATGCCTTTGCTTGGCCGCATGACCCTTCGGGCATGTATACAACAAGATCTACCTATGACAAACTTAATCAGGGCGCGATCAGGTCACCTACTGCTGCCGCGATCTGGCGTAGCTGGGCACCACTAAAGTGCAAGATCTTTGCTTGGCTCGCCGTGCAGCACCGGCTTTGGACATCTGACAGACGGACGCGACATGGGTTGCAGGACAACACCTCGCCTTGCTACACTTGCTTGCAGGAGGAGGACACAGTTGAGCACATCGTGGTGCAGTGTGTTTACGCTCGCCAGGTGTGGCACACGTGTTTCAACTCCCTACAAATCAATGTCCTTCTTCCCAATGACACGGACACACTTGTGGAGTGGTGGCTTGGGGCTCGCTCTGGTTTCCAAGGGAAACACAAGCGAGGTTTTGACTCGGTTGTCATTGGCGCGGCTTGGATGCTGTGGAAGCAAAGGAACGCCAAGGTGTTCAATCGGCCAGAGCAAGTTAAAGACTATAGTGAGCTAGCTAGAGCCATCCTTGATGAAATCCGCGAGTGGTATAATGCAGGTGTGGGTGCGGGTGGATTAGACCGTTTTGTGAGAGATCACACTTGATTTTCTTGTAGGTGGGTGTGAGTGGGTGCTCGGGCGATGGATGTTCGCATCGATCGCACGAATCTTGTAAACTGTCTTTCTCCCTTCTATAAAGATAAGGTACGCTATTGGCGTACTCTCGAAAAAAAAAGTTGATGAGCCCTAAGTTCAATAAAAAAAAGAAAAATAAGTCAAGGTTACCCCTTGCAGGGACTGGGGTCAATTTTGGTGGACTGGGAGTACGTCAAGTCAAGTGGCGCAACGTGTCGCGTGCTGAGCATTCTCCCTGGATTTCGTTCTTCACTTTTTTGTACGCGCTTTCAGGTTTTGGATGAGTATTTTTGTTTTCTTTCGGCTTTTCCTAGGTTTTGGATGGGAAAAAATTACACGAAAAAAATTTGTGCTTGCACGAGAAGCACATAAAGGGGAAACAAATCTGTGCTTTCCACAAGAAGCAAATATCATGGAGGCACAAATTTATTTTTTTGAGAAGCACAATTGTGCTTCTCGAAAAGAGAAAAAATTCTGCTTCCATGAGAAGAACATATTTGCTTCTCGTGGAGGCACTGATTTGCTTCATTGTCGTGCTTTTAAAAAAAACTATGATTCCACAAGAAGCACATTTGCTTCTTGTGAAAGCACAGATTTTCTTATGTGAGAAGCACAACTATGCTTCTAGAAAAAGAAAAAATGTGATGTGCTTCTTTAAAAAGGGAAAAAATATGCTTCCATAAGAGGCATGAATTTGTTTTCGCAAGTTGTGCTTCTCAAAAAGGGAAAAGGGTGAAAAAACCGTAACCATGCTTTCGGCTTTGGTTTTTTCTCTTTCTTTTGTTTCCTTTTCGTTGCCATTTTTTTATTTTTGTTTCTTTATTGCTTTTTGTTCTTTCTTTAGGAGGGGGTGGGTTCTAAAAAAAGTTCGTCGCAACCTATTATTAATTTCAAATATCTTGACGTGAAAATTTCAACAGTGAAATGGTTCGGAATTTGAATGCATGGTTCAAGAGATAAATCATTTTGAATAAACGAATCTACAAGAAAAGGAAAAACTAGCAGGTTGCCACAAATGCACATGATTTCGTGAGAGCACACAGGTCGACCCATCTCAAGTGTGAACCAGACGGCTTTGAGCACTTTTGTTTTCTTTTGTACTCCCTCCGTTCCTTTATATAAGGTGTATTTGTTTTTTGAAAAGTCAAATGAGTGCAAGTTTGACTGAGTTTTTAGAAAAATATATCAACATTCACAATAAGAAATTTATATCATTTGATCCATCATGAAAAGTAGTTTCATATTCTTGTTTTTTTCTGCTTTCTTTTTCTTTTTCCTTTTTCTCACATTTTTTCATAAATTCAACAATTTTCGAAAAAATATATTCAAATCTTGGTAAATTGTTCTTTTTTAGAGGAAAAATAATGAAAAGTTTCAAATTTTCTTTGCGGTCTAATATTATTAGGATTTTAAAATTGTTCACTTTTATCAAAAAAATATTATACAAATTTCAAATTTGGTCAAGACTTTTTAAAATAATGTTCAAACATTTTTAAAATGTTCTTGTTTTAAAAAATTAAATATATCATGCTTAAAAGGACAAATTTGAAAAAAGGATCGCATTTTCAAATTGTGTTCAGAATTATAATAAATTCTTTTTTCAAAAGAAATTTAAAGAGTAACAAATCATGTCTTCATAACATATTCAAGATTTTTCATAAAATATTTACATGTTCAAAAATGTTTGAGATTTTATAATTTTATTCACAATTTAGAAAAAGGCTTGTGTTCCAAAAAGTAATCGCTTTTCCAAAGAAAAATAATAATTTTGAAGTTTCCAAAAATGTCCCGCGCTGCCTATTACCACTTCTGTCCTGGGTTTTTTAGTCCCCCTTGTATTTAGGGTCATATTTTAACCATGATTTTAACTAATAAAATATATGTTATACATAGCGAAAATAATATTCATTGAAAACTATGTTCAAATATGAATCAGCCGGTATAATTTTTGTATACATGCATTGACATTTTATTAGTTAAATCTTTGGTCAAAATTTGGCACGAAATACGAAGGTGGCCAATAAATCAGGACGGAGGTAGCAACCAAACCTCGTTGGCTCAAGTGGCTAGGCACGCACGCTCACTTTTTGGGAAATTTTCGCTGTTCAAAGTTCAAACTAAGGTCGGCCCAGTTGGGGGGCACCTTGTGCGAAGGAGCGCGAGCTGTCGCGTGAGTGACATATATGACCTCTCATGCAGCTTAGACACTGCAACCATAGTCTTCATTTCCCGATTCTCATATCCACACTACTACATGCAACACAAAATTCATCTATGTACATAGCTAGACTATCTACTCGTCATTAGATATGTCGATGACGCCCTTGCAGAAGCCGTCGACCTTGTCGTTATTGGCAGCGAGGTGAATTTCCGGCGCGTCTCTGTCGTCTCCTCGGCAGCAAAGAGCTCCTCACGCGCCATGTCCACCTCGTGGATGTAGCGGCGGCTTCCCTCGACCTCAAGCTCCAACTGGATGGACTCAATGATGGTCTGCTGCTCTGCCGCCTCCTCTACTTGTGCGACACCGAACTCCACCAGCGCATCCTCAATGGTGAATCCGGTCTGCTCCAACGTTATTACATATCGGTAGGCAAACTCAGGCAACGGTAATATCTGTTCCGAGCAGCCATCCTAGGCAAAAGTTATTACACAATGCCTCCTCTAGGCCCATAAAGTGAAGTGATATGTAGTCGAGGCTCGCACATGAGTTACCCCACAACATAATATCAAAACATTGAACTTTACTTAATTTCACATGGTTACTAACAACAAGGTTTCTCCCAAGTCCTCAAGAACCTAACGGACTACTCAGAAGACATCATATAGACATGATCAGTGGAGGTAATGATATGATAAAAAAGTAACATACAAATATTTCACCGATTAAACCTCTAAGCATCAAATGCAAGCAGTAATGTATACCAGGAGGTGATCTCATCAACTAATCTGAAGTAATAGCTCATAGGTTGAAAAGTAGGGTTGGAGACGGATGATGATTGGAGTGGTTCGTGTGGTGATGATGATATAATGATGAATGGAGTCTTGGTGATGTCGATGGCTTTGATTCCCCACCCCAAGAGGAAGGATCCTAGAGAATCAACCCTCTGGGAGGAAAACCTGCTCCGCTCGGTTTCCGCCTCGAAGATAGCGGCGAAAAAATCCGGTAAAAAAGAACTGAGGGTTTCGGGGTAAAATAGAATTAAGGGGTTCCCTGTGGGACCCACCTGCCCTTGTCTCACGACCCAATGCCTGGACGGATAGGCCCCATAGGGGCCTCCTCGGCACATGTATGCCCCTGGCTCTCTTCCCATGAGAAATTTTTAATTATTTTTTCTGTTTTCTTTCTAGCTCCGCAAATATATTTTGTTCACCCTTCCTTATGTTAGTGCTTTTCTACAACTTAACGACAATTTCTCCTCCTCCGATACAATATGCAAAATAAGATAGAAAGGTATGCGAATTTTGTGATAATACATAAAACATGTATAAAAATGAGTAATTTATACTAAGAAATGGTGATGCAAAATGAACGTATCATTGCTCTCAACAAAGTTCTTGCAAAGCATGGTGAGAAAGAACTTCATGAAGAAGCAAACAAAGTGTTTGAACTTATTGACAACTTTCTCAAAGAGCAAGGCAAGAGGGAGTTCTTCAAGAAGCTTCTAGAAGTTTTAGATTTAGAGGCATAACAAGACTAAAGATCATCTCTTGTTGCTGCTCTAGTCTAGCTGGGTAATCTAGTCCTTCTTTCAAACTACTAGATAACCTATTGCGTCATCGGCGCAGAGACCAACTACAGGTTGATCTTGTCCATCTTTTAGCATCTAGTCATGTCTTCACTCTTTTCCCTTTTCGTATTTTAGTATATTCATTTTTCTTGTAGAGTAATATACATTTATTACCAAGGATTGTAAAATTGTTTGTTTCCATTTTTTTAGCTCAATATTCACGCATGGGCATAAAACGACTGCAACCGGGGTCAAGAGGGGTAGTTTGGCCAGTTGCATATCCACCATTAGACATGCAACTACAAGCGTTATAACCCGACTGCAATTTCATGGGCACTAAGCGACTGCAACTAAGGTCGAAGGGTGAGTTGCCAGGCTAGACATTCAACTAGAACCATTGTATTTTGACCGCAACTAGACTGACACAAAGCAACTGCAATTGGGGTCGGTAGGTGGGTTGTCGGGACCTGCTGCATGTCCACCACTAGACATCCAACTGCAAATGTTGTAACCCAACTGCAACTCCACGGGCACGAAGCTACTACAATTGAGGTCTGAAGTGGAGTTGTTGGGGCCAGTTGCATGCCACCAGACATGCAGGTGCAAGTGTTGTAACCCGACTACAACTTCACGGGCACAAAACGAGTGCAATTAGGTTTAACTTGAACTTTTTCCCTACTAGTCACACGCGCATGCCTTGTTGAACACAACGCACCCATGCACAATTACAACCATCACAACACGTGTGCAACTAGTGTCCAGCTGTTTTTTCCTTTTTTTCCTGCTAGTCGCACATGCGTGAGTTGCACGTGACCCACCCATGCAGAATTGCAACTAGTGTCCACATGCGCGAATTGCACATGACCACGCATGCACCATTGCAATTGTGGCAACACGTATGCAACTGGTGGCAACCTTTTTTTTCTTACTAGTCGCATGTGCGTGAGTTGACCACTATGCCCCCGTGCGTAATTGGAAGCGCCTAACTAGAAACTGGACAACTACAACCAAACAATAGTCCGGTGACTCGGATAAATGAGAAATAGTTATGTCTCAACTAGATGAGTTCTAGGCGCTTTTAAGGGATATATGTTTTTGTATAGTTACTACTAAATATACATAGCCTAATGGAGACTACTCACACTTGATGACGGGAGCAAAATACATGATGTTTTATGAATGGAAGGTGAATACTACTGTTTTTTTTTGTGAGAAGCACAATACAAACGCAAAAGCTCACAAACACATATATGCATTCATACCTATAAACACGCGCGCACGCACACACACAATACCCTTATGAGTACGTCCAAGAGACTAAGCTGACTATTGACTTGGTCATCATAGGCGCCTCACTATCCATGAAAACATCACCTTCCACTGAAAGTATATTCCTTTTTCTTGAGAAACCAAAGCGTCAAACCCAAGGTTTGGACTCTATTAGACTTGGGGGTATCACTGCCCTTCTAAGATTGTAACGTAGTACAAGATCATCATGCTGTGTGATCTGCATTGGAAAGAAGGTTCTTGTGGATGCACAGTTAGATGTGTAAATCTGAAATTAGTTGGTTAATGCCTTAATGGAGTATGGGGTGATTTAGCATAGACTTGGTTGGATCTTGAGCCTTTCTATTTGATGGTTCTGCAATGGCATCTCGGCATGTGCAGCGTGTTATTTTCTTACTAGTTGCAAACTGGAAGGCGGTCAGCTTTTTTTTTAAGTCGGCCCTGAAGGATCTCGATTTATATATTAAAAAAAGGAGAGAATAATTCCCTGGTTAATATGCAGAAAACCGGTCACTTTTTTCTATGACAGTGAAGGCGGTGAACAAGTATTTGCTTTCATGAGGCATGATGAACGAGCTGCTAATGCTTTCACCTTTTATTAGAAGTGCTTCGGTACACTCCGAAAACTGCAAAACAAAAAAGGTAGTATTTTTCGTCCATCAAAATAAATCAAAAGATTTCGGCTCAAAAACAATCAAAAGATCAACTCCCAATTGTATAATTAATTAGTTGATTTAGGCCTATAATAACAACCAAAGCATGTTAATTAATCACCATATTACAGTGCCAGCAACTTGGATAAATGGTTCGATAAACATTTACACAGATGCATAACTACACGTTAGAGTAATAACTTGCATAGATGGGTTCTCCAAGTACAGATAGATAGATCTGCTGTCTATCATCCTTTGCGTAGCTATCTGCTTCGTGCCTTCATCCAACCACCATTGCCGTGGCGTTCTTGGGCTGGCCGCGGGCACGGATCGTCGGGGGCGGGGGCGTGTAATCGACGTACGGCCTGGGGAGCTCGACGTAGCCCTTGGTGAGCAGGTCGACGCGCATCTTGGCGACGAGGAACCGCGAGTTGTCGGGGTCATCCCTCTTCTTCTCCGGCTTCATCTCCCCGTCCAGCATCCGCCTCCGCTCACCCAGCCACACGAGCGGATCCACCCCGGCGGGCGGGTAGTCGTCGGCGGAGAAGCTCAACAGCCAGTTGGCGTACTCGAAGGTGGCGATGATGCCCTTGTCGTCCAGGCGAACCATGCCCTGGGCGGTCGGGGTCGCGGTGGAGGGCGTGGACTCCCTGATGACCCTGTCGACCGCATGGTACAGCTGAAGCTCGTCCAGCGCCGCCGCCTCGGGGAAGGTTAGCAGATTGGACTTGATCCTCTCCCGCCGCATAGCGAGGACGGCCGGCGAAGGGGGCGCCTCACCCGCCCGGGCTTTGGGAAGATCGACGGAGCCGGGTGCCTTCCTTTTGGTGCCGGCCATCGGTGGGTTGATCTACTGGCTACTGGGCACTGGCTCGCCGCGGAAAGTGGGACGGATTTTTGGGCGGCGGCGGCGGTGGTCGTCTCGATCTGTATAAAACCAGGAACCTAAGGACCTTTTTTATTCGAGGAGAGATCGACTCGGTGTCCGTGGTCCGTCGCCGCGATGGACTCCCGGACCAGGCTTCAGCTGGGCCAGGCCCACGATCTAAATTTTCTGTAAAGTTAATGTCCGATAGGGGATTATCACCGGTTAGAGCATCTCCAGATCGCCCCCTGAGAGCGCACCAGCGCTAAACCGCGCGCTGGGGGCGTGATGCCCCCAGTCGTGGCGCCCACTTTTTTTGAAAAACTTAAATACGGCGCAAACACGGCTCAAATTTAACACAAACATCGGCGAGTTCGTTCAAATTTAAACATATTTTACAAAAAAAAAAAAACTACTAGGGGCTGCTCCTCGCCGTCTCCATCGCCGCTCCTCGCCGTCTCCCTCGCCGCTCCTCGCCGCCCGCCGCCCGCCCTTGCAGTTCTACATGCCGAGAAGGCTGTAGAACCGCGTGTAGTCGCCGCCGCCGTCCCTGTTGCATCCCTCCCCTGATTGGCGCGGCGGGTTGGACGGTCCGGGGGCGTCCTCGTCGTCGTCGCTGTCGAGGATCACGACGCCGTGCTCGCGCCCACGTTTGCGGGCTTCTATCTCCTCCGGGGCCCGGCGCTACCGGACCATCTCGTCGCGGTAGTAGTCGTCCCGCGCCCACTGTAGGCCTCCTCGTCGGAGAAGCCGCGCCGGGCTATCTCCTCGTACTCCGGGGGGAGGCCGGGCTCCGGCTTGGGCTCGACGAGGACGAAGCGGCCGGAGGGGGGGTGGAGTCGCCGATGCGGACGCCGGAGCTGCGGGTGCGCGCGCTGACAGGCGTGTCCTGGGGCTCCGGCTTGACGGGGCGGAGGCAGGGAGAGCCGGACGAGCGGCCGGACGAGGAGGAGGACGCCCCGGCCCGCTCCATGCGCCTCGGCGTCCAGGAGCTCCCACGGCGGCGTGAGAAGGACGGGGGAGAGGGGTACTAGAGGCGCGGCGTGTTGCCGCCCTCGATGTACTCGAGGACGGCCTCCAACGTGCGGCCGGGCACGCCCCACCACCGCCGCCGGCCCTCGGAGTTGAGCCTGCCGGAGGGCACGACGCCGTTCGTCGCCTCGAGCTGTTCGGCGTGGCGGCGGCGGAAGTAGGGCTCCCAGAGCGGGCAGTCGGGGGTGTACCGCGGGCCTTCCCTCGCCGCCCGCGGCAGGGACGCGCGGATACGTGCGATCTCCGCACGCCGCGCCGCCCCGGTGGGTGGTGGTGGCACCGGCACGCCGCCGGCGCTGATCCTCCACGCCCCGGGCACCCGCATGTCCGGCGGGACCGGGTACTCGGCCTCGAAAAGGAGGCGAGCCTCGTCCTCGCGAAGATGGCGGCGCCCGAAGCCATTCGCCGCCGCGCCGTCGCCTGGGAAGCGCTCGGCCATTCTTCTGAACTGGAGACGGCGAGAGGAGGCGAGGGAGGAAGGGGGAGAAATGGGCGCGTCGGCGGTGGAGGATCTGGGCGTGTCTCCGGCGCGCTGGTGGTCGGCTTATATAGGCGGAGGCGCCGCGTAGTACGCGTGGCCGGCGCGTTACGCGTGGCGGGCGAGGGGACGCGCTTCGCCCGGCCTTCACTGCGCCGCCCGTGAGGCATCAATGGAGGCTGACCGGCGCGGCAGCGCGCGCAGCTTTGGCATTGATTCGCCGCGGGGAACGAGGCGATGAGGACGACGAAGTGGCGAGAAGAGAGTCGAGTCGAGTCGCTGGCAAGGGGGGCCCGCGGCTCTTCGCGCCAAAAACAATTCGCCCGGCGCCCCCGAGCGCCCCCAGCGCGCCGGGTTCGGGTTGGGTCCGTCGGCGCCAATTTCGGCCCGAGCCGGCGAAAACTGGGCCCTTGGGGGCGCGGCTGGGCCTTTTTTTGGCGCCGGCGGCCGAAAAATCGCCTGGGGGCCTTGTTGGGGGCGCGGCTGGAGATGCTCTACTGCTGGACTTCACTAGCAGTTTTCGTCGGTGAAGAGAAACGTAAATTGGAATTCGACCGATAAACATACAAACACACACGAACGACGGCCAGATTCAAGTGGAACCATCGAAGACAAACACCGATCGAATCTGGAGAGTTCCACCGGAGACACACCTTCACACGACCTCCGACGACGTTAGGCACACCGCCAGAACCGATGCCAGATGAAAGGCCTTAGAGCATCTACAAACCGGCATCCTCAAATCCCCCTCAAACGTTCGCGGACGTGCCCGATTAATGGCCGACAGAAGAGAAAAGGAAAAAAATGACCTAACCGGACCTTTTATATTATCTCTATACGTCAGGACTGTCCGCGAACCCTCATATTGTGGACAAATGTAGGGTGGATATGAGGACTCACAGACGCACCCGGTCAGTCCGCCATGTAGGACGTGGCCCACCCCGAACTACCTTTTCTCTTTCTTTATTCATTCTTTTCTTTCTCTCTCTTCATCTCCACCAATCACGTGCAAGTGATTGGACATATGAGGAAAAAATGAGGAGTGTTGATGTATGAACCGACAAATAAGGGTTCAAAACAAACACACCCGGTCACTGACAAGGCGCGTCTGCGGGCGTTTATAGGGTTATATTTGCTAAGTCCGGCTGTAGGGAAGAGTTGTATAGGATCTACATTAGGTGAGATCAATAAGGTCGGGTTTTTTATGATACAAAACATGTTCAAAAAATATGAAAGAAATTGAAGACAGTCATCCAATCTTTAATGTACAAGCTCAAAAAGTTTCAGCTCCTAATTCAAACTATACTTAGAGAATCAAAAAAGATAAAATCAAATGTGAATACTGTCAAAATCAGTGGTCGGCCGGCGTCCTCCCGTGCTGCCCCACTTACACATTATGGAGAATGGCGTCTTGGCTCTCAGGAGTGCATGTTCCCGCGTGAATAGTAAACAAAAAATATGTAGTGAACATTTTTTTTAAAAAATAATTTTTTTTTAGATGTTCGTGTTAATATCGCAAACATCATTGAAAAATTTCATGCGAAATGGAGTTTCACCGGTAAAAAACAAATTTAGGATGACATTTTAGAGTAACATTTGTCGTTTACTGTTTAATCTTTTTGCCTACAAATTTGGATGTAGCATTGGATGTGACAAATTACACTCAAATTTTTGTTGAAATTTTTTTGGCATTTCAAAAAATATCCAACGGATTTCCGGTTGCGATATCATTTGTTTTTCCAACTGGCTGATTGGGGTGAATTCGTACCCCATCCTCGTCTCTTTGAGCTGACCCAGATAGTTACCTTCACGCTGACAGGTGGGTCCTACCCGATTTACCCAGAGATAAAAAAGAGAGGAGAAATCTAACCTTATCTCGTAATCGCTCCGCTTTCCCGCGTCCGTCCACCGCGCCGATGCCTTCTGCTCCTCCTCCTCCTCACACTCCACTCGCCGCGCCGACCGCCGCCGTCTCCGTCACCTGCTCCTACCGGGAGGACGATGACGGCGCCGCCTCGTGGTCGCTCTCCTCCGGCGCACGCTCCTCCTCGCTGCCGTCGTCGTCGCGGGGGCGCCGCCCGCCGCCGTACCGGCGGCTCCTCCACGACGAGGCGCGGCGCCTCCGCCAGGAGCGCCGCGGCCAGGGCGCCGGCGCCGAAACGCCCCGGTGGGTGCGCCGCACCGAGGGCCAGATGGCCCGGTACGTCGAGGACGACCGCGCCGGCCACGTCCACGGCCGCCACGTCGTCGCCGCGGCCCGCGCCGCACGCGCCACCGCGTCCCGCCCGCCCGCCGGCGGGTCCACCATGCGAGAGGCCATGGCCTCCTTCGTCGCCAAGCTCACCTTCCGCGAGATGTGCGTCGTCCTCCGCGAGCAGCGCGGGTGGCGCCAGGCCCACGATTTCTTCTCGTGGATGAAGCTCCAGGTACAGAACAAGATTCCCCACACATGAACCATTTTTTTCTTCAAATTTTCTGTCATTTAATCCGCCCCGATGCGATGTTGCGCTGAATCCTCAGCAATTTTTCTCCGTTTTGAGCTGAAAATTCTGAGCGCTGGTTGAACAATTCTGATTCATGTGTGTATAATCAACCAATGGATCATTGTTGTTCATCTTGGTTCTTCCTTATTTTCAGACTTCGATTTTTTGGAACAATGTCGGTCATTTTCAAAATTCACTCGTTTTTCATTGAAGAATTCAAGTTTTGGATGGAACTTTTCAAAAAACCGAATTTCGTCAATTTACCGAAAAAGGTTTTCGCCCCGCTTTATAAATAAAGCAAACCGCCAAGAGCACACATACATTGTCTAGTTCAGAGCACACACACCCACGTCACACAACACGAGGTCCAAAGGTACTGGTGAGGGCACAGCTCAACAAGCCCAACACAACACACACAAGAAAACACAAGAGGCGCAGGCGGGGCCTGGGCCGCGGGGCCGGCAAACATCTAATCTGGCTCCGGAGGAGGCGGCGGGGGCGGCGGCGACAGGCGGACGGCCATCGATCGAAGGTCGGCGATGAAGGCGGAGATGGCGTCCCGGTCCCGAGGGCGACTAAGCGGCTGCCAAAGTTGCAAGTAACCAGACAGTTTGAAAAAAGCGTCAGTCGCCCGTCGAAGAGGAGTGCGCTGAATCATAAGTTTATTGCGAATCGTCCAGGGGTCCACGCGATAGCCCCAATCTCAAGCCACAGGGGCGTGTATATTTCGCAAAACGAAATCCAAAACCTTGGTCCTCACCTGATTTTCTTGCAGCTGTGCTACGAGCCCAGCGTGGTCGCCTACACCATCCTCCTCAGGGCGTATGGCAACGCCAGCAAGATCGAGCTCGCCGAGGAGGCGTTCCTGGAGATGCTCGAGGCCGGCGTGGAGCCGGACGCGGTGGCGTGCGGCACCCTGCTGTGCGTGTACGCGCGCCGGGGGAGGCACGGCGACATGATGCTCTTCTACGCCGCGACGCGCAGGCGCGGCGTGGCACCGCCCGTCTCCGCCTTCAACTTCATGCTCTCCTCCCTGCAGAAGCACAGGCTCCACGGCAAGGTGATCCACCTCTGGAAACACATGATGGAAATGGAAGAAGCCAACAATGTGGTGCCAAATCACTTCACATACACAGTTGTGATCGGCTCATTTGTCAAGGCGGGTCTCCTGGAGGAGGCCATGGATGTCCTGGGGAAGATGAGGGCCTCCCGACTCGTCCCGGAGGAGGCGACTTACAGTTGCCTGATCAGCTTGAGTTCCAGGCATGGCAGAGGGGAGCAGGTTGTGATGCTCTATGAGGAGATGAGGGCTCATGGCATTGTCCCCAGCAACTACACCTGTGCATCCCTCCTGGCACTCTATGACAAGAGTGAGGACTACTCGAAGGCGCTCTCGCTCTTCTCAGAGATGGAGCGAAGCAGGGTTGTCATTGATGAGGTCATCTATGGGATCCTCATTAGGATCTATGGTAAGATCGGGCTCTACGACGATGCGCAGCGCACTTTCGAGGAAATCGTCAGTGCGGGTCTTCTGAGTGATGAACAGACTTATGTGGCAATGGCTCAGGTTCACATGAATGCTCGCAACTATGATAAGGCGTTGCAGGTTTTGGGTTTGATGAGGTCGAGGAATGTGAAGCCTTCAAAGTTCTCTTACGGCGCTCTTCTTCGATGTCATGTCGCGAGGGAAGACATAGCTGCAGCAGAAGATGTCTTCAGAGCTCTGTGCAAATATGGCCTCCCTGATGTGTTCTGCTGCAATGACCTACTGAGATTATATGTCAAGCTGGGCCAGCTAGAGAAGGCAAGTGCATTCATTCTGAAGATGAGAAAAGAAGATATCCAGCTTGATGAGGCCCTCTGCATGACTGTAATGGAAGTTTGCTGCAAAAGCGGGATGATCACCGATGCGGATAAGATACTGAAAGAGATGAACAATGGTGGAGTGACCATGAAGAGTTCAACAATGGTTTCTATTATAGAGATGTATGCTAGAAACAGAACTAGTGTGATGCAGGAACAAGATAGTTCGTCGAAGGCACTAGCCTGTCAGACCGACAGTTCGGCACTGAACGCGACGTTAAAGTCATTGTTGGACACACCTGGGGGTTCGTCCATCGCGTGCCAATTGATCAGAAAATTGGCTAGGGAAGGTGAGGAAACCAGGTACCACACAGATCATGGTGTTCATGCCTAACCATACTGTCATCCACTGCTGTTTATTTATTTATTTTTCTGCAGGGAGGACATGTGAGGCAAAATTCCTTCATGAACAGCTGACTCAGTTGGGAGTCAAGCCTGAAGATTCTGCAACATCTACTCTCATTGTCCAATATGGCCAGGAACAGAAGTTACATCAAGCAGAGGAACTGTTTGAGTCGGCATCGACATCGTTTCCAATACGAGGGCCTGTCTACAATGCCATGGTCGACGCATTATGCAAGTGCGGCAATATCGGAGAGGCGTATCATCTCTTTATGAAAATGGCTGATCAAGGCCATAGCAGAGATGTTGTGACAATTAGCATACTTGTCACTCACCTGACCAAACATGGTAAATATTTTTTCTAACTGCTACCAATCCTTGTGCGGTAAATTTGGTGAGGCACTTCGCTTCTGTGTATACTCACACTGCGAAATTACTCCCAGGAAAGTTTCAGGAGGTGGAGAACATCATGCATGGCTGCTTCCATGGTGAAGTTGAGCTTGATACTGTTGCGTATAATACATTTATCAAGTCGATGCTCGAGTCAGGTCTGGATAAACATCTTTTCCTCTTCATAAGGTGGGCAAGCAAAATTTTCAGGGTATGGGTGTCATGGCTAACTGCTACAGCTTTAGTTTCCAAACAGGCAAACTATACTCAGCTGTCAACATATATGATCGCATGATATCCACTGGGGTTCCTCGGTCCTTGCAGACTTTCAATATAATGATAAGGTAGATAATCTTGATAAAACCATAGGAAAATGGGAGTTAGAAGTATGCAACTGTTTTTTATCTTTTATGTTTGTGTTGAGACTTAAGACCACTTTGTCATTAGCTTCAGTTTTCTTGTTCAGTGTTTATGGCCTAGGAGGAAAGCTGGACAAGGCTGCTGAAATGTTTGCTGCTGCACAGGAGCTAGGCTTACTGATCGACGAGAAGATATACACCAACATGCTTAACTTCTATGGAAAGGCTGGTTAGTCCCTTCTACCTTGCGTATAGGAATCAAAGGAGATTTCCCTTTTCATGTTCGACGAGTTTTTCGCGCTCTCGTTCGTACTATTCAGTGCAATTTCTTCAGGGAGGCATCAGGAGGCGTCTTCACTATTCGATAGAATGAAGGAACTTGGTATCATGCCTGGAAAGGTATGCTTCCGTTGGTGTCTGACTTCTGAAATTACAGTTATCTGCCTTGAGATTGACTGCTGTGACTGAAACTTGCAATCAATGTGCAGATCAGTTGCAACTCCATGATCAATGCCTACGCCACTGCCAGGCTGCATGATGAAGCAGAGATTGTTTTCCAGGAGATGCAATCACACGGTCAAGTTCCCGACTCGACGACGTACCTTGCATTGATCAGATCATACTCAGAAAGTAGATGCTACTCCAAAGCTGAGAAAGCCATCCAGATGATGTTGACCAGCGGCATAACCCCTTCATGCCCTCATTTTAGCCACCTCATTTTTGCCTTTCTGAAGGCAGACCAGATTGATGAAGCCCAGAGGATCTGCAGCCAGATGCAGGAGATTGGCGTGGCTGTTGATTTAGCATGTTGCCGGGCAATGATGAGGGCGTACCTTGAGCACGGTCGCGTCGACGAGGGCATATCGCTCTTCGAGACAACACGCGGGTCACTGAAACCTGACAGCTTCATCCTGAGTGCTGCATTTCATCTCTATGAGCATTCAGGCAGCGAGCCTGAAGCTGGGGATGTGCTGGAAGCCATCGGTCTACATGGTGCCTCTTTTTTGAGAAGTCTAAAGGTTGGATCAAAGTTGGAACCAACTTAATAACGACCATATCATGTGCCCATCAAGCTAGCAACCATCACAGGTATCTTACTCTTGCATGTATGTTCTTCCACAAATTTATTTCCTACTGATTTGTGTTACTACATCCAGATGATCCCATTGTTGTGTATGTTGTTCTAGATGATCTTGTACTAGTTCATATGTACATTAGGACAAGTTTTGTGCCAAGATGTTGTAAAATGTACATTTCAGAAAAACATTTCCAAAACAGTGTATGTTATGATATATAACTTCTTCAAAATGTATAAATGTTGTACTGATCTGTTTGATCAACTCACAGCATTTAACATGTTGCAAAGAATGAAGACTTAACAGTTCGCCGCCTGAAGCTTTAAGGTGTATTTTCAACAGCAAAGGAGGTCTGTTACTCTGCTTCCACTTACAAATTCCATATATACAGGGTGAATGCTTAGGCTAGTAATGAGATTGTAAAATTGAAAAATAATAAACAGTTGACCAGGGATCTTCCAAGTTCAATCTGTAAGTACGGAGATATAACTTCTTTGGTATTACCCATGAAAGAATTGCCTGCTATGGTGCCATTTACCTCTGCAAGTGGCCGCAGTAGTCAGATACATACAGTTAGGAAGATTCTCTAGAACTTACCGGTAAAAAGAAGATATTCTCAGAAGTTCTAACTTCCAAAAGAAGCTGACATCTATTCTACTTTTATTTTGTGTTAAGCATGCAAAATAATATGTTAGTGAACTTCTAAAAGATATTCTCAGAAGTTCAAACTTCCGAAAGAAGCATACATCTATTCTACTTCAGATGTTGGGCCGTTGTTGTCAATCTCTCAATTTCTGAATGTTAGTGATTTATAAGAATTCTCATACATTGAACATCCCTGCAGTTTAAGAAAACAAAGTTGACAAAGTTTCTGACTTGTCACATATGATTCATCCAGTGCAATGCTAACCAGAACAGCTAGAAACTAACTCTGCCAAAGCTTTGCCACTACCAACAAGCTCCAGCCACCGTAATAAACATCTCCAACCTGGAATCATGTTTAATCTGCTTATTTGGGTTTAGAGCATCTGCACACACACAAAAAAAAGGCATAATGGAAGTAGAAGTAGCTCCTCAGCGCAAGATTTCTTTGTGGGTTCATCGCTCAGTCGGAAACCAAATTTTCAGCCAATTTACTACTCTCATTGAAATAACAGTTCAATTACTTGGGGTTGAGGCAAACAAGCTGTCTCAATTGCAAATTCGAGTATAGAGTCATCATGCTGAAATTTAAAATCTGTTGAAACCAACATAATTAGTTCCTACCCAAGTTACGAAATTCGACTATCAACAACAAAGAAGGTGGATAGATTCTTACAAATCCTACAAATGAATCCACTCCAAACAAGACATTGCAGCTGTGCATCACGGTAATCACCAGCACCGGCGACAAGAGAGCATGCTAGGGACAACCCACATAGGTTGCGCCCTGTTGTCGCAGCCCACCTCAAGTGCAACCCAACTTTCAGCCTCATGGCAGTAGCAAGCAGTATATGCAGCGGACATCTATGAGCTTTACAGTGGCGAAGCTATGTCTAGAGCGCCCAGGCACGAGCTCAAGCCATTCTATAGTGTCTATCCAGGGAAATGCTGCCATGTAGCCTAATTAATTCGTGCATATTGCAGGGGGGAATTGACATATAAGATAATCCAGTTTGCATATACGAGTTCAACAAGAAACAAGGAAATTTGAAAATCCTTATAAAGCTCTGTTTTGGGAGTTCAGCTTCCTCAGAAATGTTGCATCTAGAGGAGCTGCAGGGTAGATAGATTTTTAAGCTTACATACAAATTGGAAGAAAAGATGGACTGTCAAAGATCCTTCTCCAGTGACACAAACAAAGAGGGCATGAAGCAAGCGAATGTCTAATCTCTACTTGGGCAGAGTTCCAACTAAGAAAACAAAGTTGAACAAATTGAGAGTACATGGGGGGGGGGGGGGGGGGGGGGGGTGTGGAGACCTGAAGTCCAGCTAAGCCGAACCTTCACAAACAAATTTGGAGTTCTATTGCAAGGTTGCTGTCTCTAATCTTCAAACTTATTTTGGGACGGAGGGAGTAGTACATAACAGGAAAGGAAGGCATCATACCCTCAAGCAGATTGTGGCTGTGCTCAACTGCCAGAGAAATGATGGTCTAGCTGAATATAGGGTCAGGCAACAATGTTATCTTGAAGACTCCAATGACATAACGTTTATGAACAACTCCTGTGTTGATCTCGGGCTTGCAGCTGTATTTAAACTACACTGGTAGGCTTAGGACCAGCTCATTGATTAAACCACTCAACCATTAGCTGCAGATGATAAGTTTGTCAAGTCAAATGAAGTATATGGACCACGTGGCATATCGTGGCGAGCGATCAAAACTTGATATGAACCCCAAAAAACAATGTATATGGGGGCGCCCCTCGATGTAACTGATTAGTACTCCCTCCGTTCCTAAATATAAGTCTTTTTAGAGATTCCACTACAAACTACATACGGATGTATATAGACATATTTTAGGGTGTAGATTTACTCATTTTGCTCCGTATGTAGTCCATAGTGGAATCTCTAAAAAGACTTATATTTAGGAACGAAGGGAGTATAAACAAATTCAGTAGACACGTGATAGCGGCGTAATACCGCTAACCACATGTGTGTGTGCATACCGAATTTGTATGTCCTTTGGTTGCAGCTCGCTGCCGTGCATCGGGCTCCCAGCGCAAGGATGACCTGAATGGTTCTAAAGAAAGTTGGCCTCATACACTTCTGGTTCCACAAGGGAAAAGATCAAATGGGTAAGCCAGAGCCAAAGTGAACACAAACAACTTACCACACCAAGGAAATGTGCAATAAGAACATCCCAATCATTTTCGTGCAGTGAAGGAAGCAAGTGCTCAATAACACCCTTGTCTACCTGATACATACTCCCTCCGTCCCAAAATGCTTGTCTTAAATTCGTCTAGATGCGATGTATCTAATACTAAAATAAGACTTGATACATCCGTATTTAGACAAATCTAAGAATTTTGGGACGGAGGGAGTATATAACTTGACGGGTAACTCCATGGAAATTAAATGGAAGGAAAAGGTAGCTCATCGCAAAGCAAGAGCAAAATGGTACTGAACAGATGAGATACCGTGTCAAGATCTTTAACATTAAAAGAAGGGTATGGAAATGACTTGTTGAAGTGCTCTAGATATCAAGTCCTTTAACATACTGAATGAATAGCATTGTTAAAGGTTACATGTTGTTGGTAACATTATACATAGACATATCATCAGGAAATAGGAAAAATGTAGCGCCTTATTTCATCACACGGACAGCAAACAAGGAAAGAACACCCGCACAAATAACTGAACACTACTGAAGCACACCGGAACACAAACAGAAGACGGATAGGTAGGCTTCCAGCACGCCACGACATTCAAACAGTACGGCAACCAAACCCGAAGTAATATGACTTATACATCCGACCTGCTTTCCAAAACAAGAAACAAACAGCAAAATAAGATATCCATCTATGCAGTGTAGAGGATGTAGTAATAAATAAATAACTGATCGATTTGCAGTTACCCATGATCAGCGGCCGGTATCTGATCTTCCGACTTTCGGGGAACATAGAAGGCGTATACATTCGTCAACTCTGCATCTGCTCCACGAGTATTGCCATTGGTAAGATGAATCCTTCTAAGATGGTAATCCCCGATCCTGCGGTGGGCCATGAGCAGCCAGGCGAATGTGATCAGCTCCCCGCCTTCACTCAGCTGCGCCGCGTGCATCTCTGCCTTCGACTTGCCAGCAGTGTAGAGGAGTAACCTCACCCACAGGCGTGCTATCTCCTCCAGTGTTTCTTTGGTTGCCACCAATTCAGAGTCCTCCATGAGCTTTGTGACATCTTTAAGCCGTTCAGGTTCGTGGAAGTGATCCAGGGTAGCTGTGGCGCTGATAGACAGCGGCAGCATGGAAGGGTGGGTAACCAAAAGGTACATCATGTAGTTCGAGAGTTTCCGGCATACCTCCACCAGACCAGAAGGTACATCTGGCCTTGTAGCATTTGCTTCCATGTCCTCACTGGGGGAAGCAGGTTTTTCTAAAAGTGTCTCTGTGACATAGTGCATGAAGATAATACCATAGCCAAAGTCTCTAATAATTCCATCCTGTGCATTGCCAAACAGTTGGCTAATGTTTGGCCATTCTTGTCGTGCTTGACCATCGTCAAATTCATGTAGTAACAGACTCAGCTCTTTTGCTACACATTTCACGATCATTTCATCCACATCCGTGTACTTGGTATCCAATAGATTGCTTACCCAAAACATTTTCTTCTTTTTAACACCGAGCAAACCCACGAACAGCTTTCTGAAGACCACCATTATTTGTCGATTACGTGTACTTCGCTGCAGGTCGCTCTCAGTCAACCAGCTATGGAAGTTGTACTGCCCAATCAAATTTGGCCACCGTTGTTTCATCCTTGGGTATCCGATGTCACAGCAAAACACAAACCATGACAACCTGGCAAGGACATCACAATTTTGAACCTTCAACCATGCCCATGTCCATGGTGACATCATGGAAATGAACATTGAGCAGACTTCCAGGAAAAAGCACCCGACAAATAGTGTATAGGTGATTGCAACATCAGCTTTGCTATACCTCTGTTTGTCATCTGGATGGAAGAGCGCAAAAGCAACAACAACCGAGGCCTGGGAGATGCATCTAAGTATAACTCCGCTCCAAGTCCTGAGCACAAGAGCCTTAGTGTAGAGGTCGTCGTATATTATGCCAAGCTGCAGCCTCACCATCTTGATCATTTCGTCAGAGTCAACTTCTGTCTTTACCAATTGGTCCAATTGGTCTGACGATGGATCAATCATGCTGCGCTCCAATAAGACATCAAGGGCGCGTGGCATGGAATTGAGGGCTGCGCCAACAAAGCCAGCGTCGCCGGCGTTTCCTTCAGGCAATTGTTTTCTGCTCTGATGCCCAGTTGAGCTCTCAAGACTTCTAAGACGGCCACACTTGAGAGACCATATTCTTTCTCCATACTTGATAATTCCGGCAATAAACAAAAAGATGCCTGAGAGTAAAAGGTTCGCGCCGTGTCTTCCAATGGACTTCCGGAATACATATAAAGCTAGGGCAATTTGGGTGAGCAGATTCAAGAGATGCCTCAACCACAAGTTGTTATCCTCCATGGCAAAAGCAGTAATGGTGTCCTGCCCACCAAGATGGATGAGGAGAAATGGTGCCCAAAAGAAAGCCAGTTGTTCGGTTCTTCTTAGCCTTTCAATGTTGATATCCTGATGCCGTGACAGATAGCCAAGTGCATAAACTGCTGCCAGGTCTGCCCCCAAGTAAGCAGCCCAAAGGGAGAGCCTTAGGAGCCTGTTGCCGCTACACCGCCGAAGCCTGCCAGCGAAGAAGAGGAACAACTGCAATGTGAAGCTAAGGAGCACAAGTAGCTGTATTTCCCACTCATTATATAGTCTGATCAACCGCTCCATCGCATGTATGCTAGGTTCTGAATGTCTTGCACCACCTGATGGATACAACAAAATGTAAAATAATTCAGTGTATTTTTTCCAGAAAAAAAAGAGCAAAAGATCCTGCTCTTCCAAATAGAATTCGTCTCCACTTTAGGCATGTTCAGTGCCTTGTTTGTGACATCATTTTCCCCTGGCTAACTAATATACCGATGCTATACTCTGTCTGCAGTTCAGCACTAATTGAAGGTTCTCTACAGGCCCTATATTAGCAGTAAACCAAACATATAAAATTGTAGTTATTTGGGAAGTTCTATCAAAACGAGACGGAATTATATTACAAGGAATCTGTTTTGCATTGAGCCCACTCGTCCAGAGTGGATTTGTGGATTGGTTGCCGGCTAGAATGGATTTGTTGCCGGCGCCAGCTTCAGAGCAGAATGCCGGTAGTGACAACTGGACGGACGGTCTCTGCAAGAAATACCAGAGCACTGTGGTTCTCCACACAACCCAGACGATGCCCGCCATGATGAGGACCAAAGCTTCCGAGCCTGAGAGGCTGAGAACCACACTGACGAAAATGGCGTGGACATCGAACACTATGAGCTTTAGCCATTCTAGAGTGCCCAGACACAAGCTCAAGCCATTCTAGAGTGTCTATCCAGGGAAATGCTGCCATGTAGCCAAATTAATTGGCGCATATTGCACAAGGGAGGCGGCATATAAGATAACCCAGTTTGTGTATTCCAGTTCAACAAGAAAGACAGTTTGTGTATTCCTCAGACATCTTGCATCTGGAGGAGCTGCAAGGTAGACATATTTTTAAGTTTACATATGACTTGGAAGAAAAGATGGACTATCAAAGATCCTTCTCAATAGCACCAACAAAGAGGGCCTGAAGCAAAGCCATTGTCTACTCTCTACTTGGGCATTTCCAATCTAGAAAAACCAAAGTTGAACGTACATAGCGGGGGAAAGGATGGAGATCTGAACTCCAGCTAAGTCGAACCTTCACAAACAAATTTGGAGTTCTATTGCAAGGTTGCTGTCTCTAATCTTCAAAGTAGATATACGCACAAACGATTACAGATAGGTACGTAACAAGAATGGAAGGCGTCATACCTCAAACAGATTGTGGCTGTGCTCAACTGCCAGAGAAGTGATGGTCTAGCTGAATACAGGATCAGGCAACAATGTTATCTTGAAGACTCCAAGGACCTGATGTTTATGAAGAACTCCTGTGTTGATCTCGGATTTGCAGCTGTGTTTAAATTACACTGATCGGTTTAGGACCAGCTCATTGATTAAACGAATCAACCATTAGCTGCAGATGATAACTTTGTCAAGTCAAATGAAATATATGGACCACATGGCATATCGTGGAAAGCGATCAAAACTTGATATGAACCCCAAAAAACAATGTATATGAGGGCGCTCCTTGATGTAATTGATTAGTATAAACAATTCAGTAAACATGTGACAGCGGCGTAGTTACCGCTAACCACATGTGTGTGTGCATACCAAATTTGTATGTCCTTTGGTTGCAGCTTCGCTGCCGCGCATCCGGCTCCCAATGCAAGGATAACCTGTACGATCCTAAAATTAAAGAAAGTTGGTCTCATACGCTTCAGATTCCACAAGGGAAAGGATCAAATGTGTAAGCCAGCGCCAAAGTGAATACAAACAACTTACAACACCAAGGAAATGTGCAATAAGAACATCCCAATCATTTTCGCGCAGTGAAGGAAGCAAGTGCTCAATAACACCCTTGTCTACCTGATACATATATAATATGACGGGTAATTCTATGGAAATTAAATGGAAGGAAAAGGTAGCTCATGGCACAGCAAGGGCAAAATGGTACTGAACAGATGAGATGCCGTGTGTTGAGATCTTTAACATTATAGAAGGGTATGGAAATGACTTGTTGAAGTGCTCTGGATACCAAGTCCTTTAACATACTGCCATTAATCAAAAGAAATTCACAGAAGAGATGGACACAAATACCGAAGTACACCAAAATTGTGCAGGCAAGATAACTTGATAAAAGTCGTTTGAAGCTGATGGGTGGCATCAGATAATAAGCAGAGTTTTGTAAACATATCAAAGGTTCAGCGTTTACCATATAATATTTCACATCATTTGCAGGGTTTGATAAATTTGTATGGGGAAAAAAGAACGACAAATAAAGTGCTTTACGTCAGGCATCAGATAATAAGCAGAGATTATTAGTCCACACACGGAATTTTCCATTGAGAGTGTAGGATATCTGATCAATGATATCTGATCAACACTTGCCAGCAGGAAAGTAAAATAATTCTAAATATTTTAGAACAATATCTGAGAAGAAACTCTCGGTTAGACCATTTGACTCCAGAGCAATGGCAAAGGCCGCAAAGGGTTGGTAAGTAAACCGTCTCACTATCCATGCTTGCTGCGTCCCCCTCAGATCCAAGTCCAGTAAAAAACTTGACTCCCAACTAAGAGGGAGAATAGGAACTAACGCAAACATGAGAAAAAGCAGAAGAAAAGAAGTAATTGAAAATGTAATGTTTGAGACGATTGGAGAAGATAGATAATGTCTCTTCTCGGATGCCAACCACAAGGCTAGCTCGGATGATGCAGACATATTTGTCCAGGAGGCCAAAACAGAGACCAGATAGCTAAAAGAAACCACAAACGAATAACAAAATCAGATATGTTGTTGATTCAGATCCATCTGGGTGATAATATAGATCTCATCAATGTATGAGTCAGGCCACTACTTTTTAACACTCAGCAACGGGATACATGAACGACAATCTCCAATCATAGGAAAGAAAAATCAAACAGAAACCTTATGAAGTACCCTCAGTTCAGGCCCACAGTTCTTTGACACTGAGAATTAATGGTTGAGCTGTCAGACAATGCTTTCTAGGCAAATTCAGACCACAGTGATGTTCGCTGCTCAGAGCCCAGTGCATATCTTCATCCATGACACTAGAAGGTACACACAATCAAACAATACTCGAGCAGAAGTTAAGGAAGAGGATCATGGAACAACATAATATTCAAATCGGTAGACCAGGAACAATAGAAGATCAAATCAGTAGGCCGTAGGGATTATGCTTATGATTTTCATCAAGGAAGAAAACTCAGGTCTCAAATATTTGCCATCACTGGACTCACCGAACTGAGCTGCAGAGAAAAGACTTGAAAACCATCAAACATTTATGATAAGAACAGCAGGAGCAATTTTGGAGAATGTTATTCACTGCACCTCAGAATCGGTAAGAGACTCAAGATCTACATAAAGTGTAGCCCATCTGGAAAATTCAAGCCCAGGTGGAAATTTGGTCATAAAAATTTCGATCTCTAAAATTTTAAAACAGATCAAATCAGAAACACAAAAGTTCTATTTTAGAGGAAATCTGGTAGGTGGGCATCTGAATTGAAGACTTTCACAACATGGCACACCGAGCGCACCAATCAGTCCCGAAAGATGGTGTGTTTTGTTCGTGATTTTCATCACTGTCCAGCCAGATTCTCGACAATACGCATAATAAAATATACATAGTAAACAACAGAATCAACAAAAAGCAGAGCGGACGAGATATCTAAAGAATTTTGAAAGTATTCGGAAAAATTACACACTTAAGAAGCAAAAACGACAATCAAAAGCTGTTCAATTTGGCCTCAGAATTGCAGAATGAGCATGGGAGCACATCAACCAATCAGTCCCGAAAGATGGTATGATGAATAGGTTTTTCAATACCGGACAAACATAAACAGAAATACAGATACAGAAACATCCAGGTCTACAATACAAAACTTAGATTACCACAGAATTGCAGATTTGGCAGCGTGGCACACTGAGCACGCCAATCAGTCCCGAAACAACAGCTTCAAGAACAAAAAGAGAAGACAGACAATAAATAACAAAAGACGAAAAACAGTGAGCTCATATATGCCCTCAGACACCCAAGGAAGGATCTAACGGCATTAGCTCTCAAGCCTGGCAGGGAGAAAGCACATATGCGGCAACTGCGGATGTTTTGAGAAACAGGCCTTAAATTAGTCATCACCGGGCATGCATTACCACCCACTGAATTAACACCAAATACAACAGAAGCAAATATATGTCCAGCATTGCATCAGACATCCAAGGAAGGTTCTAACAGCACTAGCTCGCCTGGCTGGGCGAAAGCTCTTAGGCGCATGTTTTGAGAAACATTCCTTGATTTTGTCATCATTTGCAATGCAGCAGCATAATTAACATACTATATTTCGAGTGCTGAAACTCATTGAGAAACACATTGACCAGGAGAAATAACAAAGCTCAGTATCCAAGGAAGGAAGAAGCAGCATCTCAAGTCTGGCAAAGCAAAAGCTCTTAGGCGGAAACTGCGAAAGTTTTGAGAAACAACTTTAACTTTATCATCATTTCCGTAAATTTTCCAGTAGCAAATGCACTACAGCTATATTGGCAAGGAATGAAGTCCCAGGTCCTATCAACCGGGGGAAACTGATTCTTTGGCCAATTATAGATACCCTGGTCAATGCTTGTAGCTACCAGAAAAGGACCATAGGCCCATGTTAGATTAACAAATAATCAAGAAAAGGGTTTACAAAGACAAACCCATAAAATTTCGTCACTGACGGCAATTCCTAGGGCTCAAGTGCTTAACCCTATACAAGTAGTAGAAAATTAAAGAAGAATAAGATATGCATTGAGCACAACTAATCAGAAAATAAATGACTTCCCATTCACAGGATAACAGCACTGTGTCAGAAAGTGTGCTAAGATTGTTTCAAGGTGAAAAATCCATTAAAAATAGAAGAGATTGCAAAAGCACAGCAACGACTGCAATGTCCTTTCAGGCTTGTTTGTCCTCATCGCAACAATCTTCTCCAGGAAAAACAAAAGCAAAAAGACATAAAAGATACAAAGATAACAAAACAAAGTCATAAAATTTTACCAGTCGTCAATGCCATCAGCACAAAACAAAGAAAAAAGACCGTTCTCTGTATTAAAAAAACATTGAACTTCGAAGATGTAGAGAAAGAAAAAAGACCGTTCTATGTATTAAAAAAACATTGAACTTCGAAGATGTACAGAAGTAAACTAGAACTAAAAAAAGCAGATGGATCTCAAAAGAGCCATCAGCGCAAAAATTAAATGACGCCAATCCAAAGGTCAGTCCAGAAGTGTTCAAATCGGCACACAGTATCAGCAACAAGTGCTAAAACAACTGGCTTGCACAAAGTATAAGCTTGATTGCTACAAGCAGCATAATCCACTGGATGATTTAGATTAATATATTACTTAGACGTGACGTGACCCATAATCCACTGATGTTCCACGAATGTTTACTCCACGGAATAACCCTGACCACTCGGACCAAAACAATAACCACCACAACCCAGTCTCAGATAACGATAGGGCACGACATAATAATAACTAAGCAGCAGGTCTCTGCCACAGAACATCGACTAGCTTAGTCGACCTCCTCAATCTTGGGGCCAGCGCCGCCGGATGCAGCCGGGGTGTCGTCGTCCATGCCGCCCTCCATGTCGGCGCCAGCACCCTGGTACATCTTGGCGATGATGGGGTTGCACAGGGCCTCCAGCTCCTTCATCTTGTCCTCGAACTCGTCCGCCTCAGCGAGCTGGTTCGTGTCCAGCCACTGGATGGCAGCATCGATGGCGTCCTCGATCTTCTTCTTGTCGTCTGCCGGCAGCTTGGAGGCGATCTTCTCGTCCTTGATGGTGTTGCGCATGTTGTACGAGTAGTTCTCCAGGGCGTTCTTAGACTCCACCTTCTTCTTGTGCTCCTCGTCCTCAGACTTGTACTTCTCAGCCTCCTGGACCATCTTCTCGATCTCCTCCTTGCTCAGCCTACCCTTGTCGTTGGTGATGGTGATCTTGTTCTTCTGCCCAGTCGTCTTGTCCTCGGCAGACACATTCAGGATACCATTGGCGTCGATGTCAAAGCAGACAGTGATCTGGGGAACTCCCCTGGGTGCAGGAGGGATGCCAGACAGCTCAAACTTGCCAAGGAGGTTGTTGTCACGGGTCCTGGTCCTCTCACCCTCATACACCTGGATGAGCACACCAGGCTGGTTGTCCGAGTAGGTGGAGAAGACCTGCTCCTTCTTGGTGGGGATGGTTGTGTTCCTTGGGATCAAGACTGTCATTACACCTCCAGCCGTCTCCAGACCAAGAGAAAGAGGAGTGACATCCAATAGCAGCAGGTCCTGGACCTTCTCGTTGCCCTCACCGCTCAAGATGGCAGCCTGGACGGCAGCTCCGTAGGCAACAGCCTCATCAGGGTTGATGCTCTTGCAGAGCTCCTTGCCATTGAAGAAGTCCTGAAGAAGCTGCTGCACTCTGGGAATCCTAGTGGAACCACCAACAAGGACAACATCGTGCACGGTGCTCTTGTCCATCTTTGCGTCCCTCAAACACTTCTCCACAGGCTCCATACACTTCCTGAACAGATCCATGTTCATCTCCTCAAACCTGGCACGGGTGATGGTGGAGTAGAAGTCAATGCCCTCAAACAGCGAGTCAATCTCAATGGTGGTCTGGGCAGTGGAGGAGAGAGTTCTCTTTGCCCTCTCACAGGATGTCCTCAGCCTCCGCAGAGCTCTTGGGTTGCCACTGATGTCCTTCTTGTTCTTCCTCTTGAACTCCTGAACAAAGTGGTTGACCATCCTGTTGTCAAAGTCCTCACCACCAAGATGAGTGTCACCAGCTGTGGCTTTAACCTCGAAGATACCCTCCTCAATGGTGAGAAGAGAGACATCGAAGGTACCACCTCCAAGGTCAAAGATGAGGACGTTCTTCTCACCAACACTGGAAGCCTTCTTGTCAAGACCATAAGCAATGGCAGCAGCTGTTGGCTCATTGATGATACGGAGGACATTGATGCCAGCAATGACACCAGCATCCTTGGTAGCCTGCCTCTGCGAGTCATTGAAGTATGCAGGTACAGTGACAACAGCATTCTTCACAGTGGTGCCAAGGAAAGCTTCTGCAATCTCGCGCATCTTGATGAGGACCATAGAAGATATCTCCTCAGCTGCAAACTGCTTCTCCTCACCCTTGTACTGGACGTTGATCATGGGCTTGTCACCAGGTCCAGCAACAACCTTGAAGGGCCACAGCTTAATATCACTCTGGACAGTAGAATCAGTGAATCTACGGCCAATGAGACGCTTGGCATCTGCACAAAACAGTTTCATGTCAGAATAAATTGCATAAACACAAACCAAAAAAGTAACACCAACCATTATATGAAAAGTCCAATCTCATGCTACTTTCTTAAACTGAGGCAAGGCAGACAACAAATGACTAGGCAGAAAACATGGTTTGCATACACAAATGGACTAGGCAGGCTAATACAAAGGGATGTATCGAGAGGACCCTATCAGATAATAAAGCCTCATAAGCAATGTAATGTAAATGGGTATATAGTAGCTAGAGGCTCATTAGGAGCAGCCAGTGTCGCAAAGTTCCATTCCCCCTCATTTTCTGCCATGTTTTGAGACACAGAATCACAAAAAATGACCAGGTGTAAGATACCAAACGGCGTTTGGTGATGAACGTCGCATTAAACAAAGAAAAAAACTTGCCATGCAATCTCAGCCGAAAGATGGTGATCTTGTTTATAATAATCACAGTGATTCAGCAAATGGGATTGTTTGCATCACAGATTGCACAGCAAGAGAACAGGTTCAGCATTGAATCCAAAAGGTTTTAATCACATGAAAAAATCTTATAAATATACAAACAGCAATGGGAGATCAGATGGTAGTGCATGTGTAAATTGATCATCACAGTGAATGCAGAAATGTGGTATGGTTATGATATCATCATTTCTCCCATCAAGTCATACATGTGACAAGCAAACAACAGACAAAAAGGATAATTTGCCACAAACCAGCACATAAAAATCCCATTAGTAAAAAATCAATGGGAGATTGAGCCGCAGATTGTTCAGATTGAAAACCATGAAAGCTATGGGCACATTCAGCTTGCTGCCCAATTTTGCCACATCTAAAAATAAACGGGCAAAAAAGGAGCAAATCAAAGGGATTCGCCCCAATTCCGCTTCACAAAACGTGGTAGCAGACTAAATGGCCCAAAGCAATCCATCATAAATTCAGCAGAAAAGCGCTTGGATTTCTTATCATCATCAATCTGCTAGCTCCAAAAATTAAAGAGAAACGCCAACAGTAACTAATTCAAATGATAAAGCAACACAAAACGGCCCAGAACAACATGTAGTTAAGAATGATGAGAATCAATGAGGTGTGCAGTGAACAGCAAGCCTATCATACAACTAAGTAGAATTTCATACAAAATAGTTCCAATACTACATTGTGTTAAAACATACTTGCTTTAACTGACATGAACAAGAGGACACAAGGCAGACAATGTAGATTTATAAAACATGTTAAACAAATCGCAGTTGGCAAGACAAAGCAATCGAGCTCTATAATAACATTAATAATAATATAAGATCTAATATGTATCAACCGAGACACATGTCAACAGAGTGTTAAACAACTCACAGTCCAGATCAACTATAAACAAATAGATCTAAGTGAGACCAAACAAGAAGATCCAACTGTGCAAGTCATATATACTAATACTAACAGATCTGACACCTCAACACCAACCAGCTAACAACAGCTACCTCTACGAACCATTGCCAGCACAAAAATCTGTATAGCTACGACCACGGATCTGAGCGACCAGGACCAACAACAGTTAAATCCGTGGAAACATTACCAAAACACACTAACCGGAGTAAATCGAGGGTAGCCTAGTAATCACTTTATGAAAACAGTAAGCAGATCTGAGCTGTGACGAGAGCAAAGGCAAAGAGATGGGGGCTCACCGAAGACGGTGTTGATGGGGTTCATCGCCACCTGGTTCTTGGCGGCGTCACCGATGAGGCGCTCCGAGTCGGTGAAGGCGACGTACGACGGCGTGGTGCGGTTGCCCTGGTCATTGGCGATGATCTCGACCCGGTCGTGCTGCCACACGCCGACGCACGAGTAGGTCGTGCCGAGGTCGATGCCGATCGCCGGCCCGTCGCCCTTCGCCGCCATCTCTCGCTCTCAGGGGAAGCTGAAGCTCTCTACTGTGTGTGTGTTTTTCTTTCGGGGTGGGAGAAGCGGCGGCGGGTCAAGGAGGAGGGGGGAAGGGGGGCTAGGGTTTGAAGTGGAGGATTGCTGGAGGCGGAACCGGGGATTTTATAATTTGGCAGGGGAGGGCTCGTGAAGCTCTAGAAGGTTCCTTGGCTGCGGGGCGGGCTGGCAGAGCCGTTGAGATCTGATCCTGCGGCTGATGGCGCACGGGGTGTCCTTTTCGCGGCTGCCCTTTCCGTTTTGGGATGTTTATTTTCGACGAAACCGACTTGATTACCGGTGATGCATGGAGAGCATAATTGGTTTGCTGTTAATATTTGGCTTGCCAAATCTTGACATTGCCAAGACTTGTCAATTATTGACAATTTTATATGAGATAGGCAAGAATTAACCAAGCAGTAGCCAATATTTGGCACAATGCCAAACATTGACATATGCCAATTTTTGGCAGCAAATCAATTATGCTCGGAAACCCGCCTTGGCAAGTCCCTGGTAAAGTGAAACACTTTGCGTACCAAGTGTTGAGTGGGGTTCTTCCGTACTACCATCTTGGTATATTCCATGTTCGCCGCGGTGTCCTGCTTGCGCAATTGGAGTCGAAAGATATTCAACATTGTTTGTTTCAATGTGATCGTGCAAGGAAATATGGGATGCGCTTGTCTGCGGCGTGCGGGTAGCGGCGTGCGGGTGGCAATGGGGTGCCGGACGACAGTTGGAGATAGATGGCGAGGCTCCGGCCGACAGTCGTCTTTCGAGGGCCCTTTGGTCGGCCAACGACGGATTTGATGACCTCATGTTCTCCCCCATCCATGGAAGCCACCAAGCAAATGAGGATGACATACATGGGCCACTGCCTCGACCTCTCAGCACGCGGCGCCCTCAGGAGTAGGGCGGCGACCGGAGCAGCCAACAGTCGATGCGCTGTGAAGTTCTCCGGCGTGAGCGCACAAGGGGCTAGGTTGCTGAGCGGGCGGGCTCTCACCACACGAGATGTTAGTGTTAATTGTGCGATGGGATTAAGTGGGTGCGGAACGAACCTTTTGTGGTCTGCTCGTTTGTGTGGCTGGGTACGCGGGATGGCAGAGTTTTGGTCCGCTCGTTTATGTGGTTGATCGGTTTGACTAGTGGACCGTTCACCGGTTGATGGGGTGACCGTTGACTTTCGATAGAAACATGAATAGGAAAAAACATAAAATTTAGAAAGTTCACAAAAAATTTGGAAAAAGATCGTGAGTTAAGAAACAATTTATAAAAATCCTAAATTTCGAAATGTTAAAGAATTCCAAAAAAAGATCATGAATTACAAAAGAGTCATATAATATGAAAAAAAAACTTGTGGATTTTTAAAAATCACGAAGTTGAGAAAAGTTGACAAATTGGATAAAAGTTCGGGATTTTGAAAAAAGTTCACGAATTTGAATCATGAATATTTCAAAAGTTAACATATTTAAAAAATCATTAATTGGAAAAGTTAGCTAATTTTATAAATTTAATGACTTTGAAAAGGTTATAATGAAAAAAAGACAAAAACATAAAGGAAAATAGAAATATAAAAAGAAAAAGGAAAAATCATGAAAACCAGGAAACACTAGTGCTGGGGAAAATCGAAAGGAAAATCACCTAGAAAAACCAGAGGAAAAAACGGTGACAAAAAAACCTACATGAGCCGCCCTATGCTGATACAAGCATTGTGGACTGTGTGAGCGCACCGATGGGACCTCCTATGTGACGCGCACTTTGTCAAGTTGCTGCGGTTTTGCACAACCGGGTCTTCGACTGGGCCGGTCCATGAAGATAACGACCGACACACAGGACACGCACTATAGCTCAAAAAAATTTGCAACCGCGGTGATTCGAACACAATATTGAATGCTAGCACTCCGGGAAAAGATAAATGAAAAACAAAAAAAGAAAAGGGATAGAAAACAAAAAGGAAAAAAGAAAAACGAAATACAAACGCAAATACCGATTCAGAAACCTTCTAGAAGGTTCGCAAAACCGGATGAAACCTTCGAGAAGGTTTCCAAAATCAGGATAGGTGGAACGCCCGCCTCGCTTCTAAATGGGCCGGCCCATCCTTGTCGTTCGCGCGTGTGCGGCACCCCTACATTTTGACACAGAATGCGTCAAATAGGATAACCCCGGTCTGATTACACCTTCTTTGCGGGCAATCCAGAGAGCTTTATACAGTACTTAGCGACACGCTTTATACAGTACTTATAGCAAATGTTGTTCCTGCACGCAACGTTAACGGACGCTATAAGTACTGTATAGGAAATGTGGTTCCTGCACGCAACGTTCTGTGTCAAATACACGCGTTGGACAGCAGCCTAAAACGGTCAAAATTCTCAGCAGCGGGTTGTACTGTAGCGACAAAACGGGAAAAAATTCTCAATAAAAAACATGTACATGCAGGAATCGACATATACAAACATTTTCTAAAATTTCAAACACAATTTTAATGGAAAAAGTGAATATTTCTTGAAATGCAGACATTTTAAAAAATTTGAACAACTGTTTGGACACTCAAATATTAAAAAAACTCGGACAAATTTTTAATATGTGAACACTATATGATATTTTTTTTCAAAAAGGGTACATTATTCGAAAATTTGTAAATACAAAGATTGTTGAACTCTGATTTATTTTAAACGACAGCATTTTTTGAAACAAGGAATTTTATTGAATCTGTGGAAAAAAATAAAAAGTAAATAATTTCTAAATTTAGAATGATATTTGTAATTTGCGAACATTTTTTGTAAAAAGACTTAAAAACAAAAATATATAAATAAATAAAACCTGTAATGCCCGAAAAATATTAAAACTCGGTTTAGGAACTTTCTAGAAGGTTCCCAAAACCAATCAGCAACCTTCCAGGAGGTTCAAAAAAATGGATTTCAGCCAACTACGATGCTCATTCATCTAGTTCGGTTCCTCTCGTGTGAGTTAAATGCATGGCGCCACCAATTTAACGCAAAATGCGTCAAATAGGGAATTCGGCTCCTAAAATATCGCGTTCTGCGTCAAGTAGACGTGTGTCGCACAGGGGGCTCACCCGATCGGGTTGCCCTGCACCAACTGGTACAGTAGTGCAGAGTGGCTAAATTTCAACCACTATAACTGATGAGCTTTGCTAACTACTAGGCAACGCTAAACTTTAAGAACTATCTGCAACGGCAGATCCAAACATTCTTGAAATTTCAAACACAATTTGTTGGGGAAAAGTATTTTTATATAAATGAAATCATTTTTCAAAATTTTGAACATATTTTTTAGGAACTCAAACTTTAAAAAAAATCTCGATCAATGTTTTGAAACTCCAAACCTGAAAACACGGACATTTTTTGAAATCATGTTTTCTTAAAAAAAAATTGAATAAAATTACAAAAACTCAATATTTTTTTTCGTTTTGTGAAGAATTTTTGTAAAACGAGATTTTTTTTTTGAAAATTTGAACAAACTTTGAAAATGCAGACAGTTTTTGAAAGCAAGAATTATTTTTTCAAACTGGAACATTTGTTGAAACTCCAATCAAAAATTGAAAATGCAACCTTTTTATTTTGATTTGTGAACTTTTTTTAAAAATATGCACGCTTTTTGAAATCCTGAAAAATATTTGAAATTTGTGAACATTTTTGACAAACGAAAAAGAAAAAAATTGAAAAACTAAAATGCCAGAAAAACCATTAAAAAATCAGTTCAAGAACCTTCTAGGAGTTTCCAAAACCAGATATCAGCAAACTGTGATACACTAAATTGGGCTTGCCCGTTTAGCTAGAGGGGTGTAAGACTCACGCGTTGAGCAGAGACGAAAGTCGACCTTAGTGATCTGACGATGCTATGTTGAAGGATCGTTGCTCAGTGGATAAAAATTACTCTAGGGAGCGTGGCGTCACCAATTTGACGTAAAATGCGTCAAGTAGGGAATTCAAGTTGAAAAACACTAACACGTACTGTACATTGTATTCTCCAAGCCCATTTTTGTTTGAAATTAATATTCTGACAAGGATAGGATATTTCTTCTCTTTTTCTTTTGCGAGGAATATATTTCTTCTCTTGACCTCAGGGCCAACGTTGGCTCTGCTTCGTACTCCAACAAAGTAGCCACTGGTTCCAGATCAATGTCAGTATGTCACAGTTATTCCCTTTTTTTTGCAGTATATGGTATTCTATTCTAACCCCAAAAAAGGGACTGGATCTGTGTCACGGTTACTCTGATCTGGAACATCGATCTCTTTCATCCAGAAAGAGAGAGTGGACGTCGATAGTGATAGAAATGCTAAGCAGTAGTATCAAGAGACACATGACTTGCAGTTGCAGAGTACCTTGATGAAAAAGACAGTTTCACCGTTTTGCGAAGAGGCTGGGTTCACCTTCCCACTGTTCGGGATTCCAGGCCAGGTTCAATGAACACGGCACCTCGCTGTTGCAAAGCAGCACTATGCACACCATCATGTCGCGTACCACTCCTCCTGGGTCCGGGAGGCGACCCCTTCGTAACGATCTCTGCTGAATCATCAGGCAGACATACACGCCGGACGATCGAACGACCGTAGTTAACCAGCAGGCTGATGCCGTATCATTCGTTGCTTTGAAGTTGATGAAGAAGGGGTCGCACCATCGGCCATGCCCTGGAAAGCTGGGTACAGGCATGTGGCACCGCAAGACGTTGAGCGAGCAAAAAGTTAAGCAACGTCATGCTGAGCGGCAATAAGTTAAGCAACGTCATGCTAATCGCTCGATCAGTCTGGTTCGGGGCCCCAACTAAGCTCGCGTCGAGTGCACCACCCATCAGCATGGAGGAATTGAGCAATACTTTTACTCCGGTATCTAATCATGCAGGGGTCCACCGGGTCATGAAACTCTAAGGCGGCACGAGGTGATCGCGAGGCGAACGCGTTCCTACGCTAGGGTTAGGGTTTACTGCATCTGGGTGGTAGGAATCCGGCGAGGTTTAGGGCGGCAACGGCGCTCACCTGGACCTAGGCCGGCGAGACTGCGTACCTCCGCTCTGTAGCGGCGCTAATGGCGGGGGAGGCAGGAGGAAAGGGTGCGGCCATGGCGAAGAAAACACCATCTACCCCTTCTACGGCGGCGGCTACACCACCGGCAAAGAAGGATGGGGGATCAGCTAGCGGGGGATCAGGTAAGTCCCCGGCGGAGAGCAAGACGCCAGATCCGGCGGCAAGCCTTTCGGCAAGGTTGGGCGGCATGGTGCTGATGGACAAGGAAGTGGAGGGCTTTATCTTCGATGATCCAAATCCTGGTGTCCGTAAAGCTCATCGCTAGTCCCGCAATAGGCAAAGTGTGTTCACCCCGACCAATGAAGATGTCTGCTATTGAAAAAGCTATGCCTAGGGCTTGGGGACTACACAAGGAGGCTAAGTTTGCAGAGATCGGTCCAAATATTTCTGAAGTCCACTTCGGATCAGAGGGGGACTGGAGACATGTGTTGCATAATGGACCGTGGCAATTTGACTTCAGTGTTGTGGTGATGAAGGATTATGAGGGTGACAAGATTGACGTATGGGTGAGGTGTGACGCCCCCGATACACTAATCATGCACGCAAACGTGTACGATCAAGATCAGGAACTCACGGGAAGATATCACAACACAACTCTAAAACATAAATAAGTCATACAAGCATCATAATACAAGCCAGGGGCCTCGAGGGCTCGAATACAAGTGCTCGATCATAGACGAGTCAGCGGAAGCAACAATATCTTAGTACAGACATAAGTTAAACAAGTTTGCCTTAAAAAGGCTAGCACAAATTGGGATACAGATCGAAAGAGGCGTAGGCCTCCTGCCTGGGATCCTCCTAACTACTCCTGGTCGTCGTCAGCGGGCTGCACGTAGTAGTAGGCACCTCCGGTGTAGCAGGAGTCGTCATCGACGGTGGCGTCTGGCTCCTGGGCTCCATCATCTGGTTGCGACAACCAGGTAGAAAGGAAAGGGGGAAAAGAGGGAGAAAAGCAACCGTGAGTACTCATCCAAAGTACTCGCAAGCAAGGAGCTACACTACATATGCATGGGTATATGTGTAAAGGGCCATATCGGTGGACTGAACTGCAGAATGCCAGAATAAGAGGGGGATAGCTAATCCTGTCAAAGACTACGCTTCTGGCCACCTCCATCTTGCAGCATGTAGGAGAGAGTAGATGGTAAGTTCACCAAGTAGCATCGCATAGCATAATCCTACCCGGCGATCCCCTCCTCGTCGCCCTGTTAGAGAGCGATCACTGGGTGTATCTGGCACTTGGAAGGGTGTGTTTTATTAAGTATCCGGTTCTAGTTGTCATAAGGTCAAGGTACAACTCCAAGTCGTCCTGTTACCAAAGATCACGGCTATTCGAATAGATAAACTTCCCTGCAGGGGTGCACCACATAACCCAACACGCTTGATCCCATTTGGCCGGACACACTTTCCTGGGTCATGCCCGGCCTCGGAAGATCAACACCTCGCAGTCCTACCTAGGCACAACAGAGAGGTCAGCACGCCGGTCTAATCCTAAGCGCGCAGGGGTCTGGGCCCATCGCCCATTGCACACCTGCACGTTGCATGGGCGGCCGGAAGCAGACCTAGCAACCTCCATTACAAAGGAAGTCACGTTACGCGGTCCAATCTGGCGCGCGCCGCTTAGTCGCTGACGTCACGAAGGCTTCGGCTGATACCATGACGTCGAGTGCCCATAACTGTTCCCGCATAGTTGGTTAGTGCGTATAGACCAAATGGGCAGACTCAGATCAAATACCAAGATCTCGTTAAGCGTGTTAATTGATGTAACCGCGGACACCGACCAGGGCCAGGCCCACCTCTCACCTAGGCGGTCTCAACCTGCCCTGTCGCTTCGCCACAAAGATCCACCCAGAGGGCCGTCGGGACAAAGGTCCTTTCAGCCCCCAATCCATGAATCACTCGCGGGTACTCCTCGAGCCGACCCGACTTTAGTCACCACATGTATCATGTATAAAGTATATAGTATATACCCATGATCACCTCCCGAAGTGATCACGGCCCAGTAGTATAGCACATCAGACGGACAAGAAGGTAGGGCCACAGATGGAATACTAGCATCCTATACTAAGCATCTAGGATTGCAGGTAAAGGTAACAACAGTAGTAGCAAAGACAGGCTATGCATCAGAATAGGATTAATCGGAAAGCAGTAACATGCTACACTACTCTAATGCAAGCAGTATAAAGAAGAATAGGCGATATCTGGTGATCAGGGGGGGGCTTGCCTGATTGCTCTGGCAAGAAGGAGGGGTCGTCAACAGCGTAGTCGGTCGGGGCACCAGCAGCGACGTCGGTCTCGTAGTCTACCGGAGAGAAGAGGGGGAAGAAACAATGAATACAATGCAAACAGATGCATAACGATGCATGACATGACAAAGCGTGATGCTAGGTGTGCCCAAACGTGGTAGTAGGTGATACCGGCGAAGGGGGGAAACATCCGGGAAAGTATTCCCGGTGTTTCGCGTTTTCGGACAGATGAACCGGAGGGGGAAAGTTGCGAGTTCGATATGTTAGGGATGTGTGGCGGACGAACGGGCTGCGTATCCGGATTCGTCTCGTCGTTCTGAGCAACTTTCATGTAGAAAGTATTTTCATCCGAGTTACGGATTATTTTATATGATTTTCTAAAGGTTTAATCATTTTCTGATTTTAATTATTTATTTAAACCCAACATTATCCAGAACAGTGAATGATGACGTAGGCATGACATCAGAGTGATGTCAGCAGGTCAACTGGTCGGTTGACCAGTCAAACCAGACAGGTGGTTCCAGTGGGACCTACATGTCATTGTCTGGGGCAATAACAGGGGGTTTAGACTAATTAAATGGGTTAATTAGTGGGTGGGGCCCAGTAGTCAGTGACTATTTAGTTAATTAAATTAATTAATGAAATAATTAGCATTTTATTTATTTACAAAAATGTTTTAAATGACGCGGGCCCGCATGTCAGTGGCAGTAGCTGCCACATTAGCGCAGTTGACTTCGGTCAACGTGGCCAGTTGGGGCCCCTAGGCCCACAGGCAGTGACCCAGGGGGTGGGCCCCTGTGTGCCAGCTCAGCGGAGCCGCCGGAGTAGCTCCGGCGAGCTCGCGCGCAGCGACCGAACGCCGGCGAGCGTCGGGATTCGCCTACGAGGCACCAAATCGGGCGCGGGCAGGCTCTCTGGAACGGCCTCTTCGCGCCGCGTCTGATGGAGGGGAGCACGACGGCGGGGGTGGCCGGAATGGTCGCCGGCAACGAGCGCGGCGGACGGCAGTTCGGGCGCGGACGGGGATCGCGCTACGGGGCGTTCGAACGAGGCGTGTTTGGGACCAAACAGACGAGCGCGTCGAGGCGCGTCGAACGGTGGAGGGGGCTTGGCCGGAAACAGCCGGAGACAACGGTGGCGAGCGGCGGAGCGGACGCCGGAGTTCGGGCATCAGTGGATCCAGCTCTAGGGGGCACGGGAAGGCGTGTGCGTGTGCGCGTTGGGTTCCTGGAAGCACCAGGAACATGATGCCGTGCTCACGCGAGCACGACGGAGAGGATGGCCACGGCGGCGAGGCGATCCGCGGCGACGTGCTCACGACAACGGCGACGAGGCAGCTACGGTGCGCGAGGGAGCTAACGGAGATGGGCGGGAGATGGGGGAGCTCACCGTGCGGCACGCAAGATGGCCCTTGGGAGTTTAGTAGCAGCAGAGTCGACGGTGCTCGTCGGAGACGCGCCGGGGATCCGAGGAAGAAGACGAGGCTGGGGCAACGTTCGTGGGCGCCCGATGTACTGCGGCTCGTCGGGGAGGCGTAGTAGAGGGAGGTGGAGCGAGCGGACACGTCGGAGAGGTGCGGAGGTCGCGGTGGCCGCGAGTTCTACGGCGGCGAGGCCATGGCGGCGCTCGGATGCGGTGGGATGGATCTGAGGGGAGAGGGAGAGGTGCAGGGACCGAGGGGAGAGCGGGGGCGAGTGGGAGATGGGATCGAGGAGGCGAGGGCGTGGCGATCTTATCCCCTCCTTGATGCCGGTGAGGGGGTCCGGCGGGGACACGCCCCTGTTCCGACCCTGGTCGAGGGAACAGGGAAGGGGAGAGAGCGACCAGGGGAACGGGCCGGGTCGGCCGGATGGGCTGGCCTGGCTGCGAGCTGGGCCGTCTGGTCCACGGGGGTCCTTTTCTCTTTTTTTTTGTCTTCTGTTTTTGTATTTTCTTTTCTTTTATTTCTTTTCCTTTTCTGTTTTATTTAATTTAGGGCATTTACGTATTTTATAAAATTGTGTCTTCTACACCATAATTACCTATGCCATTTTTGGCACTGCCCGAACATTTTTGTTTCAACTTTTGTTGTTTGACATATTTTGAATTTGACTTTTGAACGGGTTTTGAACTAACGAGAGTTTAGCAACAGTAAACAGAGATGACATGGCATCATTAGGAGAGTTTTACTGTAGCCTAATTATCCGGGCGTCACATGAGGGTTACGGATCTGCCACCTGACAGAAGGACCGAAGCATTTGGTAGATCTCTTGGAAATTGGCTGGCTGAGATTGTTCGGGTTGATGTTGACAAAGAAGGATTAGCCCGAGGACAGCACTTGAGGGTTAGAGCAAAAATCTCTGTTTATGAGCCTTTGGTTAGAGGATTTTATATGAGGACAAAGAGAGAAGATAAGGAGAAGACATGGTTTGATTTCCACTATGAGAAAGGTTCCACATTTTTGTTTTGATTGTGGGAGACTGGTTCATGTTGAAGGGGAGTGTGATCCTCCGGTGGACTCCTCTATGCAGTGGGGGGGGGGCACTAGTGCACGTCGGTCCTAAACAAACGGTTTTTTACCCCATTCCGCGACGACATTTGGAACCGTCGCCAAGTGAGTGTGGGCGATAGGGGGATCCTTCCCATACGACCCAGAAACCATCGGGGATAGGGAGCCTTGATGCACAGTTGTCCCTATATAACCGTTTCCGATATCTCGAATATCCCAAACACTTCATCCTTGCTACTCGTTTGTGCTCGCATTGCCATCGCAGTCGGAGTTTTGTGGTTCTACCTAAAACCAGGCAGATTCCAGGCACGGGAGCTTTCCAGGCAGATTCCAGGCACGGGAGTTTTACGATGCTTGGCACATCACAAACAGTTCATGATTATAAACCATGTACGATGGGTAGACAATCACACACATTTAGTTTTCCTGCATCGTATATGATAGTGTCTGGCATCACACACGCTTTGCAAACGGCAATTGTGTGCATGCTTGCACATGTTTCCTCTCAGTGAACCGTCTCGGATTATGGTGTATATCGCAAACGTTTGTATTTTAGCAACCGTGTGAGCCGTAATGACCTGCACAACGTAATTTCGCCCTAATTTAATTGCTGCTATTTAAAATTGTACCTAATTTAAATTTGAAAGTAGGCTATAGCTTTATTCATATCCATCAGGTTCAAACAACCAATGCATTATTCGATTCACATGTACATATGTTTAAGAATTACAGAAGCACCAAATAAAGAATGATGTACCAGGGTTCTATACTTGTACTATTACAGATGGTAAAGAAAGAGGTGACAGACATTCCAGTTATTGAACAAGGTGAAGCGGAATGGCCCTATTGTGCTCTCTTGGATGCAGAAGGCATGCAGGACTCTAGTCCAACCCCTTGTGATGGCCGGCCGCCAATCATGTAGTTTGAGAGGTAATCTTGAGTAAACTGCTTCAGGATCCACTACAAAAGAAAAAAATTCAGATATTGTCATCTAACACAACTCATTACGGGCAGTAAAAAGAAGGCTACAGGGTTCTTACTTACCATCCTGTAGTTCACTGTTGTCTTGCAATAAGTGTAAACAAATAGTTCGATTGACATCTTTTGACCCAGTAACAATCTTTATCAGTTTCCTCACTTGATGCTGGTTCATGAATATCTCATTGCCCCATACGCAGAAAGGGTCGAAGTGTGGATCTTTGGCAATGATATATGTACCTAAAAGCACCAAGTTAATATTAGAAGCTAAACAACAATTGAAAAATGATATAGTACAACACTCCATCCATCCCATTATATAAGATTTTATAACATGTATATCTAGACATCATCAGAACATTAAGGTAACACTCTTCCTTGTTGCTATGTAGCCTATGTAGCCTGGGATTGCATATTCAGTCATTCAGTACAATGCATGTTGCTAAACAACAATTGAAAAACGAAAAGGCATGTTAACTGCAATATCCTTAACAGCAACCAAATATCGTAATTCATAGTGTTATTGTTGAAACTGTTATTGATGAAATTGAACTGCACGGCAAATAGTTGCACATATAGAGCATCACATTATGAAGAACTGAAATAAACAAGTCATAAGGTCATCTCTAGGCGATCCTTAAAAAGTTAAAGGACTAAAACCCTTAGTGGATATATATATACTCCAGCAATTTTTGGCCTTTTCTAGTCGATCCCCTAAACTTAAGGTTGTAAACTTCAATTTGATCAACTTCAAAGCAGGTTCAACCGAAAGTAGCATGCATTCAAACATAAACATAGATAGTTTTGCATAACCGAACATAAAACATAAATTTAAACTAAGCTAAACTACTTTTGGTCGAAGTAGAGGTCAAGTCAATCCTTCCTCGTCATGTACGGTGTGCCGCGAGCCGGGTCCGGGCCAGTACCGTCGTCGGGGTCGTTGGGGAAGGCACTCCTCCACTCGTCGACGTCGATCTCCTCGTCCTCGGGGCCCACCTCGATGCCCTCCGCGCCGCCGTCGCTGCCACCTTCGACCTCATCATCAGAGGAGACGCGATAACCTCGCCGCCCTCCGGGCCGCTGTCCTCGCCGCCTTCGACCTCGTCATCGGAGGAGAGCGTGATAACCTCGCCACCCTCCGCACCGGTAAAGATCGCCCGCTCCACCTCCACGAGCTCCAGGTGCTGCACGCGGAGCTCTTGCATGTAGGCCTTGTCGGCGGCCTCGGCCTCGAGACGCTCCCACGCCTCGCGGTCCTCCCACGCCATAGCCGAGCTCACCACCCCTGGCTCTGGTGGAACGAGGTGGACTGGACGTGTGCCGAAGGGGAAATTGAGCCTAGCCGTCGCGCCGTGGCAGCGGACCTGCCAGCGGTCGTACTCCATGGCCATGATCTCGGCCGTGTGGAAGCTACCGAGCCATCGGCGGGTGTGGGTCTCTCGATCTGTAATCTCGGCGACCCACGTCCCCCACCCCCGCTGCCAGACACCGAGGCAGGACTTCGTCTGCTTCCGGATCCGGGGAAGGACGGGGAAGTCCTCGAACCGGCGTAGGGGCGCGGCGGCGGGCGGATCGGGGGACCGAAGACGGTGGATCGGGCCCGCGGAGGACGACGGGGACACCTCGGCTGCCACCTTGCCGGCGTCGGGCGAAAAGGCCGCGATTGTCGATGTAAATGGCCACGGGTAGCCTAACCGACTATCCCTGGCTCTTCAAAAATTATCAGGCCATTTGAGCTTTCAAGCATTCAAGGCATTGGGCCGCCTTCCCCCGGCCGGCTACCCCCGGAGCCGACTCTCAGAAGGCGACCCAGCCTCAGAAACCTCCCCCAAGATAACTACGAGATGGCCGACTCCAGGAAGTCGGCCACGGAGAACGCCGACTCCCAAGTGCCGGCCATGAAGAGCGCCGACTCCAAGAAGCCGGCCGAGACCGCACCCACCAAACTACGCCCACATAACGGTGTCAAGACGGGGTGTGGCTACAGTGCGGCCCACTACCCCCGAATCCCGAGGCAGGCATGGCCACAGGACGCCATACGGGTCGGCCATTTCCCGTCCGGCTCGGCCTTGTAGCCATGCTGGCCTCAACGTCATCCACGACAGACGCCAGTACGGCCCACGGGCGGCGGGCCCCTTCAGCCAGAGAGAGGCACGAAGGCGGCCCGGCCTCCCCCAGTCGGCCAGGGGCGTAGCCGGCCCCCAGAAGTCGGCTACTCCCCTCCCTCGAAACATGTGCCACATTAAGGAGACAAGACGAGGTAAGGCTACAGTGAGAGCCCTCGAGGCGGCACACTGTAGCCACGCTTACCTCGACGAAGCCCTCGTCATCAGGGCGAGGCTACAGTAAACAGCCGCCGACAAGACCCCCAGGCGGTGGGGCCGGCCTGTCGACCAAGAGGCCGGCAGCCGGCGGGACCCACCAGTCGGCGGGCCCCAATGGCCGGCGGAGAAGCCGGCGAGCATAGACACTGACGACTGGGACCCGCGCCCAGCCGGATTACAGTTGTACCCCCGGGGGGTAGGCCTATATAAACCCCCCGGGGCACCCATGCAAAGGGTTGGCTTCTTAGAGTTACACACACACCATATAGAGAGGGAAGCGAGAGCTAGACTTGCTCTTCTTCTCCCTTGAACCAGACAGCTCAAGGAGCATTTGTAGCTACTCTTTCTGATCTAGTGATCATGCGGAGACCCCGCAGAGCAGGACTAGGGGTGTTATCTCCCCGGAGAGCCCCGAACCCGGGTAAGATTCACCGGCGAGCATGTCTTCGCCTCATCCCGTTTCCAGGCACCGGCGACGTCTTACTGGCTCCCACAATGATAAGCCACCCGTTGGCATATGTCGCACCTACCACCCGACATTTGGTGCCCACCGTGGGGCCAGGTGCACCGTCGTCCGGAGACCTGTTCTGGACGGGAATCCTTTTCCTCCCCCGCGAGCGCAGCCAGCCTGCTGCGCCCGATGGCGTTTGCCCCGACGCGCTGCAAGGCGTCGACGACGCCTGCGCGACGAGCCGCCTCGCCGATCTGCTCGGCGAGGCTCGCATCTCCGACGAGCCCGCGTCCGACGCGGGCACGGACTACCCCGAGAGCCGCCTCGTCAGCCTCCTCGACCAACTTCACGTCTCCAGCGAGTCTGCTGCAGACTTGGAGTCGGTCGGCTCCACCGACCCGATACTTGTCGATTCCGACACGGCATCGCTCGACGCCTACCCCTCCGACGTGGTGGTCTTCGACGACCCTCTCCCTCGAGCTGACAGTGGCAGCAGTGCTGTCACCGAAGTGTTGGTCATCGGCCACGTCGCCAACTCGGGCGAGAACGCCCACGACGCCCTGCAAGCGGTGATGCACGACTTGTCCGTCCCCATCCCGGCCGACGCCGACACCGAGACCTTGGAGGCGCGCCGCCTCGCCCTCATCGCGGAAGGCCAGAAGATAGCCTCCATGAGACGCCTCACCGAGGCTCACCAGCGCGAAGTCGACCGCGCCGCCTTCGGTACGCCGCCTCGTAGCGGGCCGAGCCGAGCCGGCTTCGTCCAGAAGCGCGGCGCGGCTATCGCCAGCATGCTGGGGGCAGATCGGCCCGTCTACGCCACCCCGCTCGAGAATCTATGAGCCGCTCAGGCGGCCGCTGAAGAGCTGAATGGGCTGGGAGCCGATGAGCTCCCCTACATGACAAGGCGGATCCAGCAGCTGATCGACGCGGCCGCAGAACGGCACGAAGCCGGCGCCCGCGCTGATAGTCATCCCCTGCGCCGGGAGCATGCCGCGACGTCCCGGTCGCCGACTGCGAGCGGCGCCTGCAAGAAGAAAGACAAGGAGCCGGCTGCTAGCCGCAGCCGGACTCGTATCACCATCGAGCGCGACGCGGAAGGCCGCCCTCGAGCGGTGGAGCGCCAAGGAAATCCGCCTCCTCCCCCGCCTCGAGGGGAGAGACATCCCACCCCGCCGCCTGTCACGCATCCGACTCTTGGTGGCTGACTAGGCCGCCGCGAAGGAGTCGGCGAGAACGACGCCCGCCACCGGATCGACTGCCTAGCTCGATCCCTGGCGCTAGAAGAAGAAGACGATGTCGGCCCGCCATGCTTTGCCCCCCCGCATCCGCGACGAGCCCTTCCCCAAAGGGTTCTCGCTCCCCAGAGACACGCCTAAGTACAACGGCTCTGTGAAGCCGGAAGATTGGCTCATCGACTACTCACTGCTGTCAGCATAGCCAACGGCAATCGGCGCGTAGCCGTGAAGTACGTCCCCCTCATGCTACAGGGCACGGCGCGCACCTGGCTCAACAGCCTCAAGCCCTACAGCATCAACAGCTGGCTGGACTTCACGGAAGTCTTTGTCCGCAACTTCACCAGCACGTACAAGCGGCCTCCCAAGCCTCGCCAGCTCTCCCTATGCGTCCAAGGGCCAAACGAGTCAACCCGCGACTACCTCACGCGGTGGGCCGAGCTCCGCAACTCCTGCGAGGGGGTGCACGAGGTTCAGGCCATCGAGTACTTCACCGCCGGGTGCCGAGAGGGCACCCTCCTCAAGCACCGACTCCTCTGCGACGAGCCGGCTACCCTCGACGAACTGCTGATCATCGCGGACAAGTACGCCACGGCCGACTCCTCGATGAAGACCGAGCTTCGAGTGGACGCCTCTGGGAAGGTGATCGCTCCGGCTCCCAAGACGCCGGCTGGCGACTCCAATCGGCGCCCCTACCAGAACGACCACAAGCGCAAGGCCCCTATGCCGCCTTCCACCAGTCGGCAGGTGGCCACAGTTGAAGATGAGCAACCCGAAGAACGGCCCGCTCCCAAGAAGAAGGGTGGCAGGCCGGCTTGGCAGCCGGCCTTCTCCTACGAGCAGACTCTCGACGCCCCTGCAAGTTCCACAGCGGCGCGAAGCCGTCCAACCACACGACCCAAAAGTGCCACTGGCTCACGCGAATCTCCAAGGGCGAGGGGCTGGTGCCACCTCCGCCTCCCGGCCCGCCGCCTCCAGCCCCCCAGCAGCCGGCGGCCCGGCCAACAGTCGGAGCCATTCAAGATGAGTTCCCTGAAGAGCACGCCGCCTACGTCGTCTTCACAAGCCAAGTTGAAGACAAGCGTAGTCGGCGCCGTCAGCATCAAGAGGTCAACGCAGTCGCCTCTAGCGCTCCCGAGTTCATGCACTGGTCCGAGAAGCCCATCAACTGGAGCCAGGCCGACCACCCAGAGGTGATGCCATCCCCTGGCTCCTATGCACTAGTCTTGGATGTCACCCTCGCGACGAAGAGGCGAGCTGCCCGATTCTCCCACGTCCTGATTGATGGCGGAAGCAGTATCAATATACTGTATCGCGATACCATGGAGAAGCTGAACATCAAGGCGAAGCAGCTCATGCCGAGCCGGACCGTGTTCCATGGCATCGTGCCCGGCTTGTCTTGTTCCCCGATCGGCAAGATCAAGATGGATGTTCTCTTCGGAGACAAGGATCATTTTCACCGAGAAGCGATCTGGTTTGAGGTAGTGGATCTGGAGAGCCCCTACCATGCTTTGCTTGGCCGACCTGCTCTGGCCAAGTTCATGGTTGTGCCCCACTACGCCTACCTAAAGATGAAGATGCCGAGCTCGAAGGGGATCATCACCGTAGCCGGCGACTACAAGAAGTCCATCGAGTGCGCCATGTCCAGCAGTCGGCTGGCCGAGTCCCTCGTAGTGGCAGAAGAGAAGAAGATGCTGGAACGGGTTGTGGCCATGGCCGGCAAGCAGCCGGCTTTGTCCCCCAACCCCAAAGATTGTGATGCGTAGGGCTCCTTCCAGCCGGCCAAGGAGACGAAGAAGATACCCCTAGACCCAGAGAATCCGGAAAGGTTTGCTGTCATTGGGGCAAACCTGGACAGTAAATAGGAAGGCGAGCTCGTCGACTTCCTCCGTGAGAATCGAGACATCTTCGCATGGTCCCCAAAGGACATGCCGGGTGTCCCGAAGGATTTCGCCGAGCACAAACTGCACGTCCGAGCTGACGCGAAGCCGGTCAAGCAGCCCCTCCGCCGACTGTCAGAAGAGAAGCGAAGAATCGTAGGAGAAGAGATAGCCAGGCTCCTCGCCGCTGGCTTTATTATGAAAGTATTTTTTCCAGAGTGGCTGGCCAACCCGGTCTTGGTTTTGAAAAAGAATAACAAGTGGCGTATGTGCATAGACTACACCAGCCTCAACAAGGCCTGCCCCAAGGATCCGTTTGCTTTGCCGCGGATTGACCAAGTGATAGACTCCACAGCCGGATGCGAGCTGTTGAGTTTTTTGGATGCCTACTCAGGGTACCATCAAATCAAGTTGGACCCAGCAGACCGACTGAAGACTGCCTTCATCCCACCATTCGGAGCTTTCTGTTACCTGACTATGACATTCGGCCTCAGGAATGCCGGTGCCACTTTTCAGCGTTGCATGCAGAAATGCCTCCTCAAGCAACTCGGCAGAAATGCCCACGTCTACGTAGACGACATTGTGGTGAAGACAGAGAAGCGCGGCACCCTGCTGGAGGACCTCAAAGAAACATTCGCCAACTTGCGCCGATTCCAAATCAAACTCAACCCCGAGAAGTGCGTGTTCGGAGTGCCAGCCGGTCAGCTCTTAGGCTTTCTGGTCTCCGAACGCGGCATCGAGTGCAACCCTCTGAAGATCAAGGCCATCGAGAGGATGGAGATTCCCACCAAATTGCGAGATGTGCAGAAGTTCACCGGGTGCTTGGCCTCCCTAAACCGCTTTATCAGCCGGCTGGGAGAGAAGGCTCTCCCCCTGTACCGACTAATGAAGAAGTCCACTCACTTTGAGTGGAATGACCAAGCCGACCAAGCCTTCCACGAGCTGAAGAAGATGCTGACCACTCCACCTGTCCTGGCGGCGCCAACTGAGAAGGAGCCCATGCTCCTCTACATTGCCGCGACTAGCCGAGTGGTCAGTACAGTTGTCGTGGTCCAGCGCCCGGAGGAAGGCCGAGCCCAGCTAGTTCAAAGGCCGGTGTATTATCTAAGCGAAGTACTATCCAGCTCAAAGCAAAACTACCCGCACTACCAGAAGATGTGCTATGGGGTGTACTTCGCCGCCAAGAAGCTGAAGCCCTACTTCCAAGAGCATCCCATCACGGTCGTGTGCACCGTCCCGCTTGCCGAGATCATAGGCAGCCGGGATGCATCCGGCCGGGTGGCTAAATGGGCCATTGCATTGGCACCATACACAATCTTCTACCAACCCCGCACCGCCATCAAGTCCCAAGCATTGGCCGACTTCCTCGTCGACTGGGCCGAGACCCAGTACCTACCGCCGGCTCCCGACTCTACCCATTGGCGGATGCACTTCGACGGGTCCAAAATGCGCACCGGCTTGGGAGCCGACATCGTCCTCACTTCTCCCAAAGGCGACAAGCTCAGATACACGCTGCAAATCCACTTCGCCGCCTCCAACAACGTGGCCGAGTACGAGGCGCTCATACATGGGCTCCGGCTAGCCAAAGAACTTGGCATACGTCGGATCCTGTGTTATGGCGACTCAGACTTGGTGGTCCAGCAGTCGTCTGGCGATTGGGACGCCAAGGATGCAAACATGGCGAGCTATCGATTCCTCGTCCAACAGATCAGTGGGTACTTCGAAGGGTGCGAGTTCCTTCACGTGCCAAGGGCCGACAACGACCAAGCAGATGCCCTGGCACGGATCGGCTCCACCCGACAGGCTATACCGACCGGCGTCTCCCTCCAGCACCTCCTCAAGCTGTCCATCAAGCCGTCTCCAGAGTCGGACTCTATCTTCGTACCGCCCGTGCCAGATGCAGCCGGATCCGACTGGAGGAACCCCGCAGGCGGCACGGGGACTTCGACAACTGGCCCGGGGACTGCCGTAGTCGCACCCGGCCCGGGGACTTCAGAACCCGGCCCGGGGACTACAGCAGTCAGCCCGGGGACTGCAGCAACACAAGAAGCGGTGGCCGACTCCAATTCCACGCCACCCGACCCACCCACCCGAGTCATGGTGGCCGTACTAACAGAAGAAGAAGTCACAGCTCCATCATGGGCCCAGCCCATCCTCAAATTCCTAGTCAACAGAGAGCTGCCGGCTGATGAGATCTCAGCAAGACTAGTGCAACGACGAGCCAGAGCATATGCAATAATCAACAGAGAGCTTGTCAAGCGCAGCGTCACTGGAGTCTTTCAGCGCTGTGTCGAGCCAGAAAAAGGAGTGGCAATCCTCAAGGATATCCATCAAGGCGAATGCGGCCACCACGCAGCCTCAAGATCACTTGTGGCCAAAGCTTTCCGCCACGACTTCTTTTGGCCGACTGCTTTGGAAGATGCCAAAGAGATAGTCAAGAGCTGCAGAGGATGCCAAGTTTTCAGTTCCAAGCAACACCTGCCGGCTTCTGCACTCAAGACCATTCCCCTCACCTGGCCCTTTGCCGTCTGGGGACTGGATATGGTGGGCCCTTTCAAGACAGCCCGCGGCGGCTTGACACATTTGCTTGTCGCCATGGACAAGTTCACCAAGTGGATCGAAGCGAAGCCGATCAAGAAGCTGAACGGGCCGACTGCCGTGACGTTCATCACCGACATCACTACTCGGTACGGCGTACCGCACAGCATCATCACCGACAACGGCACAAACTTTGCCAAAGGAGCACTGGCACGTTTCTGCGCGACGTAGGGTATCCGACTGGACTTAGCGTCCGTTGCCCACCCGCAGTCAAACGGCCAGGTCGAGCGAGCAAATGGGCTCATCCTCTCCGGCATCAAGCCCCGACTGGTTGTACCACTGGAGCGATCGGACGGCTGCTGGCTCGATGAGCTGCCGGCTGTCCTCTGGAGTCTGCGTACCACCCCCAACAAGTCAACCGGCTTCACTCCATTCTTCCTTGTATATGGTGCCGAGGCCGTCATCCCAACCGACATCGAGTTCGACTCGCCTCGGATCACCATGTACACGGAGGTGGAGGCCAAGGAAGCAAGAGAAGACGGTGTCGACCTACTGGAAGAAGGCCGGCTGTTAGCACTCAGCCGGTCCGCCATCTACCACCAGGGGTTGCACCGTTACCACAACCGCAAGGTCAAGCCAAGATCTTTTCAGGAGGGCGACCTTGTGCTTCGGCTGATCCAGCGAACAGCCGGCCAGCACAAGCTCTCGGCCCCCTGGGAAGGCCCTTTCGTCATCAGCAAGGCACTAGGCAACGACTCCTACTACTTGATCAACGCGCAAAAACCAAGAGCACGCAAGAGGGATGACTCCGGCAAGGAGTCGGAGCGACTATGGAACGCGAACCTCCTGAGAAGATTTTACAGTTGAAAGCAGTATGTATCATACTACCCTTTTGTATTAAGTACAAAAAAACAGGCCCCCCGAGGAGCACTCGAGGACTGCCTTCTTTTATCTATGAGTGACGAGTGTCATATCCATGAATGTATTATTACATTTGATTTCCTGTCTGGCACCGTGTTCGACTAGTCGGCCCGGGGACTGGCCGCCTTAAGCTATATTAAAGTTCTACCTGAAGTCAGACAAGTAGTGTGCCGACTCCCGAGTCCTTTCTTGCTGAAAGTCGCAGCTCGAGGAACCGACTGTCCGACTAGCAAGAGCCAAGGCAGAAAGGATGCCCACACGAAAAACGGCTAAGGACCAATGAACTTGTATAGCGAAAGGACGGCCTCCAACCACGCTTGCCGGCTGTCAGAACAGCCGGCTGGCCGGCTTCCCAAACACTTCGCTATAATCCAACAAAGCTAGAGTACTTGCCCTCCCAATTGGCCAAGCACTTCTCCAGCCACAGATTGCAGAGCAACTGCCTGACTGGGGAGGCGGCAACCAAGGGAGGGCGGCAAAGGAAACATCAGAAGGATGAAAAGCAAAGAGCAAGGAAAAGCCAAACACTTGCATAGTCATATATACATATAAAGCCCCCAACAGGCCGGCAATCAACATAGTTCGAATACACCCCCAGTGGGTGGAATTGTGTAAACTTAACAGAACATTGTTCCAAAAGTGACAAGACAGGAAAATAAAAGATAGCAGAATAGACTAAAGGTGCGATGTGGGAGCCGGGTTGGTCGGTAGAGACGGTGTCGCCGGCTGAAGGAGTGGCCGGCTGGCGGGTCTCGGCTTGATCACCACCGGTGGCAGGCGACGCACCCGCGCGTGACGTGTTGCTGGAGGCACGGTCAAGGTGAGGCTGGCTGGCCGCCCCACCATCCGGCCCGGCGTCTTCACCCTCCTCCTCTTCTTCTTCGCCCTCGCCGCTAGAGTCAATCTCCCCCGCCGAGTCTTCGCCGTCTGCCGGGTTCAGCCCGAACCATTCCTCTGGCTGGGCAACACCGTTGTCATCTACCTCAGGGGCGAAGGCGCTTGTGTCGGTGTAGTCGGCGATCGCCGAAGCCCGCCGGATGATAGCCGGCCGCGCCGGCTCCAGCTCCGTGTCGGCCTGCTGCCGCCAGGTAGCCAGCTGGTCTAGACTCAGGCCGGGATACCAGGCCTTGACGAACTCCAGCACCCACCTGGCGCCGGACCGAGCCGCCGAAGCCTTCCAAGCTTCGACGCGGCCGACCGCCACCTCCAGCCAGTCGGCAGTCCGACTGGGGGTGCGGGGAACCACTTCGCCAGGCCAGAGGAAGGCCAACATCTGCGCCCCGGTACGTTGAAGCCGGCGGAGCAGTCGATGAGCCGGCTGGAGGCGGGCCTGGATCGCCAAGAGCTGCTCCTCCAGCGACCGACTAGCGTTCGGTGCAATCTCGGCGCCAGCCTGCCTCCGCGCCTCGCGGCGGGCCTCGATGATCTGGTTGGCGGCGGTGGAGTAGCCAGGGAAGTACTCTGCGCAAGAAAGAAAGAGAAAGAAGAGAAAACACCAAGTCAGAAAACGAGCCAAAAACGGCAGGCGGCAAGAAAGGACGAAGAAGAAGGCGGCTTACCGTCAACCAAATCTTCGATCTGGCCATAGCCGTTGATCAGCGTCTGCCTTGCTTCGGCCCAGCCAGCCGCCTCTGTCTCATACTCGGCCTGGAGGGCGGCTTCGCTGTCCTGCACCGCCTTCAGAGCCGCCTTGTGGCTTTCCTCCTAGTCGGCCAACCTCTTGGCCAGGCGGTCACGTTCCTGCACCAAGGCGGCAAACTCGGCCTCCTTGGCACGAAGGGTGGCCTGAGACCCACCCAGCTGTGCCCTTAGACTGGCATTGGCCGCTGCAGGGACGGCAGAGAAAGAAGAAGCAATAAGAAGAAGTCGTCAAGGAAGATCCGACCCGACTGCTCAGCAGTCGACCCGAATCTCGGGGACTACACACAGTGGGTGCGCTGACGCGCCCCCACGTGAGATAAAGGACGAAGCACTTACCCCGGCTCTCAGTTAGGTCGGTGGTCTTCTGGGTCAGCTCCCGAGCCTGGGAGTTGAAGGCAGCCGCGCGAAGATTGTGGTAGTCCTGCAAGACAGGCAGAAGAGCGAAATAAGAGCAAGAATAGCAAAACTAGATCCGCTAAGAAGTTCCAAGCCGCCTGCTCAGCAGCCGACTCGGAACTCGGGGACTACACCCAGTGGGTGCGCTGACGCGCCCCCACGGAAGAAACCAAGATCAAAAACAAGCAAGATAAGAAGACTAACCTGGATGGCCGCCCGCGTCGCAAGGAACTCGTCGTTGTATTTCCTCAGCGTCGTAGCCTGGGCTTGGAGCCGGGTCCGGACGTCCTGCGCGGCCACATTCATCACGGCCGTCCCTCCGCCCGGCGTCCACCCCGAGGTGGCGCTGGCCGCCTCCATATCCTGGGCCGACGAGCTGGAGCCCGCGGCCGGCTGCGGCTCCGACGCAGCCTTCTGCGGCTCTGATGCGGCCTTCCCCGCGCGCTGGCGCGGCGGCGTCCGGACCGCCAGATCAGTCCTCGCGGCCGGCTCGCCCCCCGCCGACTGCGCAGGCGGCAGATCAGGCCGGCCGCCTTGAGCCGCCCCAGTCGGCGGGGTCGGTACCGCCGCCCTCTCCAGGATGACGACGTCGTCATCCCTCTCCAGCCCCGGCTGGTCACCGCTGGCTTCTTCTGGCGGGGGCTCCGGGGCCCCAGGCGCCGCGACGCGCAGTGGGGTGACCAGCAAGGCCCCCTCCGCCATCGCCGCAGCCGCAGCCTCTGCTTGGGACTTGGCTGCGGCGTCAGCGCGCGCCTTCGCCGCCTCCTCCTCCTGCGCCGCCTTGGCGGCGGCCGCCCTCAACGCCTTCGCCTCCCGCGCCTCCCGCTCCTCTCGCACCTCCCGCGCGTTCCGCTCTGTCGCCGCCTGAAGATCGGCACGAGGGTCCACGCGGCGAGTAGTGCTCCCAGATCCTCCCGGCGACCCAATGACGGAGGCGGCAGCAGCCCGCTCGAGCGACAATGGAGCCCTGGTTTTTTGGAGAAAAAGACAAGGATTCAGGAACTACCAGAGAAAAGAAAAAAAAGAATGCACGAAGGAGAGTATACTTACGCCGACACCGTCTGCGGCTGCTTCACCGCCTTGCGGAAGCGAGCCGCCTTCGCGGCCGCCTCCTCCCGCCTGGTCGCCGCTGCCCCGCCTCTGGGCTTCTTCGGCCGACTGCCAAACAAGCCCGGCGCGGCACGACGCTTTTGCCCGCCGCCCCGAGCAGGCGGCGCAGCGGAGGAACTCGCGCCGTGGCCAGGCGCCGGCTGACGGCGTGGGACGACTTCGGCCTCGTCGTCATCCGGCCAGTCGTCGAAGCTGACTCCAAGCCCGGAGCCACCTGCTTCACCGCCGGCTTGGGCACCGCCCGCCTCGGTGTTGACGTCCATAGCGGCCGCCCCCAAGTCGGGGTCCTCCAGATCGTGTTCCATCCGGTCGGGGACGAATCGGCGCTCCGCGTCCGACCCGCCTGCAGGCCGAAGAAGAGGGCTCTGTCGAGACAAGCCGACTAGTCAGAGTCGGCCAAAAGGAACTCGGTGACAAAACTGAGAGAAGAGAAAGAGAAAAGAAGAACATACCATGGGCGGCGGATGGGCTCGGCAATATGGCTCCTTGTCGAACTGCCACTCTGCGGAGAGCTTGCAGTTCGCAAGGTAGTTCACCATATAGGCCACCTCGTCGTGCGGCATGTCTTTGGTGCACATCCGGCTCGGATCGAGCTGGCCGCTCATCTGACAGATCAGATGAGGGCGGCTCTGGAGCGGGAGCACCCGGCGCGTGACGAAGGCGGCCAGCAGGTCGGGCCCCGACAAGCCCTCCGACTGGATCATCGCCCGCACTCGGGCGACAGCTGCGGTTCCAGCCGGCGTCAGCGTCACGGCCCGGTAGGACCACTGGGGCCACCTGCCTACCGGTGGGCCGGCTACGTAAGCCGGCAGATTGACGTAGTCGCCCTGCGGGGCGACGTTCTTCACGTAGAAGTATGACTTCTGCCATAGCTTCATCGACTGGATCATCGTGATGACGGGGAAGGGGTTGTCGGCAGCCACCCTCCGCATCGCGACGAAGGCGCCAGTCTGAGCTGGCACGCCCTGCATGCGCGTGCCCAGCTTGGACTGGAAGAACTCCCCCCAGAGCTCGAGGGTGGGGAGGACGTCGAGGTAGCCTTCGCACAGGGTGACGAAGGCGGACAGCAGCACCACCGTGTTCGGGGTGAGATGGCGCGGCTGGAGTTGGTAGAACTCGAGAAAGGAGCGGAAGAAGGCGCTCACGGGCAAGCCGATGCCGCGCAAGAAATGCGAGCGGAAGACTACCCGCTCGCCTTCCTCCGGCTCTGGCGTAATCTCCTTCGCCGGCGCAAGACGGACCTCCACCTTGTCCGCGCCGGGCAGCCGCCGCGTCTTGCGGAGGAACTCGACGTGATCTTCATGGACGTTGGAGCCGTCCCAATCCCCGCGGAACTGCATCGTGGCGTGGGGCTGGCGAGAATGAGCGCGGCGGCGGAGGATCGAGTGGTGGAGCGGTGCGGCGGCGAGGCGCTGTCGCAAGAAAGAGCAGAAGGAAGAAGATGGCGGAGAGGGAAGGGGCGTGCGAGCGCCTGCCACTCTCCCCCTCCCCCTACTTATAACTTCGCACGGTGAAGCCGGGGAGGCGGGGCGTGGGGTGAGACGTGGGATTAACTGCACCCACTCCCCCCACGCCTCGTGATTATTATGCCCTAAAGGCGTGCCGAAACCGCCGCAGGAAGACGTGCGGGTGGCTTCGGGCCGCAGAGAATCCGCGCCTGGGCCCGGGCGTAGGCGTGGCGGGCCCCCGACCTGCGGTGACGTCCCGTCGCGCGCGTGGGCTAGCAGGCTTTTTAGCCAAGGGAGGCCACGTGGTTCGCAGGCGGCAAGTGGCCGGCCCGTGGCCCGGTGCGCGCGCAGGCAGGCTCCCGCCCTCCGACTCCAAAAAATTTCGCCGAGACGGCGGACCCAACCAAAGCCGGCTCCCAGCTGCCGGCTTGTCAAGATAGGAAGCTGACCGAGCTTCTCGACTCCCACCCAACCTCGAAGCTCAATCAGCTTCGGGGACTACTGTCGGAGTAAATGGCCACGGGTAGCCTAACCGACTACCCCTGGCTCTTCAAAAATTATCAGGCCATTTGAGCTTTCAAGCATTCAAGGCATTGGGCCGCCTTCCCCCGGTCGGCTACCCCCGGAGCCGACTCTCAGAAGGCGACCCAGCCTCAGAAACCTCCCCCAATATAACTACGAGATGGCCGACTCCAGGAAGTCGGCCACGGAGAACGCCGACTCCCAAGTGCCGGCCATGAAGAGCGCCGACTCCAAGAAGCCGGCCGAGACCGCACCCACCAAACTACGCCCACATAACGGTGACAAGACGGGGTGTGGCTACAGTGCGGCCCACTACCCCTGAATCCCGAGGCAGGCATGGCCACAGGACGCCGTACGGGTCGGCCATTTCCCGTCCAGCTCGGCCCTGTAGCCATGCTGGCCTCAACGTCATCCACGACAGATGCCAGTACGGCCCACGAGCGGCGGGCCCCTTCAGCCAGAGAGAGGCACGAAGGCGGCCCGACCTCCCCCAGTCGGCTACTCCCCTCCCTCGAAACATGTGCCACATTAAGGAGACAAGACGAGGTAAGGCTACAGTGAGAGCCCTCGAGGCGGCACACTGTAGCCACGCTTACCTCGACGAAGCCCTCGTCATCAGGGGTGATGCTACAGTAAACAGCCGCTGACAAGACCCCCAGGCGGTGGGGCCGGCCTGTCGACCAAGAGGCCGGCAGCCGCGGGACCCACCAGTCGGCGGGCCCCAATGGCCGGCGGAGAAGCCAGCGAGCATAGACACTGACGACTGGGACCCGCGCCCAGCCGGATTACAATTGTACCCCCGGGGGGTAGGCCTATATAAACCCCCCGGGGCACCCATGCAAAGGGTTGGCTTCTTAGAGTTACACACACACCATATAGAGAGGGAAGCGAGAGCTAGACTTGCTCTTCTTCTCCCTTGAACCAGACAGCTCAAGGAGCATTTGTAGCTACTCTTTCTAATCTAGTGATCATACAGAGACCCCGCAGAGCAGGACTAGGGGTGTTATCTCCCCGGAGAGCCCCGAACCTGGGTAAGATTCGCCGGCAAGCGTGTCTTCGCCTCATCCCGTTTCCAGGCACCGACGACGTCTTACTGGCTCCCACAATGATAAGCCACCCGTTGGCATATGTCGCACCTACCACCCGACAGCGATAAACCTCTTTTTGGCCATTGGCTACTCGAGCTCCCCGGCACACAGGCAGAGGTTGAGGATGGAGGCGCCGGCGGTGACCTATCAATGGTTTCGAGGGTCGTGTGTGTCTGTGTGAGAGGAGATTGTGTTTGAGGAAATACCGCGGCAACTGAAAATTTTACTAGGCGGGAGTAATAAGGCGGGACTACTGAAAATTTGGATCAAGGGCGAGCAGATATTTTTGAGATTGCAATGGATGCAGAGGCGGGAGTAAAATGCCAAGGCTACTGAAAATTTGAATCAAGGGACTGAAGCAGAGCGGGAGTAATAGACATCGCACACGGTCCGCACATACTAATCGTGTGCTATCAAACATTAAAACCTTCCAGGCGGTAGATATTTTCGAGCTTGCGAGGGATGCAGAGGTAGAAGTTTTGGGGGAGCAAGCTAGTGTGCTTGACACGCCGGCTGTGGACTGTAGCTGACACACCTTCTCGCGTAAGCCACAAGCGTACTATACACCGACGGTGCTCCAAGATATTTTGTACTACATCTCACACGGTTGGTGAGAATAAACTGTGTGGGATCTACTTGATTTGAATTACAAAATGGGGTCACATCGGCAATGGACGGTGTTTGAATTGCTAGACCTTTTATCTGCAGTGAACATGCAACTGTATGTGTGTCGTAAAAGAATTGGAATTATTCAGGGTTCGTTTGGACATTTCATACATTAAACTATTTTCTAGCCATTTCAGGTGCACAATTCAAAATTAAACTACATGCACATGCTCCAGTTCATACAAATTGGTTGAAAAATCAAATATGTGTCCTTCAGTGCCTGCTTAGGTCCCATGGAAGAAATGGGAATGAATTTTTCGGGGTTCGTTTGGCCTTTTTTATACATTAACTGGGTTTTCTAGGCATTTTGTGTGCATAATTCAAATTTGAACTAAAAGCACATACTCCAATGCACTAAAGTTGGTTGAAAAATCACATGTGTGTCCTTGGGTGAATTTCTAGGTCCCATGCAAGAGATGGGAATGCATTTCGAACACCAGGGCACTGTTGATTGCCGGCAAAGCGTTGAGATACCTGGTTTTTAAATTCTAGTAAATCCAAAACTCGTATGAAATTCATGAAACTAGGCATGCTATCATGGAGCGGCATCAACATGCCGTGGTGAAAATTTTGTCCCATTTGGGGCAGGTTTGGGTATAAGCTTCTCACAACAAGCATGATGGTTTCGATAGGGAACGTACCACCTTTGGGGACGGGACAATATCCGTTGCCTTTTATTGCTTTCAAAAAATTTCTAGTGTCAAGGTAGAACAACAGGAGTGTTGTGTTCAATCTTGGAATATTTCGGGCTTCGTTTGGCCTTTTTATACATTAACTGGGTTTTCTAGGCATTTTATGTGCATAATTCCAATTTGAACTACAAGCACATGCTCCAATGCATGAAAGTTGGTTCCAAAATCACATGTGTGTCCTTGGGTGAATTTCTAGGTCCCATGCAAGAGATGGGAATGAAATTCAAACATCATGGCACTGTTGATTGCCGGCAAAATGTTGAGATGCCTGGTTTTTAAATTCTAGTAAATCCAAAACTCGTCTGAAATTCATGAAACTTGGCATGCTATCATGGAGTGGCATCAATGCCGTGGTGAAAATTTTGCCCCATTTGGGGCAGGTTCGGGTATAAGCTTCTCACAAACTAGAGCTTCTCACAACAAGCATGATGGTTTCGGTAGGGAACGTACCACCTTTGGTGACGGGACGATATCCGTTGCCTCTTATTGCTTTCGAAAATTTTCTAGTGTCAACATAGAACAACAGGAGTGTTGTGTTCAATCTTGGAATTTTTCGGGGTTCATTTGGCCTTTTTTATACATTAACTGAGTTTTCTAGGCATTTTATGTGCATAATTCAAATTTGAACTACAAGCACATGCTCCAATGCACTAAGGTTGGTTGAAAAATCTAATCCGTGTCCTTGGGTGAATTCTAGGTCCCATACAAGAGATGAGAATGAAATTCAAACACAAGGGCACTGTTGATTGCCAGCAAAACATTGAGATGCCTGGTTTTTAAATTCTAGTAAATCCCAAACTCGTATGAAATTCATGAAACTTGGCATGCTATCATGGAGCGGCATCAACATGTCGTGGTAAAAAATTTGTCCCATTTGGGGCAAGTACGGGTATAAGCTTCTCACAACAAGCATGATGGTTTCGCTAGGGAACGTCCCACCTTTGGGGATGAAACGATATCCATTGCCTCTTATTGCTTTCAAAAAATTTCTAGTGTCAACATAGAACAACAGGAGTGTTGTGTCAATTTTTGTGATTTTTCGGGGTTTGTTTCGACATTTTTATGCATTAACTGGGTTTTCTAGGCATTTTATGTGCATAATTCAAATTTGAACTACAAACACATGCTCCAATGCACTAAGGTTGGTTGAAAAATCTAATCTGTGTCCTTGGGTGAATTTCTAGGTCCCATGCAAGAGATGGGAATGAAAGTCAAACACCAGGGCACTATTGATTGCCGGCAAAATGTTGAGATGCCTGGTTTTTAAATTCTAGTAAATCCAAAACTCGTCTGAAATTCATGAAACTTGGCATGCTATCATGGAGCGGCATCAACATGCCGTGTTAAAAAATTTGTCCCATTTGGGGCAGGTTCGGGTATATGCTTCTCACAAACCAAAGCTTCTCACAACAAGCATGATGGTTTCGGTAGGGAATGTCCCACCTTTGGGGACGAAACGATATCCATTGCCTCTTATTGCTTTCAAAAATTTTCTCGTGTCAACATAGAACAACAGGAGTGTTGTGTCAATTTTTGGGATTTTTCGGGGTTCGTTTGGACATTTTTATGCATTAACTGAGTTTTCAATGCATTTATGTGCATAATTCAAATTTGAACTACATGCACATGCTCCAGTGCATATAAATTGGTTGAAAAATCAAATCTGTGTCCTTGGGTGCATGCTTGGGTCCCATGTAAGAAATGGGAATGAATTTCAAACACCAGGGCACCGTTGATTGCCGGCAAAACATTGAGATGCCTCGTTTTTAAATTCTAGTAAATCCAAAACTCGTCTGAAATTCATGAAACTTGGCATGCTTTCATGGAGCGGCATCAACATGCCGTGGTAAAAATTTTGTCCTGTTTGGGGCAGGTTTGGGTATATGCTTCTCACAAACTAGAGCTTCTCACAACAAGCATCATGGTTTCGGTAGGCAACGTCCCACCTTTGGGGACGAAACGATATCCACTGCCTCTTATTGCTTCCAAAAAATTTCTCGTGTCAACATAGAACAACAGGAGTGTTGTGTCAATTTTTGTGATTTTGGGGGTTCTTTTGGACATTTTTATGCATTAACTGGGTTTTCTAGGCATTTTATGTGCATAATTCAAATTTGAACTACAAACACATGCTCGAATGCACTAAGGTTGGTTGAAAATCTAATCCGTGTCCTTGGGTGAATTTCTAGGTCCCATGCAAGAGATGGGAATGAAATTCAAACACCAGGGCACTATTGATTGCCGGCAAAATGTTGAGATGCCTGGTTTTTAAATTCTAGTAAATCCAAAACTCGTCTGAAATTCATGAAACTTGGCATGCTATCATGGAGCGGCATCAACATGCCGTGTTAAAAAATTTGTCCCATTTGGGGCAGGTTCGGGTATATGCTTCTCACAAACCAAAGCTTCTCACAACAAGCATGATGGTTTCGGTAGGGAACGTCCCACCTTTGGGGACGAAATGATATCCATTGCCTCTTATTGCTTTCAAAAAATTTCTCGTGTCAACATAGAACAACAGGAGTGTTGTGTCAGTTTTTGGGATTTTTCGGGGTTTGTTTGGACATTTTTATGCATTAAGTGGGTTTTCAATGCATTTATGTGCATAATTCAAATTTGAACTACATGCACATGCTCCAGTGCATATAAATTGGTTGAAAAATCAAATCTGTGTCCTTGGGTGCATGCTTAGGTCCCATGCAAGAAATGGGAATGAATTTCAGACACCAGGGCACCGTTGATTGCCGGCAAGACATTGAGATGCCTCGTTTTTAAATTCTAGTAAATCCAAAACTCGTCTGAAATTCATGAAACTTGGCATGCTTTCATGGAGCGGCATCAACATGCCGTGGTAATTTTTTTGTCCCGTTTGGGGCAGGTTTGGGTATATGCTTCTCACAAACTAGAGCTTCTCAAAACAAGCATCATGGTTTCGGTAGGGAACGTCCCACCTTTGGGGACGAAACGATATCCACTGCCTCTTATTGCTTCCAAATTTTTTCTCGTGTCAACATAGAACAACAGGAGTGTTGTGTCAATTTTTGTGATTTTTTGGGGTTCTTTTGGACATTTTTATGCATTAACTGAGTTTTCAATGCATTTATGTGCATAATTCAAATTTGAACTACATGCACATGCTGCAGTGCATATAAATTGGTTGAAAAATCAAATCTGTGTCCTTGGGTGCATGCTTAGGTCCCATGCAAGAAATGAGATTGAATTTCAAACACCAGGGCACCGTTGATTGCCGACAAAACATTGAGATGCCTGGTTTTTAAATTCTAGTAAATCCAAAACTCGTCTAAAATTCATGAAACTTGGCATGCTATCATGGAATGGCACCCGACATGATGTGGTATTTTTCGTGTCCATTTTGAGAGAAGGCGCACTCGAATAATGACAGGTGGCCCCACCCGGTGGACCCCCGGGACCCTTCCGGTGGTCCCGGTACAATACCGATAACCCCCGAAAATTTCCCGGTGGCCGAAACTGGACTTCCTATATATAATTCTTCATCTCCGGACCATTCCGGAACTCCTCGTGATGTCCGGGATCTTATCCGGGACTCCGAACAACTTTCGGGTTTCCGCATACTAATATCTCTATAACCCTAGCGTCACCGAACCTTAAGTGTGTAGACCCTACGGGTTCGGGAGACATGCAGACATGACCGAGACGCCTCTCCGGTCAATAACCAACAGCGGGATCTGGATACCCATGTTGGCTCCCACATGTTCCACGATGATCTCATCGGATGAACCACGATGTCGAGGATTCAATCAATCCCGTATACAATTCCCTTTGTCAATCGGTATGTTACTTGCCCGAGATTCGATCGTCGGTATCCCAATACCTTGTTCAATCTCGTTACCAGCAAGTCTCTTTACTCGTACCGTAATGCATGATCCCGTGGCTAACTCCTTAGTCACATTGAGCTCATTATGATGATGCATTACCGAGTGGGCCCAGAGATACCTCTCCGTCATACAGAGTGACAAATCCCAGTCTCGATCCGTGCCAACTCAACAGACACTTTCGGAGATACTCGTAGTGTACCTTTATAGTCACCCAGTTACGTTGTGACGTTTGGCACACCCAAAGCACTCCTACGGTATCCGGGAGTTGCACGATCTCATGGTCTAAGGAAAAGATACTTGACATTGGAAAAGCTCTAGCAAACGAACTACACGATCTTTGAGCTATGCTTAGGATTGGGTCTTGTCAATCACATCATTCTCCTAATGATGTGATCCCGTTATCAATGACATCCAATGTCCATAGTCAGGAAACCATGACTATCTGTTGATCAACGAGCTAGTCAACTAGAGGCTTACTAGGGACACATTGTGGTCTATGTATTCACACATGTATTACGATTTCCGGATAACACAATTATAAATAGACAATTATCATGAACAAAGAAATATAATAATAACCATTTATTATTGCCCCTAGGGCATATTTCCAACATGTCCGACTCTGCAAAACAAATTCCACATACCACCGTAGAGAGAATAATATTTCCACAAATCTAATCTGCTGACACATCCGGCAGCATGACATCATACCACGGCCCGGTCATTATTTGAACCGTTTCTCCCAGCCTGCCACTGCATGTTTCGCGAGGCGGTTTTATTGGCACGTCTTGTCGAAGCAGAGATCGTGTCCCCCTTATCATGGGATTCTCATCAATACGGGTATGGGTAACCCAATCGTGCCTATTGGTATGACTCCTCAATTTTAGGCAAGTTCCAAACGGCCACACGGAGGACGCTTGACATTCACCCTCTTTATAAAGGGGCCAAGGCCTGTCCTTTTCTTCTTGCGTTCAATCGAATCCTTCCCCCACCCCGAGTTCCAACACCCAAGGCTCAGGCTAGGCATTTTGGACCTTCAATCATGTTCGGATCCAACCTTCAAGGTCGGTGGATGCCCTCCTCCGTCACAGAGGAGGACATCAAGAAGCTAAGAGAAGCCAGGTATCTGACCGCCGAAATCGCGCACAGGCTGCCTGCTCGAGGGCAGGTCGTTCCTACTCCCGAGCCGAATGAGAGTGTCGTATTCGTTTCCCACTTCCTCCGACGGCTAGGCTTTAGTCTAGATCCCTTCGTTAGAGGGCTCATGTTCTATTACGGGCTCGGTTTCCATGATCTGGCCCCGGATTCCATCCTTCACATCTCGTCGTTCATCGTCGTGTGTGAGGCCTTCCTCCACGTCACCCCACACTTCGGCTTATGGCTCAAGACCTTTAATGTGAAGCCGAAGATGATTAATGGGCGACACGCAGAATGCGGAGGTGCCATAATAAGCAAAGGCGCCGATGCTCCATGGCCAAAGGGTTCCTTCCCGGAGGTGTCCAGCTTATGGCAACGAGAGTGGTTTTACATCACAGCTCCCCGTGGTACTAAGTGGGTTACCGCCCCTGCTTTCCGCTCGGGCCCCCCGCCACAACTGGCGTCATGGGTCAACAAGGGGCTGGACTGGGGGCCAGTAAATGATGTGCCGACATTGCAGAGCCACATCCGAGATCTCCTCGAGAGAGATGTCAGTCTTGTCAAGGTAATGCAAGTCATGCTAGTTCGTCGAGTCCTGCCTTGCAAACGTCGACCTCTCCGTATGTGGGAGTTCAACACGGAAGGACCGCGAACTATTCAGCACTTCTTCGGCATGACGCACGAAGAGATGTATGGATTGTTCTTCAGATCACAAATAAAGTGTCCGGACACCACCGAGGATGCGGGTCTGAGCTGCAATCGTCCAGATACCCAAGTAAGTAATTCTTCGGCCGAACATGCTGTCTCTTTATTTATCACAACATCATCTTGAAAAGTCGCTGTTTGACTAGGACTGGGTTAAAAAGGCGAAGATGATCAGGTGTTCGGCCCCCTTCCCGAAGGCTCAACAGATCCAATACTGGCCAGAATGCTTGAGCTCGCGCCTTATCAAGTGCCATCAGGGGAAGATAAAGGGGGGAATAAAGCAGCCGAAAGCGGGCCGCACTCATTATTCATCCAGACCGGGGGAATTAGTACCTCCGCGAAGGAGGATAACCGGGGAGAAGAATCTAAAATCCCCTCTCCCCAAGGAAGGAAGAGGACCACCTCTGAAGGCTTGGAAACAATGGTTTCCAAACGAGGGAAGAAATCTTCGTCAGGGGGTCCTACCCCAGAGGGTATCCTTACTGCACAGTGCCCGCAAGGGAATCAGCCCTCCATCAAACTGTAAGTAAACAAAAGTACTTTATAGTAAATATAGCCTGCTTCATCTCTGAGATCAATAACTGAGACGTATGTCTTGTAGTTCGGATCGTAGCCCTTCTCGGCAGAGTTCGTCTTCGGGGGATGTTCTTCCGGAGATGATGGAGAGCGAGACGCCTCCCCGTGCCTTCCCGCCTCGTGAAGCGGACGACCTTGAGGTGTCGTCACGGAGGATTTCTCCTGATCCGCCAAGGCCAGAGGGTAACCCTTCGGCCACCCGGAGTCCGGAGTATTTGGCTCCTAAGGAGAGCAACAGAAAGAGTCCGGGATTGTCCGGTGCGCGACCAGACGCACTGATGAATCTTCTGGAGCAAGTGGCTATCTCAGAAGCGCATCGTACGCTAATGGGTACAGTGGTTGAGAGGATTTCATCCGCCGAAAGCGGATTGCATGAAGCTTTTATGAGCCTGCTGAGAGGCTTTGAGGTACGCAAAGTAATATTTTTTTTGACGGTACCGCACACGCTAGGTGTGCCCTATGCAGATAGTAGCCCCTGAGACTCTGGTTGCTGTCGAAAAAGGCGGCAAATAGAGGATCATAGTCCCAGGTAATTACCGTGCTGCTTTCATGTGCAGGCGGCTGAGGGTCCGGTGGCTAGCCGAACTGGTGAGTTTGCCGAACTGAAGCGGTAACTTGATGCGGCGGATGCCGACATCGTGCTTGTAAACAAGCGGCTTGACGAGGCGCAGGGTATGTATTTTCTCCGGTGACCAGCACATATTAAGAGGAGCATGATGCGAGTATTTTTAATATGCTGTGACTGCAGATGGAGCTGCCGCCGTGGAGACCCTTCGGGCGGAACTTGCCCGAGCCAAGGAACAAGCCAGGAAGAGTGATGCGGCCACCCTAAAGGCGGTCGAAGAGCTGAGAGACGAACAGGCTGCGCATTGCCAGAGCAAAGAGAAAATAGCCCAGATGGCTGTTGAGCTGAAAGATGCCGCCGGCCGTTATGAGGTTCTTGCAAAGGAAAGCCAAACAAAGATGGCGGACCTGGAGAAAGCCATGGTAGCAGCCAAGGAAGCCCGCTCTAAAATCAGAGCGGCGAAGGAGGAGCTACGTCAAGCTGGAGATATCACGGCTGGGAAGCCCTTTTTGTTGCGGACGAAGTTCGGATATCCTAAGTATGCCCTTCTTGATCAATTATGGAGTTCTGCAGACGCATACTTGGATTTGGCAGTGAGTGCTGCTGATGCGACCGAGTTTTTCAAAGATCAAAAAGATCACGAAGTGGAAAAGCTGTTCTGGTCGCAGTTCAATGTTCCAGTGCGTCCGCTGCTGTTAAATGAGCGAATGGCCGAGTGGGCCGAGCTCCATAGGTTGTCCGGGCTTGCCATGAGGTCTGTTGTGGATCATCTTTGGCCGGAAGGACCAAGGCCGAATAGTTATTTTGGCTTAGTGCAACGATTCCTTGGTGCTGTGCCGCATATCGACGCTATGAAGAGGTCGGCGTGCATAGGGGGTGCGTGGATGGATCTTGCCCGTGTCAAGACATACTGGGCAAAGATGGAGGCCACCGCTATTGCAACCCAGAGTTCGGCCGTAGGCCGAGTATCGACCGAGCACTATTTTGAAGAAGTCTCAGAAGGCGCTCGTTTAATAGAGGTTGAGTGCTCGAAGAGTGTCATGTTCTAGTGACATGTATCCCGATTGTAAGAACAATGTTATTTGAATTATAAAGGCTATGTTTATACTTTTTCCTGAAAGTATTATTATGCCTCCTGTGCGGTCGTTTATGTATATATATATATATCCTGAAAGTTTGCTGTCGTCGGCTTCAGCCCCCACGCATATAATGCGGGGGTGTTCACAAAAGCGCGTCTTCACACTTGATCCAACGTCTTGGTCCATTAAGGAGGTGGTAGCGCGGCGAACGAGGCAATCGGACAATATTGCTTTAACACTTTCACTTAACCATAGGAGTTTGACAGTGGGGCTACTATATAGCCCCTGGTATTTCCGCGGCGATCCGAATACGGTGCGCGTACATACATGACCGGGAAAACCGGTCCTTCGTTAATGCGGAGGAATCCCGAAGATTCCCATGAGTCATCGAGTGGTTGACCAGTCTCTCGCTTTATCATGACAGTCAGTTTTCGGCTTTCTCTACTGAGGTGCTCGTCCGGACGAACCAGGGCACAATCGCAGTAGTTCTCCCGGTGCCACCTTAGCCAATGGAACGGAACGTAAGGTAGCAAAACACGGGAGCCGGGCAAACCCAACATTTGACCAAAGACATGATTCGGAGCTGATGCATATAAGGCAAACTCGCGACGCCGAACACTCCCTAAGGTATTCGGTCTTTACAACATATACTGGGCTGAGTAACGCCCTTGAACCCTGAATTTCCAGGTGCGTGCATTGGTCTGACATGGCGAAATGCCAATAACGCCAACGTCCCTCTCGGTTGTGTTGAGTATCCGGAGGGTGTGAAGCAACAAGAGACAGTAAGAAAGGTTTACACATGGTCTTAATCTAAAAAGAAACCTTTGAGCGGGGCCCTGCTGCACGTCTGCGCCTGTGTCTCCGTTGTGCCGTATCCTGGAAGGGTGTAGCACGATTATCCTCTGTTAAAAGAGAAGAACTTAGATGAAATTTGTCATGCAAAAAATTGGTTGTTCTTAATAAACCATTAAAATTCAAGATGAGTAAGGTCGAGCCGAACTGTAGTCCTTTTTACATGCGGGAAGCCCCTGGTACCGCCTATGGGGGTATATCCATCAAACCAATCTCAGGTTTATCTAAGCTGTTATAGCTAATGGTGGCCGGACTTGTCTAGCCGTGTCCGTGGTCTTGACGACCGATCATTTACTCTTGGTTGGAGAGGCCATTTAGTGTTCGGCTGCTAAAGCCGCCACACGCTCTTCCGCGCATAAGGAACGCTCAACATTTCCGCTAACTGTAATGATGCCACGTGGACCGGGCATCTTAAGCTTAAGAGAAGCGTAATGCGGTACTGCATTAAAACGAGCGAAAGCTTTTCTTCCGAGTAGTGCTTGATAGCCGCTTCGGAATGGAGCGATGTCGAAGGTTAATTTTTCACTTCGGAAGTTGTCGGGAGAACCGAATACAACCTCTAGTACTAGAGAGCCCGTACAGCGGGCCTCTGGGCCTGGTATTACTCCTTTAAAGGTAGTATTGCTTTGGCTGATTCTTGTCGGGTCTATCCCCATTTTGCGGACTGTGTCCTGATATATTAGATTAAGACTACTGTCGCCGTCCATAAGGACTCGGGTGAGATGGTATCCGTTGATTATTGGGTCGAGCACCAAGGCAGCCGATCCTCCGTGCCAGACATTGGTCGGGCTATCCCTGCGATCAAAAGTGATCCGGCAGGTCGACCAAGGGTTGAACTTGGGGTGACGGGCTCTACGGCGCATTCGTCTCGGAGTGCCTGTTTGCTCCTCCTCTCCGTCGCGTGAATCATGTTCACTGTTTTGACCTCTGGTGGGAACGTTTTCTGTCCCCCAGTGTTTTGCGGACAAGGCTCATCCTCCTCTTCACTTGGTGTCTCCCTCCCCTTGTGTTCGACGTTTAGCTTGCCGGCCTGCTTGAAGACCCAACATTCTCTGTGGGTGTGATTTGCAGGTTTATCGGAGGTGCCGTGAATCTGACATAATTTGTCTAGAATCTTGTTGAGGCTGGACGTTCCATCTCTGTTGCCTTTGAAAGGCTTTTTCCGTTGACCGGGTCGAGAGCCCCTATATCCGGCGTTTACCGCCGTGTTGTGTGGGTTGTCTTCGTTATTCCGACGCTTGCTTTTATTTCGTCGTGGTTTTCCATTACCATCCCTGACTTCAGATGTGCCTGGGTCGCTGGTGCTACTACGGGCCAGCCAGCTATCTTCGCCCGCGCAAAAGCGGGTCATAAGGCTTGTTAGGGCTGCCATTGTCCTTGGTTTTTCTTGGCCGGGGTGTCTGGCGAGCCATTCGTCTCGGACGCTGTGTTTGAAGGTTGCTAAGGCTTCGGCGTCCGGGCAGTCGACGATTTGGTTTTTCTTAGTGAGAAATCTGTTCCAAAGCTTTTGGGCTAACTCTCCGGGCTGTAATTATATGACTTAAATCGTCTGCATCCGGAGGTCGGACATAGGTCCCTTGAAAGTTGGCCCTAAAAGCATCCTCAAGCTCCTCCCAACTTCCAATTGAATTTTCGGGGAGGCTCTTCAGCCAGTGCCGAGCTGGTCCTTTCAGCTTGAGGGGCAAGTATTTGATGGCGTGGAGATCGTCTCCGCGAGCCATATGGATGTGGAGGATGAAGTCCTCAATCCAGACCCCAGGGTCCGTTGTTCCGTCGTACGCCTCTATGTTCACGGGTTTGAATCCCTCTGGAAATTCGCGATCCAGCACCTCATCAGTGAAACATAGGGGGTGCGCGGCACCCCTGTATTTGGATGTGTCATGGTGTTCTGACGGTTGTAGTGTTCGGTTTTGATTATGCGCTGGAGCGCGCTTCCTAGATCCGTAGATGGATCTGGTCACGCCGGCTTTTTGATGCAAGTCCTTGCGTGGATCATGTGCTGACTTATGTGCAACCTCGTTAGCCGCCCTATCGCGGCCACGAGGTGGTCGATCCGATGAGTCGGCCGTTTTATTTTTCGGCTGTGTGGGCTCTAAGGCCTCATCATCGAATTCAGGCAACAACTTGCGCTTTGGATAGCTCTTTGTGTGGCCACTACCACCATACTTTTCTTCAATGTCGAGCACTTTGTTCCATCTACTGTTGAGCATATTCTACGCGGCCTTAAGCCTTTGCTTCTGCTTCTTCAGACTGCTCGCGGTGGCAATAAGCCTTCTATGGAGGTTCTCTTGTTCCAAGTGCCTTTCTGGGATGATGTGTGCGTCGTCGTCTGGACTGTTTTCCTCTCCGGAGAGAGGTTGATGAGCTTTATCCTCGGCGTCGACGTGATCGGACAGCGGCTCCGTACTATGTTCGCCGTTCGCTGGTTCATCCTGCTCTATCCCTGGGTCAATGTGGTTGTCGCTTCCTCTGGAGTCGACCGGGGTGTTATTTTTTCTTGCGCTGTTATCGCTGTTTTTGCCGAGGCGGGATTTGGAGCGGCGCCTACGCCATCGCTTTGGTTGCTTCTCGAGGGAGCTATCCTTCGCTGCATCCTTCCGTTCCTCATCATTGTTTTCTTTGCGTGTATCCACCATATATATATCGTGTGATGAAGTGGCTGTCCAGCGCCCTGTGGGCGGTGGTTCCTGTTCGTCTCCTGCATCGTCGTCCATACTGTCGATGTCTTCGGAGCCGAAATCGAGCATGTCGGTTAGATCGTCGACAGTGGCTACTAAGTGGGTGGTGGGTGGGGAGCGAATTTCTTCATCGTCCACATCCCATTCTAGCTGGACATACTTCGGCCCAGGGTCTCCTGACAGGGAGAGAGACCTCAACGAGTTTAGCACATTGCCAAAGGGCGAGTGCTGAAAGATATCCGCGGAGGTAAACTCCATGATCGGTGCCCAATCGGATTCGATAGGCACGGACGTAGGCGGTTCGGGGCCTGTGGCTGGGGATGAATCCGAGGATCCGGCGACACAGGTCTCATAGGAGGTGAAGTTAGTGCTCGGCTCTATCGCCACTGAGTGTGTGGCCTCCGAGGCGGGGTCCATCCACCCGTCCTCGGACGGTGTAATCGACTCCGGAGCTAGGGCCAGAGTAGGCATAGGTGTGCCCTCCCGAACACCGTCCGGCGGCAGAGCTAAGTCGTGCTCGTCGTGACTGTGCGGCGCACCTGACATGGGCTCGAATCCGTCAAAGATCAAATCTCCGCGGATGTCGGCAACATAGTTCAAGTTTCCAAACCTGACCTGATGGCCAGGGGCGTAGCTCTCGATCTGCTCCAGATGGCCAAGCGACTTGGCCCGCAGTACGAAGCCGCCGAATACGAAGATCTGTCCGGGGAGGAAAACCTCACCCTGGATCGCATCGTTGCCGATGATCGAAGGGGCCATCTAGCCTTACGGTGACGGCACAGTGGAACTCTCAATGAAAGCACCAATGTCGGTGTCAAAACCGGCGGATCTCGGGTAGGGGGTCCCAAACTTTGCGTCTAAGGCGGATGGTAACAGGAGGCGGGGGACACGATGTTTACCTAGGTTCAGGCCCTCTCGATGGAGGTAATACCCTACTTCCTGCTTGATTGATCTTGATGATATGAGTATTACAAGAGTTGATCTACCACGAGATCGTAGAGGCTAAACCCTAGAAGCTAGCCTATGGTATGATTGTTGTTGTCCTGCGGACTAAACCCTCCGGTTTATATAGACACCGGAGGGGGCTGGGGTTACACAGAGTCGGTTACAAGGGAGGAGATCTAGCCAAGCTTGCCTTCCACGCCAAGGAGAGTCCCACCCGGACACAGGACGGAGTCTTCAATCTTGTATCTTCATAGTCCAATAGTCCGGCTAAGGGATATAGTCTGGCTGTTCGAGGACCCCCTAATCCAGGACTCCCTTAGAGGCAGAAGACGGCCTCGGGTGTTCGACCGTATTCAGAAGAGTGGTGATAAAGCGGCGAGCCCCGGATCCCGGGGCCGCCGAGACCAATGAACATCTTGGCCTGGAACTGTCGGGGCTTGGGGTCGGACTCGACAGTTGGCGAATTACGGGACCTGATACGGTCACACAACCCAGCGGTGGTTTTTCTCAGTGAAACAAAAAAACAGCAAAAGCTATGGAAAGACTTAAGTGGAGTTTGGGGTTCAGGAGTGGTGTTGCGGTGGACTGCAAGGGGAGTAGTGGAGGTCTTGCATTGTGGTGGAGAGAGCATATCCAGGTTACTATTAGACCATGGTGTCAATATTTCCTCGATGCTAAATTAGCGTGCGATGGTAAAACTTTTAGAATCACTGGATTCTATGGTGAACCATGGACTGAACTTCAGAAAAAATCTTGGGATGCTATTCGATATCTTCGTGCCCAGGATGATTTACCATGGATATGCGTGGGGGATTTTAATGAGGCACCTTTTTAGATGGACCAGCTGGGTGGTAACCAAAGGGCTTTCTCTCAAATGGAAGACTTCCGTGATTGCCTAGCTGATTGTGGGCTGGCATATTTGGGTTTCTCGGAGTACCCGTATACTTGGGATAACAAGAGAGATGGGCTGGATAATGTACATGTGAGATTGGATAGAGCTACTTGCAATGACCGTTTCTTAAGCATGTTCCCGGAGAAGGCAATGAAGCACATTTTATGCGAGGAGTCCGACCATCAAGCCCTGTTAGTGCGTGTACTGGAGACAGCTCCATGTCATGCGAGATCGGGGGAGAGGCAGTTCCGGTTTGAAGAAGCATGGACCAGACATGATCAGTATGAGACAATGATAGATGAGGCTTGGCAGGCCGCCAGCTCGGGCGAGGAGGGGCTGATAGTAGTGTGGCAAAAGCTGGGCCATGACGGGCTCCATGCAGCGATGGGCTTGCGAGGTGTTCGGATCTATCAGGCAGAAAATAAAGAAGCTGAAGACGCAGCTGCTTGATGCTAAAGAGAGAGCTTTATGCTCTGGCTATCAACATGAGGTGCGAGATATAGAAGAACAGCTCCGAGAAGTTTATGAGAGAGAAGAAATTATGTACCGTCAATGCTCGAGAGTAGATTGGCTCAAAGCGGGGGACCAAAACACCCAATACTTCCAAAATCGTGCCTCGCATAGAAAGCGAAAAAACACAGTCAAAGCGCTAAGGAGAGAAGATGGAACTAAATGCATGATTGATGAAGAGATGAGGGAGATGGCTGCAACGTTTTATGAAAAGCTTTTCACCTCAAAGGGTACTACAGGAGCGGCGAGTCTACTCCAGAACATTGATGTACTGGTCACACCAGAGATGAATGCAGCTCTAATTGCTCCTTTCTCGGACAAAGAAATAGAGACGACTCTATTTTAGATGGGTCCGACTAAATCGCCTGGACCGGATGGGTTGCCTGCACTATTTTATCAACGACACTGGTCGTTGTTGGGCGCTGATGTGTGCCGTGCTGTTCGCGATTTCTTGAGTGGGGTGGAAGCACCGGAGAGTTTTAACGCAACTGTACTTGTGATGATCCCGAAAGTCAACTCACCGGAGTTACTTTCTCAGTTTAGGCCAATTAGCTTGTGTAATGTGCTGTACAAAATTGCGACAGGTGATGGCTAACAGACTGAAAATCATCGTTCCCATTCTTATATCAGAGGAGCAGAGCGCGTTCGTACCCGGGCGGCACATCACGGACAATGTTCTTTTCTCTTATGAGTGTGTTCATGCGATAAGGAATCAGAAGAGAAGGAAACCTTTGTGTGCTGTGAAGTTGGATATGATGAAAGCCTACGATAGAGTTGAATGGAGTTTTCTGCAACGAGTGATGGACAGGTTTGGCTTTGCATCAGAATGGATTGAGATGATTATGAGGTGTGTATCTACAACCAGTTTCTCAGTCAAGATGAATGGAGGTTTGTCTAGGAGTTTTGTGCCTACTAGGGGCTCCGGCAGGGGGACCCCCCTCTCCTTACCTGTTCTTGTTTTGTGTTGAGGGGTTTTCTGCACTGCTGAAAAGGGCTCAAACTGATAAAAAAATCAAAGGGGTGTCGTTTGGGAGCACTGCCCCCATGTCACACACCTTCTGTTCGCCGATGACAGCATTGTGTTTCTTGAGGGGTCCAAGGATAACATGGAGACACTTAGAGATATGCTGGCCATATATGAACAAGCTTCGGGTCAGAAGGTAAATCTGCAGAAGTCCTCTATCTTCTTTGGTAAGGGGTGCCAGGACAACACTAAGGATGAGCTCAAAACAGTCTTGGGTATTTCATCGGAAGCGCTAAGTGAAAGGTATCTAGGTCTACCAACACTGGTTGGGAGATCAAAGGATGGAACCTTCTAGTATGTCACGGAGAGCTTTAAAGGAAAAGTAAGTGGTTGGAAGGGACAAGGCCTTTCGAAAGCTGCAAGGGAAGTGTTGATCAAGTCGGGTCTCCAAGCCGTACCTACGTTCACTATGAGTTGTTTTCTCCTCGCAAAGAAAACAAGCCGGAATCTGAACTCTATCTCGTCAAAATTCTGGTCGGGAGCAAAAGATGGTGAACGGAAAGTACATTGGATTTCATGGCAAAAAATGTGCAATTCAAAAAGAGAAGGGGGATGGGATTTAGAGACTCGGAGGCCTTTAATCAAGCTCTTCTCGCCAAACAGGCGTGGCGAATTCTGCAATACCCCCAATCTCTATGTGCTAGGGTCTTGAAGGCGAGATATTTTAAGGAGGACTCCATTTTGTCATCAACTTGCCCCGCGTCGGCCTCGTACACTTTTAGAAGCATTCTCCATGGACGGGACCTGTCGCGAGAGGGACTGGTTTGGCGTATTGGCGATGGGTCAAAGGTTAGCATCCACCATGCAAATTGGATACCTCGGGCGGGATCATTAAAGCCATTGGGCCAGGTGTTTATCCAAGGGGTGAGGAAAGTTGCCGATCTGTTGACGCCGGACGGTAGCTCTTGGCAAAAGGAGAGAGTTCGGGAGATGTTTTCCCCCCTAGATGTTGCGGATATTTTGCAGATCGCTGTTGGTGGAGCTGGAAGAGAGGATCACCTCGCTTGGAACTACATAAAGAACAGTGTGTTTATGGTGCGATCAGCCTATCATCTAAAAATGTCCCGGGGCAGAGCAAGAACCGGACAACCGGAATCATCAAGCTCTGTTGCTTGTCACAAGGGTTTTTCTGCTCTCTAGGATACATGTGCGCCTGGCAAGACAAAGATACACCTATGGAGGCTTATCAGAAATGGGCTGGCGGTAGGAGCTGAGATTCATCGACGACGAATAAAACCAGGAGTCTTTTGTGTGGCTTGTGGAAGAGAAGAAACCATCTACCATCGTTTTTGGGCATGCCAACACTCGGTTTTATTCTGGAAGCTGTTTCACTCGGAGATGGGAGTTAGGGTGGCAATCCCACCTGGTCCGATGGACTCCCATAGTGAACTAGCGCGCTGGCTCCTTGGGTGGCTAGCGGGGGCGTCAGATGAAGAGAAAGAGGCGACGATACAGGCAATCTATGGCCTGTGGCTGGCTAGGAATGAAGCTAGAGATGGGAGGAAGATCAAGCAACCACATGAAATACTAGCTTCCGTCCTCTATCACATGGCAGAATGGAAAGGAGCTCAACCTCCGTCGAACCAAAACCCCGTGCAAAAAGTGGTGCAGAAGTGGGAGGCGCCAGAGGAGGGGTGGATCAAGGTCAACTCCGACGGGGCGACTACCAAGACAGGGGACAAGTCGGGCGGTGGTGCAGTGCTAAGGGACCACCAGGGTGCTTTTAGGGCAGGAATGTGCCATCTTTTCCCTGATATAGTGGATCCTGAGACGGCTGAGATGTTGGCATGCAGGCAAGGCCTTCATGTGGCGCGAAAAATCAACGCAGAGAGAGTTCACATGGAGCTGGATAGCCAAGGGGTAGTTCATGCACTGAACAACCCACAGAAGAATCTCTGAGCTGCGGGGCCGTTGGTGGAGGAGATCAAGGTGATGCTGAGATCATTTACAGATTCACAGGTAACGTGGGTTAGACGTTCAGCTAATGTTGCCGCACATAAGTTAGCTAGAGTTGGCATAGGGGATGAACTATGTAAGGTTTGGTTGGGGGCTCCCCCAGACTTTGTGCTTGATGTTCTTTCGGATGAGATTCCAAACTTTGAGTTTTAAATAAAGCAGCAACATTAACCCTAAAAAAGGATGGACGAATTGTTCAACGATGGAGCGTCTGTTTTCCATTTCGTGTCAAAAAGTAGTAGGAGTACTAGTACGGAGCGTCTGTCAGCATATCAGTAGGAATGTACTCCCTCCGTCCGAAAAAACTTGTCCCAAGCTTATCCCTCAAGTGGATGTATCTAGAACCTAGTTAGTGCTAGATACATCCATTTGAGGGACAAGCTTTTCTAGACAGAGGGAGTAGGATCAATCGCTACACGCTAAAAATAAATATAATAAAAGAAAGTACTCCCTCCGTTCCAGAATATAAGGTGTATTGATTTCCGTGCAAGTCAACCATTTAAAAGTTTGACCAGGATTATAGAATAAAATAACAACATCTGTAATACCTAATAGATAAAATATGAAACTACTGTTCATGATGAATCAAATGATATGAATTTTGTATTGTGGATATTGATATATTTTTCTGAAACCTTGGTCAAACATGCACTCATTTGACTTTTGAAAATACAAATACACCTTATATAAAGGAACAGAGGGAGTACATATTAGTTAAATGATAGTTAGTGTGCAAGCCTAAGAACCTTGGGGGTTTGGGCATTATGAATACTTCGGTCATGAATAGATGTTTGATCATCAAGTGGTGGTGGAGAATACTCACAACAATGCAGTCGTAGAACGCCAAGCATTATTGAACCATTGAGGCCATTTAGAAAATGTTGTAGCAACAAAGGATGATGAAAAAGGCAGAAAGAAACCGTTTAAGGCTAAAAGCATCTGTTGTGGTTGTTAGGTTGCTAACATTTGGATCTTGCGCTTTTAGAGGACATAATGAGAAAGTTGAGTCAATGAATAAAGGAATTTTTCTTGAATTGTTAGAGCTTCTCGCAGCGTTCAGTCCTAATCTTGCCAAAGTCATTTTGGGGAATTCTCCATACAACTCAAAGTACACGTCTCCGGATATTCAAAAGGAAACCTTGTCCATATATGCATATAAAGTTAGGAGACATATCCGTGAAGAAATCGAGGATTCTAAATTCTCTATTCTAGTGGATGAGACATGTGATGTGGCGAAAAGAGAACAAATGACACTGGTTTTTAGATTTGTTAATGAAGCTGGCTTTTCACAAGAGCGGTTATTTGATTTGATACATGTGGCCAACACTAAGGCCATGACATTGAAAGATAAATTGTGCTCTGCATTATCACTAAATGGTTTTGATATTCAGAAACTTTGTGGACAAGGATACGATGGGGCTAGCAACATGAGAGGAGAACTGAATGGATTGCAATCTTTTTTTTCTGAAGGTGTGCCCATATGCATACTACGATCATTGTTATGCTTACAGACTGCAACTTGCACTAGTAGATGCATCCAAAGAGGTGGTTCCTATTGCCTAGTTTTTCTAGAATTTGATCTTCATTGTAAACACTCTTGACTCCTCATCAAAACTCCATGATGAGCTCCATGATGCCCAACTAGTAGAACTAGCACATATGATAGAAAAAGGAAGGTTCATACTAGAACAAGGAGCAAATCAGATTCGATCACTTAAAAGACCTAGGGACACTAGGTGGGGGTTCTCACTTTTGTTCTATTCATAGCCTTAAGAAGTTGTTTACTGCAGACTGCAGTAAATTTTGTTATCCAAGATATATCTTCTGGTAGATCAGTAGTTGGATCAATACGTGTTGATGCTCACACTTCTTTCAACTCTTTGTCCTCATATGAGTTTTTCTTTATCTTATGTATGATGAAGGAGATGTTAGGGATAATTGGAGGACTTGGTCAGGCTTTACAAGAGGTCACAAGACATTATAAATGTGGTTCTAGGTTGGCTCACAGAATGTGTTTGAAGTTTGAAGGCTGAACGGAATAAGTAGACAAGTCATATATTTTGGTGTAGTTAGTTCTCTTATGGAGTATATGTTGTTAATCATACATGTATATTGCTAGCAATATGGGTAATGTAATTTTAAATTTGCCTGGAGGCTACAAGTTCTCATTTGTTGCGGTTGGTTAATTTTTTTGTCATTGCCCCCCATAGATTCTTGTCAAGCTCCACCACTAAATACTCATTACTAAACCTGCGACTTTGTGGCTTCATATTCTCAAAGCCAAATATTTTCCGACCTGCAACCCTATGTTTGCTCCTTCCACCAGTGGGTCTCAATTATGGCGGGATTTGGTTAAAGTTAGAGATGACTTTTGCGTCCATGTTAAATTTTTAGTTTTCTTGCGGGTATTAAATTTGTAAATGGCAATGGGGAATCCATTCATTTTTGGCTTGATTGGTGGTATGGTTATTCGCCTCTCTGCTCTTCTTTTCCGTTTTGTTCTCGTATTGTTCTAAACCTAGGATATCCATCTCGAAATATTGTCATAATAACTGGGACCTGGGTCTCCAGTGTGTGCTCTCTCTCAAAGAGTTGGTGGATTGGCATTGTCTTGCTGCTATCTTTCCTTTGCTCTTGGAGTCAGCCAGCACGGTGAGATTGGCTTCATTGTTTTTTTGGTTGATTTTCCATCAAGTCTCTTTATTTTAGGTTGATCGTGGCTTCTCCCACTTCTAAGTTTAAAGATGTGTGGCATTTCAAGGTTCCCTTGAAAATTAAAATCTTTATGTAAAACTATTCGTGGTAGACTGCCTGCGGCTGATCAAATTCGTAAACGTAATGACCCTGGGTCTGATCTATGTGCTTCATGTGCTGCACGTGAAGATACCAACCATATTTTCTTCAATTGTGACTTTGCTAGCATGTTATGGTGTTGTGTCCGGTCATGGATGGATGTCGACTGGTCCCCCTCTTCCTTCGGTGATCTTCACTTGTTATCTTCTCAGCTGTCGGGATAGAAGAGACATTTGTTCTATTTTGGTATTTTTGCTGTGTGCTAGGTCTTATGGACCACCAGAAATAAGTTTACTATTTATCACTGACTACCTGTTTAAGCTATTATATTTCCTCAAGCAGTTGAAATTATTGATTAAGGAGGTTGATAGCGTGGCGATGGAGAAGTTGATCTCGCATGTGCATTCGATGGCGTCTTCCCTCTCCCAGCAAGAACCAGCTGCTCCTGCCTAAAGATTTTGTCTTATGCTAGCTAGTTTTGCTTGTATAGGCCTTTTGGCGTAAGTTGATGGTATGCGTTGCCCTTTTAAAACTTTTGTCTGCTTGCTTATTCCCTGTGGGGCTGTTGTGTTCGACTGCTTTGATTATGCCTGGTGGCTTTATTTATAAAGTCGGACATATGCCTTTTCTCTAAAAAAATCTTTAGCTAATCATACTCTAGAATTTTCTACTAAGATATTTGCTTGATCATACGCTCTAGAGATCACTAGCATGATATATACATAGTTCAAATTTAGCACAAGTGAATGCAATGATATACTAAGTTCATTGCAAAATAATATAACAAAGTCATTATGTGGTTAACTGCACCATTATGTATAATATATTGCAAATAATGTGTATCAAGAATATTATGTGGTTAACTGCGCCAACTAAGTCGTTGTACTTATTAAGAATATAACATGATAGTGGTTAACTACGCCAACTAAGTCATTATACTCATTTAAAAAATTACATGATTATAACAAGTTATCCATAAGTATAAAGATTTTGTATAAATTATCTAAGGCAACATATCTCGTGAATCCGTGATGTTTCATGTATCCGTGTATCCCCTCTTTTCCAGCCCCACGATCTTAATCCTGCGAATTAGCAAAGTTTGTGGTAATTTTACACTAACACGCCCACCCTCCAACTAAAAAACAACTTGATTTTGCAAGAATACCCCAACTGCTTGTGTTTGTTCGTGCGCCGCCGCCGTCAAATTACAGGTGCCACCAATTTCTGTCGACTTGATCCCGACGTCCACCGGCACCTAGGCCATGCAGGTAGCGTCCCAATCCTTTACAAGCTCCTCTGCTCCCACGTTGACAGGAAGCACCGGCAAGAGTCCCATGCATGTGCATCCCTGATCTGAATCTATCTCCTTTATAACTAGTACTAGTACTTTGCTCCAGCGGCGACGGGCAACTAGCAAGTACCCTGCCATCACTTGCAATCATAAACACGAGGACATCAAAAGTATGAGGTAAAACACGGACATATTCAGATCTTGTGTGTACGTGTGTCACTGCAGTTTGAAAGGCTGATCATGTAGCCTTGTTTGCAGCAGTATGGATCTAATCAATAACATTCAAATGCATAGCAGCCAGGGAGAATTTAGTACACCCAAAACGAGCACGGACAAACATCTCTTTGTAAGTTCAGTTTGCACTAACAACTAAATGTCTGAAACTATGCATGAAGATGTTAATTCCGGTTCATTCTTAATGTTGCAGCCTTCGTCCTTTACACCTGAATGTGATGGGCACTTGAAGCCTAAAGTGGGTATGACATTTGAAGGACCCGAGGCTGTGGAGAAGTTCTACAAGGAATATGCACATAAATCAGGTTTTGGTGTTCGTATCGGACAACAGAAAAAGATTGAGAATAAGGTGGCCCGAACTAAGCATTTCATGTCTAATAGGGAAGGATTCAAGTCAAAAGATAGTAAGGAGAGTAATGACCCCTTGAGGAAAATGCGTACATGAAGAGGAGAGTAATGAACCTCCCAGGCATACATGCCCCTGCAAGTTAGCAAGGGTGGAATTTTGAATGCTGGGTGCATGAAGAGGGACTTGCAGAATAACTACCTCGGACTCAGGTATAAAATCAGAGATGCTGATGCTCAAATGTTTGTGGCCCAATTAGCTAGAAAGCAGGAAGTGAATTCAGCATTTTTCTATGATTTTGAGGTCAATGACGAGGGGGAGCTTGTGCATGTGTTCTGGGCTGATGCCATGATAACCCACAAGTTATAGGGGATCACAACAATTTTTGAGGGTAGAGTATTCAACCCAAATTTATTGATTCGACACAAGGGGAGCCAAAGAATATTCTCAAGTATTAGCAGCTGAGTTGTCAATTCAACCACAACTGAAAGACTTAATATCTGCAGCAAAGTGTTTAGTAGCAAAGTAGTATGGGATTAACGGTAACAGTGGCAAAAGTAACAGTAGCAGTTTCGTAGCAATTGTAACAGTAGCAGCGAAGAAGTAAAGTAGCAAAGATCAATATGTGAAAAGCTCGTAGGCAATGGATCAATGATGGATAATTATGATGGATAATTATGTCGGATGGCATTCATCATGCAACGGTTATAACATAAGGTGATACAGAACTAGCTCCAATTCATCAATATAATGTAGGCATGTATTCCGAATATAGTCATACTTGCTTATGGAAAAGAACTTGCATGACATCTTTTGTCCTACCCTCCCGTTGTCGGAGTAAATGGCCACGGGTAGCCTAACCGACTACCCCTGGTTCTTCTGAAAAATTATCAGGCCTTTGGGCCTTCAAGCACTCCAAGCATTGGACCCCCTTCCCTGGCCGGCTACCTCTGAAGCCGACTCACGGAAGGCGGCCCAGCCTCAAGCAACCTCCCTCCCCGGGACAACCGCGGGGTGGCCGACTCCAGGAAGCCGGCCTCGAAGAGCGCCGACTCCAAGCAGTCGGCCGAGACCCCAACCACCAAAGCTACACCCACATAACGGTGACAAGACGGGGTGTGGCCACAGTGCGGCCCACTACCCCCGAAGCCCGAGGCGGGCATGGCTACAGGAGGCCGTACGGGACGGCCGTCTCCCGTTCGGCTCGGCACTGTAGCCATGCTGGCCTCAACGTCATCCACGACAGACTCCCGTACGGCCCACGGGCGGCGGGCCCCTTCAGCCAGAGAGAGGCGTGAAGGCGGCCCGGCCTCCCCCAGTCGGCTAAGGGCGTAGCCGGCCCCCAGAAGCCGGCTACCCCCTCCCTCGAAGCGTGCGCCACATTAAGGAGACAAGACGAGGTAAGGCTACAGTGAGAGCCCCCGAGGCGGCCCACTGTAGCCACGCTTACCTCAACGAAGCCCTCATCATCAAGGGCGAGGCTACAGTAAGCAGCCGCCGACAAGACTCTAGGCGGCGGGGCCGGCCTGTCGACCAAGAAGCCGGCAGCCGGCGGGACCCAACAGCCGGCGTAGAAGCCGGCGAGCGTAGACACTGACGGCTGGGACCAGTGCCCAGCCGGATTACCATTGTACCCCCGGGGGGTAGGCCTATATAAACCCCCCGGAGCACCCATGCAAAGGGTTAGCTTCTGAACACAGCACCCACACCATAGAGATAGAGAGAAGCGAGAGCTAGCCTTGTTCTTCTTCTCCCTTGAACCCAACAGCTCTAGGAGCGATTGTAGCTACTTTACCTGATCTAGTGATCATGCGGAGACCCCGCAGAGCAGGACTAGGGGTGTTATCTCCTCAGAGAGCCCCGAACCTAGGTAAGATCCGCCGGCGTGCATGTCTTCGCCTCATCCCGTTTCCCGGCACCGGCGACGTCTTATTGGCACCCACAATGATAAGCCATCCGTTGGCATATGTCGCACCAACCACCCGACATTTGGCGCCCACCATGGGGCCAGGTGCATCATCGTCCGGAGACCTGTTCTGGACGGGAACCCTCTTCCTCCCCCACGAGCGCAGCCAGCCTGCTGCGCCCGATGGCGTTTGCCTCGACGCGCTGCAAGGCGTCGATGACGCGTGCGCAGCAAGCTGCCTCGCCGATCTGCTCGGCGAGACTCGCATCTCCGACGAGCCTATGTCCGACGCAGTCACAGACTACCCCGAGAGCCGCCTCGTCAGCCTCCTCGACCAGCTTCACGTCTCCAGCGAGCCTGCTGCAGATATGGAGTTGGTCGGCTCCACCGACCCGATGCTTGTCGACTCCGACACGGCATCGCTCGACGCCTACCCCTCCGACGTGGTGGTCTTCGACGACCCTCTCCCTCGAGCTGACAGCGGCAGCAGCGCTGTCACTGAAGTGCTGGTCATCAGCCACGTCGCCAACTCGGGCGAGAACGCCCACGATGCCCTGCAAGCGGCGATGCACGACCTCTCCGTCCCCATCCCGGCCGACGCCGACGCCGAGACCCTGGAGGCACGCCGCCTCGCCCTCATCGCGGAGGGCCAGAAGATAGCCTCCATGAGACGCCTCACCGAGGCCCACCAGCGCGAAGTCGACCGCGCCACCTTCGGTACACCGCCGCCTAGCGGCCCGAGCCGAGCCGGCTTCGTCCAGAAGCGCGGCGCGGCCGTCGCCAGCATGCTGGGGGCAGATCGCCCCGTCTACGCCACCCCGCTCGAGAATCTGCGAGCCGCTCAGGCGGCTGCAGAGGAGCTCAATGGGCTGGGAGCTGATGAGCTCCCCTACATGACAAGACAGATCCAGCAGCTGATCGACGCGGCTGCAGAACGGCACGAAGCCGGCGCCCGTGCTGATAGTCATCCCCTGCGCCGGGAGCACGCCGCAACGTCCCGCTCACCGACTGCGAGCGGCGCACGCCAGAAGAAAGACAAGGAGCCGGCTGCTAGCCGCAGCCGGACTCACATTACCATCGAGCGCGACGCGGAGGGCCGCCCTCGAGCAGTAGAGCACCAAGGAAATCTGCCTCCTCCCCCGCCTCGAAGAGAAAGACGCCTCACTCCGCCGCCTATCACGCACCCGACTCTTGGCGACCGACTCGGCCGCCGAGAAGGAGTCAGCGAGAACGACGCCCGCCACAGGATCGACCGCCTTGCTCGATCCTTGGCGTTAGAAGAAGAAGACGATGTCGGCCTGCCATGCTTTGGCCCCCGCATCCGCGACGAGCCCTTCCCCAAAGGGTTCTCGCTCCCCAGAGACACGCCCAAGTACAACGGCTCAGTGAAGCCGGAAGATTGGCTCATCGACTACTCCACGGCCGTCAGCATAGCCAACGGCAATCGGCGCGTCGCCGTGAAGTATGTCCCCCTCATGCTGCAAGGCACGGCGCGCACATGGCTCAATAGCCTCAAGCCCTACAGCATCAACAGTTGGCTGGACTTCACAGAAGTTTTTGTCCGCAACTTCACCAGCACCTACAAGCGGCCTCCCAAGCCTCGCCAACTCTCCCTCTGCGTCCAAGGGCCCAACGAGTTGACCCGCGACTACCACACGCGATGGGACGAGCTCCGCAACTCCTGCGAGGGGGTGCACGAGGTCCAGGCCATCGAGTACTTCACTGCCGGGTGCCGAGAGGGCACCCTCCTCAAGCACCGACTCTTCTGCGATGAGCCGGCTACCCTCGACGAGTTGCTGGTCATTGCGGACAAGTACGCCACGGCCGACTCCTCAATGAAGACCGAGCTCCGAGTAGACGCCTCGGGGAAGGTGATTGCTCCGGCTCCCAAAACGCCGGCTGGCGACCCCAATCGGCGCCCCTACCAGAACGATCACAAGCGCAAGGCCCCCATGCCGACTTCCACCAGTCGGCAGGTGGCCACAGTTGAAGACGAGCAGCCCGAAGAACGGCCCGCTCCCAAGAAGAAGGGTGGAAGGCCGGCTTGGCAGCCGTCTTTCTCCTACGAGCAAGCTCTCGACGCCCCCTGCAAGTTCCACAGCGGCGCGAAGCCGTCCAACCACACAACCCGGAAATGCCACTGGCTCACCCGCATCACCAAGGGCGAGGGGATGTTGCCGCCTCCGCCTCCCGGCCCGCCGCCTCCAGCCCCCCAGCAGCCGGCGGCTCGGCCGGCAGTCGGCGCCATCCAAGACGAATTCCCCAAAGAGCACGCCGCCTACGTCGTCTTCACCAGGCAAGCCGACGACAAGCGCAGTCGACGCCGACAGCATCAAGAAGTTAATGCAGTCGCCTCCAGCGCCCCCGAGTTCATGCACTGGTCAGAGAAGCCAATCAGCTGGAGCCAGGCTGACCACCCAGAGGTGATGCCTTCGCCTGGCTCCTATGCAATGGTCTTGGATGTCACCCTCGCGACGGAGAGGCGAGCTGCCAGATTTTCCCGCGTCCTGATAGACGGCGGAAGCAGTATCAACATACTGTACCGCGATACCATGGAGAAGCTGAACATCAAAGCGAAGCAGCTCATGCCGAGCCGCACCGTCTTCCATGGTATCGTCCCCGGCTTGTCTTGCTCCCCAATCGGCAAGATCAAAATGGATGTTCTCTTCGGAGACAAAGATCATTTCCGCCGAGAGGCAATATGGTTCGAGGTAGTGGATTTGGAGAGCCCCTATCATGCCCTGCTTGGCCGACCTACTCTGGCCAAGTTCATGGCTGTGCCCCACTACGCCTACCTGAAGATGAAGATGCCGAGCTCGAAGGGGATCATCACGGTAGCCGGCGACTACAAGAAGTCCATCGAGTGCGCCATGGCCAGTAGCCGGCTGGCCGAGTCCCTCGTGGTGGCAGAAGAGAAGAAGATGTTGGAACGGGTTGTGGCCATGGCCGGCAAGCAGCCGGCCTTGTCCCCCAACCCCAAAGATTGTGATGCGCAGGGCTCTTTCCAGCCTGCCAAAGAGACGAAGAAGATACCTCTGGACCCGGAGAACCCGGAGAGGTTCGTTGTCATTGGAGCGAACTTGGACAGTAAATAGGAAGGCGAGCTCGTCGACTTCCTCCGTGAGAATCGAGACATTTTTGCATGGTCCCCAAAGGACATGCCGGGTGTCACGAAGGATTTTGCCGAGCACAAATTACATGTCCGAGCTGATGCGAAGCCGGTCAAGCAACCCCTCCGCCGACTATCAGAAGAGAAGCGAAGAATTGTGGGAGAAGAGATAGCCCGACTCCTTGCCGCTGGCTTTATCATGGAAGTGTTCTTTCCAGAATGGCTTGCCAACCCAGTTCTGGTTCTGAAGAAGAATAACAAGTGGCGTATGTGTATAGACTACACCAGTCTGAACAAGGCCTGCTCAAAGGATCCGGTTGCTCTGCCACGGATTGACCAAGTGATAGACTCCACAGCCAGATGCGAGCTGTTAAGTTTTTTGGATGCGTACTCAGGGTACCATCAGATCAAGCTGGACCCAGCTGGCCGCCTGAAGACTGCCTTCATCACACCCTTTGGAGCTTTCTGCTACCTGACTATGACATTCGGCTTGAGAAACGCCGGTGCCACTTTTCAGCGTTGCATGCAGAAATGCCTCTTGAAACAACTCGGCAGGAATGCCCACGTCTATGTAGACAACATTGTGGTGAAGACAGAAAAGCACGGCACCCTGCTGGAAGACCTGAAAGAAACATTTGCCAACTTGCGCCGATTCCAAATCAAGCTCAACCCCGAGAAGTGCGTGTTCGGAGTGCCAGCCGGCCAGCTGCTAGGCTTCCTGGTCTCCGAACGCGGCATCGAATGCAACCCCGTCAAGATCAAGGCCATCGAGAGGATGGAGATTCCCACCAAGCTGCGAGATGTGCAGAAGTTCACCGGCTGCTTAGCCTCCCTGAACCGTTTTATCAGCCGACTAGGAGAGAAGGCTCTCCCCCTGTACCGACTCATGAAGAAGTCCACTCACTTCGAGTGGAACGACCAAGCCGACCAAGCCTTCCATGAGTTGAAGAAAATGCTGACCACTCCGCCTGTCCTGGCGGCGTCGACTGAGAAGGAGCCCATGCTCCTCTACATCGCCGCGACTAGCCGAGTCGTCAGCACTGTTGTTGTGGTCCAGCGCCCGGAGGAAGGCCGAGCCCAGCTAGTCCAGAGGCCGGTGTAGTATCTCAGCGAAGTGCTATCCAGCTCAAAGCAAAACTACCCGCACTACCAGAAGATGTGCTATGGGGTGTACTTCGCTGCCAAGAAACTGAAACCCTACTTCCAAGAGCACCCCATCACGGTCGTGTGCACTGCCCCGCTCGCTGAGATCATAGGCAGCCGGGATGCATCCGGCCGGGTGGCCAAATGGGCCATTGCATTAGCGCCCTACACAATCTTCTACCAACCCCGCACCGCCATCAAGTCCCAAGCACTGGCCGACTTCCTCGTCGACTGGGCCGAGACCCAGTACCTACCGCCGGCTCCCGACTCTACCCATTGGCGGATGCACTTTGACGGGTCCAAGATGCGCACCGCTTTGGGAGCCGGCATCGTCCTCACCTCTCCCAAAGGCGACAAGCTCAAGTACACGCTGCAGATCCACTTCGCCGCCTCCAACAACGTGGCCGAGTACGAGGCGCTCGTACACGGGCTCCGGCTAGCCAAAGAGCTTGGCATACGCCGGATCCTGTGCTACGGCGACTTAGACTTGGTGGTCCAGCAATCGTCTGGCGACTGGGACGCCAAGGACGCGAACATGGCGAGCTATTGATTCCTCGTCCAGCAGATCAGCGGATACTTCGAGGGGTGCGAGTTCCTCCATGTGCCAAGGGCCGACAACGATCAAGCAGATGCCCTAGCATGGATCGGCTCCACCCGACAAGCCATACCGACTGGCGTCTCCCTCCAGCGCCTCCTCAAGCCGTCCATCAAGCCGTCTTCAGAGTCGGATTCCATCTTCGTACCGCCTGCGCCAGATACAGCCGGATCCGACTGGAGAAACCCCGCAGGCGGCACGGGGACTTCGACAACTGGCCCGGGGACTGCTGTAGTCGCACCCGGCCCGGGGACTTCAGAACCCGGCCCGGGGACTACAACGACACAAGAAGCGATGGCCGACTCCAATTCCGCGCCACCCAACCCACCCACCCGAGTCATGGTGGCTACATTAACAGAAGAAGAAGTCACAGCTCCGCCATGGGCCCAGCCCATCCTCAAGTTCCTAGTCAGCAGAGAGCTGCTGGCTGATGAGATCTCAGCAAGAATGGTACAACGACGAGCCGCAGCATACACAATAATCAACAGAGAGCTTGTGAAGCGCAGCATCACCGGAGTCTTCCAGCGTTGTGTCGAGCCAGAAAAAGGAGTGGCAATCCTCAAAGACATCCACCAAGGTGAATGCGGCCACCACGCAGCCTCAAGATCCCTTGTGGCCAAGGCTTTCCGCCATGGTTTCTTTTGGCCGACTGCCTTGGAGGATGCTAAAGAAATAGTCAAGAGCTGTAGAGGATGCCAAGTTTTTAGTTCCAAGCAACACCTGCCGGCTTCTGCACTCAAGACCATTCCCCTCACCTGGCCTTTTGCCGTCTGGGGGCTGGACATGGTGGGCCCTTTCAAGACAGCCCGCGGCGGCTTGACGCATCTACTTGTCGCTGTGGACAAGTTCACAAAGTGGATCGAAGCAAAGCCGATCAAGAAGCTGAACGGGCCGACTGCCGTGACATTCATCACCGACATCACTACTCGGTATGGCATGCCGCACAGCATCATCACCGACAACGGCACGAACTTCGCAAAAGGAGCACTGGCATGTTTCTGCGCGACGCAGGGCATCCGACTGGACTTAGCGTCCGTTGCCCACCCGCAGTCAAACGGCCAGGTCGAGCGAGCAAATGGACTCATCCTCTCCGGCATCAAGCCCCGACTGGTTGTACCACTGGAGCGATCGGCCGGCTGCTGGCTCGATGAGCTGCCGGCTGTCCTCTGGAGTCTGCGCACTACACCCAACAAGTCAACCGGCTTCACTCCATTTTTCCTCGTGTACGGTGCCGATGCTGTCATCCCAACAGACATCGAGTTCGACTCGCCTCGGATCACCATGTACACGGAGGAGGAGGCCAAGGAAGCAAGAGAAGACGGCGTTGACCTACTGGAAGAAGGCCGGCTATTAGCACTCAGCCGATCCGCCATCTACCAGCAAGGGCTGTGCCGCTACTACAACCGCAAGGTCAAGCCAAGATCCTTCCAAGAGGGCGACCTTGTGCTCCGGCTAATCCAGCGAACAGCCGGCCAGCACAAGCTCTCGGCCCCTTGGGAAGGCCCCTTCGTCGTCAGCAAGGCACTCGGCAACGACTCCTACTACTTGATCGACGCACAAAAACCAAGAGCACGCAAGAGAGATGACTCCGGCAAGGAGTCGGAGTGACCATGGAATGCGAACCTCCTGAGAAGATTTTACAGTTGAAAGCAGTATGTATCATGCTACCCTTTTGTATTAAGCACGAACCAACAGGCCCCCCAAACAGTACTCAGGGACTGCCTTTTATGAATGACGAATGTCATATCCATGAATGTATTATTACATTTGATTTCTTGTCCGGCACCGGGTTCGACTAGTCGGCCCGGGGACTGGCCGCCTTGAGCTATATTAAAAGTTCTTCCTGAAGTCAGAAAAGTAGTGCGCCGGCTCCCGAGTCCTCTCTTGTTGAAAGTCGTAGCTCAAAGAACTGACTGTCCGACTAGCAAGAGGCAAGACAGAAAGGATGCCCACACGAAAAATGGCTAAGGAACAACGAACCTATATAGCAAAGAGACGGCCTCCAAACATGCCTGCCGGCTGTCAAAACAGCCGGCTGGCCGGCTTCCTAAACACTTAGCTTTAGTCCAGCAAAGCTAAAGTACCCCCCCAATTGGCCAAAGCACTCCTCCAGCTACAGATTGCAGAGCAACTGTTGGACTGGGGAGGCGGCAACCAAGGGAGGGCGGCAAAGGAAACAGCGGAAGGATAAAAAGCAAAGTACAAGGAAAGGCCAAATGCATGCATAAGTTATATATACATAAAGCCCCCAACAGGCCGGCAACGGACATAAGTTCGAATACACCCAGTGGGTGGAATTGTGCAGACTTAACCAAACATTGTTCCAAAAGTAACAAGACAGGAAAAACAAAAGATGGCAGACTAGGGCGCGACACGGAGGCCGAGCTGATCGGTGGAGACGGCCCCGCCGGCTGAAGGAGCGGCCGCCTAGCGGGTCTCGGCTTGGCCACCACCAGCGGCAGGCGATGCACACGCACGCGACGTAGTGCTGGAGGTGCGGTCAGGATGAGGCTGGTCGGCCGCTCCACCAGCCGGCTCGACGTCTTCACCCTCCTCCTCCTCCTCACCCTCGTCGCTGGAGTCGATCTCCTCCGCCGAGTCCTCACCGTCCGCCGGGTTCAGCCCGAACCACTCCTCCGGCTGGGCGACACCATTGTCGTCCACCTCGGGGGTGAAGACGCTGGTGTCGGTGTAGTCGGCGATCGCCGAAGCCCGCCGGATGATAGCCGGCCGCGCCGGCTCCAGCTCCGTGTCGGCTTGCTGCCGCCAGGTAGCCAGCTGATCCAGGCTCAAGCCGGGATACCAGGCCTTGACGAACTCCAGCGCCGAGGCCTTCCAAGCTTCGAAGCGGCCGACTGCCACCTCCAGCCAGTCGGCAGTCCGACTGGGGGTGCGAGGAACCACTTGGCCGGGCCAGAGGGCGGCCAAGACTTGCGCCCCAGCACGTTGAAGCCGACGGAGCAGTTGGTGAGCCGGCTGGATGCGGGCCTGGATCGCCAAAAGCTGCTCCTCCAGCGAACGGCCGGCGGTTGGCGAGATCTCAAAGCCAGCCTGCCTTCGCGCTTGGCGACGGGCCTCGATGGTCTAGTTGGCGGCAGTAGAATAGCCAGGGAAATATTCTGCGCAAGAAAGAAGAAGAAAAGAAGAAAAGAGCACCAAATCAGAAAAAGAGCCAAAGTGGCAGATGGCAAGAAAGGACGAAGAGGTAGGCGGCTTACCGTCAACCAGATCTTCGATCTGACCATAGCCAGAGATCAGAGTCTGCCTGGCCTCAGCCCAGCCAGCCGCCTCCGTCTCGTACTCGGCCTGGAGGGCGGCTTCGCGGTCCTGCACCGCCTTCAGTGCCGCCTTGTGGCTTTCCTCCTGGTCGGCCAACTTTTTGGCTAGGCGGTCGCGTTCCTGCACCAAGGCAGCGAGCTCGGCATCCTTGGCACGAAGGGCAGTCTGAGACTCCCCCAGCTGTGCCCTCAGACTGGCGTAGGCCGCTGCAGAGACGGCAGAAAAAGAAAGAACAAGTAAGAGGAAGTCGTCAAAGAAGATCCGACCCGACTGCTCAGCAGTCGGCCCGAATCTCTGTGACTACACCCAGTGGGTGCGCTGACGCGCCCCCACATGAGATAAAGAACAAAGCACGTACCTCGGCTCTCAGTAAGGTCGGTGGTCTTCTGAGTCAGCTCCCGAGCCTGGGGGTTGAAGGCGGCCGCACGAAGGTTGTGGTAGTCCTGCAAGATAGACAGAAGATCGAAGTAAGAACAAGAATAGCAAAGACAAATCCACTAAGAAGTTCCAAGCCGCCTGCTCAGCAGCCGACTCAGAACTCGGGGACTACACCCAGTGGGTGCGCTGACGCGCCCCCACGGAAGAAATCAAAGTCAAGAAGAAGCAAGATGGGAAGACTAACCCGGATGGCCGCCCGCGTCGCGAGGAACTCATCGGTGAACTGCCTCAGCGCCATAGCCTGGCCCTGGAGCCGGGTCCGGACGTCCTGCGCGGCCACGTTCATCACGGCCGTCCCTCCGCCTGGCGTCCACCCCGAGGTAGCGCTGGCCGCCTCCGCATCTTGGGCTGACGAGCTGGAGCCCACGGCCGGCTGCGGCTCCGACGCGGCCTTCTGTGGCTCCGACACAACTTTCCCCGCACGACGACTCGGCGGCATCCGGACCGTCATCTCAGCCCTCGCGGCCGGCTCGCCCCCCGCTGACTGTGCAGGCGGCGGATCAGGCCGACCGCCTTGAGCCGCCCCAGTTGGCGGGGTCGGCACCGGCGCCCTCTCCAGGATAATGACGTCGTCGTCTCTCCCCAGCCCTGGCTGGTCGCCGCTGGCTCCCTCCGGCGAGGGCTCAATGTCCCCAGGCGCCATGACGCGTAGCGGGGTGACCATCAGGACCTCCCCCGCCGCCGCTGCAGCTGCAGCCTCTGCTTGGGCCCTGGCTGCGGCATCCGCGAGCACCTTCGCCGCCTCCTCCTCCCGTGCCGCCTGGGCGGCGGCCGCCTTCCGTGCCTCCGCCTCCCGCGCCTCCTGCTCCTCCCACGCCTCCCGCACGTTCCGTTAAGTCGCCGCCTGAAGCTCGGCGCGGGGGTCCACACGGCGGGTGGTGCTCCCAGACCCCCTCGGCGACTCGACGACGGAGGCAGCAGCCGCCCGCTCAAGCGACAGCGGAGCTCTGATCATTGGAGAAAAAGACAAGGGCTCAAGAACCACCAGAGAAAAGAAAGAAAAGAAAAAAGAGTATACGAAAGAAAGTGAACTTACGCCGACACGGTCTGCAGTTGCTTCACCGTCTTACGGAAGCGAGTCGCCTTCGCGGCCGCCTCCTCCCGCCTGGTGGCTGCCGCCCCGCCCCTGGGCTTCTTCGTCCGACTGCCGAACAAACCCTGGGCGGCGCGACGCTTTTGCCCTCCGCCCCGAGCAGGCGGTGCAGCGGAGGAACCCGCGCCGCGTCCAGATGCCGGCTGGCGGCGCGGGGCGACTTCGGCCTCATCGTCGTCCGGCCAGTCGTCGAAGGTGACTCCGAGCCCGGAGCCGCCTGCTTCGCCGCCGGCTTGGCCACCACCCGGCTCGATGTTATCGTCCATACCGGCCGCCCCCAAGTCGGGGTCCTCCAGATCGTGTTCGGTCCGGTCAGGGACAAATCGACGCTCCGCGTCTGACCCGCCGGCTGGCCGAAGAAGAGGGCTCTGTCGAAAAACGAGCCGACTAAGTTAGAGTCGGCCAAGAGGAACTCGGCAACAAAATCAAAAGAAAAAGAAGAGCCAAGGAAAGCATACCGTGGGCGGTGGATTGGCTCGGCTGTATGGCTCCTTGCCGAACTGCCACTCTTCGGAGAATTTGCAGTTCGCAAGGTAGTTCACCATATAGGCGACCTCCTCGCGCGGCATCTCCTTGGTGCACATTCGGCTCGGATCGAGCGGGCCGCTCATCTGACAGATCAGATGAGGCCGGCTCTGGAGCGGAAGAACCCGGCGCGTGACGAATGCGGCCAGCAGGTTGGGCCCCGTCAAGCCCTCCGACTGGGTCAGCACTCGCACTCGGGCGATGGCTGCGGACCCGGCCGGCGTCAGTGTCACGGCCCAGAAGGACCACTGGGGCCGCCTGCCCGCTGGTGGGCCGGCTACGTAAGCCGGCAGATTGATGTAGAAGTACGATTTTTGCCACTTCTTCACCAATTGGATCAGCGTGATGACGGGAAAGGGGTTGTCGGCGACCGGCCTCCGCGACGCGATGAAGGCGCCAGTCTGAGCCGGCACGCCCTGCATGCGCGTGCCCAGCTTGGACTGGAAGAACCCCCCCCAGAGCTCGAGGGTGGGGAGGACGCCGAGGTAGCCCTCGCACAGGGTGACGAAGGCAGACACCAGCACCACCGCGTTTGGGGTGAGGTGGTGCGGCTGGAGCTGGTAGAAATCGAGCCAGGAGCGGAAGAAGGCGCTCACTGGCAGGCCGAAACCGCGCAAGAAATGTGAGCGGAAGACCACCCACTCGCCCTCCCGCGGCTCCGGCGTAATTTCCCTCGCCAGCGCAAGACAGACCTCCACCTTGTCCGCGCCGGGCAGCCGCCGTGTATTGCGAAGGAACTCGATGTGATCTTCGTGGACGTTGGAGCCGTCCCAATCCCCGCCATACTGCTCCGTGGCGGGGGGCATGGCGAAAACGAGCGCGGCGGCGGAGCGACGTGTGGTGGAAAAGCACGGCGGCGAGGCGCTGTTGCAAGAAACGACAAGCGAAGAAGATAGTGGAAGTAGGAGGAGCGTGCGAGGGCCTGCCGCCCTCCACCTCCCCCTACTTATAGCCTCGCGAGGCGAGGCCGGGGAGGCCGAACGTGGGGGCAGACGTGGGATTAACTGCACCCATTCCCCCCACGCCTCGCGATTATTGCGCCCTAAAGGCGAGCCGAAACTGCCGCAAGAAGACGTGCGGGCGGTTTCGGGATGCAGACAATCCGCGCCTGGGCCCGGCCGTGGACGTGGCGGGCCCCCGCCCTGCGGCGACGTCCCATCGCGCGCGTGGGCTGGCAGGCTTTCCGGCCAAGAGGGGCCACGTGGTTCGCAGACGGCAAGTGGCCGGCCCGCGGCCCGGTGCACGCACTGGCGAGCTCCCGCCCTCCGACTCCGGAGTTTTCGACCAAGGCGGCATGCCTAACCAAAGCCGGCTCCCAGCTGCCGACTTGTCAAGATAGGTAGCTGATCGAACTTCTCGACTCCTACTCCACCTCGAAGCCCAATCAGCTTCGGGGACTACTGTCGGAGTAAATGGCCACGGGTAGCCTAACCGACTACCCCTGGTTCTTCTGAAAAATTATCAGGCCTTTGGGCCTTCAAGCACTCCAAGCATTGGACCCCCTTCCCTAGCCGGCTACCTCTGAAGCCGACTCACGGAAGGTGGCCCAGCCTCAAGCAACCTCCCTCCCCGGGACAACCGCGGGGTGGCCGACTCCAGGAAGCTGGCCTCGAAGAGCGCCGACTCCAAGAAGTCGGCCGAGACCCCAACCACCAAAGCTACACCCACATAACGGTGACAAGACGGGGTGTGGCCACAGTGCGGCCCACTACCCCCGAAGCCCGAGGCGGGCATGGCTACAGGAGGCCGTACGGGACGGCCGTCTCCCATTCAGCTCGGCACTGTAGCCATGCTGGCCTCAACGTCATCCACGACAGACTCCCGTACGGCCCACGGGCGGCGGGCCCCTTGAGCCAGAGAGAGGCGTGAAGGCAGCCCGGCCTCCCCCAGTCGGCCAAGGGCGTAGCCGGCCCCCAGAAGCCAGCTACCCCCTCCCTCGAAGCGTGCGCCACATTAAGGAGACAAGATGAGGTAAGGTTACAGTGAGAGCCCCCGAGGCGGCCCACTGTAGCCACGCTTACCTCAATGAAGCCCTCATCATCAAGGGCGAGGCTACAGTAAGCAGCCGCCGACAAGACTCTAGGCGGTGGGGCCGGCCTGTCGACCAAGAAGCCGGCAGCCGGCGGGACCCACCAGTCGGCGGGACCCAACAGCCGGCGGAGAAGCCGGCGAGCGTAGACACTGACGGCTGGGACCAGTGCCCAGCCGAATTACCATTGTACCCTGGGGGGTAGGCCTATATAAACCCCCCAGAGCACCCATGCAAAGGGTTAGCTTCTGAACACAACACCCACACCATAGAGATAGAGAGAAGCGAGAGCTAGCCTTGTTCTTCTTCTCCCTTGAACCCAACAGCTCTAGGAGCGATTGTAGCTACTTTACCTGATCTAGTGATCATGCGGAGACCCCGCAGAGCAGGACTAGGGGTGTTATCTCCTCGGAGAGCCCCGAACCTGGGTAAGATCCGCCGGTGTGCATGTCTTCGCCTCATCCCGTTTCCCGGCACCGGCGACGTCTTATTGGCACCCACAATGATAAGCCATCCGTTGGCATATGTCGCACCAACCACCCGACACCCGTGGCAGCGGGGTCCTATTGGAAACTAAGGGATCTTAAGGCCTCCTTTTAATAGAGTACCGGACCAAAGCATTAGCACTTAGTGAATACATGAACTCCCCAAACTACGGTCATCACCGGGAGTGGTCCCGACTATTGTCACTCCGGGGTTGCCGGATCACAACACGTAGTAGGTGACTATAACTTGCAAGACAGGATTGAGAACACAAATATATTCATGAAAACATAATAGGTTCAGATCTGAAATCATGGCACTCGGGCCCTAGTGACAAGCATTAAGCATAGCAAAGTCATAGCAACATCAATCTTAGAACATAGTGGATACTAGGGATCAAACCCTAACAAAACTAACTCGATTACATGGTAAGTCTCAGCCAACCCATCACGGTCCAGCAAGCCTACGATGGGATTACTCACACACGACGGTGAGCATCATGAAATTGGTGGCGGAGGATGGTTGATGATGACGATGGTGACGGATTCCCCTCTCCGGAGCCCCGAATGGACTCCAGATCTGCCCTCCCGAGGAAGAACAGGGCTTGGTGGTGGCTCCGTATTGTAAAACACGATCAATCCTTCTCTCTGATTTGTTTCTCCCCAAAAGTGAATATATGGAGTTGGAGTTGAGGTCGGTGGAGGTCTAGGGGGCCCACAAGGACGGGTGGCACCCCCCAGGGGGTGGGCGTGCCCCTCACCCTTGTGGCCAGGGGGTGGGTGTCGGTGTCAAAACCGGCCGATCTCGGGTAGGGGGTCCCGAACTGTGCGTCTATGGATTGAAGGTAACAGGAGGCGGGGGACACGATGTTTACGCAGGTTCGGGCCCTCTTAATGGAGGTAATACCCTACTTCCTGCTTGATTGACTTGGATGAATATATGGATTACAAGAGTTGATCTACCTCGAGATCGTAATGGCTAAACCCTAGATGTCTAGCCTGTATGATTATAATTGCCCTACAGACTAAACCCTCCGGTTTATATAGACACCGGAGGGGGCTAGGGTTGCACAAGGTCGGTTTACAGAAGAAGGAAACTACACATCCGAACGTCAAGCTTGCCATCCACGCAAAGGAGAGTCCCATCCGGACACGGGGGAAGGTCCTCGATCTTGTATCTTCACAGCCCATCAATCTGGCCCATATCACATAGCCCGGACCCCCAAGGACCCCCTAGTCCAGGACTCCCTCAGTAGCCCCCGAACCAGGCTTCAATGACGACGTGTCTGGTGTGCAGATTGTCTTCGGCATTGCAAGGTGGGTTCCTCCTCCGAATACTCCAAAGCAATTTGAACAAAAGAACCATATCCGAATTTTCAATGACGACGCAGTATCCGGCTTTTATATCTTCGGTTCCATTAGGTGGGCCCTCCATGATACTCCGGGCAGCTTTGGCTTCACATTAAATATTATATCCTTCGGCTTCTGCGCTACCGTCGCCTTGGCTTCCACGTGTCAGATGAATACAAAGGGTCCAAGTGTTTTTACAGATAACACCCTGATGGCATGGGGAAGGCGTCTATTTAAGGAGATTGGATCTTAGATGCCATTCCAAACCAGGCGAAAATCCTTAGAGCTGGCCAGAGAACCACACAAACATGGCTAGCGATCCCAGTTCTTCCTCACGCCCCACAACCCTCAAAAGGTGATTGGGAGGGCTGCTCGGTCTCCCATGTCCAGCTGACCAAGCTCCAGACGCAGGGATATCTTCCTCCCGCGGACCTGGTTCCCGTTCGGGCGGGATTAACTTCCATAAATGGCGAATCCCTGGTGGAAAATTTCCCCAATCCTACTGAAGGGGAGCGAGTGTGCTTCGTTTCCTTCCTACTAAGAGGCGTTGGATTTCCAATCCACCCTTTCCTCCGAGGTCTCCTGGAGTACTACGGCCTCCAGCTGCACAATCTCACGCCGGGCTCCATTCTGCAAATCGTGGGCTTCGTTGCTCTTTGTGAGCCGTTCCTAGGCTGTGAGGCCCATTTTGAGTTATGGAGGAAACTTTTCTGCCTCGTCCCCCGCTCCCAAAAGGGATCTATATTCGAGGTGGGCGGTGCCGAAGTATGGCGTATAGTCGGGACAGGATACCTGTCTGGCACTCTGAAGACGGCATCCGAAGAGTGGCCCTCAGAGTGGTTTTATATTGAAGACGTTGTTCTTCCAGACCCAATCCGACGGGGCCTACCCAATTTTCCAACGCTCCGTTAAAGAAGCGCCACAGCTGGCGCCCCCGGAGCCTCGAAGAGGAAGATAGTGCGGAGATTAAGAAGTTAATGAGCAAGATAAAGATACTCGTCCAATACGGACTATCTATAATCGAGGTAATGGTTATTTCAATAACGTGAGGCGTTCAACCACTTCAATCCAGAGGACTCCCCATGTGGCACTACAATGGGGAAGATGAGACGTCACGCTGTGGGCGCAAGGGTCCGGACAACTTTGCCGCCTTGGCTGCCATGTTGGCTGATCTTTATAGAGGGGAGAAAGAAGATTTTACTCGCCTTAAGTGCCAAGAGGTATTTTCCATGTACAAACCTCCTAGCTAGGTGAGCTTTCGCTCCGTAACCTTACTCAATCCTCTTCCTGAGTCGCACATAGTTTGAACTTTAATCCAGCTATTTTTAACAGGAATGGAGAAAGGTTGTCGCGGGGATCTATAGCCCCGCTCCGCAGCCGGAGGACCATATTTGAGACTAGGATCCCGGATTTGAAGAGGATCCGGACATATTTATCGAGTTCAAGGAGGGGGTCTTTTATCAGGCGAGCTACGACGGCACAGAAGTGGCCATCACAACCGATTATCCCGGCCTTCTCCCCTCCTCCCACGTAAGTTCCCAGGAGACATCTTTTCAACAAGCGCCTTCCCATTGTACCTCACCCACCGCACTATCTCATGCTCCGAAGGGGCGGCGCTCGTCCCGCCAAACCACATCGAAGGCGCCCTCCAAGAAGGCGACACTCGCGCAGGGCGAGTCTTGGAAAAGAAAGACGGGCAGTGATACCATCAAGCCCCCTCGTCCACTGAGGAGGTATAATTTTCAACCTGCACTTGGCAAATATTATGGATTGTAATGTGCTTTGCTGTGTTTTATTTCAACCATATCCGGGGACCTCGCCGGCCATGCATCGGCCAATCCAGCCCCGGACCCTGCCACTAGTACTAGGGTTGGTACGGGTGCCATGCCGGATAGTCATCTCCACGAGGATTCGGATAATGTATTCATCACCAATTCCGAAGTGGAGAGTGCCATGGTCCATCGGCGGCGAAAAGAGGCCATGCGCGACCCAAGCTTCACTGAAGAGGCGTTCAATGCCCTCAGCTCTGTGGATGCATACATCCGGGCTGCTCGAGATGGACTTGCCGGAGCTACACACAGCTTGCAAAGGATATGCGGGTAAGGCTTCGTGTAGATTCAATAATCCTGTGCACCAGTAGCCCCCGAGACTAAAAGAAGTGGACGCAACTAATTTGAGGATCATTGTATAATTAGGTGTTTACGGAGAAGAACGACATGCTGTCTCAGGAGCTTGAAAAGTGTCGGACCCAGCTAACTATTGTTACTGCGGAACTGGAGAAATCCAAGAAGGCACCGGCTGGTAATGTCAACTACTGTCCGGAAAATACGATTCTGTGCTCAACATGTTTTAATAGAAGCATTGTTGTGTTTACAACAACAGGATCATCCACTACAAAAAAATACACATCCGTGACATTTTGGGCCGAACGAAATTTTTTTTGTCATACTTATGACACTTCTATGACGATAATTGTGACAAAACCCGGTATCATCATAGATGTGGTGGGCTACTACTTCTATGACAAAAAATCATGACAGAAAATGGGCTATTCGTCCTGGGCGGGCCGGAGACGCAGCTGCATGACATTCTTTGGGCCGTCCATGACGAAAAAAACCATGGTAGAAGCGAGGGCGAGGAAAATATCGGGGAGTTCCCGGTTACGGTGGGTGGTCGGGGGCCGAGCGATGCGCGTTTCTCTCGTACGTACGCGCGTGTGTGTGAGGCATTGGGCTCTAACTGAACCCGAGCGAGGTGTTGGGCTCTAACTGAACCCGAGCGATTGCACTGCAGGCTACGCGTTACTGAACCCGAGCGATCGATCGATCCCTTGCTGTTAACTGAACCCGAGTGATTCCTTCGCTACTGCTGCTAACTGAAGCCGATCGAACACTGCTGCCTCCTTCCCTGGATGAACAGTGAGCGTTGTTGAGGGGGTTTGGATGAACAGTTCCCGGTGGGGGGTTGGATGAACAGGAACCCGTGGTAGTAGAGGCCGTTGCCGCTGGATGAACAGTACCCCGATCGATCGAGCCGGTGGATGAACAGGACCCCGTGGAGGGCTGGATGAACAGGACCCCGTGGAGGGCTGGTTGAACAGTAGCCGGTGGAGTGCTGGTTGAACAGTAGTTGGTGGAGGGCTGGATGAAAAGTAGCCCGTGGAGGGGTGGTTGAACAGGACCCCCGTGGAGAGGGCTGGTTGAACAGTAGCCGGTGGAGGAGCGCGCGGTGGAGGCTGGATGAACAGGAGCCCGTGGATGAACAGTCGCAGGTGGAGGCTGGAGGAGGTCGACGGTGGATGAACAGTAGCCCGTGGAGGTATTCGACGGTGGAGATGAACAGTATCCCGTGGAGTCCCGTTTTGCGGTACGCCAGACCCCTCCCGATGAACAGGACCCCCGTTTCGACCGTAGCACTCGAACACAAGTCCGTTTCCTCCGTTTTGCGGTACACCACACCCCTCCCGATCAACAGGACCCCGTTTCGACTGTAGGAGCTCCATTTCCTCTGTTTTGCAGTACGCCAGACCCCTCCCGATGAACAGGATCCCGTTTCCACCATGGCCGGTCGAACACAAGGCCATTTCCTCCGTTCTGCGGTACGCCAGGCCTCGTTTCCATCGCCTGTTCCGTCCAAGCCGGTTGGCTCCCGATGAACACGACGACGACGTAGTTTCTCTGTTCCGACCCAGCCATGTACATGAGCCCTGGCCGTACGTATGCGCGAGTAGGCGTTCGAGACCCCGCCCGTATGTACGTACGTGGCCGTATTTTCTTTCTTGCACCCTGGCCGCTGTACGTACGTGTACATGCTACGTGCGCACCTCTACTACCACATGTGCGCGCCTCTACTATGACACGTGCCCTTCCTTACACCGTTACACGACCACGGTTCATCGCTACAGGCTACAGACAGACCGATCGACCAGTATGTACGTACACATTCGCGACCAGAATGACAACGCTACGTATGCTTCGACCTGGTGGGTCCTGACTGTCAGGCACTTCCTTGAGTGCGAAGATGTAGGTGGTGGGTCCCAGCAGTCAGGGGGGCGAATAAATTTTTTTTGCCCGTAATATGGACGCACTTCCTTGCGTGCGAAGATGTAGTTGCTGGGTCCCAGCAGTCTTCGCAAAATACGGTGGCCCGTCCGGTGGGTCCCCGATGTCAGGTGGAGGAATCATTATTTTTCGCATAATAAGGAGGCACTTCCTTGCTGCGGCCGTGGACCCAGCAGTCAGCCTCTCCACGTACAGTACTCTTCTGATGGAAGTCGTTGCTTGACCACGTTGACCACGCCGTGCCGAGAGCACCAGGGCAGTGGACGACGGCGAGGCCTAGGAAGGGGACGAAGCGGAGCCGGGGAAGACGCGGCAGTGGATGCCCACGCGGAGAGGAGTATGAGGGTTCACTGGTTCGGCTTCGGTGTGAGGCTGCCATCACCGCAGAATAACAGGGGGTGTGGGTGAGTGGAGGGATGGCTTGGCCAGCGGTGGGAGTAGTAGGGGGCGGTGAGGCCTCCGCGGCAGCACAGTCGGCCACGGGAGGCAGGAGCAGGCGGCACGACCGGCGCTGCTTTGGGCGGCTGGAGCGAGAAGACCAGAGGTTGAAGAAGCACTACGGCCGTTGGATGGACATCGTACGGTCATTGGAGCTAGAATCGTTCATATTGACTAAGTTGACAAAGCCCTCCGTCCCCGTCAACTTAGTAGGCCCAAGTCAGCCTCCCACTATGCTGGGTCCCAGCTAGCAGGGGAGTATTCATTTTTTTGTGCGTAATAAGGAGGCACTTCCTTGCGTGCGAAGATATAGCTGGTGGGTCCGACCTGTCAGCGGGGGGAACGTTTTTTTCACGAAATACAGAGGCCCTTCCGGTGGGTCCCAGATGTCAGGTGGAGGAATCATTATTTTGCGCGTAATAAGGAGGCATTTCGTTGTGTGCGGCCGTGGACCCAGCTGTCAGCCTCTCCACGTACAGTCCACTTCCGATGGATGTCGTTCGTTGACCACGTTGACCACACCGCGCTGAGAGCACCAGGGCGGTGGATGACGGTGAGACCTAGGAAGGGAACGACACGGAGCCGAGGAAAACTCGGCAGTGGTTGCCCATGCGGTTCGGCTGTCGTCGCCAGAAAATAACAGGAGGTGTGGGTGAGTAGAGGAATGGCCTGGCCAGCAATGGAGTAGGGTGGGGTGGTGCGGCCTGTGCGGCAGCATAGCCGGCCACGGGAGGCGGGAGCAGGCAGTCCCACTGGTGCTGGTTCGGGCGGCTGGAGCAAGAAGATCAGATACTGAAGAAGCAGCACGGCCGTTGGATTAACATCCAACAGTCACTGCTGCTAGAATCCTTTGTGGACTAAGTTGACAAAGCCTTTCATACACGTCAACCTAGTAGACCCACAAGTCAGCCTCCAAATCTGTCCCAAACAGCATACAGCCCGAAATTTCTAGCCATATTCAAATTAATTTAAAAACTAAACATACCTTAATTTAAATCCAATGAAATTTTACCCGCACAAAAATAATGAAATTTAAAATATCAAAATCCGAAAGAAAAAAGTATTTTGGAACTAATTGCCTGTTTGCTGTATTTTTTCATTTTACAGCCCATTTATTATTACTTATAGCACATTTCTTATTACTTATAGCCCATTTTCCGGGCAAAATGCATCCCTCCTCGTCTTGAAAGATTTCCGGCCCAGCAGGGCGTAGAAAAGCAAGTAGGCCTATGTTGGTTATTCTGCAAAAAAACAAAATAGCTGGGCTAGCCATTTTCAGAAAGGAAAAAAACAAACTGGGCTGGTCATGTGCTAAACATATGAAATAAAATCCTGGGCTAGAAGGGCCACAACTCCCGCACAACCCAGTTCCCTTCTCCGTCCCGAAAAAACAAAATTACTGCGCGTGCTGCTGGGTCCCTACTGTCATCCTCACCATGCACAGTCATATCCTTATTCCTCTCGGTTGTTGACCATGTTGACAATACCGGAGGGCGGCGCCGCGGTGAGCGAACCAAGGCGGAGGACGATGGTGAGGCCTCGGACGGGAACGAACAGGAGCCAGGGAAGATGCGCAGAGTTTTATTGGGCGCGATGTGGCCACGATGTATGCGCGGCAGCACAGCCAGCCGTGGGAGGCGGGAGCAGGCGTCCTGCCGGCGCTGGTTTGGCTTTGGCGACTGGAGGAAGAAGAGACTGAAGAAACACGACATACGTTGAATGTCAATCCAACGGTCAAGGTTGGCACAATCATTTGTTAACTAAGCCGACACCAAGTAGCATACTTTTTTATATATAGGAAGAAAAGAAAAACTGGGCTCGTTCGCCTGGTAACATTCCCGAAACTGCGACCGTTCGATCTTGCGTCGCAAATAAAACTGCGAGGAAAATGCGTTCGTCTGCCGTCCTCCTCCCAGGGAACGTTCGCCACATAAGTGACTAGCACCCTTGGTATTCAACCGGGAGGCCTTGGGTTCGAGTCCCAGGAACTCTCAATTTTGTCCTCCTTCCTTCCTTGCAGAAAAAAGAAAGAAAATCAAAGACTTGAGAAGGCGTACAGAACAAGCTAGTGTACCAGTAAAGAGACGTTGCTAAGTTTTAGAAAAAAGAGAGACGTGCTCCTGTAGCTGGTTCGAATCCAAACCTAGACTATGACTATATATGGTGCCATGATACTCTGCAAGTAATGAAACTGACATATCCAATGTTCGCTTCTCCTCTTCTCTACTTACTCTGCCTAGCATCAGAAGCTCTGGCCGTAGCAACCATGTCCGCCGGCTGCTCGTCCACCTGCTCTTCAGCAGGCAACAACCAGATATGCGCCAAGTCGCCACCCGTACCATCGCCTGTGGATCTCATCACACCCGCGCCGGCACACGCACCGCAGTCGGTTGCTCATCGCAACCCACTGCCGTTGGTGTGGTGCCACTGCTGCAAATCACGCAGAGTCATCTGTCGCGTCTCAACCACAATCCTCAACCCTGGCTGAGTCTTCTACAAATGCCCGAATCATGGGGTAATAATATGTTTAAGTGTTGTTCTGCTGCTTTCAGTTGCTGATTTTTTTAATAGTTTGGTTGATGATCTTCCAATTTGATTCGTGCAGAAAAGGGAAGATTCGTGTGATTTGTATTTCTGGGAAGTTGCTGATGTGGGGGAATGCAACTACGCTGATTATTTGGTTAGCCGAGGAATCCCAATACCAGCAGGTTGGGGTGTTGGACAAGTAACTGAAGGAACAGCAGAAGAGGAAGATGCAGAGCAGAAGGTTAAAGATGCAGTTTCTCTGATCATGGCCAAGCAACAGCTGCTGAACAGCCTTGACAGCAATGAGGAGATGAAAGAGCTTGTGAAGATAATGGGCAAAATCGATGTGCTCTGTAGGATGATTGTCTCTTTATTTGCAGTGTATGTAGCACTCGTGATGTATTCAGTGGCTATGACATGAGCACTTTGCTGGAACTAGTAATGAATGAAACCTATGTAGCAAGCTGGGCGTAGTGTTGTGAACATCTAATGATTTGTATTAACGAAAATTGGGGGGCATCCCCTTTTGCTCATAAATAAATAAATAGCAGAGGCCCTTTTGGTAATAAATAAATAAATTAGCAGAGGCCCTGTCGGGTCAGCTTTGTTCCCATTCGAAGACGTCGAGCAAATTGCAGTCCAACAGGAAACTATGTCATCAAATTCAATTTTCACAGCCAAATATGAGTACAACTAAACAACAATGTCATCATGTTTTACTCGTCATACAATCACCAAACACAAATCAACATACATAACAAGTGATGTTCTCACAACAAAATACTAAACAACACGTTCATCAGGTTTCAGTTGTCATAGCAAGCACAATTTCACATAGTAGATAAAAGAACGTCTTCTGACAGGCAAATACGACAAAAGATATCTAATCATCATCCACAGCAACAGCGTCAACATCTTCGCCATGTGTATCAGTCTGAATCGTAATTCCCCAGAGTGTCATCTTCTTCTTCATCCTCAATGTCCTCGAACATTGGCTTCTTCTTGATCAACTCTTGTATGTCCACAGCATGACAGACAATCTTTTCGCCAGCATCATTGACGTGATGGTTCTCAAAGATATTAGGAACATTTGTGGAATCTTGTACATCAGGAGCGGTGTAAGCATCATTGTTGTGCAACTTCATTAAACGAATTCCTCTGCTCAAACCTTTGCAATACTCTCTAGTCATCGCTACGTGCAAATGTGTCTTCCAAGAAAAATATCTGTGTTGCTTGATTTGCCAAAATAAAAGGCTCGTTGGTCTGGTACGCCGCCTTGGCATTGATGGATTTGAAATAATCATCAGCTCTGGGTTTTGCAATCCTAGAAAACAGGTTATACCAACGACAGCACAACAGAACCACACACCGATGATCCTCGAAACTGGAGATATACTGCAACTGAACAATGTCTGTTATGTTAGCATACATTTTAGTTGTCTCTCTGTCGTATGTATCCGTGCTCATGATGGCACTGTTTTGTGTCTTCCTGCCTTCATCGCGTGCAAGGGTGTTGTAGCGCACATCTCCAACAACGCAAGATTCACAATGTCTTACCCGAGTATCAGGACCCATTGCTAGTGCGTAAAGGGCATCATCAACTACCTGCCCATCCTCCCGCATCTTCTTAACCTATGTTTAGAAAATAGACAAGCTAATCATCTTATGTAATCAATATATTAAAAAAACGGACAGTGCAATTCAATAGCTTACATGGCTCTTGAACCATTTCGCAAATCCTGCCATAACCAGTTTGTCAATGTTTCTTGGATTTTGCGGCAGTAACTCGTTTTTGTAGATGCTGCACAACATAGTGATCGCGTCAAACATCTAAATATATAAGAATGTGCTGCAAGTTTAGTAGATTATGATGTATAAGCTATAGTACTTAGCACTTACTTGATATAAGGTAGTATCTCAGGACATTTATTCAACACATACCAAACCATTTTGTCCAAATCTTTAGGTTTGTCTTCTTGTCGACTCTTCCCTATAACTCGAACAGAATAATCAAAAACATTGAGCCCGGGATTGTCTTCACCCACCTCTTTGCTAAGCTGATTAGCTGTTTCAATGTATTTTGAGCAGAATGTCAACGCTTTTGTAGCAATGTAGGCCTATGCAATGGAACCCTCAGGTCTAGCTCTGTTCCTGACATAGCCCTTGAAAGTGCCTAGCCGCCTTTCAATAGGGTACATCCAGCCATACTGTACTGGACCTCTAAGTAGTGCCTCATCAGGTAGATGAACAGCCAAATGCACCATCACATCAAAGAAGGCTGGAGGATATATCTTCTCAAGGTCGCATAGGATAGTTGGTATCTTGTCTCTAAGACGCTCCAAAGCATCTATCCTGATATTTCTACTACAGAGTTCCCTGAAGAATTGTCCCAACTTTGCAACTGCTCTGTATAAGTCAGGGTGGCCCAATCCTCTAAGGATAACAGGTAAAACCCTTTGAAGTAGGACGTGGCAGTCATGAGTTTTCAACCCTTGTACCTTGTTTCCATCTGCACTGACTCTCCTTTCAGGGTTGGAAGCAAATCCATGTGGGAATCTCACACGTAATAGGACCTCACAGAATTCTTTCTTTTTACCTTGTCCAAGACGTACACAGCTGGTGCCATATCCCGTGGTTTACCTTCATCTTGCACCTGCAAATCCTTTCTGATACCCAGATGTGTCAAATCAATCCTAGATTTTAAGGTATCTTTCGTCTTGCCTTCAATATTAAGAAGTGTGCCGACAATGCTGTCACATATATTTTTCTCGATGTGCATCACATCAAGATTATGCCGCAGATCCAAATCTTTCCAATACTCCAAGTCCCACAAAGTGGACCTGCGGGTAAACAATAATCTCTCTTCTGCCTTGCCATGCTTCCTTTTCCCGCTACCATTACCAGGATGGTTTCCTGGTGTAATATGCCTGACCTTCTCTAATTCCACTTGCAACTCATTGGCGGTGAGCCTCTTTGGCGCATCACGGTTTTCATGCTTTTCATTGAACACATGTCTTCGGTATTTCGTAGGACGCGGCTTGTCCTTGGCAAGGAAACGGCGGTGTCCAATGTAACAGATCTTGCTAAGTATTGCGTATGACAGCGGATTCCTGTCACAGCGAACACATGCATTGTAACCATGTGTCGTTCGCCCTGACGTAGTTCCCAAAGCCGGATAATCATGGATGCACCAAATTATAACAGCACGCAGAAAGAAATCAGCTGGTGGGCCGTCAAAGTGGAAATCGTATCAACCCACCGAAACCGCTCTTTGGAATGGAATGCATAGTATTGTGCATTGGAATGGAAAAGTCATATAATCAAGACATGGATCTAGTATCAACATGACCCAACTTCCATTCTCATGACCCAACTTATTCAATCACTTCCATTATCTTTCTATTGCTACAAATCGACAACAAAAAACATCCCTCGGAATTCCTGTTCGATAGGAAAAAATAGCTCTTCAACCAGAAATAGCAAGCAACATGTTTTTCTTCTCTCTTCCGGGCACACACCCTATCGGGTGACGCCACTGACAAACACCCTAAAGGGGAACGCAACACTTCCTATAACAGAAAAAGCAATATCTGAAATCTTTAAGCAACTAAAAAAGACATATACTAAAAGATATGTGTTGAAAAGGGATGGTCAATAACAAGATGAACCCAATGCCCAATCTTCCCAATAGTATTCCTTAACTCTTGAATTGATACACTTGTTCATGGCATCTATTCTCTATCTTCACTTTTCACCTTCTCATCCTTAACCTCAGTGATCTGTTCCTCCTAGACATCCTTCTGCGTAGAAAAACAGAAGAAGAAGCACGGGCATAAATCAATAGAATAGTTTAGTTTCAGAAGTCTTTTTTGATTGGTATATCAATCATGGTTTATAGGGAAATAGTTAGAATACGAAAGCTCTGTTAGTTACTAATGTTTGGGTCTTTGTTTACGACAATAGTAGGTTTCTTGCTTGTCATATTTAGAATATAAGCATCAGTTACATTTGACGTCTAGCCTTTTTATAGAAGATAAAGGAAGGTTAAAGGCAAGGGCGTAGCATAATATATAAGAAAAACTTGATCTTTGAGGGGAATTTTTTCCAACTAGACCGATAAATGAGAAAAAGTACCAGTTGTACCAAGAACCAAAGGCGCCAGCTTTCATTGATATATATACCGTATCTTTTAGATGAAAAATCTATGGATAAGAACCGGCTCTGGGAGGAGGGGTGGCGCGACAGAGCAATGAAAAGCTGGGATCTTTCCTTATCTTTGGTCGTGACGCCTTTTCCTTTTGTATGAGAAAGCGCTACAAAACATCCTTCTCGCGGGTTATCTTTTACTCAAGCAAGCTCTCTCCTATTCTTCATCCACCAACTAGCAGGAACGTAGGAGCACAAGAGGGTCATCATCTTCTGAAACGATTGGCTTTCGATCTACTTTCCAAGAGGTGGTTTCTGACATGACCAGAAAGAGTGGAATTCTGGTTAGGATTGGCATATCAAGTTGCTTTCTCGGACCCTAACATAAACCACCTTATCCTCACTCAGATTGTTCTTTTGGACTGAGCAGAAGCACGACCTCTATCTGGCGTTTTCTCTATCCCTTCTAATCTCTCAATGGCATTTCCATCTCTCGATTCAATCAATCAAGTAAGTCCGGATGACACTTGTCTTTATTTAGTGTTTCCCCAGCTATTCAGCCATTACTTGCATCTCAGGTTCTTTGTACCCTTTTTAGTGCTATATAGGTCTTGAGTGAGAACACCCTTCCATAGCTGTTGAAGTTCCTCCACAAGAGGCTCCATGAATAAATCAAAATCCTTTCCAGGACTTTTTGGACCTGGGATGAGCAAGGCCATCATGTAGTTTGATTCTTTGGTGCAGACATTTGGAGGCATGTTTTAAGGGACAACAAGCACTGGCCACATGCTATATTGGGCACTCTGGTGGCCAAATGGGTTAAATCCATCTGAAGCTAAGCCAAGTCTAATGTTTCTCGGGTCAGCAGCAAACTTTTTGTGTTTCTGATTGAAGCTTTGCCACTCACTACCATGAGATGGATGGCTCATTACATTCTGATCTCTGTACTCCTGGTTCCTAGAATGCCACAGTACATCCTCTCTTGTCTCAGCATCATGAAACAACCTTTGCAATCTTGGTGTAATTGGAAAATGTCTCAGAACATTATGAGGAACCCTCTTCACAGCATCGCCATCTTTCCATCTTGATGATTTGCATTTCGGGCATTCACTTAAGTTGGCATAATCCTTTCGGAATAGAACACAGTTATTCTTACAAACATGGATCATATCATATCCAATTCCAACTGCACTAAGGAAATTCTTCATTTTACTGTAGCTGTGTGGCAGCTGAGACGCATCTGGGAAAGATTTGCGGAAAGCAGCCAACATCGCATCGAATGATTTGTTGGTCATCCGCTCAGATGTCTTCACCTGAAGAAAGGTGACCATAGCTGAGAATACTGACAGCTTATTTCCTGGGGTGACAACCACGTTGCATTGTTCCAACATGGGCCCACCGTTTTTCTTCTGCAGGTGAAAGTTCACGAAATGCATGAACATTTCGTAGCATTGTTTCAATGTTGGTCAAACTTACTGGCTCCGCCACCACCACCTCCTCCTCCTCTTCCACCTGAGCATCAGGCAGATCAAGATGGTGATCTACTGCTTCCACATAGTCAGTAACATTGACATTCACAACTTCACCATGATGAACCCACCTAGTATATGTGACTGACATCCCATACAAGTGTAGATGATTTTGCACAGTTGACTGGGGTCTTGTAACTGAAATCATACAACTGCTACACGGGCAGAGCACATCTGATTTCGGACCACCGTACTCAGCTCTGATAAAGTTCATGAAGTTTTCAAACCCCTCGACATATGCAGCGGAGAATCTTCGAGCAGAAGTTATCCAAGTCCTGTCCATCTGTTAGACATACAAATTAGTTCTTCTACTAGATATTACAGGAAAAACATATATGCTTTTTTATGAAGTCCAGAAAAAAAACCTAGGTCGATGTCTAAAGCTATGGCAAGATATTTGGACGAGCAGATCTAAGTAATGAGATATATGTAAAGCTAATTCAGCAAACATATTTGAGTGCTAAATTATGGCAGGCTGTTTCGGAAGTCAATGAGGCCGAGCACACAGCCATCAAACTATCGAAGGCCATCGCAGAAACAAAGATCGAGTATAAAACGGTGTACAACTATTTCACCTAACAGATTGCCTACTAGACCATGGCAATCTATGTCACAATAAATATATGGCAGGATATTTTAGCAACTAATCGGGCTTGGCATGCCATCTCAGCTAAGCAGATTGAGTGCAGAACAGGGCAAGGAAGCTTCTTAAGCAGAGCATATTGACTGTAAACTACTTTGGCAAACAGTGAGATTAATAGCGTCTATCAGCTAACATTCAGCGCTACACCGACATGCATGGGGCCTCAGTCTAGAATGCGCGTACCGTGGGAGAAGCTGACCGCCGTGCGTCTCCACACGAACATCACCAGCGGTGGCGGCGCTGACCGCTGTGCCCCTCCACAAGAACGTCGCCACCGGTGGCGGCGCGGCTAGAGGACGGTAGTCTACGAGAGTGTACTGTGGGAGCGAGAGGATCGCCGTGCATCCCCTCGACGAACCGCGGCGCTGACGTATCGGCACGGCGAATGGAGTGGAGGGGGACGGGGACGGGGGGAGGGGGGTTTGGGGAATATTATTGGCTAGTTGGCTGAAGGGCGGTTGAATTTGGGATTTGGGGGGAATTTTGGGTGGGGGATTTTCGCGCGGTGGGCAGGGGGAGTTTGGCGCATGGTCGGTTTCTCCAAGTGTAGTCCCACGTGTCAGTGAAGAGGCAAGCTGAAGCACGTTCTGTTTGCATGAGCCGTGTGCAGGACCGAACGTGTGTGGGGTGCAATGCGACCGCGACAGGGGTGCTATTAGTGTACGGCCTTTTTTCCTTTTAATAAACTAGGTGGTTCGTCCCCTAAAGAAAAAAAACTTGGTGCTTCGCGCGATCCATCGATACTACTACTAGTAATCCGGTAATCCCGACTAAAACGGAACGGCCGGGTCATTTCTCGCGCGATATGCTGGGAGGTTGGCTTAGTTGGGTTTTTTAGACGAGTAATGCTACACCTACGTAATTAACGTAATGTGAAACGTGTTAGCTGTTGATTGTAGATTGGGGGAGGGAGGGGCCCACCACCATGAAAATCAAGGAGGTGAGAGAGAAGCAATTTACGTTAACCCTTTTGTAGGTTCCCGTAGATGTAGAAAGATGTGAAATGCGTGAATGTGTAGTGGACGTACTATTGGAGTGCCTAAGATAAATTGTGTATGTAGACTATATGTTTATTTTACTTCGCATGTTAGCTTTGTCTCGGTTCAATAAAAAGCAGAGTTGGTGATGATGGTGTGCCTGCCATCCTGCAACATAGGGCGTCCGATCTATATCTAACGGATAGGAAGGAAACTATGCCAATTTACCCGCACCCCTCTCCACATTTGCAGATAAGGCCTTCCCTCGTTCATCCTTTTCTCACAAGATCTTGATGTTCCGTGCAACGCACGGGCATCTTGCTTGTACTCCTACAATATACTATATTATTGTGAAAGTTCATATACACCGGCCGAAATTAATGCAAACACGGCAGATTTTCATTACATTTCGAACTTTTATAGGACAGAAAAATAAAAGAAACCCGACCCTAAACCTATTCTACGGCGGCGACTGATGTCCTCCATCTGCGATCTCCATGTACGGGGGCGGGGTTCAAGACCCGTGAAGTGAAGGTGCGGTCTCCGGCGAGGAAGAGTAGAACACGGGAGACGGACCGTCCACTTGGCACACCATGCCCTGCCGCCTCCCATGCCCTACTCATCCTCGGAGGAGTCCCCGACCTCGGCGGTGCTGGACGTTGGACGACGGCAAGTAGGACGCGTGGCTGACGGTGCTTCCGTCGTCGGCCGCCAGCGTGGCCACCGCTTGTGCGGCGACTTGAGCGAGGGCGGCGGCCTCGAGCTTCATCCCCGAAGACAAGCTCTCCCACAGAGCGTTCGCTCTCGCGGTCATGGCGGATGTGGTGCCAGGTAGCAGGACGATGCGCTATGGTGTGGAGGTTAGCTGGGCGTTGCCGCTTTAAGTAGCGCATTCTGGTGAGGCCAAGCGTCCGGGTGCGTCGTTAAGTCGCCGGAGTTGGTTCCTCGGGCACCGAGCCTCTTAGCGACGACATACGGACAGATGACATGAATGCGGGCAGCTGGCGCCGGCTGGGAACACACCGCGCGACGGCGCGAGGAAGGAGGGTTTTTGGTGTGCCAAGGTAGTCAGCTGCGGTCGTGGCAACGTTGGAGATGCCCTTTGCTCATATGCGACCCCACATGTCATCAAAAAAGCAAGACGACCCGGCATGGTCTCACGTTCTGGGGATGCAGTTGGCCGCGCTACACCACTCCGCGGACGCATCGCGGCACGCGCGCACTTCGGCGCCCCGTGCATCCTCGATGAGCCAGGTGTTGATTTGCTGGTCGTGCCAAAGCGCTAACGCCACCCTCGGCACACTGAAACCCACCGTGTAAAGCGACGATGAGCGTGTCGCTCCCGCATGCCTCATTTGAACATTTCGCCGAGTATCATTCGCATGTGGGCCTAGACCATGCTTGTATTTCCAATGTTGTAATTTGTCCAACATGCATACAAACAAACGGTTCGTTTAAAGTTTCACTTTGCCTCCACTACGTGTCGCTTCCCGTCTTAGTTTTGACATCCCATTCAGTTCATGCCCCGACACATCTTGACGAGATTGATTGATGTTGAGAGATCAATATGCGTTCCATGCAAGGAGATAAAGGTTTGGTCTGTTTCTATGATAGAAATGACCGGCGCGTGGGGGGGGGGGGTCTGTGGGGATCAGAGGGAGTATATTGTACTTTCGTAAGCGAAACGAACGTATTGTACCCACCCTAGTCCTCTTTCAATCGATCTCCGGACCCCGAGATGAAATCGAGAGAGAACGAGTGGGTGAATGTGTGATACGTAAGGTGGATTCAAAATTTTGAACCAGTGATCATAGCATCCACAAATCATATACAAAGGGTATTCAATGTTCGCTTCACTCTTGAACGTACAATATACTCCCTCCGATCCTTTCTAGTAGTTTACATATAAGTTTTATGTGTAGTCAAAGTATCTCTACTTTGATCAAACTTACAGAAAAAAGTATCAACATTCAACAACGCCCAATCAATATTGTTAGATTCGTACGTACTCCTAGATTTGTATTCAAACAGACATGGTTTCCAATTTGTTTTCAACCACGTGAATGTGCTTGTTCTCGCGCATGCTCTTCCTACTAGGATTTCTCCACGTATAGCCAGTCCAATAGTAACTTTTTTAAGCTCCCTGTTTGGCGAGTATCTTTGGACCCCAAAGAGTTGTATAAGTTGGAAAATGGAGATTTGCCTGTGGCATTGGCCGTTGGGCAGCTAGCTATTGCATTTGCAGGCTCCATAGAAAGAACCCGCAGGTACTATTACGACAGGTGGCTTCGAATCCAGTTTGTTAGTAGTTTGCATCTCGGTTAACAAAAATAAGCTTGAATCCCTCCATTCGTAGATCAATCAGCTAAAGGCCAGTTCTTTTGGTGGCTTCTAGAATAAGCTAAAATAAGCTGCCCCCTACCGAGCTTATTCTAGAAGCCCAACCAAATTTATTCTTTTAGAAGCCTAGTAGTTGAGACTTGACTAGTAGGCTTCTAAAATGAAAATTTTGGTTGAGCTTCTAGAATAAGCTGGGTAGGGGGCAGCTTATTCTGGAAGCCCAAAAAAGTCAGGAAAAGAACTGGCACTAAAGTTGTTAAAACAATAGTACTAGTGGAGTACTGACAACATCTGTAGTAGAGTATGCAGTGCTCATAGTACTCCCTCCTTCCATTTATATAGGGCCTATGTGGAGGAGAGAGATGTGAAGAAGTAAAGGGAGTGAGCTCTCATGCAAGAGCCTAGCTATATACGCATTCCTAGTTAAATACAATAAATATGAAGAAAGAGATAGAGAGGAGATGGAAAAAAGTACTAATACAATAGCCAACCTTATATATTTTTTTGCGGGAAATATCCCACACTACTGTATGAGTGCATATAGATGATGGCTATAGATGACATAACAATTCCATATAGCCATCGGCTGCCTATATTATTAACCATGCTCCAATGTGTTTTTCAAAACCGCCTTTGACTATTGACAAGATTAATAGTACATGAGATGTATAATGTGAAAATTATATCATTGGAAGCTCCTTTCACATACGAATTTGACCGTATGCTTTGTGTAAGTTGCATGTCATATACTCCCTCTGTTTCTTTTTAGTCTGCATATAAGATTTGGTCAAAGTCAAACTTTTTTAACTTTGACTAGGTTTATAGAAAAAAATATCGAGATTCACAATATGAAATCAATATTGTTAGATGCATTATGAAATTAATTTTCATACCATATAGCTTTAGTATTGTAGATGTTGATATTTTTTCTACAAAGTTGGTCAAACTTTATAAAGTTTGACTTTGACCAAATCTTATATGCAGACTAAAAAGAAACGGAGGAAGTATTATTACTCTAACATTTGGTCAAAGTTAACCTCGAAAAACGCATTAGGCCCTGTAGATGGAAGGAGGGAGTAGTAGTGGAAGTGGATCCTCTGACGTAGGTATCCCTACCTTACCCTCCCTTTCGTTCACTTACTGGCGGACCCCATTCTTGCTAGGCCCCGCATGTGAGTTACTCAATGGGTTCGGCCACGTCAGGGGATCCTCATCCGTAGTATACTCCCTCTGTTTTTATTTACTCTGCATAAAACAGAGGGAGTGGTAGTATAAATGACGCGGGCGGGGGAGGGGGAGGGACGTCGGTTTGCTCTCAACTGTGGTCCCACAAGCGAGTGAAAATGCAAGACGAAGCGCATTCCATTCGGTGAGCAACGTGGAGGGTCCAGCGTGCCGGGGTGCAACGCGAACGTGACAAGAGCGATGTACAGTCAAAACTGATTGACCGGTCGTCACCGGAACCACTATTCACACTAGAACCTTCGCTGCTCGGCATACGCCAGCCACTGCCCCAAAACCACACCTCCCTTCCAGCCCATCCCCCCACCTTTCGGTCCCCTAGCCCGCATCAAGCGTCCCATAGTTCGCCGGAAAGCCATGGTGTGCCGCAAGATCACGTACTACAAGATGCTGACGCCGGAGCGCCGCGCAGAAATCGCGGCGGCGGTCGGCGCCACAGACCTTGCTACCTCTTGAGCACTGCGTTGGTTTTCCCTTGAAGAGGAAAGGGTGATGCAGTAAAGTAACATAAGTATTTCCCTCAGTTTTTGAGAACCAAGGTATCAATCCAGTAGGAGACCACGCTCGAGTCCCACGCACCTACACAAACAAATAAGAACCTCGCAACCAACGCGTAAAGGGGTTGTCAATCCCTTCACGGTCACTTACGAGAGTGAAATCTGATAGATATGATAAGATAATATTTTTGGTATTTTTATGATAAAGACTAAAAGTAAAGAAAGCAAAAATAAACGGTGCCAGAAATAGCTTGTTGACGGGAGATTAATATGATGGAAAATAGACCCGGGGGCCATAGGTTTCACTAGTGGCTTCTCTCAAGAGCATAAGTATTACGGTGGGTAAACGAATTACTATCGAGCAATTGATAGAATTGAGCATAGTTATGAGAATATCTAGGTATGATCATGTATATAGGCATCACGTCCGCGACAAGTAGGCCGAAATGATTCTGCATCTACTACTATTACTCCACACATCGACCGCTATCCAGCATGCATCTAGAGTATTAAGTTCATAAGAACAGAGTAATAAACTCATGCAATATGATATAAACCCCATCTTTTTATCCTCGATGGCAACAATACAATACGTGCCATTTCCCCTACTGTCACTGGGATTGAGCACTGCAAGATTGAACCCAAAGCTAAGCACTTCTCCTATTGCAAGAAAGATCAATCTAGTAGGCCAAACCAAACTGATAATTCAAAGAGACTTGCAAAGATAACCAATCATACATAAAAGAATTCAGAGGAGATTCAAATATTGTTCATAGATAAACTTGATCATAAACCCACAATTCATCCGATCTCGACAAACACACCGCAAAAGAAGATTACATCGAATAAATCTCCAAGAGAATCGAGGAGAACTTTGTATTGAGATCCAAAGAGAGAGAAGAAGACATCTAGCTACTAACTATGGACCCGAAGGTCTGAGGTAAACTACTCACACATCATCGGAGAGGCTATGGTGTTGATGTAGAAGCCCTCCATGATCAATGCCCCCTCCGGCGGAGCGCCGGAAAAGGCCCCAAGATGGGATCTCACGGGTACAAAAGGTTGCGGCGGTGGAAATAGGGTTTTTGCTCCGTATCTGATCGTTTGGGGGTACGTAGGTATATATAGGAGGAAGAAGTACGTCGGTGGAGCAGCATGGGGCCCACGAGGGTGGAGGGCGCGCCCAGGGGGGTAGGCGCGCCCCCTGGCTCGTGCCTTCCTCGTTGATTGCTTCGTGTAGACTCCAAGTCCTCTGGATCACGTTTGTTCCAAAAATCACGTTCCCGAAGGTTTCATTCCGTTTGGACTCCGTCTGATATTATTTTCCTTCGAAACACTGAAATAGGCAAAAAAAACAACAATTTGGGATGGGCCTCTGGTTAATAGGTTAGTCCCAAAAATAATATAAAAGTGTATAATAAAGCCCAATAAACATCCAAAATAGAATATAATATAGCTGGAACAATAAAAAATTATAGATACGTTGGAAACGTATCAAGCATCCCCAAGCTTAATTCCTGCTCGTCCTCGAGTAGGTAAATGATAAAAACAGAATTTTTGATGTGGAATGCTACTTAGCATAATTTTTAATGTAATTCTCTTAATTGTGGTATGAATATTCAGATCCGAAAGATTCAAGATAAAAGTTTAATATTGACATAAAAATAATAATACTTCAAGCATACTAACTAAGCAATTATGTCTTCTCAAAATAACATGGCCAAAGAAAGTTATCCCTACAAAATCATATAGTCTGGCTATGCTCTATCTTCATCACACAAAATATTTAAATCATGCACAACCCCGATGACAAGCCAAGCACTTGTTTCATACTTTTGGTGATCTTACACCTTTTCAATCATCACGCAATACATGAGCGTGGGCCATGGATATTGCACTATATGTGGAATAGAATGGTGGTTGTGGAGAAGACAAAAAAGGAGAAGATAGTCTCACATCAACTAGTAGTATCAACGGGCTATGAAGATGCCCATTAATAGATATCAATGTGAGTGAGTAGGGATTGCCATGCAACGGATGCACTAGAGCTATAAGTATATGAAAGCTCAAAAAGAAACTAAGTGGGTGTGCATCCAACTTGCTTGCTCACGAAGACCTAGGGCAATTTGAGGAAGCCCATCATTGGAATATACAAGCCAAGTTATATAATGAAAAATTCCCACTAGTATATGAAAGTGATATCATAGGAGACTCTCTATTATGAAGATCATGGTGCTACTTTGAAGCACAAGTGTGGAAAAAGGATAGTAGCATTGTCCCTTCTCTCTTTTCTCTCATTTTTTCTTTATTTTCTTTTGGGCCTTTTCTTTTTTTTATGGCCTCTTTTTTTTGTCCGCAGTCTCATCCCGACTTGTGGGGGAATCATAGTCTCCAACATCCTTTCCTCACATGGGACAATGCTCTAATAATGATGATCATCACACTTTTATTTACTTTACAACTCAAGAATTACAACTCAATACTTAGAACAAAATATGACTCTATGTGAATGCCTCCAGCGGTGTACCGGGATATGCAATGAATCAAGAGTGACATGTATGAAAGAATCATGAATGGTGGCTTTGCCACAAATACGATGTCAACTACATGATCATGCAAAGCAATTATGACAATGATGAAGCGTGTCATAGTAAACGGAATGGTGGTAGATTGCATGGCAATATATCTCGGAATGGCTATGGAAATGCCATGATAGGTAGGTATGGTGGCGGTTTTGAGGAAGGTATATGGTGGGTGTATGATACCGTCGAAAAGTGCGCGGTATTAGAGAGGCTAGGATGGTGGAAGGATGAGAGTGTGTATAATCCATGGACTCAACATTAGTCATAAAGAACTCATATGCTTGTTGCAAAAATCTACAAGTTATCAAAGCAAAGTATTACACGCATGCTCCTAGTGGGATAGATTGGTAGGAAAAGACCATCGCTCGTCCCCGACCGCCACTCATAAGGAAAACAATCAATAAATAAATCATGCTCCGACTTCATCACATTACGGTTCACCATACGTGCATGCTACGGGAATCACAAACTTTAACACAAGTATTTCTCAAATTCATAACCACTCAACTAGCATGACTCTAATATCACCATCTTCATATCTCAAAACAATTATAAAGTATCAAACTTCTCATAAGATTCAACACACTCATAAGAAATTTTTACTAATCTTGGATACCTATCACATTTTGACTAATTTTATGATTAAAGCAAATAACCATGCTGTTTTGTAGGACTCTCAAAATAATATAAGTGAAGCATGAGAGAACAATAGTTTCTATAAAACAAAACCACCGCCGTGCTCTAAAAGATATAAGTGAAGCACTAGAGCAAAAAACTATATAGCTCAAAAGATATAAGTGAAGCACATAGAGTATTCTAATAAATTCCGAATCATGTGTGTCTCTCTCAAAAGGTGTGTACAGAAAGGATGATTGTGGTAAACTAAAAAGCAATGACTCAAATCATACAAGACGCTCCAAGCAAAACACATATCATGTGGTGAATAAAAATATAGCTCCAAGTAAAGTTACCGATAGACGAAGACGAAAGAGGGGATGCCTTCCGGGGCATCCCCAAGCTTTGGCTTTTTGGTGTCCGTAGATTATCTCGGGGTGCCATGGGCATCCCCAATATTAGGCTCTTTCCACTCCTTGTTCCATAATCCATCAAATCTTTACCCAAAACTTGAAAACTTCACAACACAAAACTTAACAGAAAATCTCTTGAGCTCCGTTAGCGAAAGAAAACAAAACACCACTTCAAGGTACTGTAATGAACTTATTCTTTATTTATATTGGTGTTAAACTTACTGTATTCCAACTTTTCTATGGTTTATAAACTATTTTACTAGCCATAGATTCATCATAATAAGCAAACAACACGCGAAAAACAGAATCTGTCAAAAACAGAACAGTCTGTAATAATCTGTAAATAACGCAAACTTCTGGAACTCATAAAAATCTACCAAAATAGGAAGACCTAGACAATTTGTTTATTGATCAGCAGCAATTGGAATCAGTATTTTATCACGTTCTGGTGATTTTAAACAATTGTTTTCGTGAACAGAAAGTTTCTGGAATTTTCAGCAAGATCAAATAACTATCATCCAAGAAGATCCTATAGGTTTAACTTGGCACAAACACTAATTAAAACATAAAAACAAATCTAACCAGAGGCTAGATAAAATATTTATTGAATAACAGCAAGGGAAAATATTGGGTTGTCTCCCAACAAGCGCTTTTCTTTAAAGCCTTTTAGCTAGGCATTGATAATTTTAATGATGCTCACATGAAAGAGAAGAATTGAAGTGCAAAGAGAGCATCATAAAACATGTGACAAACACATCTAAGTCTAACATACTTCCTATGCATAGGCATCTTATAGGCAAACAAATTATCAAGGCAACAAAAGCTAGCATATGCAAGGAAGCGGAAAGAAACAATAGCAATCTTAACATAACGAGAGGTAATTTAGCATCATGAAAATCTCTACAACCATATTTCCCTCTCTCATAATAATTACATGTGGGATCATAATCAAATTCAACAACATAGCTATCACATAAAATATTCTCTTTATGAACCACATGCATGCAAAGTTGACACTCTTCCAAAATAGTGGGATTAACATTAACTAAAGTCATGACCTCTCCAAACCCACTTTTATGAAAAATTTCATAAGATTGATCAAAATCCAAATATGTGGGATCTAAAGTTGACACTCTTCCAAACCCACTTTCAATATTATTGCAAACACTATTATCAATCTCATATTCATCATGGGTCCTAAATAAATTTTCAAGATCATAAGAAGAATTACCCCAATCATGATCATTGCAACAAGTAGTAGACATAGCAAAACTAGCATCCCCAAGCTTAGGGTTTTGCATATCATTAACACCATTGACATTAATAGAATTTATAATAACATCATTGCAATCATGCTTTTTATTCAAATATCTATCGTGAATCACTTCATAAAGCACTTCATCACAATTTTCAGATTCACGGATTTCAAGCAAAACCTTATAAAGATAATCTAGTGCACCCAAATCACTAGGAATTGGTTCATCATAATTGGATCTCTTAAAAAGATTGGCAAGCCGATGAGGATCCATAGATCTTAGGTTCTCTGTTTATCAATAAATACACAACTATTCCAACCAAACGAGCAAATGAGCCAAGTAAGACATAAAGGCAAACGAAAAGACGAACAGAAGAAGGGCGAATAAAATGACAAACATGAAGTGGGGGAGAGGAAAACGAGAGGCAAATGGCAAATAATGTAATGCGAGGGATACGAGTTTGTGATGGGTACTTGGTATGTCTTGACTTGTGCGTAGACTCCCCGGCAACGGCGCCAAAAATCCTTCTTGCTACCTCTTGAGCACTGCGTTGGTTTTCCCTTGAAGAGGAAAGGGTGATGCGGTAAAGTAGCATAAGTATTTCCCTCAGTTTTTGAGAACCAAGGTATCAATCCAGTAGGAGACCACGCTCAAGTCCCACGTACCTACACAAACACATAAGAACCTCGCAACCAACGCGATAAAGGGGTTGTCAATCCCTTCACGATCACTTACGAGAGTGACTTCACGGTCACTTACGAGAGTGAGATCTGATAGATATGATACGATAATATTTTTGGTATTTTTATGATAAAGACTAAAAGTAAAGAAAGCAAAAATAAACGGCACCATAAATAGCTTGTTGACGGGAGATTAATATGATGGAAAATAGACCCGGGGGCCATAGGTTTCACTAGTGGCTTCTCTCAAGAGCATAAGTATTACGGTGGGTAAACGAATTACTGTCGAGCAATTGATAGAACTGAGCATAGTTATGAGAATATCTAGGTATGATCATGTATATAGGCATCACATCCGCGACAAGTAGACCTTCTGCATCTAGTACTATTACTCCACACATCGACCGCTATCCAGCATGCATCTAGAGTATTAAGTTCATAAGAACAGAGTAATGCTTTAAGTAAGATGACATGATGTAGAGGGATAAACTCATGCAATATGATATAAACCCCATCTTTTTATCCTCGATGGCAACAATACAATACGTGTCGTTTCCCCTACTGTCACTCGGATCGAGCACCGCAAGATTGAACCCAAAGCTAAGCACTTCTCCTATTGCAAGAAAGATCAATCTAGTAGGCCAAACCAAACTGATAATTCGAAGAGACTTGCAAACATAACCAATCATACATAAAAGAATTCAGAGGAGATTAAAATATTGTTCATAGATAAACTTGATCATAAACCCACAATTCATCGGATCTCGACAAACACACCGCAAAAGAAGATTACATCAAATAGATCTCCAAGAGAATCGAGGAGAACTTTGTATTGAGATCCAAAGAGAGAGAAGAAGCCATCTAGCTAATAACTATGGACCTAAAGGTCTGAGGTAAACTACTCACACATCATCGGAGAGGCTATGGTGTTGATGTAGAAGCCCTCCGTGATCAATGCCCCCTCCGGCAGAGCACCGGAAAAGGCCCCAAGATGGGATCTCACGGGTACAGAAGGTTGCGGCGGTGGAAATAGGGTTTTTGCTCCGTATCTGATCGTTTGGGGGTACGTAGGTATATATAGGAGGAAGAAGTACGTCGGTGGAGCAACGTGGGGCCCACGAGGGTGGAGGGCGCGCATAGGGGGGTAGGCACGCCCCCCTGCCTCGTGCCTTCCTCGTTGATTGCTTTGCATAGACTCTAAGTCCTCTGGATCACGTTTGTTCCGAAAATCACGTTCCCGAAGGTTTCATTCCATTTGGACTCTGATTGATATTCTTTTCCTTCGAAACACTGAAATAGGCAAAAAAACAGCAATTTGGGATGGGCCTCCGGTTAATAGGTTAGTCCCAAAAATAATATAAAAGTGTATAATAAAGCCCAAGAAACATCCAAAACAGAATATATTATAGCATGGAACAATAAAAAATTATAGATACGTTGGAGACGTATCAGACCTCCGTTCCCAAGCTCGCTTTGCGGCGGGCCAATCCCCGAGTTCTCTGGAGCCAAACTACGAGGAGGAGGAAGCCGATCCAATGTTCATGGAGGAGGTCGCGGCGCAGAAGGCCCCCGATGGGTATGAGACGATGGACGTCGACTTCATGCCGGCGTCCGGGTCCCCCATGGTGCAGGCGGACCAATGGTTCAACCTGGCGATACTAAAGGAGGACCGGGAGGCAGAGGCTCAATTCGACGCGGAGCGCGCTCATGCCGCTGCCATCGAGGCTCTCCTGCAGGCGGAACCGGATGTCGTGGATGTGAACCGGGCGGCGGAGGCTCAACTTGAGGCGGAGCGCGCAGATGCCGCTACCATCGAGGTCCTCCTGCAGGCGGAACCGGACGTCCTTGACTTGAACCGGGCAGCGGAGGCTCAACTCGACGCAGAGCGCGTGGATGCCGCTGCTGTCGAGGCCCTCCTGCAGGCGGAACCGGACGCCCTCGACTTGAACCGGGCGGCGGAGGCTCAACTCGACGTGGAGCGCGCGGATGCCGCTGCCATCGAGGCCCTCCTGCAGGCGGAACCGGACGTCCTCGCCTTGAACCGGGCGGTGCTCTCGTCCATGCAGAGTGCCCGCACGCTCCACGTGAACGAGTAGCTGGAGGCCCAGGACAACCACGGTGCGGAGACACACGTCGGCAGCTACGGCTGGTTCGCGCCGCCAGCCAAAGATGATGAGGCCGTCTCGTTCTGCGAGCAGTGATAGTTTTTCTTTATGTTGTTGTTTTTAGGGATCTTTTGCTGTGTAAAAACATATATTGTTATGCAAGTCGCCTGACTTTCATCATTTGGGTCAGTCTACCATTTCAGGCTGTTGGATGAATATCCTACGTCTCCTAACCCTTCTTCCTCACCTCTTCTTCTTCCCCAACAGACCACCGCACGGGCCGTATGGATCCTCCCCAACATGCGGTTGGATAAACATACTGTATGAACGAAAATTATGTGTCAGCGGTAGGATGGCTAAGTTTGGTTTGTTCACATGCGGTAGCACGTGTCAGTGAGGGTGCGTTCCCTTGATTGGGTTTGCGGCATGCAGGAGCGACTGTGTGAGGGTGCAGAGCGACCGTGTGAGGGTGCGGTGCGACCGCGACAGCCGTGCAGAAGTGTACCTCCTTTTCATTTTGAAAAATTTACGCAAGCTTGGCAAAAATGTGTGGCGAAGTATGGCAATGCAAGGCCTAGACCCAAACAGGATAAGTACGTATGTACTAGGAGTACTGGTGTTAATAAAGAAAGGCGGGGTTTTCCTTCGTGGGATTAATCGATACAAATCCTCATTTGACGTGTCAATTAATGCGTATTTTCTTCTCCAAAGCCCAAAGAGCTAACCATCTCACTCCTCATCGCTTGATTAATGCAGCGCCATGCAAACCAACCTTCTCACTTCTGCATGCATGCAAGGGTATATTAATGTCCTTGGTTGCTAGTACGAGACAAACCCCATCAATTTTGCCTCGATTAGTGTTAGTGGCCTTTTGCAAATTGTAATTTTGATATACTAGCCTTGTGTACAAAAAAATGGAGGTAGTAACTATTTGACTTCCTTCCCCAGTGCGGTGATGTCGACGATATCTCGAACGTTGTAGTTTGACGAAGTGCATTCAACGGAGAACACCGTTGAGGGACACCACCGGACGCGAGTGCCGCCTGCAAGCCGAGACAACCGCCTTATTTGCATCCAGGAAGTCCGTTGAACCAAAGGATGTGTAAATGTACTAGTACTACTAGTACACAATAGCGTCGTCTGTCCAGCTTAGTGCGGTGAGGTGGTTTCTCGAAGAAGATGATGGAGAAGCGGAGTCAGCGAAGAGTGAAATGATGGTTGCTTCGTCCATGCTTTGTGATTTGACGCCTCAATTCTTTGTGATTTGTGATAGAAGGGACAGGGGGACGCAGCTTCGGTGCTTGAAAGGCACCTGCCTTTGGGTCATTGACATGTGGGCCAGCCACCTGTTGGGCCAACATGTCATAGACACAAAGGTAGGTGCCTTAAGGCACCAAAGCATCGTCCGGATAGGGGAGTAGACTCTGTGCTCTATACTGTACATGCGTCCAAGCACGGGAGCAAGAGGAGAGACGTTGCATTTTTCTATTCCTTCAATCAATCAATCAGGGAGCTTCGGTTCCATCTTTTTGGCATTGGCAGCACCGTCCACAATGGTTCCCATCGATGCCAAAAGCTATTTTCACATTTGGCTACACATTGTGGATGCCCTTAACCGTACCACTTGGTTTTGCTCCTGTGTGCTATCTATACAAATCTCAATTATATTGATCTAAAAAATTATAGAATCAAGATTAGTAAAAAGGAGGTGATTTTGCCGCGCGGATGGCGGGGGAGGTTTCTTATTTTTAGAGGACGTTGGCCTGGCGGTTTGCTAACATGCGGTCCCACATGTCAGTGCTTTACCAAGCCGATCCGCGTCCCACATGAGGCAGAACAACGGTAGAAGCAACACGTGGTTAACTTGAAGAAGATCTTATCAAAAAAACTTGAAGAAGACGAGGGAGAAGTAGATTCAGCAACGAGTGAAATGATGGTTGCTTCGTCCCTCCAACTTCTTTTTTTAGCATTATTACTTCGTCCCTCCAACTTAACTGCGGGAAAGGTGCAGCTTTATGATTTGACGCCTCATTGCTCATTACTACGCCGGCGCCATGACTGGGGTGCTTCACCCCTGCTGCTCTGCACTGTATTTCGGTATGGCACGTGGACCCGGTAGCATGATGTCCCACATGTCAGCGAACGGGACTAGAACATTTATGAAAGTGAGCGCTCCACTCTTACGACGGAGGAGTACACGACGCGGCGGCCCCGTGAACTGTCACTTGTACTGTATAGTACTATAGTTTTGCTGTTTCACATGATCCATCGATACAAACCCGATTAAACAGGAAAGGGCGGGATTTTTCCCGCGCGGTAGATGATACTGGCCATACATTTCAAAGGCAATTTTAATGTATGCAAACTGAATAATTAAGTAACAATATGATATCTAGTAAAACTAAAAACACATATGATTTATTGTGTTAGAGTGTAGTAGTAGTGCTGTATTGCATAGTTGTTAGATGTAACATGCGAGAATGTGTAGAGATGTAGTTTTGGAGGGCCTACAGAGAGAAAAGCGTAATATGGTCACCGAACTTCAGAATACGCTCATTACGGTCACTATATACGTTTTGCGGTGATTATATGGTCACTTGCTCACCATTCAGCATTAGATTGCACTCTGTTGGCCGGCCAAATAGTCTGCATGGCACCATGTTGACTAGTTAAACTGACCACGTTCCTTGTGGGTCCCACATGTCAGTTCACATAGGAAAAAGGTCAGATAAACACAAATTTACCCAGGCGCGACAAGACTCCAACCCGTGCGCGGGAATCACCTGGTTGTGTATGTGTGTGTCAGGGCCTGGTGTGTGCGCGTGCACGTGTAGGTTGAGCACTTGAGCGTGAGAGTGTGTGTTGGTCATATGGTGTGTGCATGCATGCGTGCGTGTGTGCGTGTGAGTGTTGCGTGCGTGCGTGGCTGCATGTGTTCGTGTGAGTGTTGCGTGCATGCAGTTCGTGTGCATGCGTGTGTGTATAATCACCACACCAGCTCCTGTATGTTAAAACAGACGGCTTAGCATACCAATACAAGGCCAGCTTGTCCGCTGTGCCCGCGGTCATGACTTCGAACCACCGTCCAATATTTTGTTGTTGTTTGTTTTCATTCTTACTAGCAAGATGCCCGTGCGTTGCACGTAACATCAAGATGCATTTGTATGACTAGTTTATCTTGTGAGAGAAAAGGATGAATGAGGGAAGGCCTTATTTGCAAATGTGGGGAGGTGTGTGGGTACCTTTTTGCAAAATTGCCATAGTTTCCTTCCTATCCGTCAGATATAAATCGGACGGCCTATGTTGCAGGATGGCAGGCACACCATCATCACCAACTCTGTTTTTTTATAAGAGTGTAGATAGAAGAGTAGATACAAGCCGACAGGTAGGCCCAATGGTAGTGAGATAATGTGATGCAACACTAGAGGTGCAACGTGGATCGTTTAACTGGTCAACTAGTCGTGTCTTGAGCAAATACAGAGCTGTACGGTGAGCCCGTGACTGTATAATAACCACAAAACGTAAATGGTGACCGTAATGAGTGGATTCTGAAGTCCAATGTACGTATCGTGCTTTCGCTCCAAATACAATGATCTTCATTGTATATATCGCGAGAGAAAGATGAAACATGCGTGAATGTGCTGGGGGCTTACTTTTAGAGGACCTGGAGATAGTTTGTGTGCATACGTGAAAGGGGCGTAGAGGGGGTGTATGCGATGGGGAGAGAGATGCTCTTCGTTTCTCTTTATTATGACTAACTTTATATATAGTATTAAAATATAAAAAATCACAGTGCGGAATAAATATCATTGTGGGCACCATGCAATGCAAATTAACGTTCATGCTCCTCCATATAACTTTGTAATGTTGTATATATGTAGAAATTCTAAAATAATTTTTTGGCCACACTTTATTCAAAAGGAATGTTGTATGCGAAATAATCATGAAGAGAGGGCTTTTTAGATCAATGGGGTACGTGATGTAACATGTGTGAATGTGTAGTTGATGTAGTTGGCAGGGCCTAGAGAGGTATGTGTGTGTATTACGTATTCGAGAGAGGCATGGATAGAGGGGCCGGCGGGGGGAGGGGGCGTGGGAGAGATAGCACGAGAAATGAGAGAGGTCTAGAGAGAGAGACTAATATATGATGTCATGGCGAGAGATTCCCTTGAGTGTGTATATGCAAGGGGGAGGGTATAGAGGCACGAGGAGATTTTTTGTGTGTGGTGTCTGTGTTGGTATGTGTGGGTGTGAGAAGATAACGAGACTCGGGGGCAGAGGTAAGGCCACTACAAAAAAAATACACTTCCGTGATGATACATGTTTGTCACAGTAGGTCGCGTTTTCTGTCATGCATGTACATCCATGACAAATTTATGACAGAATCAAGATAGTCATACCCGTGCTGTCGTAGAAGTGTTCCATGACATTGCCAATATTATCATCACGGAAGTGTCCACTTCCATGACGATAAATCGTGCGTCACAGAAGTGCTTTCGTCAAGGGTGACCGACACATGGCATCCATCGTAACGGAACGCCATTAAGCTATCGGGTCGGGTTTTGGATCCGATAACCCGTTAACAGCCCCGACCAATGGGGATTTTCCACGTGTAAAATCATCATTGGCTGGAGGAAACACGTGTCGGCTCATCGTTGGGACAGATGTCATCCACTCATTGGACGGAAGGCGCCTATGATACGTCGACACGTGGCACGGCCCAACAGAGGCCCATTCCTGTGAAAAGGCCGGCCCGTTTGACTTGGTCAAAAGGTGGCGGGCCGGCCCATGGAAAGCCTGTTAACGGCCTGTTCGCATATAGCCCATTTACAACCCGCTAACCCAAGGCCCGTTATGCCCTATCCGAATTAGGCCCAGTAGCGTCATCTGGGCCATCCAATATGATTCTAGCCCGTTTTCACTTCTGGCCCATGTATGGCCCATGACGTCTTTCGGCCCATATGAGGCCCTATGTAACTCTTGGCCTATTAACGGCCCGTGGTGAAACTGGCCCGTAATGAACAGTGTATCACTTTACACCCATTAACGGCCCGTGGGGAAACTGGCCCGTAATGAACAGTGTATCACTTTATACCCATTAACGGCCCGTGGTGAAACTGGCCCGTAATGAACAGTGTATCACTTTATACCCATTAATGGCCCGTTATTCCGTTGGGCCGTTTCCAGCCCATGTTATCTTTCGGCCTTCTCAGAGCCCATTTATTCTTGGGCTCATTTCCAGCATTCGTTTACTTACGGCCCGTTACTGTCATTTTCTGCTTGTGGGCCAAATTCAGCCCGTGGTTACAGTCGGCCCGTTTGTGGTCCGTTAATACTTTGGGCCGTTTTCATAGCGTCATCAAATACGGCCGGTTAACGATGGCCCGTTATGGTCGGCCCATGCACGGATGATTCCAACTCTAGCCCGTTTACGACCATAATGCGGCCTGTTATTGGCCCATGTTTGGCCAATCGATCATACGGCCCGTATAAGGCCCATTGATGATACGGCCCGTAGAAGGCCCATTGTTTCTACGGCCCGTAGAAGGCCCATTGTTTCTACGGCCCGTAGAAGGCCTACTTTTTCTACGGCCCATAGAAGGCCCACTGTTTCTACGGCCCGTAGGAGGCCCAGTGTCACTACAGTAAATATTAGCCCATGGTTATTGTGGCCTAGTTTTAAAAAATAGGTTATTGCAGCCACTAGCTAACCGCGGAAAAAGAACTGCACTGACTACAAGCAAACAAATAAACAAGACAACAAGCAAATAAATAAGCAAGCAACTTATGCTAGGCTATCACGGCTATTACACATATTACATCCACTGGGCATCAAAGTTCGCCACCAGTGCAAATATAGGGAACAAAGCAGCATATAAATGCCGCAGCAAAACAAGTCCAGAACTGAAACCACTTCAGAAGAGTTCAAGAAACAATATCCTGGGTACCCATAATGCTGGCAAGATGCTTAGCAAGCTTATTAACTTTCTCTTGTTTGGCGCTTAAATCCTCCAGCGCTTGCTGTTGCACAAGAAAGTACGCATCTGAATTCTGCAGGGACTTCCTCAATCCTTCGGCTTCTTGACACAGCACAGCTGACTGATGCCTTTCAGCTTGTAGCTGAGACTGAGGAAGCCGAAGTGATTCAGGCAGCGAGTTCGAAGAGCTTGTGCCAGCGGTACTGGCCAGTAACTCGAACACTACATCAACGCAGGACTGTGGGGTTTTCTCACTGTCTACAAGATCGTTTTTATCACCTTTCTTGGAGACCAACAGGGTTTTCTCACTATCTTGAACCTTATCTGCATTACTTTCTCTACCATTGCATAGTGGGGTGCTCTTCTCCAATATTCTGTTTGCATACTACAAGAGAAACAAGCAGACACATCACAGGTTTAGCTTGTAGTATACGAAACTCATTTTGGTAAACCGGTTCAGTAGTAAGGTGGACAGGATAACAACATGAAACAAACATATATCTATGTACTATGGTCACTGTATTGTCCATATCATTCTAGTTTATGTTCCCTAATCAAGATAGAGACACAGTTCAACTCATATATTTTTAAGACACAACAGCATAGACAGAATATAAGTGTGAGAAACTACACAGCATTGGCAGCACTTGTAATGTGCATCACATGAGAACATAACTGTTTATACAACTTAAACTGAAATCAACATAGAGCAAGAAGTTAGAACAGCAATCCAGTTAAAGAAATAGGTTTAAAACATACCTGTTGCACCATTGGATTTTCAATTGGATCCTTCAAATTCGAAAGTAGTTGGTATGAGTAAATACAGTGATGCAACAGCAAAGGAGTATGGACCATAGCTACGGAATCTGACCTGAGAACAGTTGCTCTTCTGCTTTAAACATGGAGTTTGGGTTAGCTGTGGTGGTCTTCGTGCTTTGGGCACTGTAGTAGCTTTACAAACTGCTCGTGTGGGGGTACTCTGTGGTGGACATGGTGCTTTGTCAACTATAAGTGGGTTACTATCCGCTGGGGTTGCGGTTAGATGGGTTGTAGCTGGTTCTCTGCCCAACGGTGTAAGTGTGCAATCTGGAAGAGTTTCGATTATGTGTGGTGGGGCTAGTTTGTGGGCCAGTACAACCATGGTTCTATCTGCATCGACGGGTAGCACTATCTTTTGTGAAGAACGGGTTTTTGCTCCCTTAGATACTGCCATCATCCCCTCCAATTCAAATGGCTGATAAACAAGAAAAGAAATTGAACGTACAGACATTGTATGATAGACAGATGTGGTAATTCGCATATATGTTGTCTAACCAAACAGGACAGCATGACACAATTTCACATATATGATGCCTAACTAAACAGGATAGCATGACACAGTTTCAGATATATGATGGATAACTTAACAGGATATAATGGCATAATTCAACATATGATGAGTACCTAAACAGGATGACATGACAAAACTATATGATGTCTTTCTAAAATAGGTTGGGATGAAATAATTCACATAAATGTTGTCTAAGTATACAGGACGGCATGATATAATTGACATAATTGATTCATATACTAAGCAGCTGGCACTCGCATGTATGATCTCTAAACTAAGTAGATAGAATTCAATATTGTGCATATGATGTCTAAACTAAGCAATGCAAGACACCATATGCATCATATGAGAAATATAAACATTGCAACTTAGAGTATACACCTCAGGTGGGATATAGGACTGGTCATCTGTCTCTGAATCCTCCTCTGAGGAGCTCCCTGTAACCATCGAGATATATGCTTCAACATGTACCATTGCCTGCTCTGAAGACCTTGTTTTCACTCCAGATTTTTCCATAACCGGCTCAAATGGCTGATACACATGAAGAGTAGTTCAATATACACAGATTGTCGACAAATGGAATACGTAATAAAAAAAGATGGCATGCGATAATTCACATATATGATGCCTGGCTACATGGCCGTGCATAATTCACATATATGATAACTGGCTGAAAAACATGGCATTGCATAATTCACATATCTGATATAGAAAGCAAACAGGAGGCATTCACACAAAGCATGTCTAATCTAAGCAGATGACATGGCAATGCAAGATACCATATGCATGATATGAGCAATATAACCCAGCCAAGTTAGAGCATGCACCTCGGGGGGGAATACGACTGGTCATCTCTCTCTGAATCCTCCTCTGAGGAGCTATCTGTAACCAGCAAGAAATCTGCATCGACAGGTAGCACTGACTGCTCAGAAGACCTTGTTTTCACTCCAGATTTTCCCATGACCGACTCAAATGGCTGATGCACAGGAAGAGTAGATGAATGTATAAACATTGTTGACAAATGGAATACATTATGGAAAAAATATGGCACAATACAATTCACATATACGATGACTGGCTAAACAGGATGGCATTGCATGATTCACGTATATGATGCCTGGCTAAAGAAGATGGCATTGCATAATTCCCATATACTCCCTCGGTTCCTAAATATTTGTCTTTTTAGAGATTTCAAATGGACTACCACATACGGATGTATATAGACATATTTTAGAGTGTAGATTCACTCATTTTGTTCCGTATGTAGTCACTTGTTGAAATCTCTAAAAAGACAAATATTTAGGAATGGTGGGAGTATGATATAGAAACCAAACAGGTGGCATTACTAAGCTGATGACATATAAGATGTATAATGTAAGCAATGCAAGGCGCCATATGCATGATATGACCAACATCAGCATGCAAGGTTAGAGCAAACACCTCAGGTAGTAAACAAGCGTGGTCGGCTCCTTCTGAATCTCCATCTGAACAGTTATCTTCCTCTGGAATACAATCTGGAAATGCAGGAGGGGGGCACTTCGCCCACCATGGAGCGGCGTCTGCATGACATTATATTCGCACGCAACGGTCTTGTCTTTTTCTCTACATGTTCAGTACGATTGTGTACAATATCTGACATGCATAATAAAAAAATAGTTAGATTTTGTAAGGCCTAAGGGGTGCATGCAAAAATCAAGACTGATGGTAGCAAACGAGTGGATGGATCCAAAACTAATGATAGCAGGTAGATTATAGCTTCAGTTTAAAAAGATAGACAATGGATCATCTATTGTTTGTTGCCCACCCAACATGAACCACATAGAAGACCACAGATGAACCAGATAGTAGACAGATACTATTCGTTGCTGGCTCGATATGAGACCCATGGGCAATTCAAAACTCAAGATTGAACGATAAAGTAGCAGGTAATAATAACCGATGTATAACGTAAGCAAACACGAAAGACCGCGACCTCTCTTCCGGAACTGTGTAGTTCTCAGGTTCATCTGCTCAGTCGATGATGGTAATGCAGTTGGCGTGGCTGCCGGCAACGGGGAAGATGATCTGAGGCGACGAAAGGAAGTCTGCAGGGGGGATCTCTGCTACAGTGAACACTTCTGTCGATGGTGCACCTCAGGTGGGGTGGATGACGGCACGACAGGAGCAGGACATAACACACAGAGTTTTCTTTGACGCCTATCTGAAAATGAAGTAAATCTGTAAGGGCTCCTTAGAATTGGAGGATTCTATAAACACAGGGACAGGAAAAACACAGGAATAGGATAGGAATGCACGTGCAAAACAGAGCATTTGGAAACATAGGATTTCAGTCAACCTGGGTGTTTGGCTCACATGAATTGGAAGAACAGAGGAATGGAGAAACAAACTGATGCGACGAGTGTACAACCTCTTTGGCATAGCCTTGTGGACCTCAGCATCATTGGGTTGGACGTGGAGGATGGTGATGATGCTGGTGTGACTGTTGGAGGCGGGGAAGAAGATCTGAGGCCTCTGGAAACAGCGCCGAGGGTACTGCTCCGCTGTGATGGACGGTTCCGTCAATGGAGCAGCTCCGCTAAGGTGTACGGCGACGAGGCTGAAGCATGACAAGATAGACAACGTTAATCTGAGGTGGGACCCTAATATCATCTGCAATAGCTGATGTAAAATACATCACCAAAAAGTGCTAGATGTAAAACGCATCAGCCGCGCCACGGCCGCTCCGACAGATGCTGTAAGTACTGTTCACTCCGAACTTAACTGAAGAAAATGAACTTCACAGTCAAAACTGAATTTTACTGTCGAAACTGATTGAACAAGTAACAGAGCATTGCAATAGATGTTTAGGGCGTTCGAGCACTAGTAGCAGAGAAGCAGTGATCTAAATCAGCAGACGCTCGAGCAGGGAACGCACTAGCAGAGAGCAAGTCGTGCAGTAGCACCGCGAGCGAGTGCTAAAGCAGCAACTCCTGTAGCAGCCGGAGGTCGTGCAGCAGCAGCAGCAGTGCAAGCGAGTGCAAGAGCAGAGCAGCAGCATGAACGAAAGCAGGAGCAGTGCAGCAGCGCGACCGACAGCAAGAAGAGAGCCGCAGCACGAGCGAGAGCCGGAGCAGCTGCAGCTAGTGCCGTTGTGGAAGTCGCCGCCAAGGAAGCAACGACATGGGGGAGAGACACCGTGGATGATGTGGCCAGTGACGGCGCCGTCGATGGAGACACGCCATGTCTGCTCGGTATCGAGCACCGGCAGCCCCGTGAGATCGAATAAAAGATAAAATGCAGCGGTGAGTGCAGAACCTCCTTGGTGGCGCCGAGTTGGCCTCGGCTTCATCGGAGGAATTGGTGAGGGTGCTGCGGTTCCGGTGGGGCAGGTCAAGACAGCGCTGTGGGGATTGAGGTGTCGCGATAGACGAGGCGAACGTCGGGGAAGCTCCTTGGAGGTGGAGGATGGGGCGGCTGATCCGGGAGGACGACGAGATCGACAACGGATCCTCATCCGGTGCGGTGGATGAGGGACGGCGAGCTGTTGCGGTGGACGACGTAGTCGGGGAAGAGTCTCTGGCTGGGCGGCGGTCGGGAGGCCGACGGAGGAGCGTGGGGTTTCGCGGGTTTTGGCGGCCTCGGTGTACGAATGGGGGGGGCGAAGGGGGAGGGGGAGCCAAGCTTAGGGACGCGCTTGTCCGAAATGTAGGGTAAGTTACCAGCGTACCCCCACCGGTTTTGACACCGCGACGTGGAGCTTCATTTTCGGCTGAGGGGTAGAAGGGGGATTTCGCGTGTCTGGGCTGCGGGAGTGATTTCGTATGAGGAGGGAGTTCTCGCGCGCGTCCAAATTTCGGGATAACAAGGCGCGGCGCGGGTTGAAGAAGCGGGAGTTTCAAAGCAGGAGAGACAAAAGATACCCGAGCTTGAAAATTTCGGGATAACAAGGTGCGGATTCCTTGTTCGGCAGAACAAACTTAACGTGTAAAAAAACAATTCATACAAGACACAAGAGAGTCATGTCCCCTTTTACTATATTGCTATAGATGCCATTGAAAAAACTACAAGAAAAATGTAAAAAAATCGGGAGAACAAGATTACCCTGCACAGTACCAAATCGATTCACACTTCCCTCAACAACAACAAAAAACAAATCAATTCCCACCAAAGAAAGAGTAATGTCCCTTGTTATATGATTACAGATGCCATGATCTCGAATTTCAATTTTTGAATCCACGTTATGTTGAATTCGAATATATCGTTAGGTGACCTTGCGGTTTATAATTGATGTAGTCGTACATTTTGATCTTCCATCATATATGAACATTTTACTCCACCATGTGAACATATATATTGTCGTCTACCATATGGACTAAATTTGAATCAATTTTCCTTATTTGAATACGATTGTTGTCAAGTTATACAATAATTTAAATATTATCTTGATAACAAAAAACATACATATAGCAGTAATTATATTTCACTATGAACTACATGTACCATACGCTCTCCAATTCAAATATTTGTATCCATTTTATGTTGAATTCAAGTCATAGTACATTATTGGTCTAGGGGATAATCAAAACCCTGTTTTCATATGTATAGTTTTTGGCTGAATTGGGACAAGTTTTGGTATAAGCCTCTTGCAAAACCGGAGATTCTCTCAACAAGCCTCGTGGTTCCGAGAGGGAACGTGTCACCTTTGTGTGCGAAACGATATACGCTGCCTCCCCCTGATTTTATTTACAGAGGCAACATAGAACTATATGAGTGCCCTGTTAAATTTTGGAATTATTTCAGGTTCATTTGGCCTTTTTATACATTAATTGAGTTTCTGGACTTTTAATGTGCATAATATAAATATGAATTGCATGCACATGCTCCGGTGCACCAAAGTGGGTTGAAAAATCACATGTGTGTCCTTGGTTGAATTTCTAGGTCCCATGGAAGAAATGAGAATGAAATTCAAACATCTGGGCGTCATGACTCGGCCGAGAACATCGAGAAACTTTGATTTTAAATTCATGTAAATCCAAAACTCGCCTGGAAATCATGAAACTTGGCATGGTGTCATGTCATGGCACTAACATGTTGTGGTAAAAAATTGGGCCGATTTGGAAGCTCGTGGTTCTAAGAGGGAACGTGCCACCTTTGAGTGTGAAACGATATACGCTGCCCCCCTTGAGTTTCTTAACAAAGGCAACATAGAACTACATTAGTGCCCTGTTAAATTTTGGAATTATTTAGGGTTCGTTTGTCATTTTTATACATTAATTGAGTTTCTGGTCATTTAATGTGCATAAGTCAAATTTGAACTACAAGCACATGCTCTCGTGCACCACAGTTGGTTGAAAAATCACATTTGTGTCCTCGGGTGAATTTCTAGGTCCCATGCAAGAAATGAGAATAAAATTAAAACATCTGGGCATCGTGGCTCGGCCGAGAACATTGAGAAACTTGGTTTTAAAATTCTTGTAAATCCAAAACACGTCTGAAAATCATGAAACTTGGCATGGATGTCATGTCATGGTACTACCATGTTGTGGTAAAAAAATTGGCCGAATAGGAACATATTTTGGTATAAGCTTCTTGCAAATTGAAGCTTCTCTCAATAAGGCTCGTGGTTCTGAGAGGGAACGTGCCACCTTTGAGTGTGAAACGATATACGTTGTTCCCCTTGAGTTTATTTACAAAGGCAACATAGAACTACATGAGTGCCCTGTTAAATTTTGGAATTATTCCGGCTTCGTTTGGCCTTATTTACACATTAATTGAGTTTTTGGTCATTTAATGTGCATAATTCAAATTTGAACTACAAGCACATGCTCCCGTGCACCAAAGTTGGTTGAAAAATCACATTTGCGTCCTCGGGTGAATTTCTACTCCCTCCTTCCATCTATATAGGTCCTAATGCGTTTTTCGAGGCTAACTTTGACCAAACGTTAGAGCAATAATATATGACATGCAACTTACACAAAGCATACCTTCAAATTTGTATGTCAAAGGAGCTTCCAATAATATAATTTTCATAGTATACATCTCATGTGCTATTAATCTTGTCAATAGTCAAAGGTTGTCTTGAAAAACACATTAGGCCCTATATAGATGGAAGGAGGGAGTAGGTCCCATGCAAAAAATGAGAATGAAATTCAAACATCTGGGCATCGTGGCTCGGTCGAGAACATTCAGAAACTTGGTTTTAAAATCTTGAAACTTGGCATGGTGTCATGTCATGGTAGTACCATGCCGTGGTAAAAAAATTGGCCGAATAGGAACAAATTTTGGTATAAGCTTCTTGCAAATCGGAGCTTCTCTCAAGAAAGCCCGTGGTTCTGGGAGGGAACGTGTCACCTTTGTGTGCATAATTCAAATTTGAAATACAAGCACATGTTCCAGTGCACCAAAGTTGGTTGAAAAATCACATGTGTGTCCTCGGGTAAATTTCTAGGTTCCATGCAAGAAATGGGAATGAAATTCAAAATTCTGGGCGTCGTGGCTGGGTTGGAAACATTGAGAAACTTAGTTTTTTAATTCCTGTAAATCCAAAACACGCATGAAAATAATGAAACTTGGCTTGGTGCCATGACATGGCACCAACATGCTGTGGTAAATTTGCAGTCCGATTTGCGAAGGCGCACACATTAACAATCAACAAAGTCATTTTGGAACAAGTGATGTCACGTTACAATCGGAAACACAAGTATTATTGAAACCGTGGGCGTTCTACTTACTAGTACCATTTACGTGCCGCCACGCGTCCCCATTTTTTATTAGCTAGGAGGCACCGTGCAGGGTAGCTATTTGAGTACGAGAGGCGTGCGATCAGACCCCTGCGCGTGCTTATTGGGAGGAGAGCCCTTGGACCTCCATCTGCCGTGCACCTCTCTCCCAAGGTCTCCATTAATGGCGCCCGAGCCTCTGTTTAATGGCGTGGCTATGTCTCACTCGACTGAGATTTAAGAGAGAAAAAAGAAAATCTGAAAGCACGGATCTTGATGTAAGATCCGACGGACCTATATAGCATCTACTGCGACTTATAGCAAGACTGATGAATATATAAGGACGATTAATTTTTTTTGATCAAATAAGGGCTTGCCCCTTCCGATTTTCATTACTGAAAACCACCACAATTCACAAGAAGTTCAGCACAACTCGTTGAGAAACCACAATTCAAGGGGCGGAGGCACAAGGGGTAGTGGAGCATGGTGAGGTCCATTGAGACCTTAGAGAGCTCCATCGTCGGGTCCTGTTCGGTCTGCATGATCTCGCCCTCCTCGTGCACAACCATCTCTCGACTTGGGCCGGGGTATTAGAAAGCTTTACCGTCACATATTTTATACTACTTCAAGGTGTATTAAATCAACACATGCAAGTATCAAAAGGAGAGTCACGGCATGCATGCATGTGTTGTAATTAATGCATCGGTAAACGCAAATTATTGAAATATATCGAGTGTAGTGCTTTGGTGTCGCGTCAACTCGTACATCAATGAGAAGTTTGATTATCCTCTCCCTCGCGGACTTAACTGCACCTGCCTTTGGCTGTATGACAGGTTGGCCACACACCTGTCGGGCCCACCTGTCATACACGCAAAGGCAGGAGCGTCCCTCCCTCGCCCATGAGCGTGGTGGCTGGCAAGACTAGGAGAAACTTTCGCTACACGCTCTCCCTCCCGCACGCGGTGGACATGCAGCAATTCAATCGGTGTCAGATGGCCAGAAGTGTACTGTAGTACTCCTCCAGTGCAGAAGTACTCCATCATTGTTCGACTTCCCGAAGAGGCGAAGAGCCAAGCGCAGCCCGGACGCTCGTGTGGCAGTTTCATGTGTAGAGTAGTCTAGGATAGCGTGTATCGTGCCTGTAAGCTTAAAATCGTTGGGGTCGGCTCCATGCTATGTGGCCGTCTCGAAGTTTTTAAAATTAAAATAAAATAGTCTTCGGGCCCTACCTGACACCCTGGTGATTGTAGTTTGCACGCTCATCTGGTCAAGACAGGAATATATATTTTAATTTGTTTTTTTTCAAAAAGGGGGGACTCCCCGGCCTCTGCATCAGAACGATGCATACGGCCACATATATTTTAATTTGTGGTGGGTAAATGTTAGAGGTTGCAGCAAATATATTGTACACTGCGGGTCTTTCAGCCAAGTTTAGAGACAAGCATGTGGGGCCAGTGCTATGATGTGTCGCGTCAACTCGTACAACGAGGAGAAGCTTGATTTTACTACACACCATCTCCCTCACCCAGGTGCGCGGTTGCTCGCAAACGAGGACAGGCTTTTGCTTAGTAGTACTTCTACAACAAGCTATCCATCCCGCTCGCGGTGGACGGACATGCAGCAGTGGATTCGACACTGTAGAAGCAGTAGTAGTAACATCATTGTTCGTCTTCTCGAAGAGGCGAAGAGCCAAGCGCAAACCGAATGTTGCAGTTGCGAACATTGGAGCACGCATACAGCCAGGCTCTTGCATGAGACAAAATTGCTATGTGAGCCCACTATTGTACTAGTACGTACAACTACTTGCTAGTATAGCCCTTTAAACCAGAAAGGAGTATTTGCCCTTCTAGAGATTTCAACAAGTGACTAGACTACACCGAGACGGAGTACATATGGAGCAAAATGAGTGAATCTGCACCGTAAATAAATACGTACTAGTTCTATCATTTTCCTCTCTGAGGTGCACAATATTTAGTATACTGACTAGTCTCTTTTTGACATGCATTTACGTTTTTTTACACAGTACAGACGCAAGCGCTCATATACACGCGCATACACTCACCCCTATGAATGCACACACGCACGACACTATCATCTTGAAATTTACGAAGTCACCATAGGCACCTCGTCGTCGACGGGTTCATAGGTGCTTGAATGCCAAGGAGGGAGAGGGCAGCAGCTCCCGAGACGTTGAACGGTCAATGATGCATCCTCAATTACATGCAGAGGGAATTAATTGGAGAAGCAGAATAGAGCCAGCACGATGTGAATGCAACATAGTTTGGACTCTCATATAATAAAGGCGCCCCATCACTCCAATCCATCTACTCCCAAGTCTCTGCGCAACACTGCTCACTCCAATCCAAGACCAAGTGGCCAGAAGCCACAAGCACCTATGGAGGCGATGGACGCGAGCGGCAATCGGCTATGCCAAATCATCCAAGGCGCCGGCCTGCGGCCCCGCACCGCGCAGCTTTCCAGACGGTGGTGGCGACCGCAGGCATCGTAGCCCTCGCTGACGCCGGCTTCGCCTCTCGCATGGACGACATGATGGTCAACTCCATCCGCAAGTTCACCGCCGTCAAGAAGCGCGCGGACGACCTTGCTGTACTGCTCCAGCCCGCGCGCCCAGGCTCCTCATTGCCTGCCACCCTCATCGGCCTCCATGGTGATGAACTCTTTCAAGCCCTGGTGGCCCTGCAGTTGCCGGAGGTCGCGACGAAGAATGTGCACCTCGAGGCCGCGCTCGCCGCGCAGCGCCTCGCCATGCAAGAAACCGTCAACCTGCACATCCACGTCTACGAGGAAATCGTCTACATAGGCCACTACAAGGCAAGCAAGGACAGAAAGACGTTGGCCTTCTTCCAGCGGCTGGAATCTTTGGACGCCATTGTTCAGAAGCACGTCGACCTGCCCACGAAAGCCGCTGCTACTTAGGCGCCGTTCGGTGGGCCGGCGCCCTGAGTCGAGGAGGTGGACGTCGTCGATGGATGCATCTCTTCTTGCCTCCTGTAACCAGCACTGCATCGCCTCGTGGCCTTAATGTTTTATTAGTATAGTACTCCCTCCGTTCCCAAATATAAGTATTTCTAAAGATTCCAGCAAGTGACTACTACATACGGAGCAAAATGAGTGAATCTACACTCCAAACTATGTCTACATACATCTGTATGCTGTATTCCATTTGAAACAGTATCTAAAAAGGCTTATATTTATAAACGGATGGAGTATATGGCATTTTTATTCCAGTCGTAACGTTTTCACTGTGAGGTGGGGCCGTAGTTGAGCAAACCCACCCCGCCCACCGGGCGTCGGCCGAGTTTAGAATTAGAAGAGAGAAACGAGGGAGGAGAGCTAGCTGTAGCACGGACGCTGTTGTCAGATGGGACTCGTGTTTATAGAATAGGAGTACTGAGCACTCGTGCCTCTTTTTTTTGAGGGAAAAATTAGTCGTATGTCTAGTACCACTAGTTGGGTGCGTGCGACCTATAGCTGTCATCACTTTAGGTCTCCTTTTCGAACCGCGGCTACGCTTCACAGTACATATTATTTCACGCATTTATCCTCCTATATGTACTCCTAGTCTATTTCCACGTGCTCCCATTCGCCGACATGTGGGACATAGAGCATCTGGGTCGTAGTGCATGCACGACTCGGAGCATATGCCGGGGTACTTTACATTTCAGACCTCACGAATTACATGCAAACCCCGCGCAGAAGAATAAATAAATGAATGAATTACTACATGAAACCGGATTATTTTCGTGGAAACTGGAGCACGTTCATTAAATTTTGGACATAACACGTTTATAAAAAATGACCGGACCGAAACCAGTCTAAGGGCCTCTTTGATTTTTCCAGCAAAAAAAGGGCCTCTTTGATTCACAGGATACTGAAAACACAGGAATGGGGAAAGTATGATGGCGATGAACCGAGACGAGGAGAACTCTAACTCAGTTAGAGGTTAGAGTTAGATTCTAACCCTAAACTAACTCTAAACCAAAGAGGTGTATGGATGGGAGGGTTAGATTGACAATAAATGCTCTATCTCAATCATTTGACTACTTTGGACCCTATTTCCTGCCGGATTTGGAGGGTGCTTGGATACGTTTTAGTTCCATGACTAAAAGTAGTGGGACTAAAACTTGCTAGCCTCACCCATGCTTGGATCCAAATACTAAAGAGACTAAAATCAAGTTAATGAGCATTTATTATCCTCCAAACCCTCCAATCCAGAACTCGCCTATGTTAAAGGAGAGGAGTTAAATGAGGAGAGAGAGGACTAATACACATTTTAGTAGGGGTACCCCTGACTAAAATTTTTTAGTCTCAAGACTAGTTTTAGCCCCTCTTTAGTTAGGGGTGCTTGGAACTTTAGCCTCTTAAAGAGACTATTTTTAGTCAGACTAAAATAAGTCCCTTGGATCCAAGCACCCGCTTGGTGTGGCCGGCTCTTCTGTGGCCTCCTCCCGCTCACAATTGACATAAGCGAACCATCTATACAAATCAAGCATGCAAAACATGATAATTTTTACTTTTTCCATACAAATGAGATATCCCACTTAAACATACAAGTCGTCAATCAAGCTTCACAAAATAAAAAACAACTTCATGAAACAAAGAATGAGCTAACTCATCATGGAAGTCATTCACGATAGGGAGGAGCTCGCCATCGTCGCTCTGGAGGAAGGCTCTGTAGAGCCCAAGCCCCAGGAACACCTCCGACGCCGGCCCTTGCGAGTTGAGTTCGACACCGGCATGGGTAGCAGGGCCGCTTGCCGCCGACTGGGAACTTAATCTTTGGGCCTCTAGAAATAATTCAAGCCTGTAACTAAAATACCTAGAAAGGTGAACTGAATCTTTGGGCCTCTATAAATAATGCAAGCCTGAAACTGAAATACCTAGAAAGGTGAACTAAATCTTTGGGCCTCTAGAAATAATGCAAGCCTGAAAGTGAAATACCTAGAAAGGTGAACTGAATCTTTGGGCCTCTAGAAATAATGCAAGCCTGAAACTGAAATACCTAGAAAGGTGAACTGAATATTTGGGCCTCTAGAAATAATGCAAGCCTGAAATTGAAATACCTAGAAAGGTGAACTGAATATTTGGTAGAAATAATGCAAGCCTGAAATTGAAATACCTAGAAAGGTGACCTGAATCTTTGGGCCTCTAGAAAGATTTATTACCTCCTCAAGCAGCATCAAACAATTCCATGCGTGCACCACAAATCTATACCAAGTTTGATCAGGATCTACTTTTCCAAATCAGAATTAGCGCTAGAGCAAGCAAGATCAATGATATGGCCGTGAGACAGAGAAGGAACGAACAAACTCACCCCTCTCGCGACCTCCCTGGTAGATGCGCCGCCGCCACGCACGACAGAGGGAGAAAAACGACTGGTGAAGGGGGAGCGGGGCGACCTTCGAAGGCTGGAGGGAGAGGGCGGCCGGAGTAGGGCGGCGGAGGCCGGAAGGAGAGGGCGGCCGGAGGAGAGAGAGGGCGAGCGGCCCTATGGGGAACAGAGAGGAGTCGTGCGAGAGGGGGGGAGCGATCTGGTGCGGGCAGGGGAGATTTTTTTAGTTCTCTTTTAGTGGGCCCGAGGATAACTAACCTAATTAGAACCTCTCCACCGGGCTAGTTTTTTTAGCTGGGTTAGAGCAAACTAGCTCAAACTAACCCCTCTTGTTTCGATAATTTGAGGCTATTTCAACCCAAACTAGCTCTAACTCAGGGATCCAAACAAAGAGGAGTGTTACTGTACATGCTACAGTGTGGACCGTAGCACATTGTTTTTATGGCCATATCGCCACATTGTTTTCTACTGCTGGTTCACTGGGCTACCGTGGTTCGCACGGCTGGTTCACTGGGCTGCCGTGGTTCGCACTCCTCCGACCTGAGTAGTACTCTAGTATGGTACTAGTATATACCGCATCATTCTTTGCTCCTTCTTACTACTCCGACATGTGGGAGAGCCAGCATCCGGGTCGATGTGTCATGCACCAGATTAGAGCGCGGAACGGAAGGGGGGCATCACCCCGGTCGGAGCGCCAGTAATTCATGACTATAGTGAGTGGTCATATCACAAGTCTTTCCAGCAGTAACGTGCCGTCAAATCGCACAGCCCCACTCGCTCACCCTCCTCGCCTCTCTGTCAAACCGCCTACCCGAAAACTGCCGCGCGTACTGCCCGGGAAAAGCCCCGCCCTCAACTTTTAACTACGCAAAAATAGTTCGAGCTTGTTCGTTCTATATAAATACAGTACTTACTGTATGTTTATTCACCCGTGGGGTTGTTCAATGAATGGAGGGGCGGGGAGCACAAGTGAACAATACTGTAGTACTACTAGTAGTAAGTAGGAGTCGTACAGTAGTCACCTTAAATAGAGAGTTTCTTTTCTTTAATGCCACATACACAAATTGAAACGCTTGTTGTGGAGAGAAAAAGGATAATCACTCCACTATATATGGACGCAGGGGCCTGAGCGCTTGCTTTACTAGGGTTGCTCTCTTCATTCTCTCATCCTCTCCAGATATAAACAAGACAGCGGTAGCGACATTTTCTCTCTGCTCACCGCTGGTCACAGATCCGGCCGGATCCCTTCGGTCGGTGTGTGTAGAGGACTAAAAGGTGCATCGTTCACGCGGTCATCGCCGCCGAGGGAGGAAACCCACAACTGCCGGAGGGGCCCGATCCTCTGCCCGTGCCGTTCTCTCCGACACAGCGCCGGCTCGGGAGGACCTCCGACCCTTCTTCCTCCCTGCCGTATTGTCCGCAGATCCGACCTGCCGCCGCCGACATCCCGGCGACCCTCAGGTATAAGTTCTTCGAAAGCGGCCTTGCTCTACTGCCCCAGCTCCCACGTGTCTGCATGTGCATCTTTTTCTACTCCCATCAGCTCTTCCAAAGCCACCTAAATTTTTAGTATTATTAGAGGTAAAGCTACTTCATGCATTCGAATCTAGGGCTTTGTTCAAACAACGAAGAAAGGGGGGAAAGTTGTAGCATGAATCTAGGACTTGATTCAAAGAGGAAATAATATGGTGAAAGTAGTAGAGACCGGATACCCAACCGGTCTCTTGGTTGAAAAGGGAAATAATGGGAAAACGCAGTACAAACTGGATAAGGAACAGATCTATTATTGGTTGAAAAAAGGATAGAAAGTGGCGGCTAGTGGACAAGTCAACAGAGTATGTCCAGGATTAGATTTGCTGCCATCACATAGTAAAAGGTCTCCAGGATTAGATTTGCTGCCCTCACATAGTAAAAGGTCTCAGGGTTAGATTTGCTGCCCTCACATAGTAAAAGGTCTCAGGATTAGATTTGCTGCCCTCACATAGTAAAAGGTCTCCAGGATTAGATTTGCTGCCCTCACATAGTAAAAGGTCTCTAGGATTAGATTTGCTGCCCTCACATAGTAAAAGGTCTCCAGGATTAGATTTGCTGCCCTCACATAGTACAAGGTCCCCAGGATTAGGTTTGCTGCCCTCACATAGCATGAACAAACTCGGCATCACCACTTTATGCCTCCTTGTAGGTACATTGTGCTGATGCGTCCACTGTCGCATGTCCTTATACCAACCTTTTGCTGTTGTTAATGTAATTGCGCATGTAAAATGAAGCGATCACACTGTTACCTTAGGGACATGTCTAACCAGTGTTATTGTTAATCTAATGCCTCCAGTGATAAGATGTAATTAAACTGTGTTACAAATGGCACTCCTGCTGTTTTCCCCAGTATGATAAGTAAGTTGCTCCTTTACGCTGCTGAGTGTCCTGGTGTCCCCACGGTCCCATGCCCTTAAACCAACTCTTTAGCTGTTGTTGATTTACTGTGTCTGGTAAACAAGCAATGCCACCATTAAAGTAATCCCATATTTGAGGAATCTCGTTGTTGATCGTAATGCTTCTGGTAACATGAAGCATTGCTGACGTTTTAAAATTTCTACTGTCCTTGCGTGATTGCCATGAACATAATTAAGATGCTTCTTTTCATTTTGTGTATGTTTTGTATATTCTTATTGACCAGCAACTGTTTACTTTCTATCTTTTTGTGCAGATAGGGATATCCATTTCACCTTGTTGCTATTGTGACCTTTTGGTGAACTGCACAAAACACTTTTTTGGAATGAGTGCCTTGTGCAGTTCAACTAAAATGTTACATGGGCAACATCTCTCAATTTTGGTGGAACTGCACAAAATGGTGATTGGAGTTTCCAAAATCTCCGTCAAATTTTGCTGGTAATCTCGTGCAACATTTTATTAGCCTTTGCAAGATGAGTCGTAGCTGAATGATGCAATCTTTGCTTCATTTTAGGCGAACTGCGGAAAAAGTGGCATGAATTGAATCATCGGGTGGAGCTGCAGGTTGACTTCCACTAGTGCCACTATTATAGTAATCATGCTCTTTATTATCTGCGCTGTGCAAACAGGAATACTCAACTATAGATGTTGTGACGGTCAAGAGCATTCGCCAAGTTCTTCGATTGTATGACATGGCTAGCCAAGATGGATTTAATCCCGATGTTCACTTTATCAAAAGGCTCTAATGGGTTGGTTCTGAATCTTGCAAGCTGGGAATCAGTGAGATGTGTAGGCATCTTTGTTGTACTTATTATTTGAATCTTATTTGTTGGTTCTGAATCTTGCAAGCTGGGAATCAATGAGATGTGTAGGCATCTTTGTTGTACTTATTATTTGGATCTTATTTGTTGGTTCTGAATCTTGCAAGCTGGGAATCAATGAGATGTGTAGGCATCTTTGTTGTACTTATTATTTGGATCTTATTTGTTGGTTCTGAATCTTGCAAGCCGGGAAACACGTCATGATGATGCAGAGGACAACAACCATAACAAACAGTTCAAACTTGGTAGTATTATCTTTGTGAAACTGCGACAAATGTGCTGATCGTGAGCGTCCTGAGAATAATAATTCTAATTGTTGTGCATGTTGATCCTGTGGCACTGATAGAACAAGCGAATGCATTGCTTGTTTTAAGTATAAATTTCTATTAAAGCTAATTAAATTTAAGTAAAGTGACCACTAACTCCTGTTATTACAGTACCAATATAGACCCGCTCGTGAACCGACGTGTGGCCGAGGGTGCATCTTCTGCCGGGCGTGCAGCGGACGAGGGAGGGGTAGTAACTGTTGTCGCCTGTACACACTCAGCTTACCGTTGAATCCAGTTCCCCAAGAGCTGAAAAACGAACTGCTGCCACCGCCTACACACTCGTTCACTCGAAGAGACTCCAATGGCGATCCGAGGGGTGAGCCTGCTGGATATGGACTTCAGCAAGGAGTTCCCCTTTGAGTTCGCCGTTCAGTCCTATGGCTGCACCAAGTTGAATGTGATGTACACCAACGATACGGACTCAGTGAAGCTCGGCCTCGCCTCAGTCCTATGGCTGCACCAGGTTCTGGAGCATTCACCCGTTTTATCGGTAGCGGCGACTGCACCTTCGCTACGGTGGAGAGAAGGAAGAACGCGACGATTCCGCCATCTGGTGCAACAAGCTTGTCGACATCCAGAAGCAATACAAGATCATCAGCAACGGGCAGGAGAAGGACTCCGTGGTTGACCTCGCTGAGACCATCATAGACCCCTGATACGCCAACATGAAAGAAGACGACCTGAACACGTGGGAGGTACCTCTGAATCTAGCCTACATAACCTACGCGGCCAAGGACGCATACGCATGCTACGACATGTACAGGCAGATCTTGGACATGAGGGCGTGTCTGCTTCCCGTAACCGACGATTACACGGACAGCCGCAGCATCATGATCAAGCATGCCAGGAAGGTCTAGATGTTGTATTTCATCTGTTTATAAGCACCTTTATCATCTGAGTGTTTCATGCATTAGCCTATGTGTCGTAATTATCTGTTTTGTCCGAAATATTTCCTTTAAGAACCCATTAACCTGATTGCTTTTTTTAGTGGCTATTTGCTTATGTATGTAAACTAGTTCACTTGTCCGTAAAAAAAACTAGTTCACTCGGCTGCCGTAATTTGAATCTCCTTCCTCCCCATATTCCCCTCCTCAGGTGGACCCAGCAGGTCTCTGAATTTTCTCCCACTTTCTTTTTCGATGTAAACTGAGTTTTCTCCCAGTACTTTCCCCTAGAACCAACTCAACTGTCCCACGTCTAGCCTAAATAATAATAATACCCCACGTACTATTAACCCATCAAATGAAAATGATATTTTATTTCGTAAGTTGAAAGTTCTTACAAAATAATAATAATAATTGTTTATATATAACTTGGCAAGTTAACTCCTAGTGATTGCGTACATAAGCTTGCAAAGATTTTACTGACGTGCAATCATGTGTTTATGTTTTTATAACATTTCTCCGTCTAGGCCAACATGATATTTTCACCCAGCCCAGCAAGTTCGCAGATTTCGAGAAAAATGCAAATGGGATTTAAACGGGCTGCATAGATGCTACATCATTGTTTCACCCAGCCCACCAAATGGACTAAAAAACAAATGGACTGGCTGACATGTGGGCCAGTAGGTCGAAGCCTAAGAAGGCGTTGGATTTACATCCAACGACCAGCATTCTTCTTCAATCTCTCGTCTTCTTCCCCCAGCGCTGCCGGAACCGCCTGCTCCAGCCTTCCGCGTCCAGCGGCATTGTTTTGCGCTCCTCAGCGAAACGCTACCCCGCCGACGGCCAGGCCATCCCTCCACTCCGCACCTCCTGTTATTCTCTGCCGAGTGTAGGCCCACCCCGCACCTGAACCAGTCAAGTTTCCCACTCCTCTCTGTCTGCGACTCCACTGCCGCGTCTTCCCCATCTCCGGGTCGTTCCAGTCCGGGGCCTCGCCGTCGTCCACCGCCTCGGTGCACTCGGCGCGGCGTGGTCAACATACGAGAGTCATCGGAAGAGGACTGTATGTGGAGAGCCTGACGGCTGGGACCCACGAGGTCCATGTTCGCATGCAAGGAAAGTTCCTCCTTATTACGCACTGTACGTGCACTGTACGTGGGAAGGGCTTCTGTATTTCGCGAAAAAAACGTTCCCCCCGCTGACAGGTCGGACCCACCAGCTATATCTTCGCACGCAAGGAAGTGCCTCCTTATTACGCACCAAAAAATGAATACCCCCTGCTAGCTGGGACCCACCATAGTGGGTGGCTAACTTGTGGGCCTACTAAGTGGACGAGGACGGAGGGCTTTGTCAACTTAGTCAATATGAACGATTCTAGCTCCAGTGACCGTACGATGTCCATCCAACGGCCATAGTGCTTCTTCAACCTCTGGTCTTCTTGCTCCAGCCGCCCAAAGCAGCGCCGGTCGTGCCGCGTGCTCCTGCCTCTCGTGGCTGACTGTGATGCCGCGGAGGCCTCACCGCCCCCTACTACTCCCACCGCTGGCCCAGGGTATCCCTCTACTCACCCACACCCCCTGTTATTCTACGGCGACGGCAGCCTCACGCCGCAGCCGAACCAGTGAACCCTCGTACTCCTCTCCGCGTGGGCATCCACTGCCACGTCTTCCCCGGCTCCGCGTCGTCCCCTTCCTAGGCCTCTCCATCGTCCACCGCCTTGGTGCTCTCGGTGCGGCGTGGTCAATGTGGTCAACGACCGACTTCCATCGGAAGAGTACTGTACGTGGAGAGGCTGACAGCTGGGTCCACGGCCACAGCCCAGTTTTTTTGTGATTTGCCAAGTAAGTCGCTTTGTCAGGCCTGTTGGGCTGCAAATCTTTCAAGACGAGGAGAGCTTCATTCGGCTGGCCGAGAAAATGGCCTATCAGTAATGAGAAATGGGTTGTACATTTTTAAAACACATCAAACCGGCAATTAGTTTCAAATATCTTTTTTTCATTTCGAGATTTTAAATTACATTAATTTTTATGCGTGGAGAATTTGTTGGATTTTATATTGATATACATTTATTTTTAAAATCAGTTTGAATGTGAGTCGAAATTTTGGGATTAAAAACAGTTCGGACCGCACCGAAATATGCAAAATTTCATATAATTTTTTAACCGTGGCCACAATATGGGCTGTAATGCTAACAAAAAGAATATGGGCTGCAAAAAAAACCTTAAGAATTAGCAAATGGGCTGTAAATTATTAGAAATAATGGCAAATGGGTTGTGTGCTGTTTTCCACATATTTGAGGCTTTCCTAAAAAAAGGTTGACGCACAAGCAGTGACTGTTGGATGTCCATCGAACGGCCATCGTGCTTCTTCAATCTCTACTCTTCCTGCTCCAGCCGCTCAAACAAGCGCCGGCGGGACTGCCTGCTCCCTCCTCCCCGCGGCTGGCTGTGCTGCCGGGCAGGCCTCACCGCCCCACCGTACTCCCATCGCTGGCCTAGCCATCCCTCTACTCACCCACACCTGCTGTTATTCTCCGGCGACAGCAGACGAACCAGTAAACCCTCGTACAGTCGTACTCCCCTCCGCGTGGGAAACAACTGCCAAGTCTTCCCTGCCTCCGTGTCATTCCCTTCCTAGGCCTCGCCGTCGTCCACCGCCCTGGTGCTCTCGGCGCGGCCTAGTCAACGTGGTCAACGACCGACATGCATCTGAAGTGGACTGTACGTGGAGAGGCCGACAGCTAGGTCCACGGCCACACGCAAGGAAATGCCTCCTTATTATGCGCAAAATAATGATTCCTCCACCTGACATCAGGGACCCACCAAAAGGGCCTCTGTATTTCGTGAAAAAACGTTACCGCCGCTGACAGCTCGGACCCACCAGCTATATCTTCACACGCAAGGAAGTGCCTCCTTATTACGCACAAAAAAAATGAATACTCCCCCCTGTTAGCTGAGACCCAGTATAGTGGCAGGCTGACTTGTGGGCCTACTAAGTTGACGGGGACGGAGGGCTTTGTCAACTTAGTCAATATGCATGATTCTAGCTCCAGTGACCGTACGATGTCCATCCAACGGCCGTAGTGCTTCTTCAACCTTTGGTCTTCTTGCTCCAGCCGCCCAAACCAGCGCCGGTCGTGCCTCGTGCTCCTGCCTCCCGTGGCCGGCTACGATGCGGCGGAGGCCTCACCGCCCCTACTACTCCCACCGCTGGCCAGGCCATCCCTCTACTCACCCACACCCCCTGTTATTCTGCGGCGACGTCAGCCTCACACCGCAGCGAACCAGTGAACCCTCGTACTCCTCTACGCGTGGGCATCCACTGCCGCGTCTTCCCCGGCTCCGCGTCGTCCCCTTCCTAGGCCTCGCCGTCGTCCACCGCCCTGGTGCTCTCGGCGTGGCGTGGTCAACGTGGTCAAGGAATGGCTTCCATCGGACGTGGACTGTACGTGGAGAGGCTGACAGCTGGGTCCACGGCCACAGCAAGGAAGAGCCTCCTTATTACGTGCAAAATAATTATTCCTCCACCTGACAGCTGGGACCCACCGGACAGGCCACCGTATTTCATGAAAAAACGTTTGCCCCTGGCTGCTGGGACCCACCAGCTACATCTTCGCATGCAAGGAAGTGCGTCCGGGCAAAAAAAATATGATTCGCCCCCCTGACTGCTGGGACCCACCAGCTACATCTTCGCAGGCAAGGAAGTGCCTGATAGTCGGGACCCACCTGGTCGAAGGGTACGTAGCGTTGTCATTCTGGTCGCGAATATGTACGTACATATATACTGGTGGATGTAGAGGCGCGCACGTGTCGTAGTAGAGGCGCGTACATGTCGTAGTAGTGGCGCGCACATAGCATGTACACGTACGTACAGCGGCCAGGGTGCAAGAAAGAAAATACGACCACGTATGTGTACATACGGGCGGGGTCACGAACGCCTACTCGCGCATACGTACGGCCAAGGCTCGTGTACATGGCTGGATCGGAACGGAGAAACAGCGTCGTCGTCGTGTTCATGGGGAGGCAACAGAATGCGTCGTGTTCATGGGGAGGCAACGAAATGCGTCGTGTTCATCGGGAGGCAACGGAACGCGTGGGAGCCAACCGGCTGGGTCAGAACGGAATGCGTCGTCATGTTCATCGGGAGGGCTTGGACGGAACAGCCGATGGAAACGAGGCCTGGCGTAGCGCAGAACGGAGGAAACGGCCTTGTGTTCGAACGACCACTTTTGAAACAGGATCCTGTTCATCGGGAGGGGTCTGGCGTACCGCAAAACGGAGGAAACGGACCTCCTACGGTTGAAACGGGGGTCCTGTTGATCAGGAGGGGTGTGGCGTACCGCAAAACGGAGGAAACGGACTTGTGTTGGAGCGCTACGGCCGAAACGGGGGTCCTGTTCAAAGGGAGGGATGTGGCGTACCGCAAAACGGGACTCCACGGGACACTATTCATCTCCACCGTCGACCCCCTCCAGCCTCCACGGGCTACTGTTCATCCACCGTCGACCTCCTCCAGCCTCCACCTGCGACTGTTCATCCACGGGCTCCTGTTCATCCAGCCTCCACCACGCGCTACTCCACCGGCTACTATTCAACCAGCCCTCTCCACGGGCTCCTGTTCAACCACCCCTCCACGGTCTACTGTTCATCCAGCCGTCCACCGTCTACTGTTCATTCTGCCCTCCACGGGGTGGTCCTGTTCATCCTGCCCTCCACGGGGTCCTGTTCATCCAGCCCCAACCGGCTCGATCGATCGGGGTCCTGTTCATCCAGAGGCAACACCACGGGGTCCTGTTCATCCACCCCCACCGGTAACTGTTTATCCAAACCCCCCCCCCCCCCGCAACGCTCACTGTTCATCCAGAGGCAGCATCGATCGGCTCCAGTTAGCAGCAGTAGCGAAGGAATCGCTCGATCGGGTTCAGTTAACAGTCATCGATCGATCGCTCGGATTCAGTAACGCGTAGCCTGCAGTGCAATCGCTCGGGTTCAGTTAGAGCCCAACGCCTCGCTTGGGTTCAGTTAGAGCCAACGCCTCGCAGACACGCGCGTACGTGTACGAGAGAAATGCGCATCGCTCGGCCCCCGACCTCCCACTGTAACCAGGAACTCCCCGAAATTTTCCTCGCCCTCGCTTCTACCATGGTTTTTCCGTCATGGACGGCACAAAGAATGTCATGCAGCTGCGTCTCCGGCCCGCCCAGGACGAAAAGCCCATTTTCTATCTTGATTTTTTGTCATAGAAGTAGGATCCCACCACATCTATGATGATACCGGGTTATGTCACAATTATCGTCATAGTAGTGTCATATGTATGACAGAAAAAAATTTCGTTCGGCCCAAAATGTCACGGATGTGTCTTTTTTTTGTAGTGGGCCCTTGGTTCGGTTCCGCCCTGCGCCACATTGGTCGGCCCGTGACGCATTTAGGGAGACCCATGGATGACTTGTCGTACAAGACAACGATAGCATAATTGTGAAGGACTCTGTGTCCACTGACAAAGCCGGCTAGGATTTGTAACCCTGGGTTATCGGACTAAGGTAACCCATTATCTTTGATATTACTATTCATCCAACCTAACTTTAAGGGGCATCCTACAGAATGCTCTGCTAGAATCATACTCGTCGATTAGGAAGAGAGGTGTGAGACAATGCGTGAGAAACATGCCTAAAGATAATGTGCGTACAGGAGACACGTTGGTAGGTCTATGTGTATAGAAAGGGTCGATGGGGATTGTGTGTGTGTATGCTTGTGAGAGGAAGAGTGCTTGTGATAAAGGTTAGTGAAAACAGTCGTAAATGGTTAGGAGAGGGAGGCAGGGTTATATCGAGAGCATGTCTGCGAGAAAGACACCTCGGGAGAGAGTGTGTGAGCATGTGTGAGAGACCACCGATGGAGAGTGAAACTACACGTAAAAGACTGATGTACACATTGATTAAAGATATAAATTGTATCCAAATATTAGGATGGGATCATGATATTTGCAATTCGCGTAAGGAACAGTCATTGATCCATCAGACACCTAGATTCTATCGAATTTGCGCATGTCTATGTTATTATTCGACATAATTGATCCACATAGTTAGTATTTTGAACTCCAGACAATGCATCGCTTTAGCAATCGAATATAAACGTGAGTATAGTTCATGTTGTGTGTGTAAAGCACATTATACATACGAAAGTTACACAATGAACATTATAAATAGCTAGCTATGAACTAGCATACATTTGGATTCAACTTAAGGTGGTTTAAAAAATGAATTCAACACGAAGTCCATTCAATTATTTGAATTCTATATCATGACATTTGTAAATCATACCTAAGTTATGGGGGCACCAATCTTTGCTCTGATTTTGTACATAATAGCATATATAGTCGTGTACAAAATAGATTCAAATTTAGCTCCTCCATTCCAAAATAATCGTAGTTATAGGATTTTCAAGTGTCAAAATTTCAAAAAGAAGCGGATAATTTAATGAGGTTTTCAAACATACAAGGTCAAATTTAATGTTGTCTATTTAGGTCAATCCTCAAAGTTCAAGAGTACTCTAAATGTGAATGCTTCTGTTTCAAAATTTCGAACGAAGCACCAAAAGAGCATCTACTCACCCGAAACCGCGTGAGACCAATGTTTGGTAGTAGAAGGAAATTACTTTTCTAACTCCGACCCGTGAAACTTACCGGCCCGACGTCCAAAGGTCTAAACTGGGGTAGGTTTGTAGCTTCATCTAGACGCCACGCAACCGCCTACGAAAAACATTCATACACAATGGCCGCCTAAGCACACATGCGCGCGGCCGAAATTGCTCCCACCCACTATTTGGGACACCTGGGATTACCATCCTACCCCGACTCGCAGTAGGTCCGCAATTTAAGAGGGGGGTAAAGTTTGTACTTTCCCCAAATTTCAAACAAGCGCGTCCCATCTGTTCAAAAAAGCCAAAAACAAGCGCGTCCCAGATCGAAACATGGTTCTCCCTTAGCTCCCCCCACCCCCCGCCCCCGTCTGATTCCCCATTCGTACTCCGTGGGCGCCAAAACTACCTCTCCACCAGCCGCGAAAACCCGGCGTCCTTCGTCCGCCACCCCATCCCACCCATCAACCGCCGCCCTCCTCCATCACGCCGGAGCCGATACCCCGACGTCGTCGTCCACCGCAACCTCAACCGCAACGCCCTCCATGGCTAGTAGTTGAAGCTGAGGCCGAGCCGTCCGTACCCGAGCCAGTTCAACCACGCCGTCCTGCGCCTCACCACTGCCGCTCCAACTTCGCCACCGTCCACCGCACCGGAGCTGTTCCTGCTACGCCATCCTTCGCCGCATCGGATCTGCTTCCCCTCCGCCGACATACGGCCACGGCAACACAGTCAACAATTTGGCCATGGGTTTTTCCAAGCCTGCACCCTCGTCCAAAACATCGCTTTCCCCGGCAAAAAGAAGAATATCGGCGCGACATGTGGAGGCAACCACACCGGCAACCGAAAATGGTACTCCTCTTCCCTTATACATGCAAATCTTACGTGTCTGCTTGCACGGTATTCATCCCACATAAGACACTAGTTGACCGCTTCTTCTTGATAATAGATGTTCCTAGTTACTCGCGGTGCACAAGGTTTCTCCTCATATACTATTTCACCTTAGCTAGAGGTCCGTCGCCCCCCTGGATTTCAATTCTGGTCAGTTGATTCCCAATTAACGGAAGCATTCCACAGCGTAACAGGCACTAGTCCGCCTATTACGCCAGGGAAGCAGCGCCTCGGTGTTTATCTTAGGGGCGTGTGGGGCCTAGAGATGCTGGCGCCTGATTTGGAGGTCGGCCGGGATTAAAGGGATGGTCTGGGGGCGCTGCCAAGCACGGCGGTGGTGTGAGGTCGAGGGGAGGGCGGGGCGGCGGAGGCAGGGGTCTGGGCCGGTGGTTGTTGGCGGTTCGAGAAAGATCATCAACAATGACTGGCGGGAGGTAGACGAAGGCCATCTGCCCTTTCCTTATAGATCGGACGGTTCATAAAAAAATTGACTGACCTATTTATTTTCAGTCGACTTTTGTCTTGATAGGACCACATGTGGTGGTGTGCTGGAGGAGTACCTGCATTTCCTGTGCTCATATATTACAAAATCATACAGAGTAGAATCTAATTTTGTTTGCCATGCAATGTTGTAGAGCTATCATATGTCTCCTGTCATTTATTTTTCAGCCACCTGCTATCTGCTACTTTTACAGTGCACTAGTTCTGTACACACTTCACCATACTCTCACTGTTGTGTTTTTTATGCAAGGGTATTTCAGACCCTACCTTGACAGAAGCAGAAAAGAGTAGAGAGAAGTCGCTCCAGCGCGGTACGCGGCTAGGCCAGACACGTTTCAAGGCTTTAAAGGGTGTAGTGTCAGCAGATGGAGATGGGGAACGTAGCTCTGGAGTTGATGATCTCGCTCGCCGTGAACCACCATCCCAGGTGCTTACTTTAACTTCACGGTGTCATATGTGGTTGCATGTTGCATATGGTGTCTAGCTTGTATTCGAAAGGCCGAAGTCGGTCTTTATCAAGATAAGGAAAGATATTTTTTACTTGAACCACCATCCCGGGAGCACCAGAAGACAAATAGCTAGTCAGGGAACTGGCCGAGCCAGTGACAAGCCCAGCACAGACATGCATCACCTGGAAGCCAACTAAAAATCCACGATGGTGGTGAAGCAGCCCGCCTCCCACTAGGCTCTCATGTCCTAGATGATCATGCTCACCACTCCAGCCGGATGTCTATCTTGTATTGCTTCCAATTTGGTTAAATTGCATCTGCTTAGCTTACACACTATACCTTTGAATATGACATGCCTTCCTGTTTTTGGTACATACTAGTACATCTGTCTATTAACCATGTTCTTAAATCAAACTAATGTTCTTGTGTATCCCTCATCAATCACTTATGATGAGGTAGTCAGGCCAATGAACTATTGTGATAAAAGATCCTCATTTAAAGAATCCAGCGTCAGCCTCCCCACATGATTCTCAAGAAACAGCAAGGCTAGATGAAGATAGTGAACGTAGCTCTATAGTTGATTACCTCATTTCCCCTACACTAGCATCGCAGGTGCTTGCTCTAACTTGGCAGCACGATATGTGGTTGCATGTTGCATATGGTGTCTAGATTGTAATTCTTCTAATCTGGTTAAATTGCATGTGCTATTCTGCTTAGTTTATACATTATACCTATTAATGTGACATGCCTTCCTGTTTTTAGTACATAGTACATCTGCCTATTAAGCATGTCCTCACATAAACTATTGTTTTTTGTATCCCGCATAAATTAATATGACGATACACCTTCAGTATATGCAGTGTGATATTAGTTGCATCTTTCATATGATTTATAGCATGCGTTGCTTCTAATTTGTTGAAATGCCATTTATGATGGGACGCTTTTAACTTGGCAGAGTCATATTGGTTACATCTTTCATGTGGAGTCTAGCTTGCACTGCTTCTTATTTGTTGAAATGGTTTCTGCTTAGTTTACACAAATAGTTGTGAATATGCCATGCCGTCCTGTTTTTCGTATTATTCCATCCTGGAATCATGTGTTTGCCTTACATCAAAGTAGTGATTGTCAGTATCATGCACGAATGAGTTCTGAAGAGTGAATTTTATTGCTTTTTATTGTCGGTTTTACTTGACAATTCAAAATCAATAAAGCGGAAGGAAGCTAGCAAGGCAGCGGATGAAGGTGCTCCTTCCAAACGGAGGGCCTCTACAGATTCTACTCCTCCATCCCCCCAAGATGATTTCCAAGACAACACATGCATAGACACTCAACGTAGCTGTGTTGGTGATGAGCACGTCTCCCCTAGTGCACCATCACAGGTGCTCCCTCTAACTTGTCACTGTTATATGTGGTTGCATGTTATGTATGATGTCTAGCTTGTATTGCTTCTAATTTTGTTGAATCTCATCTGCTTACTTTACACATTATACTTGTGACTAAGACACGTGTTCCTGTTTCTAGAACATACAATATCTGTCTATCACACCATGTTCTTACATCAGAGTACATTTGTTCTGAAGAACTAAATTGTTATTCGTTTTTCTTGTCGGCTTGACTTAACATGGCACAGAGAAAGAGGAAGCAACACAGAACGACAGGGAAAGGGAACCGGATCCTGCATATTCTGCTGGTACTGATGGTGAAATAGAAGGTCAAAGTCCAATGGAAAATTGTATCGACAGGGTATCCCGTGCTACACAAGCTACAGAACAAGCCAAACGGAAACAAATAGCTACCACCAAACAAGCAGAGACAGCCCTAGTTGTTGCAACACCTTCCACAGTACCACCAGCTGCACGATTTACTCGTTGGTCAACTCAACTAGCAGCATGTTCCCAAGCTCCCTTGCCGCCTGACACTACTTCCGAAGCACTCTTGACACAAGATGAGTTGGCAAGATCAGATGAACTTTGTGAGCTTCAACAGCAAGAAGGTAGTTGCTGGAGTCAAGTTATAGTTGCATGCTTCTTTATATTTAGTCTCACAGTTTGATGTACACTAACACTTCCTATTTTCGTTGTTGGACTAGCACCTAGGCGCAAGAGGAAACAAACATCAGGGATAATGCTTGATAGGTTAACTAAATCTAGAGGAGGAAGAATGGAGATACGTTTTGAGGCAGGTTTAAAAAGGCCACGTGATGCTACAGAGTCAGCCAAGTTAGTATCAGAGGCAGCGGTTGCCGTTAGGTGTCATGTACGTATCCTCCCAACATGGATTCAGTACAGGAATGACAAAGACGAAACCCAGTACAACACCTTCCTCGAACATTTATTTGTAAGTATGGTTATGTATGGAAACTAGTAATATCGTCTTGCTCTGTCCAATACTTTCTAGGTTGCTGATAATGGGACTCCCATCATTTTCAACAGATGAGGTTCAAGTTGGATAGCCAAGATGATGCAACCAGACAAGCTTGCGCCCATGTTTTTAAGTCTGCTCTGCGACAGTATCGGTATAACTTGAGGAAAACTCACTTTGAAGGCAAGGTTAAGAGTGAACTTGCCCAAACATCTCCAGTGGAAAATATATCGGATGAAGACTGGAGAGGCCTCGTTAAATACTGGTCTGATCCAAAGTATCAGGTACATTATATATATGTGATCAGATCACATGTTGAAGTCCTATTTACGCATGTGCCACACAAATCTATCTTCTTGTAGGTGAATTGTTCAAAGAACAAGGCCAACCGTACGAAAGTGAAATTCCAACAGACGACAGGATCTCGTAGCTATATTGCACACTGCGAGGCTCTTGTAATTAGCTGCTGTTTCACTCTTTTCGTTGTACATATTATCATATCTATATTGACTTGTTCCAAATGCAGAGGAAAGCCCGCAAGGACCAAAAAGTACCTGAACTAAATGCTGTGGAAATCTTCAAGGACTATCACACCAGCAAGACGAAGGGCATGACTACACTAGTCAAAGCCGCTGTTGTAAGTCCTTAATCCTCATGCCTTTTAACTACTACTTACTCTGACTTGTGCCTTGAACTGCATGGTTTGCAGCCAATGTCTATTACTCTTTTCAATTTTATACACAATTGTCTTAGCGTATCATTGCACCTTACAAGGTTTAAAAGAGAGGAGTGATGTTCCTTTGATCTTGACCTGTAATCTAGTTCCGTGCTGGACTTGCCCACACAACGTTACAATTGCCTGTTTGTCTGTTCTCAGTTGTTTTGTTATATGAATGATGTCATACTCTACTTACCGTATTATAAACTTTGTCTCTTTATCCTTAGTTGTCAATACAATGTGAAGAAATAGACAATACATTAGCCATGGTACATGGTCATATGTTTGGAACCTGGTTTTATTATGTACTTTGCAGTAAAATACAACTAATATTTTACATGGGTTCACCAGAATAAGTTCTATATATAGACCAAAGCTATTTTTTTTGGTTTTGCTGCCTCCTTAATATCTTCTGTTCTGGTACTACTAATGTAAAAACTCAACTTTTCAGGAAGCTATGGAAAAAATGGTGGAACCGCCACCTTCTGAAGGTGGCGAGGCAACTATAACCACAATGTCAGCTCTTGCTGCAGTGGGTCAGTACCTGTCCACTAACAGTGCCAAAAGCACGTTCCTGCATAATACTGGGTTGGTTGTTAAGGCAATCTCGTCCAAACTGCCTCATGATCAAGATATGCAAGCTCAAAACAATGTTATATTTGCGCTCCAGACACAAGTCTGTTCCTTAACAGAGACCCTTTGTGAAAAAAGGACAGACATTGTTCGATGTTGTCAAGATATGCATGGTTTTGAAATCAGACTATCAGACATTTGCTATGTTGTTCAGGAGCCTAGGAGAAATGAGGGCGAAGGTTATGGTGCTCCATCGGACAATACAACATGAAAACGTAACAGTCAGGTCAAATGGACTAAGCTTCTGAACTTCTGGTGGTGCATTTATCTGCCAGACTGTTAACTTTTATGCCAACCTTCCTTTTGTTTTATAGTTGTAATTTGTTATGTTGCGATATAAAATTTGTTCTTAACGTCCAGCCACTGGCTGAAGAAAATAGCAAGCCATTTTTGTATAGTGTAGGGTGTTCCCTATATTTGCACTGGTGGCAATCTTTCATGCCCAGTGGATGTAATCTGTGCAATCGCCTTAATAGTCTAGCGTTAATTTCGGGCTTATTTATTTCCTAGTCTTCTTTTTCCCTAGTTTGCTAGTGGCCGCAACAACCATGGGCCATATATGGACTGTGGTAGCCTTGACCCTCCTACGGGCCGTAGGATCCATGGGCCTCCTACGGGCCGTAGGATCCATGGGCCTCCTATGGGCCGTCTTTAAATGGGCCTCCAACACGGTCGTAGAATCGGTGGGCCTCGGGCTGTTGGATAAATGGGTCTACATGGGCCGTAAACGGGCGTAATTGGTATCGGCCCAACACGGTAATGGGCCGTTAATAGGCCGGAGGACAGCAAAGGCTTAATTCCGTCACAGGCATAACAGGTCGTTAATGGGCCAGAATATAGGACAGGCTGGAAACAGTGCAACGGGTTAGAGGCTAGAAACGGGCCGACTCTTGCCACAGGCCGAATTTGGCCCATTAGGGGAACAGACCAGTAACGGGCCGGAAGTAATCGAGGGCCGGAAAGGAGCCCAAGAACATATGGGCCATCGGTAGGCCGAAAGCTAACACGGGCTGGAAACGGCCCATGTGAATCATGGGTCATTAACGGGTACAAAGAAATTTACTGTTCATTACGGGCTAGAGTCACCGTGGGCCTCTAAACGGCCTAAAGATACGAAGGCCTCATATGGGCCGAAAGACGTCGTGGGCCATACATGGACCGAAAGTGAAACAGGCTGGTGTTATATTTGACGGCTCACATGACGTTGTTGGGCCGATTTCGTGCAGGCCCTGACGGGCCGTGAGTTACCGGGCCGTAAAATGGGCTATTTGCGAAGATACCGTTAACAGGCTTTTCATGGGCCAACCCGCTATCTTTTGACCAAGTCAAACGGGCCGGCCTTTGTAAGCTAAATGGGCCAGTGGTGGGCCGTCGCACGTGTCGACATATCATAGGCGCCTATCTGACCCACCGACTAGCTGACACGTGTTTCCTCCGGCCAATCAGAATTTTACACGTGGAAATTTCCCATTGGTCCGGGCTATTAACGGGTTATCGGGTCCAAAACCGGACCCGATAGCTTAACGGCGTCCCGTTACGGTGGATGCCACATGTTGGTCACCCTTGACGAAAGCACTTCTATGATGCGTGATTTATCGTCTTGGAAGTGGACACTTCCGTGATGATAATTTTGGTAACGTCATGGAACACTTCTACGACAGCACATGTATGACTATCTTGATTCTGTCATAAATTTGTCATGGATGTACATGCATGACAGAAAACGTGACCTACTGTGACAAACATGTATCATCACAGAAGTGTATTTTTTTGTAGTGATCGGATCAACTGGAAGAGAAACTAAGGGCCGCGCATGCGGATAAACAACATGTCGAAAGGCAAGAAGCCGCCGGTCAACGTATACTGACACAGACCAGGGATGAGAAGAACAAGCTTCAAGATGCCAATACCAAGCAAGCCGAAGAGCTGAAGGACATACGAGCCCAACTGGCGGATGCCTTGAAAGAGAACAGAAAGCTGAAAGGCGGCATATTCAGTATGCTTTTTGACCTTACTTTCGTACAATCCCCTAATGGGAAGTTTTAACAAGTTTGTTTCTGTAGGTGTGCTGACTGGGAGGCCCGAAGGAGTGGTGCCCGGATTTCAAGGCGATCTGCTGCAAGAGCTATCCAAAGTGCATGAGCGAGCCCAGAAGGCAATGAGGAACATTGCAAGGCTTTATGGCCAGCCGATTATCCTCCAGGAAGTATGGAGGAACTCGTGAAATTTATTCAAGGGAGCTCGTCGCCGCTTTGGGCTATGGAAGATATCAGCATGCCAAGAAGGCGCAAGAGAGGCATGGGCCATGGTGAAAACGCGGTACACTGGACTTGATCCAAATCATATGGCCCGGGTCGGGCTCGGGGATCAGATCTACAGTAAATTCCTGTTAGTTTGGTGTATGACCAAGTAAAGATAGCCGCCAAGTTTTCACAACAGGATTGTAAACTAGACAACCTGTTAGATGGTCTAGAGGAGGAAGAAGCTGTCGAGTCCAAGTAGTAATGTACTTTTATCGGCAAACGTATCTCCAGCCGAATTATAAAACGATTGTCATGGCAGACCGTCCGCTTTTTCCTCCGAAACCCAAGGTTCCGAATACTATACCGTCGGTAAACACCGAAGTATGTTCGAAAACCAGACGGTCTGGTCACATTTGCTTGAACAGACAAGTTGTATTCGGGGAGTTATGTTATACTACATTTGATCGTAAGAAACATCTTCCAGAGAGAGTAGTTCCGTTAAGGGTACCTCTCCCTGGGCCAGCATGCGTTCTTTTGCATGCCTAAGCTCTGATGCTAAAAATCACAGTACACGTTATATTTTGGGGGCTTGTATTGCAACGAAGGCAGTTCATCTTTTGTCTGCCGACCTATTATTCCCTTAAGAACGCTAGCTTTCGGCTTCACCCGTCTGAGGTACACGTCCGGATAACCCGACTGTAACAATTGCAGAGGTGCTCCCTTTATGCCCTAGCCGAACAAGCGGGAACGTAGGGCATAAGCACAGGAGCCAGGTAACCCAGCTTGGCAAAAACTTAAGTCATAAAGGTGCATATAATGGCGAAGGAAAGACATATATGAGAAGATGACACATATATACGGTGAGCTTGATGCTCGAAAAAAGAATAATAATAATAATAATGAACTTCTATGAAAAGAAGCCCCCAGTTATAGTGGGGTGTGTACATTTAAAGATGTATTCCCCGCAAGTGTGCGGCTTACTCGAACACACGCTAGAAGTCGTAAAACAAATAAAAAGAAGAAAGAGAAAAAGGAGAAAAAGGTAACGAACAATATGTCCGGACTTAGGCATAGAATCTTCGGAGTCTGGCAGCGTTCCATGGGTTCGGCTCTAAGCGATTGTCCGATGCATTACGAAGGCGATAGGCTCCTCTAGTGAGAACTTCATCTATAATGAAGGTACCCTCACATTTGGGCTTTAGCTTGTCCTTTTTCTTCTCTAGTAGGCGTAGAACGAGTTCACCAACATTATAAGTCTTGCCCGCACTTCTCTGCTTTGGCATCTTCGAGCTTCTTGTTGGTAGAATGCGGAACGAGCTTTTGCGACGTCACGCTCCTCCTCCAGGCTATCTAAATCATCTTGCCAATTGAGCTCGACCTCTCTCTCTCTTCGTACATGCGCACTCGAGGTGAGTCATGAATAATATCGCAGGGCAAGATGGCCTCTACGCCGTACACCATGAAGAACGGTGTGTATCCGGTCATGCGATTTGGTGTGGTCCACAGCCCCCAGAGTACGGAGTAGAGCTCCTCAACCAAGTGTTTATCTGACTCCTTTAGGATCGCACTAGTCTGGGTTAAATGCCACTCATTATCAGGCCATTGGCCCGCTCGACTTGACCGTTTGTTTGCGGGCGATTGATACGTCCATTTTGCATCATGCTTTTATATCAATATTTATTGCATTATGGGCAGTTATTACACGTTATGTTACAATACTTATGCCTTTTCTCTCTTATTTTACAAGGTTTACATGAAGAGGGAGAATGCCGGCAGCTGGAATTCTGGGCTGGAAAAGGAGCAAATATTAGAGACCTGTTCTGCATAACTCCAAAAGTCCTGAAACTTCACGGAGGCACGTTTTGGAATTAATAAAGAATACTGGTGAAAGAATCCACCAGAGGTGGCCCACACCCTGGCCACGAGGGTGGGGGCACACGCTACCCCCCCGGGGCGCGCCCCCTGCCTCGTGGGCCCCCTGGCAGGCCTCCGATGCCCATCTGCTGCTATATGAAGTCTTTTACCCTGGAAAATATCATAAGCAAGCTTTCGGGACGAAACACCGCCGCCACGGGGCGGAACCTTGGCGGAACCAATCTAGGGCTCCGGTGGAGCTGCTCTGCAGGGAAACTTCCCTCCGGGAGGGGGAAATCATCGCCATCGTCATCACCAATGATCCTCTCATCGGGAGGGGGTCAATCTCCATCAACATCTTCACCAGCACCATCTCCTCTAAAACCCCAGTTCATCTCTTGTATCCAATCTTTGTCCCAAAGCCTCAGATTGGTACATGTGGGTTGCTAGTAGTGTTGATTACTCCTTATAGTTGATGCTAGTTGGTTTATTTGGTGGAATATCGTATGTTCAGATCCTTTATGCATATTAATATCCCTCTGATTATGAACATGAATATGATTTGTGAGTAGTTACGTTTTTCCTGAGGACATGGGAGAAGTCTTGCTAGAAGTATTCATGTGAATTTGGTATTCGTTCGATATTTTGATGAGATGTATGTTGTCTTTCCTCTAGTGGTGTTATGTGAACGTCGACTACATGACACTTCACCATTGTTTGGGCCTAGAGGAAGGCATTGGGAAGTAGTAAGTAGATGATGGGTTGCTAGAGTGACAGAAGCTTAAACCCTAGTTTATGAGTTGCTTCGTAAGGGGCTAATTTGGATCCATATGTTTCATGCTATGGTTAGGTTTACCTTAATACTTCTTTTGTAGTTGCGGATGCTTGCAATAGGGGTTAATCATAAGTGGGATGCTTGTCCAAGGAAGGGCAGCACCCAAGCACCGGTCCACCCACATACCAAATTATCAAAGTAACGAACGTGAATCATATGAGCGTGATGAAAACTAGCTTGACGATAATTCCCATGTGTCCTCGGGAGCGTTTTCCTTCATATAAGAGTTTGTCCAGGCTTGTCCTTTGCTACAAAAAGTATTGGGTCATCTTGCTGCACCTTATTTACTTTCATTACTTGTTACTCGTTACAAATTACCTTATCACAAAACTATCTGTTACCGATAATTTCAGTGCTTGCAGAGAATACCTTACTGAAAACCGCTTGTCATTTCCTTCTGCTCCTCGTTGGGTTTGACACTCTTACTTATCGAAAGGACTACGATAGATCCCCTATACTTGTGGGTCATCAAGACTCTTTTCTGGCGCCGTTGCCGGGGATTGAAGCACCTTTGGTAGGTGGAATTTGGTAAGGAAAAAATTATATAGTGTGCTGAAATTTACTGTCACTTGTTACTATGGAACATAATCCTTTGAGGGGCTTGTTCGGGGTATCTTCACCCCGACCAGTAGAGCAAAGAGTTTCTCCTCAACCTACTGAACATACTGAAAATGTTTACTTTGAAATTCCTTCGGATATGATAGAGAAACTTCTAGCTAATCCTTTTACACGAGATGGAACATTACATCCCGATTTGCACCTAATCTATGCGGATGAAGTTTGTGGATTATTTAAGCTTGCAGGTATGCCCGAGGATGTTATCAAGAAGAAGGTCTTCCCTTTATCATTGAATGGAAAGGCATTGACATGGTTTAGGCTATGTGATGATATCGGATCATGGAACTACAACCGATTGAAATTGGAATTTCATCAGAAGTTTTACCCTATGCATCTTGTTCATCGTGATCGTAATTATATATATATAATTTTTGGCCTCGTGAAGGAGAAAGCATCGCTCAAGTTTGGGTGAGGCTTAAGTCAATGTTATGTTCATGCCCCAATCATGAGCTCTCAAGAGAAATTATTATTCAAAATTTTTATGCTCGGCTTTCTCTCAATAATCGCTCCATGCTCGATACTTCTTGTACTCGATCTTTTATGATGAAGACTATTGAATTCAAATGGGATTTATTGGAAAGAATTAAATGCAACTATGAAGATTGGGATCTCGACGAAGGTAAGGAGTCAGGTATAACACCCAAGTTCGATTGTGTTAAATCTTTTATGGATACCGATGTTTTCCGTGAATTTAGCACTAAATATGGACTTGACTCTGAGATAGTAGCTTCTTTCTGTGAATCCTTTGCTACTCATGTTGATCTCCCTAAGGAGAAGTGGTTTAAATATAATCCTCCCATTGAAGTAAAAGTAGTTGCACCTATTAAAGTTGAAGAAAAGACTATCACTTATAATGTTGATCCTGTTGTTCCTACTGCTTATATTGAGAAACCACCTTTCCCTGTTAGAATAAAGGATAATGCTAAAGCTTCAACTGTGGTTCATAAGAGTAATACTAGAACACCTACACCCCCTGAGCAAATTAAAGTTGAACCTAGTATTGCTATGGTTAAAGATCTCTTGGCTGATAATATTGATGGGCATGTTATTTACTTCTATGATGAAGCTGCTAGAATTGCCTGTTATTTCTGATACTAAAAATAAACATAGACCTGTTGTAGGAATGCCTGTTATTTCTGTTAAAATAGGAGATCATTGTTATCATGGCTTATGTGATATGGGAGCTAGTGCAAGTGCAATACCTCATTCCTTATACAAAGAAATTATGCATGATATTGCCCCTGCTGAGATAGAGGAAATTGATGTTACAATTAAGCTTGCCAATAGAGATACTATTTCACCAGTTGGTATTGTTAGAGATGTTGAAGTCTTGTGTGGGAAAGTTAAATATCCTGCTGATTTTCTTGTTCTTGGTTCCCCACAGGATAACTTTGGTCCCATCATATTTGCTAGACCCTTCTTGAATACTGTTAATGCTAGGATAGACTGCAAAAATATGTTGTTACTATTGGTTTGGGGGATATGTCTCATGAGTTTAATTTTGCTAAATTTTGTAGACAACCCCATGATAAAGAATTTCCTAGTAAAGATGAAATTATTGGTCTTGCTTCTATTGCCGTGCCTCCTAATGATCCTTTAGAACAATATTTGCTTGACCATGAAAATGATATGTTTATGAATGAAAGAAGGGAAATAGATGAAGTATTCTTTAAATAGGGACCTATTTTGAAACACAACTTGCCTGTTGAAATCCTAGGGGATCCTCCTCCACCCAAGGGCGATCCCGTGTTTGAGCTTAAACCATTACCTGATACTCTTAAATATGCTTATCTCGATGAAAAGAAGATATATCCTGTTATTATTAGTGCTAACCTTTCAGAGCATGAAGAAAAGAAATTATTGAAAACTCTGAAGAAGCACCGTGCTGCTATTGGATATACTCTTGATGATCTTAAGGGCATTAGTCCCACTCTATGCCAACACAAAATAAAATTGGAGAAAGACGCTAAACCGGTTGTTGATCACCAACAACGGTTAAATCCTAAGATGAAAGAAGTGGTAAGAAAAGAAATACTAAAGCTTCTGGAAGCAGGTATAATTTATCCCGTTGCTGATAGTCAGTGGGTAAGTCATGTCCATTGTGTCCCCAAGAAGGGAGGTATTACTGTTGTTCCTAATGATAAAGATGAATTGATCCCACAAAGAATTATTACAGGTTATAGAATGGTAATTGATTTCCGCAAATTAAATAAAGCTACTAAAAAGGATCATTACCCTTTACCTTTTATTGATCAAATGCTAGAAAGACTATCCAAACATACACATTTTTGCTTTATAGATGGTTATTCCGGTTTCTCTCAAATACCTGTGTCAAAAGAGGATCAAGAAATGACCACTTTTACTTGCCCTTTCGGTACCTTTGCTTATAGACGTATGCCTTTTGGTTTATGTAATGCACCTGCTACCTTTCAAAGATGTATGACTGCTATATTCTCTGACTTTCGTGAAAAGATTGTTGAGGTTTTCATGGATGATTTCTCCGTATACGGAACTTCTTTTGATGATTGCTTAAGCAACCTTGATCGAGTTTTGCAGAGATGTGAAGAAACTAATCTTGTCTTGAACTGGGAGAAGTGCCACTTTATGGTTAATGAAGGTATTGTCTTGGGGCATAAAATTTCTGAAAGAGGTATTGAAGTAGACAAAGCTAAAGTTGATGCTATTGAAAAGATGCCATGTCCCAAGGACATTAAAGGTATAAGAAGTTTCCTTGGTCATGCCGGTTTTTATAGGAGGTTCATTAAGGACTTCTCTAAAATCTCTAGGCCTCTGACTAATCTCTTACAAAAAGATGTTCCTTTTGTCTTTGATGATGATTGTGTAGAAGCATTTGAAATACTTAAGAAAGCATTGATTTCTGCACCTATTGTTTAGCCACCTGATTGGAATCTACCCTATGAAATTATGTATGATGCTAGTGATTATGCTGTAGGTGCTGTTCTAGGACAAAGAGTTGATAAGAAATTAAATGTTATCCAATACGCTAGTAAAACTCTAGACAATGCCCAGAGAATTATGCTACTATTGAAAAAGAATTTTTAGCAGTTGTATTTGCTTGTGATAAGTTCAGACCTTATATTGTTGATTCTAAAGTAACTATTCACACTGATCATGCTGCTATTAAATACCTTATGAAAAAGAAAGATGCTAAACCTAGACTTATTATATGGGTTCTTTTGCTACAAGAATTTGATTTGCATATTATTGATAGAAAGGGAGCTGAGAACCCCGTTGCAGACAACTTATCTAGGTTAGAGAATGTTCTTGATGACCCACTACCTATTGATGATAGCTTTCCTGATGAACAATTAGCTATATAAATGCTTCTCATACTGCTCCATGGTATGCTGATTATGCTAATTACATTGTTGCTAAATTTATACCACCTAGTTTCACATACCAGCAAAAGAAAAAGTTTTTCTATGATTTAAGACATTACTTCTGGGATGACCCACACCTTTATAAAGAAGGAGTAGATAGTGTCATTAGACGTTGTGTACCTGAGCATGAACAGGAACAGATCCTACGCAAGTGTCACTCCGAAGCTTATGGAGGACACCACGCTGGAGACAGAACTGCGCATAAGGTATTGCAATCCGGTTTTTATTGGCCTACTCTCTTCAAAGATGCCCGTAAGTTTGTCTTGTCTTGTGATGAATGTCAAAGAATTGGTAATATAAGTAGACGCCAAGAAATGCCTATGAATTATTCTCTTGTTATTGAACCATTTGATGTTTGGGGCTTTGATTATATGGGACTGTTTCCTTCCTCTAACGGGTATACACATATTTTAGTTGCTGTTGATTACGTTACTAAGTGGGTAGAAGTTATTCCAACTATTAGTGTTGATCATAACACCTCTATTAAGATGCTTAAAGAAGTTATTTTTCCGAGGTTTGGAGTCCCTAGATACTTAATGACTGATGGTGGTTCACATTTTATTCATGGTGCCTTTCGTAAAATGCTTGCTAAGTATGATGTTAATCGTAGAATTGCATCTCCGTACCACCCGCAGTCCAGTGGTCAAGTAGAACTTAGTAATACAGAGATTAAATTGATTTTGCAAAAGACTGTTAATACATCTAGAAAGAATTGGTCTAAGAAACTTGATGATGCATTGTGGGCCTATAGAACTGCATATAAGAATCCTATGGGTATGTCTCCGTATAAAATGGTTTATGGAAAAGCATGTCACTTACCTCTCGAACTAGAACATAAGGCATATTGGGCCATTAAAGAGCTCAATTATGATTTCAAACTTGCCGGTGAGAAGAGGTTATTTGACATAAGCTCACTTGATGAATGGAGAACTGTCGGTGTCAAAACCGGCGGATCTCGGGTAGGGGGTCCCGAACTGTGCATCTAAGGTCGATGGTAACAGGAGACGGGGGACACAATGTTTACCCAGGTTCGGGCCCTCTCTATGGAGGTAATACCCTACTTCCTGCTTGATTGATCTTGATGAATATGAGTATTACAAAAGTTGATCTACCACGAGATCGTAATGGCTAAAACCCTAGAAGTCTAGCCTGTCTGACTATATCTAAAATTTGGGCCGCAAACTGTTTCCATTATAGTTTGATGAATACGTCAAAGCGCATTGATACAAGTAGTGCGATAAGCAACAGGCTATTTGACATGCCACAACCAAGGGAGAGTTATGTGTGGGTCCTGAAAACAGGTAGAGTAATCGTTAAAGAAACCACCTAGAAATTCCCCTGTACGTCTGTGCTTCTTGCCATTGATACGTCTCCAACGTATCTATAATTTTTTATTGTTCCATGCTATATTATATTTTGTTTTGGATGTTTAATGGGCTTTATTATACACTTTTATATTATTTTTGGGACTAACCTATTAACTGGAGCCCAGCCCAAATTGCTATTTTTCTTGCCTATTTCAGTGTTTCGCAAAAAAGGAATATCAAACGGAGTCCAAACAAAATGAAACCTTCGGGAACGTGATTTTTGGAACAAACGTGATCCAGAGGACTTGGAGTGCACGTAAAGCAACCGACGAGGAGGCCACGAGGCAGGGGGCGCGCCTACCCCCTGGGCGCGCCCTCCACCCTCGTGGGCCCCTCGTGGCTCCACCGACCTACTTCTTCCTCCTATGTATACCTACATACCCCCAAACCATCGAAGAGCACCACGAAAACCTAGTTCCACCGCCGCAACCTTCTGTACCCGTGAGATCCCATCTTGGGGCCTTTTCCGGCGCTCCCTGGAGGGGGCATTGATCGCAGAGGACTTCTACATCAACACCATAGCCTCTCCGATGATGTGTGAGTAGTTTACCTCAGACCTTTGGGTCCATAGTTATTAGCTAGACTCTCTCTTTGGATCTCAATACAAAGTTCTCCTCGATTCTCTTGGAGATCTATTTGATGTAACTCTTCTTTTGCGGTGTGTTTGTCGAGATCCGATGAATTGTGGGTTTATGATCCAGATTATCTATGAACAATATTTGAATCTTCTCTGAATTCTTTTATGTATGATTGGTTATTTTTGCAAGTCTCTTCGAATTATCAGTTTGGTTTGGCCTACTAGATTGATCTTTCTTGCAATAGGAGAAGTGCTTAGCTTTGGGTTCAATCTTGCGGTGCTCGATCCCAGTGACAGTAGGGGAAACGACACGTATTGTATTGTTGCCATCGAGGATAAAAAGATGGGGTTTATATCATATTGCATGAGTTTATCCCTCTACATCATGTCATCTTTCTTAAAGTGTTACTCCATTCTTATGAACTTAATACTCTAGATGCATGTTGGATAGCAGTCGATGTGTGGAGTACTAGTAGTAGATGCAGGCAGGAGTCGGTCTACTTGTCACGGACGTGATGCCTATATACATGATCATACCTAGATATTCTCATAACTATGCTCAATTCTATCAATTGCTCGACAGTAATCTGTTCACCCACCGTAATACTTATGCTATCTTGAGAGAAGCCACTAGTGAAACCTATGGCCCCCGGGTCTATTTTCCATCATATTAATCTCCCGACAACAAGCTATTTCTATTACTGTTTATTTTGCAATCTTTACTTTTAATCTTTATCATAAAAATACCAAAAATATTATCTTATCATCTCTATCAGATCTCACTCTCGTAAGTGACCGTAAAGGGATTGACAACCCGTTTATCACGTTGGTTGCGAGGTTCTTATTTGTTTGTGTAGGTGCAAGGGACTTGAGCGTGGCCTCCTACTGGATTGATACCTTGGTTCTCAAAAACTGAGGGAAATTCTTACGCTACTTTAGTGCATCACCCTTTCCTCTTCAAGGGAAAACCAACGCAAGGCTCAAGAGGTAGCAAGAAGGATTTCTGGCGCCATTGACGGGGAGGCTTACGCAAAGTCAAGTCAAGATTTGAACTCCTGACAACGAGCCATTTCTGGCGCCGTTGCCGGGGAGTCTACGCACAAGTCAAGACATACCAAGTACCCATCACAAACTCTTATCCCTCGCATTACATTATTTGCCATTTGCCTCTTGTTTTCCTCTCCCCCACTTCACCCTTGCCGTTTTATTCGCCCTCTCTTTTCCGTTCGCCTCTTTTTTGCTTGCTTCTTATTTGCCCGTGTGTTGGATTGCTTGCTTGTCACGATGGCTCAAGACAATACTAAATTGTGTGACTTTATCAATACCAACAACAATTATTTTCTTAGCACTCCGATTGCTCCTCTTACCGATGCTGAATCTTGTGAAATTAATGCTGATTTGCTAAATCTTGTCATGAAAGATCAATTCGCTGGCATTCCTAGTGAAGATGCCGCTACCCATATAAATAGCTTTGTTGATTTGTGTGATATGCAAAAGAAGAAAGATGTGGATAATGATATTGTTAAACTGAAACTATTCCCGTTTTCGCTTAGAGATCGTGCTAAAACTTGGTTTTCGTCTTTGCCTAAAAATAGTATTGATTCTTGGAATAAGTGCAAAGATGCTTTTATCTCTAAGTATTTTCCTCCTGCTAAGATCATCTCTCTTAGAAACGATATTATGAATTTTAAGCAACTTGATCATGAACATGTTGCACAAGCTTGGGAGAGGATGAAATTAATGATACGTAATTGCCCTACTCATGGTTTGAATTTGTGGATGATTATACAAAATTTTTATACCGGATTGAATTTTGCTTCTAGAAATCTTTTAGATTCGGCCGTGGGAGGCACTTTTATGGAAATCACTTTAGGAGAAGCTACTAAACTCCTAGATAATATTATGGTTAATTATTCTCAATGGCACACCGAAAGATCTACTAGTAAAAAAGTGCATGCGATAGAAGAAATTAATGTTTTGAGTGGAAAGATGGATGATATTGAAATTGTTCGCTAATAATAGTGTTTCTTCTAATCCTAATGATATGCCTTTGTCTACTTTGATTGAGAATAATAATGAATCTAAGGATGTGAATTTTGTTGGTAGGAATAATTTTGGTAACAATGCTTATAGAGGAAACTTTAATCCTAGGTCGTATCCTAGTAATTCCTCTAATAATTATGGTAATTCCTACAGCAATTCTTATGGAAATTTTAATAAGTTGCCCTCTGATTTTGAGACTAGTGTAAAAGAGTTTATGAATTCGCAAAACAATTTCAATACTTTGCTCGAAGAAAAAATGCTTAAAGTTGACGAATTGGCTAGGAACGTGGATAGAATTTCTCTTGATGTTGATTCTTTGAAGCTTAGATCTATTCCACCTAAGCATGATATCAATGAGTCTCTCAAAGCTATGAGAATTTCCATTGATGAGTGCAAATAAAGAACCGCTAGTATGCGTGCTAAGAAAGATTGCTTTGTAAAAGCGTGTTCTTCTAGTTTCTATGAGAATAAAGATCAAGATCTAAAAGTTATTGATGTGTCTCCTATTAAATCTTTGTTTTGCAATATGAATCTTGATAATGATGGGACTGGAGATGAGTCAACTTTAGTTAGAAGGCGTCCCAAAAATTCGGAGTTTTTAGATCTTGATGCAAAATTTGGTAAAAGTGGGATTGAAGAGGTCAAAACTTTAGATATCAATGAACCCACTATTTTGGATTTCAAGGAATTTAATTATGACAATTGCTCTTTGATAGATTGTATTTCCTTGTTGCAATCCGCACTAAATTCTCCTCATGCTTATAGTCAAAATAAAGCTTTTACCAAACATATTGTTGATGCTTTAATGCAATCTTATGAAGAAAAGCTTGAATTGGAAGTTTCTATCCCTAGAAAACTTTATGATGAGTGGGAACCTACTATTAAAATTAAAATTAAAGATCATGAATGCTATGCTTTGTGTGATTTGGGTGCTAGTGTTTCCACGATTCCAAAAACTTTATGTGATTTGCTACGTTTCCGTGAATTTGATGATTGGTCTTTAAACTTGCACCTTGCGGATTCCACCATTAAGAAACCTATGGGGAGAATTAATGATGTTCTTATTGTTGCAAATAGGAACTATGTGCCCGTAGATTTCATTGTTCTTGATATAGATTGCAATCCTTCATGTCCTATTATTCTTGGTAGACCTTTCCTTAGAACGATTGGTGCAATTATTGATATGAAGGAAGGACATATTAGATTCCAATTTCCATTAAGGAAAGGTATGGAAAACTTCCCTAGAAAGAAAACAAAATTACCTTATGAATCTATTACGAGAGCCACTTATGGATTGCCTACCAAAGATGGCAATACCTAGATCTATCCTTGCTTTTATGCCGAGCTAGGGGCGTTAAACGATAGCGCTTGTTGGGAGGCAACCCAATTTTATTTTAGTTTTTTGCTTTTTTGCTTCTGTTTAGGAATAAATCTTTCATCTAGGCTCTGTTTAGATTTGTTTTTGTGTTTTAATTAGTGTTTGTGCCAAGTTAAACCTATAGGATCTTCTTGGATGATAGTTATTTGATCTTGCTGAAAATTCCAGAAACTTTCTGTTCACGAAAACAATTGTTAAAAATCACCAGAATGTGATAAAATACTGATTCCAATTGCAGTAGATCAATAAACAAATTGTCTAGGCCGTCCTATTTTGGTAGATTTTTCTGAGTTCCAGAAGTTTGCGTTAGTTACAGATTACTACAGACTGTTCTGTTTTTGACAGATTCTGTTTTTCGCGTGTTGTTTTCTTATTTTGATGAATCTATGGCTAGTAAAAGAGCTTATAAACCATAGAGAAGTTGGAATACAGTAGGTTTAACGCCAATATAAATAAAGAATGAGTTCATTACAGTACCTTGAATTGGTGTTTTGTTTTCTTTCGCTAACGGAGCTCATGAGATTTTCTGTTAAGTTTTGTGTTGTGAAGTTTTCAAGTTTTGGGTAAAGATTTGATGGATTATGGAACAAGGAGTGGCAAGAGCCTAAGCTTGGGGATTCCCAAGGCACCCCAAGGTAAATCTAAGGACACCAAAAAGCCAAATCTGGGATGCCCTGGAAGGCATCCCCTCTTTCGTCTTCGTCTATCGGTAACTTTACTTGGGGCTATATTTTTATTCACCGCATGATATGTGTTTTGCTTGGAGCGTCTTGTGTGATTTGAGTCTTTGCTATTAGTTTACCACAATCATCCTTGCTGTACAGACCTTTTTAGAGAGACACACATGATTCGGAATTTATTAGAATACTCTATGTGCTTCACTTATATCTTTTGAGCTATATAGTTTTTGCTCTAGTGCTTCACTTATATCTTTTAGAGCACGGCGGTGGTTTTATTTTATAAAAATTATTGTTCTCTCATGATTCACTTATATCATTTTGAGAGTCCAACAAAACAGCATGCTAATTGCTTAAATTGAGAAATTAGTCCTAATATGATAGGCATCCAAGATTAGTAAAAACTTTCTTATAAGTGCGTTGAATACTAAGAGAAGTTTGATGCTTGATGATTGTTTTGAGATATGGAGGTAGTAATATTAAAGTTGTGCTAGTTGAGTAGTTGTGAATTTGAGAAATACTTGTGTTGAAGTTTGCAAGTCCCGTAGCATGCACGTATGGTAAACGTTGTGTAACAAATTTGAAACATGAGGTGTTCTTTGATTGTCCTCCTTATGAGTGGCCGTCGGGGACGAGCGATGGTCTTTTACTACCAATCTATCCCCCTAGGAGCATGTGCGTAGTGCTTAGTTTTTGATGACTTGTAGATTTTTGCAATAAGTATGTGAGTTCTTTATGACTAATGTCGAGTCCATGGATTATACGCACTCTCACCCTTCCATCATTGCTAGCCTCTTCGCTACCGTGCATTGCCCTTTCTCACCTTGAGAGTTGGTGCAAACTTCGCCGGTGCATCCAAACCCCGTGATACGATACGCTCTATCACACATAAACCTCCTTATATCTTCCTCAAAACAGCCACCATACCTACCTATTATGGCATTTCCATAGCCATTCCGAGATATATAGCCATGCAACTTTCCACCATTCCGTTTATCATGACACGTTTCATCATTGTCATATTGCCTTGCATGATCATGTAGTTGACATCGTATTTGTGGCAAAGCCACCATGCATATTATTCATACATGTCACTCTTGATTCATTGCCCATCCCGGTACACCGCCGGAGGCATTCATATAGAGTCATACTTTGTTCTAGTATCGAGTTGTAATCATTGAGTTGTAAATAAATAGAAGTGTGATGATCATCATTCATAGAACATTGTCCCCCAAAAAAGAGAAAGGCCAAATAAAAAAAGGCCCCCCCAAAAAAGAAGGGGCAATGCTACTATCCTTTTTCCACACTTGTGCTTCAAAGTAGCACCATGATCTTTATCATAGAGAGTCTCTTGTTTTATCACTTTCATATACTAGTGGGAATTTTTCATTATAGAACTTGGCTTGTATATTCCAAAAATGGGCTTCCTCAAATGCCCTAGGTCTTCGTGAGCAAGCAAGTTGGATGCACACCCACTTAGTTTCTTTTGTTGAGCTTTCATGCATTTATAGCTCTAGTGCATCCGTTGCATGGCAATCCCTACTCCTTGCATTGACATCAATCGATGGGCATCCCCTAGCTCGTTTATTAGCCGCGTCAATGTGAGACTTTCTCCTTTTTTGTCTTCTCCACATAACCCCCATCATCATATTCTATTCCACCCATAGTGGTATATCCATGGCTCACGCTCATATATTGCGTGAAAGTTGAAAAAAGTTTGAGATTACTAAAGTATGAAACAATTGCTTGGCTTGTCATCGGGGTTGTGCATGATGAGAGCATTCTTGTGTGACGAAAATGAGCATGACCAAACAATATGATTTTGTAGGGATGAACTTTCTTTGGCCATGTTATTTTGAGAAGACATAATTGCTTAGCTAGTATGCTTGAAGTATTATTACTTTTTTGTCAATATTAAACTTTTATCTTGAATCTTTCGGATCTGAATATTCATACCACAAATAAGAGAATTACATTGAAAATTATGCTAAGTAGCATTCCACATCAAAAATTCTGTTTTTATCATTTACCTACTCGAGGACGAGCAGGAATTAAGCTTGGGGATGCTTGATACGTCTCCAACGTATCTATAATTTATTAGCCGCGTCAGTTACATACGAATTGAACTGGGGGAACCCTGTTCAACATCTTCAAAATCCCCAAAAACCTAATAGAACGAAAGATATGGGGCTTTTAAGATCTAGAGGGGGGGAAATGAAAAAAATTCAAACTTACTAGTGGCGCACCATTTGCTAGGTGCGCCACTAGTAACAGGAAAAAAATTGGTTTAAAAAAAAATTTGGACATTTTTTTCAAAATATGATACGTAATATGACCTGGAAGTTTGAAATATTTTTTCAAAATTTCATCACACTCATGAACATGAACAAAGTCCTAGACATCAATAAGGTTTAATAGGATTGATATGATAGATATATCAACAAGTGTCTGTGAAGTGAGCTGGTGCTGGGGTTGGATAGAACTACGAAGTTAAGCGTGCTTGGGCTGGAGTAGTGTGAGGATGGGTGACCTTCCGGGAAGTTTGACCACGGAGTGTGATTTGACTTGAGGTTAAGCATATTGACTTGAGATTAAGCCATAGTGACCCGAGCTTAAGAAGAAAAAATGAAAAAAAATGATTTTTTTAAAAATATCTGAATTTTTTTTGAAAAAAATTGTTAGTAATGGCGCACTTCTATGTGGTGCGCCATTACTAAGTCATTTAGTAATGGCGCACCAGATAGGCATAGTAATGGCGCACTATACTAATGGTGCACCAGAGGTGCGCCATTATTATTTTGTTAATAATGGCGTGATAATAGTGGCACACCTGTAGTGCGCCATTAATGGCAAAAACAGGTGCGCCACTAAGTAACCTTTTCCTAGTAGTGCGAGCATCATTGAAATCATCATGCCTAGCTAGAAAGGCATTAAAGAAAAGCGCTTGTTGGGAGGCAACCCAATTTTATTTTAGTTCCTTGCTTTTTGTTCCTGTTTAGCAATAAATAATTCATCTAGCCTCTGGTTAGATGTGTTTTCATGTTTTAATTAGTGTTTGTGCCAAGTAGAACCTTTGGGAAGACTTGGGTGAAGTCTTTATGATCTTGCTGTAAAAAACAGAAACTTTAGCGCTCACGAGATGTGCTGACATTTTTTACTAGAGAGTGCTTTTAGGTTGATTCTTTTTGCAGATTATTAATAGAAAAATTCCTCAGGTCCGCCAATTTATTTTAGAATTTTTGGAGTTCCAGAAGTATACGTTTGATACAGATTACTACAGACTGTTCTGTTTTTGACAGATTCTGTTTTTATGTGTTGTTTGCTTATTTTGATGAATCTATGAGTAGTATCGGAGGGTATGAATCATAGAGAAATTGGAATACAGTAGATATTACACCAACATGAATTTAGAATGAGTTCACAACAGTACCAAAAGTGGTGATTTATTTTCTTATACTAACGGAGCTTACGAGTTTTCTGTTAAGTTTTGTGTTGTGAAGTTTTCAAGTTTTGGGTAAAGATTCGATGGACTATGGAATAAGGAGTGGCAAGAGCCTAAGCTTGGGGATGCCCAAGGCACCCTAAGGTAATATTCAAGGACAACCAAGAGCCTAAGCTTGGGGATGCCCCGGATGGCATCCCCTCTTTCGTCTTCGTTCATCGGTAACTTTACTTGGAGCTATATTTTTATTCACCACATGATATGTGTTTTGCTTGGAGCATCATTTTATTTTGTTAGTATTTGCTTGATGTTATTTAGAATAATGTTTTGCATCTCTATTTTCAATAAAAATGTCAAGGATAGCCTTTACCATGCTTATTTTGCAAGTATACATGTTGTTGTTTCAAAACACAAAGTTTACCACTGTTGCAAAAATTCCCTAGAAAAGTCAGAATGTGATAAAATGTTGAAACCTTTTGCATAATAAGATCTGATAAATTTACTACAGTGGGAATTTTCTTTCATAATTTTTGGAGCTAGGGAAGTATGGATCTTGCTGCATTCTTTACAGACTGTCCTGTTTAGGCAGATTGCTGTTATGTTTGCATTGTTTGCATATGTTTGCTTGTTTAATGATTCTATTTGAGGATAGGAGTATTAAATATGCAGAGGCATTTAGTATGCAATGTTGAATAATAATTTTAGTGATTTGCTACAGTAGAGTATGATAAGGTTTTTGCATTGGTTTATACTAACTTATCTCACGAGTCCTTGTTGAGTTTTGTGTGGATGAAGCTTTTGATATTTAGGAAGACCGTGATATGAGAGGAATTAAGGAGACACAAAAGCTCAAGCTTGGGGATGCCCAAGGCACCCTAAGATAATATTTCAAGAAGTCTCAAGCATCTAAGCTTGGGGATGCCCCGGTAGGCATCCCACCTTTCTTCTTCAACAATTATCGGTTAGTATCGATTGAGCCTAAGTTTTTGCTTCTTCACATGATGAGTGCTATCCTTGAAATGTCGTTTTATTTTGTTTTGCTTGTTGTTTGAATAAAATACCAAGATCTGAAATTCTTAAATGAGAGAGAGTCTTCACATAGCTACATAATTATTTAACTACTCTTTGATCTTCACTTATATCTTTTTGGAGTAGTTTGTCATTTACTCGTGTGCTTCACTTATATCCTATGAGTAAATGGTTGAATGATTTGAATGTCATAAATCTGAAATTATATATGTTTCATATGCCTTTCCCATGGGGAGTAATGCCTTCACATATAAGAAGTAGAGGTGGTAATTTTTTTGAAGGTTAGCAAACATTGTATTGGTCACTTGAACAATTCATGAAAGAATATTGAAGGAAGAGAGATTTCACATATAAATATACTATCTTGGACATCTTCTATGATTGTCAGCCCCATTAATTATTTTCAAACCTGAGCAAATTAGTTGAAGTTGGACAAGGAAGACAACATAATGAGTTATGCTTGGGTATATTTGTATAGAAGTTATATTGTTATGGATCCTCTAACATGTGGTGCTTGCTATTTAGAATCCTTTGCTAGCTAAAATATCTGTACTAAGCGGGAATACTGCTTGTGCATTCAAATTCCTTGAAACCAAGTTTCTTCCATGAGTGTCCACTATATCTACCTATATGCGGTATTTACCTGCCGTTCCAAGTAAATTTGCATGTGCCAAACTCTAAATCTTCAAATAATAATCTGTTTTGTATGCCCGAATCGCTCATGTAGCCACTAGGGGTTGTCAGTATCTTCCATGCTAGGTGGGTTATTCTCACGATGAGTGGACTCCGCTCATCATTCACGAGAAAATGGCTGGTAACTGGGATGCCCAGTCCTATGATCAAAAGATCAAAAACAAATTCGCAAATAATTTACACAAACTCCCCCAGGATTGTTGAAAGTTGGCCGGCACCCGTTGTTTCGGACAAGCCGTGGAGTGTGATTGTTGGTGGAGGGGGAGTAAAATCTTTACCTTTCTGTTTGGGAACCGCCTATAATGTATCTAGTATGGAAGATATTGGGAACTCTTGGTCGTTATGTTGACAATGAAAGTATACCTCTCAAAATTATTTTCATCTCTGTTTTAGCTTCGAGCTCTGGCACCTCTGCAAATCCCTGCTTCCCTCTGCGAAGGGCCTATCTTTTACTTTTATGGAAGAGTCAGTAGTATTCCTTCTCATTCCAACCTACTTTTTAGCTGGGAAGCATCATGTGCTGGAGAAAGATCTAAGCATATATGTCCATTCAAATATATTTGATCATGAATTATTATTGTTGACATTACCCTTGAGGTAAAAGGTTGGGAGGCGAAACATTAAGCCCCTATCTTTCTCTGTGTTCGATGAATACTATTTGTTCTAAAAATATGCTTTGAGTGGTAGCAATCATGGAAGACTATATGATGGTTGAGTATGTGGGATTTGCTAAATCAAAGCTCTTACATAGACCCTTCCTGAAAATAAGATGAATTGCAATTGTTTGATGACTAAGAACATAGTTTGTTAGTTTTCAGGAAAGTTTATGGTCTATGCTTTAACATGTGAATAGCTCTTTACTTGATCATGAAAAGTTTTATGAGATGAGCAGACATATAATGATGCTAGAAAAGGTGATTGAAATTATCATTGATCAAACTTGTGCACCTGCTAGCATTCACACTTCATAAATTATTTCTTTTATCATTTACCTACTCAAGGGCGAGCAGGAATTAAGCTTGGGGATGCTGATACGTCTCCAACGTATCTATAATTTATGAAGTATTCATGCTATTATATTATCTATTTTGGATGTTTATGGGCTTTACTAAACACTTTTGTATTATTTTTGGGACTAACCTATTAACCGGAGGCCCAGCCCAAATTGTTGTTTTCTTGCCTATTTCAGTGTTTCGAAGAAAAGGAATATCAAACGGAGTCCAAACGGAATGAAACCTTCGGGAGAGTTATTTTTGAACGGAAGCAATCCAGGAGACTTGGAGTAGACGTTAGGGAAGCTTCGAGGAAGCCATGAGGCAGGGAGGCGCGCCCTACCCCCCTGGGCGCGCCCCCCACCCTCGTGGGCCCCTCGTGGCTCCCCTGACCGACTTCTTTCGCCTATATATATCCATATACCCTAAAAACATCGGGGAACAGAAAAGATCAGGAGTTCTGCCGCCGCAAGCCTCTATAGCCACCAAAAACCAATCGGGACCCTATTCCGGCACCCTGGCGGAGGGGGGATCCCTCACCGGTGGCCATCTTCATCATCCCGGCGTTCTCCATGACGAGGAGGGAGTAGTTCACCCTCGGGGCTGAGGGTATGTTCCAGTAGCTATGTGTTTGATCTCTCTCTTTCATGTTCTTGAGGTGGTACGATCTTGATGTATCACGATCTTTGCTATTATACTTGGATCTTATGATGTTTCTCCCCCTCTACTCTCTTGTAATGGATTGAGTTTTCCCTTTGAAGTTATCTTATCGGCTTGAGTCTTTAAGGATTTGAGAACACTTGATGTATGTCTTGCATGTGCTTATCTGTGGTGACAATGGGATATTCACGTGATCTACTTGATGTATGTTTTGGTGATCAACTTGCGGGTTCCGTAACATGTGAACTTATGCATAGGGGTTGGCACACGGTTTCGTCTTGACTCTCCGGTAGAAACGTTGGTGCACTCTTTGAAGTACTTTGTGTTGGATTGAATAGATGAATCTGAGATTGTGTGATGCATATCGTATAATCATACCCACGGATACTTGAGGTGACATTGGAGTATCTAGGTGACATTAGGGTTTTGGTTGATTTGTGTCTTAAGGTGTTATTTTAGTACGAAGTCTATGATAGATCGAACGGAAAGAATAGCTTTGTGTTATTTTACTACGGACTCTTGAATAGATCGATCAGAAAGGATAACTTTGAGGTGGTTTCGTACCCTACAATAATCTCTTCGTTTGTTCTCCGCTATTAGTGACTTTGGAGTGACTCTTTGTTGCATGTTGAGGGATAGTTATGTGATCCAATTATGCTATTATTGTTGAGAGAACTTGCACTAGTGAATGTATTAACCCTAGGCCTTGTTTCAACGCATTGCAATATCGTTTGTGCTCACTTTTATCATTAGTCACCTTGCTGTTTTTATATTTTCAGATTACAAAAACCTATATCTATCATCTATATTGCACTTGTATCACCATCTCTTCGCCGAACTAGTGCACCTATACAATTTACCATTGTATTGGGTGTGTTGGGGACACAAGAGACTCTTTGTTATTTGGTTGCAGGGTTACTTGAGAGAGACCATCTTCATCCTATGCCTCCAACGGATTGATAAACCTTAGGTCATCCACTTGAGGGAAATTTGCTACTGTCCTACAAACCTCTGCACTTGGAGGCCCAACAACGTCTACAAGAAGAAGGTTGTGTAGTAGACATCAGGGCTTGTTCGGGGTATCTTCACCCCGACCAGTAGAGCAAAGAGTTGCTCCTCAACCTACTGAAAATGTTTACTTTGAAATTCCTTCGGGTATGATAGAGAAACTACTAGCTAATCCTTTCACAGGTGATGTAACATTACACCCCTATTTGCACCTAATCTATGTGGATGAAGTTTGTGGATTATTTAATCTTGCAGGTATGCCCGAGGATGTTATCAAGAAGAAGGTCTTCCCTTTATCTTTGAAGGGAAAGGCATTGACTAGCTTGACGATAATTCCCACGTGTCCTCGGGAGCGTTTTCCTTCATATAAGAGTTTGTCCAGGCTTGTCCTTTGCTACAAAAAGGATTGGGCCATCTTGCTGCACCTTATTTACTTTCATTACTTGTTACTCGTTACAAATTACCTTTACCGATAATTTCAGTGCTTGCAGAGAATACCTTACTGAAAACCGCTTGTCATTTCCTTCTGCTCCTCGTTGGGTTCGACACTCTTACTTATCAAAAGGACTACGATAGATCCCCTATACTTGTGGGTCATCAGTGATATACGGAGGCGTAATCGAGCTTGATGCCCAGATTAGCACACCAAGTTTTTACCTCGTCGGCTGTAAAGTTAGAGCCATTGTTAGTGATGATGCTGTGTGGGACACCATAACGATGTACGACACCGGATATGAAATCTATCACCGGTCCGGCTTCAGCCGTTCTAACTGGTTTGGCTTCTATCCACTTAGTGAATTTATCTACCATGACCGGCAGGTATTTCTTCTTATGGCTTCCCCCCTTTAAGGGGTCTGACCATGTCAAGCCCCCAGACCGCGAAAGGCCAAGTAATGGGGATTGTTCGTAGGGCGGTAGGCGGCATATGGCTTTGATTGGCGAAAAGCTAGCATCCTACACAACGTTGGACGAGGCCTTGTGCGTTGCTCGGGCCGTAGGCCAGAAAAAACCAGTATGGAAGGCCTTGCTTACAAGGGCCCGAGCTGCGGCGTGATGGCCGCCAAGACCAGCATGGATTTCGGCCAAGAGCTGCCGCCCCTCTTCTTCGGAGATACATCTTTGCAGGACTCCGGTAGCACTTTTCTTGTAGAGTTCTCCTTCATGAACCTTACAGGCCTTCGAATGTCAAATGATACAACGAGCCTCGTTCTGGTCCTCAGGGAGCTCCCGCCTATTAAGGTAGGCCAGGAAGGGTTCGGTCCATGGGGCGATTACTGCCATAATTACATGGGCGGAAGGCGTTGCTTCTGTGCCCGGGCCCCCGATGATGTCTGAATCGTGTTCGGCATCTGGGGATATGATTGACGCCGGACTGGTGGTTCCGCTCTCGTCCTGCCATACTACGAATGGCTTGAAGAGCCACTCCACAAAGGTGTTAGGCGGAACGGGGTCGCGTTTAGCGCCCATTCGAGCAAGGATGTCCGCTGCTTGGTTACTGTCTCGGGCCATGTGATGGAACTCAAGCCCCTCGAACCGAGCTAATATTTTGAGCATGACATTGCGGTAAGCTGCCATCTTTGGGTCTTTTGCGTCGAATTCTCCGTTTATTTGGGATATTGCAAGATTTGAATCCCCTCGCACCTCGAGGCGTTGTATGCCCATAGAAACAGCCATCCGGAAACCATGCAGTAGGGCCTCATATTCGGCCGCGTTATTGGAGTTTGTGTACATGATTTGGAGTACGTAACGGACTGTGTCCCCTGTAGGGGATGTTAGGATGACACCGGCCCCTAGTCCGGCTAACATTTTCGAGCCGTCGAAGCACATCACCTAGTTGGAGTATGTGTCGTACTCTTTAGGGAGTTCGGCTTCTGTCCACTCGGCGATGAAGTCGGCCAACACCTGAGATTTAATTGCTCGCCGTGGTTTGTATGTTATTTCAAATGGTAGGAGCTCGATGGCCCATTTTGCAATGCGGCCGGTGCCATCTCGATTGTTTATGATGTCATTGATGAAGGAAATATGCCCTAGAGGCAATAATAAATTTATTGTTTTATTTCCTTCTATCATGATAAATGTTTATTATTCATGCTAGAATTGTATTAACCGGAAACTTGATACATGTGTGAATACATAGACAAAACAGAATGTCCCTAGTATGCCTCTACTTGACTAGCTCGTTAATCAAAGATGGTTAAGTTTCCTGACCATAGACATGTGTTGTCATTTGATGAACAGGGATCACATCATTAGGAGAATGATGTGATGGACAAGACCCATCCGTTAGCTTAGCATAATGATCGTTAAGTTTTATTGCTATTGCTTTCTTCATGACTTATACATATTCCTCTGACTATGAGATTATGCAACTCCCGAATACCGGAGGAACACTTTGTGTGGTATCAAACATCACAACGTAACTAGGTGATTATAAAGATGCTCTACAGGTGTCGCCGAAGGTGTTTGTTGGGTTGGCATAGATCGAGATTAGGATTTGTCACTCCGTGTATCGGAGAGGTATCTCTGGGCCCTCTCGGTAATGCACATCACTATAAAGCCTTGCAAGCAATGTGACTAATGAGTTAGTTGCGGGATGATGCATTACGGAACGAGTAAAGAGACTTGCCGGTAACGAGATTGAACTAGGTATGAGGATACCGACGATCGAATCTCGGGCAACTAACAAACCGATGACAAAAGGAATGACGTATGTTGTTATGCGGTTTGACCGATAAAGATCTTCGTAGAATATGTAGGAACCAATATGAGCATCCAGGTTCCGCTATTGGTTATTGACCGGAGATGTGTCTCGGTCATGTCTACATAGTTCTCGAACCCGTAGGGTCCGCACGCTTAATGTTCGATGACGATTTGTATTATGAGTTATGTGTTTTGGTGACCGAACTTTGTTCGGAGTCCCGGATGAGATCAAGGACATGACGAGGAGTCTCGAAATGGTCGAGGGGTAAAGATTCATATACAGGATGATAGTATTCGGATACTGGAAGTGTTTTGGGGGTACCGGGTACGTATCGGGTCACCGGAAGGGGTTCCGGGCACCCCCGACAAAGATATGGGTCTTATTGGTCCAAGGGCGGGACAAACCAGCCCCTAGTGGGCTGGTGCGCCCCATATATGCCAAATAGGAGGAGAAGGAAGGAGGGGAAGAGAGAAAGGAAATGGGAGGATTCGGCCTCCCCTTCCCTTCTCTCCCCCCCTCTCTTTCCTTCCCCCTCCAACACTTTTGGAAGGGGGGAGGCCGAATTGGACAAGGCCCCAAGTAGGATTCCTCCAACTTGGGCGCACCCTTGCTGCTCCCCTCCCCCTCCCACCTATATATACGTGGGGAGGGGGCGCCTAGAAGACACACCAATAACTGTTAGCCGTGTGCGGCGCCCCCTCCACAGTTTATGCCTCCGGCCATATTCACGTAGTGCTTAAGCGAAGCCCTGCGCGGAGCACTTCACCATCACCATCACCATCACCATGCCGTCGTGCTGACGGAACTCTCCCGCGACACTTTGCTGGATCAAGAGTTCGAGGGACGTCACCGAGCTAAACATGTGCAGATCGCGGAGGTGCCGTGCGTTCGGTACTTGATCGATTGGATTGTGAAGACGTTCGACTACATCAACCGTGTTACTTAACGCTTCCACTTTCGGTCTACGAGGGTACATGGACACATTCTCCCCGCTCGTTGCTATGCTTCTCCTAGATAGATCTTGCGTGATCGTAGGAAAATTTTGAAATACTACGTTCCCCAACAATTGAGTGGTACCTCAGAGGCCACCGTGATCGAGCACTCTTGAAAGTAGTGTCGCAGCTTCCGAGATGCCATAAAAACCACATATGCTATCTTTTGATAGTGCGGGTATCGGGATTTTCATGGTGTGAGAACCGTCGATACGTAGTATACGGGTTTTTGGAGTGGGAATTTATGTCCCTCTTCCTCCCGTTCGACGACGAGCACTGTGCTCACCACCTGGTGAGTTGCTGATATATATAGTAGCATAGGTTCGTCAATGTTAGGTGCAGCGAGAATTGGGTTGTTTGCTAGCAGAGTTTTTATTTCTTCCAAGCCGGCTGTTACCGCGTCCGTCCACGCGAAGTGGTCGGTACGCCGAAGAAGGCGATATAGCTGCAGCGCTTTTTCTCCCAATCGGGAGATAAAGCGGCTCAAGGCTGCAACGCACCCAGCTAATTTTTGTACCTATTCTAGGTCTGTTGGTATCGCCAACTGTGACAAGGCTCGGATTTTGGCTGGGTTTGCTTCGATTCCTCTATTGGAAACGATGAACCCGAGCAACTTTCCGACCGGAACGCCGAAAACGCATTTTTCCGGATTGGGCCGTATGTCATATGTTCGGAGGTTGTCGAATGTGAGACGTAAGTTGTCCACCAATGATTCAACGTGTTTGGTTTTGATGACTACATCATCTACGTATGCCTCCACCGTCTTGCCAATTTGTTTTTCCAGGCATGTTTGAATCGTGCGTTGGTAGGTGGCCCCGGCATTCTTGAGTCCGAAAGGCATAGTATTAAAGCAGAAAGGTCCATACGGAGTGATAAATGCCGTTGCGGCCTGATCGGATTCCTTCATCTTAATCTGATGGTATCCGGAGTATGCGTCGAGGAAACACAGTGAATCGTGTCCTGCAGTTGCATCAATGATTTGGTCTATGCGGGGCAGTGGGAAGGGGTCCTTAGGGCAAGCTTTATTAAGGTCTTTAAAATCGACACAAAGGCGCCAGGATTTGTCCTTCTTTGGCACCATGACCAGGTTTGCTAGCCAATCCGGGTGTTTTATTTCTCGAATAAACCTGGCTTCGAGTAGTTTAGCTAGCTCCTCCCCCATAGCTTGCTGCTTGGGTTCGGAAAATCGCCGTAGTGCTTGCTTAACTGGCTTGAACTCCTTTATTATATTGAGGCTGTGTTCGGCCAATCTACGTGGGATTCCTGGCACATCCGAAGGGTGTCAGGCGAAAATGTCCCAATTCTCGCGCAGGAATGCTCTTAGAGCGGCATCGACCGCCGGATCCAGCTATGCCCCAATGGCTGCTGTTTTATTGGGATCCGTTGGGTTGACTTGGAATTTGACTATTTCGTCTACAGGCTTGAAAGAAGTGGATTTAGGCCTTTTATCAAGAATTATGTCGTCTCTATCCACTGTGGAACGTAGAGCGGTGAGCTCCTCAGCCACAAGGGCTTCGGACAGTGCCTCGAGGACCAGGGATGCGGTTTTGTTTTCGGCGCGGAGTGCTATGTCCGGATCACTGGCGATAGTGATAACACCGTTGGGCCCGGGCATTTTGAGCTTCATGTACTCGTACCGAGGAATGGCTTGAAAGCGTGTGAATGCATCTCACCCTAACAGGGCATGATATCCGTTGTTGAAAGGCGCCACCTGGAAGATTAATTCTTCGGACCTGTAGTTCTCTGGTGTGCCGAATACCACATCAAGTTTTATTTTTCCCGAACACCGTGCTTCTCGGCTGGGGATAATACCTCGAAAGGTTGTACTGCTCTGCTCGATGCGGCTCTTTTCTATTTGCATTTTATCGAGCGTGTCTTCATAGATGAGGTTCAGTCCGCTGCCGCCGTCCATGAGCACTTTAGTGAGGCGAAAGCCGTCTACAATTGGGTTTAGAACCAAAGCGGCTGGTGCTCGGACTGATCGAGCCCTTGGTTCGTCATTAGCGTTGAAGGTTATCGCCATATCGTTCCAAGGATTTATTGCGGCTACGTGATTGACTTCGGCGAGGTCGTGGAGCGCCCTTTTATGCTGATTGTTTGAAGAAAAGGTCTCGAAGACCGTAAACACATTGAGATCGTTATCCTCGGGGGAGTACCTTACCGGGGTAGTGTTGGTGAGGATAGCCTCATCGCTTTTAGCCACCTGCCGGAGTATCCAACATGCCCGAAGGCTATGAGTTGGTTCAGAATTTGGCATCGCGTGTATCTGACAGGGTTTGTCGAGCCATTCATCGAGGACAGTTCTGTGTCCCGGTAAGGGTTTTATTTTCCTTTCCGTGAAGTAATGATCAGGTGCCCCGTAAGGGTGCATCCTTTTTGCCCGGCCGGTGGGTGGCTTAAAGGCCAGTGGTTCCCACCGAGCTATCTGAGCTTTCCAAGCGCTTTCCATTGCGCAGTACTTCTGTACTATATGTGCCAAATCTGCAAAGTGTAGTATGCGGCGTCGATTGAGGGCATTGAGGATCCCCTCGTCTGTACAGTTGCGGCAAAAGACAGATACCGCATCATCGTCGCAGCAATCTTTAATCTTGTTTTTAACAAGTAGGAATCAAGCCCAAAAGTGGTGGACTGTTTCCCGAGGTTGCTGTCGTATGTACATTAAGTCGCATATGTCCGGGGGACCGGAATTGCTTGGAGAGTATTGATTGTGGTGGGCGGGTGGGCTTGAATCCGAGCCCTGACCCGCCGCGGAATCCAGATTTTGAAAAATTTCTAAAGTCGTTGGCCCAGGATCTGGAGTGTCCTGGGGGTTTTTAGGTTCAACGCCTAACTCCATTCTCGGAGGATAGATGATCTCTTCTCGAAGATGAGTGTCCGGCTCGTGGGGCTCGGAGATCCGAACATAGTTTGTTTTTAGCATAGGAGGAGCAGTATCCTCAACTTGCTCTTCCACGACAGTCACCAGGTGGGTGACCGGTGGGGACCTGATTTCCCTCTGATCGGGTTTAAGCCCAATCAGATCATAATCCGTTGCGACCCCCAGGGCGGCGATGCGATCTAGCAATTCGTTTAAAGACGAGATATCTGCCGGATCCATCTTATCGACGCTTTCGGGGTTGATGCGGAGATGATTTTCGGCAATCCGGGAGGCCGTCTTGGTGAAATTGCCGATCTGGAGGATCTGCCCAGGAACTAGGGCCCTTCCAGAGGTGATTTTGTCATTGACGACAAGGCAAGCCATCGATCCTTCTATCGACAACATAGAGGAACTCTCAATGAAAGCACCAATGTCGGTGTCAAAACTGACCGATCTCGGGTAGGGGGTCCCGAACTGTGCGTCTGTGGATCGAAGGTAACAGGAGGCGGGGGACACGATGTTTATCCAGGTTCGGGCCCTCTTAATGGAGGTAATACCCTACTTCCTGCTTGATTGACTTGGATGAATATATGGATTACAAAAGTTGATCTACCTCAAGATCGTAATGGCTAAACCCTAGATGTCTAGCCTGTATGATTATGATTGCCCTACAGACTAAACCCTCCGGTTTATATAGACACCGGAGGGGGCTAGGGTTGCACAAGGTCGGTTTACAGAAGAAGGAAACTACACATCCGGACATCAAGATTGCCATCCACGCAAAGGAGATCCCATCCGGACACGGGGGAAGGTCCTCGATCTTGTATCTTCACATCCCATCAATCCGGCCCATATCACATAACCCGGACCCCCGAGGACCCCCTAGTCCAGGACTCCCTCAGTGGGCCCCCTTCACTTGATTCTTTCGCCAATATTTTTTATTAATTCCAAAAATCATCTCCGTTAAGTTTCAGGTCATTCCGAGAACTTTTATTTCTGCACAAAAATAACACCATGGCAATTCTGCTGAAAACAACATCAGTCCGGGTTAGTTCCATTCAAATCATGCAAGTTAGAGTCCAAAACAAGGGCAAAAGAGTTTGGAAAAGTAGATACGATGGAGACGTATCATGCCACACGCAGGAAGAACTATAGTCACTTTGGTGATGTGATATCCTTTGATTCTACATACACCACGAACCAGTACAACATGATTTTTGCACCATTTATAGGGGTTAATCATCACTTACAAAGTGTATTTTTTGGTGTTGCATTCTTATCCAAAGAGAAGGATGAGTCATACATTTGGCTATTTGAGACTTTCCTAAGAGCAATGGGAGGGGTAGCACCTAGACTCATCATAACCGATGAAGCCACCAGCATCAAGAATGGTATTGACAAAGTTCTTCCAACCACTGTGCATAGGTTGTGCATGTGGCATATAATGGAAAAGGTGCCTGAAAAGGTTGGACCTTTGATTAATCAAGATATTCAATTTTGGACGAGATTGAACTCATGTGTTTCGGGTTCGGAAACTTCAACTGAGTTTGAGTCACAATGGAATTCCATCATTACAGATTTTGGGTTGGAGGGAAAAGATTGGTTGACTAAGAGGTTTAGCATTCCAGATAAATGGATACTGGCGTACTTTATGGATGTATCTCTAGCGGGTATTCTCCGAACCACTTCAAGATCAGAAAGTGCAAATTCTTTTTTTAACTGCTTCATTCAACGGAGGCTCACTTTTGTTGAGTTTTGGCTTAGGTTTGACACAGTTTTAGAATGCCAACGCGAGGAAGAATTAATGGCAGACAACAGAACCATACATACCACCCCAGAACTATTTACGCCATGGACAATGGAGAAACAAGGTAGTGAAGTATTCACATATGAGGTGTTCGAGAAATTTCAGTTCCAAGTTATCGCTGCTAGAGACCATTGTTGTTTTCAGAGTATTGCACAAGATGCAGGGGTAAAAAATGTCACCTTGAGAGGTCAATCTGGTAAGGTTAGGGAGGTATGCTATGACAGTACAAGCATGGCAGCAAATTGTTCGTGCAAGTTGTTTGAGTCAGTTGGTATTCCATGTCGCCATATTATCCAAGTGTTGAGGATCGATAACCAAAATGAGCTTCCCAACTACTACATTATGAAAAGATGGCAGAAAAGGTGCAAAAGGTAAAATATAATGCATGCCAACAGGTTTATCTTTGTTATTCCGAAATTATATGACTAACAACATTTTTTTCCTTTGCAGGGAGAATGTTTATGATGAACACGGGAACCTACTAGAAGAGAAGCCCACTGATTCATTGGGTGCGGCCATGAGAAATAAGATTTCAACTGTGCGCTATAAGATGGAAGAGCTGATTCAAAAGGCGAAACACTAAGATGAAGGCATGGACTTCTTAACAACAAGTGTGTTGAACATTGAAGCGCCTTTGGACCAAATGGTCCCTGCAGCTACCCAAAGCACTAGGCAAGATGAATATGAGGCTTTTATTGGTTGCAATATTCCCTTCAAAGTTCATATGCATCCGCCAACTGATGTTCGTACTGTGGGGAGATGCAAAAGAATAAAGCGGGGAAAGGAGATAAAGGAGGGGGATCGAAAAAATAAGGACAAAGGCGGAAAGATAAAGCTCGCACGCTTGTGCAAGACCTGCAAGCAAATGGTATTTCACGATAGTCGTAACTGTCCTGGCAAAAAAGGGAAAGAGAGTGTGACTGTGCAAGATATTCAGGCAAATGGTGCTTCCTGATAAAAAAATAAGGCCGTCCAAGTAAAGATTGATTTTATCTATGTTATCATGTACACTTTGATGTACTGAATTCTTGTAATGGATGAGAATTTGTGTTATGTCGAATTAAATTCTACTTGATTTCTGACAAGTTTGATGCTTGTCAAACTTCTGAACATTAAGTTTGTGTCATGTACTGAATTCACACTTTTTTTTTCTATCTATGCAAGCATGTACAAATTTCTGGTTTCTCTGTAACTTGTAATGCTGTTTAGTAACAAACATGCAGGTTTGTTGCCCCTTTATTTGTGGTCAGACCTTCATCGTGAGGGAGAACACAATGAAGTTTGTAGATGTTCAGGAAACTTATGACAATGACTTTTCATTATAGCTTTCATCTAAAAACTGGGCACGGCCATCTCAGTCCACTTCTGTAGTTCAAAAGCTTTACTTAACATATATGCTTTCACCACATGACTGAGAAGGTCACTTATTTTTCCAACGCATAACTGAATTAGTCACTGAATTTTTTGGCAACAGCAAAGAGGATACTGTCTTGCCAAATGCCAAGCAAATAACAGGGAAAAACTCAACCAAAGCCTCTGATCTGAACAAGCCATTGTCATTCATTATACTGCAAATATAGATACAATCTGCTGATGCAAGCATTCGCACTGATAATCTGCATATCTCTTGGCTGAATAAAGAAGGACAATATTTGCACTGGTACATCTGCTACCGGCTACAACCTGCATCCCTACAGCTTTCTCCATACGAGGGGCGGGGGAATATCTGGTGCACCGGAGCTTGTGGTGCTACCGGTGCACCGAGCTCATATTGTACTTTTAAAATATTTAAAAAACTCTGGAAAAAAATTAGCACACTCACACAATATCAATGTAGGTTGTCACAAAATTTTAAGTCAAAATTCAAAACATAACTCGGAAAACAAAAATGACAAATTCAACATTGAATAGTACATAACGTAATTTGGGCTTTAGATTTGGCCCATTATCACACTGAAGTCAAATTTGTCATTTTTGTATCTCAAAAAATATTTTAAATTTTTGCACGAAATTTAGTGACATCATACATTAATATTGCGTCAACGTGCTAGATTTTTTTTCAGATTTTTTGAAACATTCTATGGCATCCGGTGCACCGGTAGCACCACAAGTTCGGGTGCACCGGATACATTCCCCGAGGGGCGGAGGGGGCACAGCTGAATCATCGCTATCGGGGGAGGTCATCCATGGGAGGGGGGCCTCATCTTAGATGCTTCGTCACCGCGGCAGCATGTCGTCGGTTCTTCATGGTTTCGCCGCCAAGATGACCGTCCTGGGCTTAGTCGCCGTATATGGTGGCCATCGCCTGCCGGGTACTCGTGTGCTGCCGCTACCTGCAGGACTTCGAGGGAATCGTCCAGGTCGTGGTTGCCATGGTAGCAGCCGTCTAGATTGGGATTTGATTCGGGAGCCGATGCAAGGGATTTGGCAAGGACGATTTGGGGAAGGACGGACGACTCGAGGCCTCAGGTTAGGGATCTTGGATCAGAGGCTTTAGGGGTTTTTTGCAAACGAAAAATGTAAGTTAAGTTACAGCGCGGGCGGTTAAATGTAAATATTTGGTTCACTCCACGTGAGGCGCGAGATGAAAATCGTGGGGCTGGAAAAGAGGGGACACACGGATACACGAAAGATCACGGATTCACGAGATATGTTGCCATTATCTAATGTGCGATGTGTGACCTCTTCGTCGAGTAACTTGATTTGAGTTATTTGTTGATGCAAAGTGAAGGGGGAATTTCTCTCCTTCGATAGTTTAATGACAAAGGATGAAACCCAAATCAAAATTTTGGAGGATAAATGATTGAGTAATACAAATCTACACGGATAAGTGAAGCCTTATAAGTGGTTGAGTAATATAAATTATTACTGTTTCACATGTAGCGCTACCACATCATCAATTAATGCATGTTAGTCAGAAGTTATTTTTTACATTAGCCTTTTTATTGACAGTATATCTGTCAGGCAATTGTAGCATGCGTATGTAGTTCATCCTTCATATTTTTTGTTAGAAATGACATTCTTTTAAGTGCAATTCAAAACTTTTTCCCTTTTGGTACACTTCATTTTTATATTTTTAAGATTACTTTTTCTTTTCATTAGTTTTAGTTATTTTTAGCAACCATGTATGCATTTTTAACAAGGTACCACAACAAAGCGTGGGGCATCATCTAGTATGTATCACATATGTTTGGTGGGTGGCTATGATGCAATAGGAAGGGCTTAAAACCGCTAGTTCTGTTAGGGTGGCTCCTACGTGTTGGTTGCTTTGGTTGTGCAAGAATGATCTAGTTTTTGAAAATAAAAAGAATTATATCCTTTACAAGTTATATATTTAGTTATCCACTGGCTCTGTACTTCGAAAATTCAATATGGGTCATACTACTATATGGTACTATTATCTCAGTCCTTGCTCCTCCTCGAGATTCACGTGCATGCGTGTATATGCATATGTATTCAACTCCGGCACTGAATTGAGCACAGTGGCAACGCGACTTGTCTTTTTGTTAATTATGAGGCCCAACGGTTTTGGTCCAGTACGGTCTTAGAAGGCCGGCTTTCAGCAGGACCGACGGGTCACTCCACCTGGGCCGCCACATGTGTACCCAAAAGGGCTTATCCCACCACATGTGTACCCAAATGGGCTTGTCTTTTGTTAATTATGAGGCCCAACGCTTTTGGTCCAGTACGGTCTTAGAAGGCCGGCTTTCAGCAGGACCGACGGGTCACATCGCTGCTCTCTATTCTGTACTTGTGATATTCCATAGAACACGGGTTCTCGGGATTTGGTTGCAATGACACGTCAACATTTGGAGCGGGTGATGAGAAAGTATTTTGCCTGGTAGCATGGGTTGCAACCTAGTATGGTGATGATGGCCCATAGCATTTCCCAGTTATTTCACTTGTGATAATTTTTTCTTGTGCGTGTGTATGGTTTGTGTGCATCTTAATTATGCAGAGGCTGATCTTAGAATGATTATATCGCCTTGATGTAGTGATATGGGTAGCGGCGGAGACAAGGGGACCAGCAGGGGCCCTTTCCCCCTAACATGTGAGTTTTACACCTAACTAACCAATGAACAGTTCCAAATTGGTGATGATTTGTTGCTAAAAACCTATTTTACAACAGTTTGGCCCTCCCCAACTTGTTTTGACAACATCCCCCCCCCCCCCCCCCCCCCCCAATCCAATTTTTCTGTCTCCGCCACTGGACATGGATCAAGAAACGCTTCATTTGTCTTTTTAAAAGGGAATCTGACAGATGCCAAGAATGATCTTGGCATAACTGTATCACCTTGATGTAATGATATGAGTTCAATAAAAGCTTCCTCAATCTTAAAATAGACAGGAATCTGAACGACCTAAGAAGCCCCCACAAATTAGAGCACCGGTTACATATCTAGATGCATGTTGGCACCACCAAGTGTTATTTTATCTGTTGAAGCCACCCCCTTAGGACTCGATTCAATAAAAAGGAGAGAGTTGCCCGATTAATTTGCGAAAAAACAGAAGAAAACTGTAACAACACGCTCCGATTCTGGATACCACGGAGTGTAAAAGGTGCCACCCCACATTCGTTACATATATGTCGCACGATCCATTATTCTCGTATAGATCATCGGTTACACCTTACACGTGACAGCGATAGAAATGAGTCTGGACGTTGATGGTGAGAAACTGAGAATTGCCAGCAGTGACAAGGAACTCATGGCCCATGCACTGGGCTCGCAGGATCCCCATGGGAAAAAGACAGCTTCGTCGTCATATTGCGAAGACGTGGGTTCACCTTCCCACTGTTGGGGATTCCAGGCCAGGTTCAGTGAACACGGCGCCTCGCCGCGGCAAAGCAGCACTATGCATTCCGTCATGTCGCGTAGCTCTCCTCTCCTCCTGGGGCCGGACGGACCCTCCACAACCATCTCCCATGAATCATCAGGCATGCAGACATACACACCGGACGAACGAGCGAATGCAGTTAGCCAGCAAGCCGATGCCGCATCATTCGTTGCTTAGAAGTTGACGAAGCCTTGAAGGGGCCGCATCATCGGCCATGCCTTTGCCTTGGAAAGTTGGGCAGGCATGTGGGACGTGGCACCCCAAGACGTTGAGCCAGCAGAAGCAATCCATGTGGGCTGCAATAATAAGTTAAGCAACCAGAGCTGTCATGCGTGCCCATGCTAATCACTCGATCAGTCCGGTTCAGGACGAATGTAGTTTCCCGTGTGAAAGGACTTGCCAGACGAGCGAGCGAGGGCCCTGCCACTGTCCATTACCAGCAGCATAGTTTATCAGCAGGAATGTGCTAGGATCAATCACTAGACGCTAAAAATGAGCAGAATTATATATACCTGAGTGTCGCCTTCGGTTGATCGACTGTTACGTGCAACAATAGAGAAAAGATACTCTCGTTTGGTTGCCGGCCGTAACGGTAAACGTCCACGTCTCGTTTCCGGGCGCGCGCCGCGGAGCGCATCTGGGCGATTCCGGGAATCCACCGGCCGATTCGACCGTCGTGCGTGCGTGCCGGTCGCAGGCAGCCCTCCGACGTCCGACCGAGGACAGCATATGCCGGGATTCCTTTTTTTACCCCCCAAAAAATTTGCAGGCATTGTCTTCTCCTACAGATCACAAGTTGAATTATGCGTTCAGGTGGCTAAGCTTTCGTATAATTCACCATTCCCAGGTGAAATTTTGTTTATTTACTAGTTTTGCATTGGAGGTGTTCAAAGTTTGTAATCAAGAGTTTATGATTATTTTCTTCAGAAATTTGAATATGATATATGTTTCCATGGGTAGAGCAGTGTTGGAGCGAGGGGCTCCAAGCTTTAGTGAGCCTCCATTTCAAAAATGTACTCCCTCCGTTTCAAATTACTCGTCGCAGAAATGGATGTATTTAGAACTAAAATACATCTAGATACATCCATACATGCGACAAGTAATTCGGAACGGAGGGAGTACTATATACTTGAAAGGGATTTCAGGGTCCCCAAAAAAAGAAAGGGATTTCATGAAAAAAGATACGATGAAGCATGAAGGACCAAATTTATGCAGAAAACATTTTTTGAAGAAGGTCGTGTATTGACTATTGAATCCTCCTACTCCTACATGGTTTAGCCCCTCCTAAGAATTAGGGCCAAGCTCCGCCCGCCACTGCGCACCGTTATCATGCCCCGAGCCCCCGAGCGGCTGCAATGACATAGTGTAACCGACGATTTCAACATTATCTGCCACTATAGGATCAATATCATACTTTGCGGTGCAGCTTTGTTGCTAGGCTTGTAAATTTGTGCTGCTTTTTTTCTTGAGAAATTTGTGCTGCTTTTTTTAAAGCTGGGATCCAAAAGCACTTAGCAGTTTGGGTCTGAGAGGAGTTTGGACGTAACAAGAGGGCCGACGCGAAAAAAAAGTCCGGTTCGTCTTAAAACCAGTAGTAGCAAATCAGACGGACGCCGACCCCGAACTCGAACCACCCCCGACCCGGCGACCCCAACCCCGACCCAAAGCAGGGCATCGGCGCACGTGCTGCTCGCCTCCTCGCACGCACGGACGGGGCAGAGCCGGCCAGCCAGCCAGCCAGCCGCCGCCGAGAAGCAGTTGGGGAGGTGAGTTAACACGAAAGCGAATCCTCTCGCTTTCGGTTCTTCATTCATTCGCCACCGCCACCTCCCTCATTCCATCCCCCTGGGTTCGGTTTGGAATCCGGGGGAACACCGGCAGCCGGCAGGGGAAGCCACGGTCGCACGGCATCCTCCCCCATCCACAACCGCCAAGCGTGCTCGCGTACGCAGCCGCCGCCTCCTCCCCGATCCGCCCAACAACATCGCGCGATTCCGTGCGCCCAAGGTCTGGTGTGCTTCTTCCTCGAGCTGTTATTTTGTTATCTCTTCTTTATGCGCGTCTCGCTCTAGATGGGACGAACGGCGGAATGCGGGCTGTGTAAATGGTTGATTCGTGGGGGATTTCGGTTGTTTTGGCGAGGGGAGGTTGGCCGGCGTTAGGATTTGGGGGCGGACTGTGAATGATGGGTCTGGTGGTGCTTCTTGCGTGTGAATCTGGCGGAGGCTGCGGGATCATGGCGTGTTTGGTGCTGATCTGGGCGTTCTGGGTGTTCTGCTTGCGTATTTCTCTACAGAAGGTGGGATTTCTGTGCCAAATGCTTAGTTGCCGCGAGGGAGGGGAAATTCTGATCTAACAAGAACCGCCATGTATGTAGCTGCTCGGCGTGTTCTGTATTCTCCTTGGCTTCAGTGGGATCATAAGATTTCCTTTTCTGTTCGTGCTAATGGATAATTTTTGGGAGCTCCAATTGCTGTTTTTCGGATGGTTTGTTATTGCTTTGTTATGCCAACTACTGTCAATGGCTTGCTTCGTCATGCCAACTACTGTCGATGGCTTGCTTTGTTATGTCAACCACTGTGGATGGCTTAAGGGGTAAAAAATCAGTAGCTGATGTGTGGTGAAAGAATGGCTTCTTAGAGTGTAGTATCAGATAATGATGAACCGGGAAGTAGCTTTCGAGAGAACATCATACATTTTGACGGGTAGGCGCAAACACTGTCGTAAAACTTTTATCTGCAAGCAGGCACTGAATATGTGTTGCATCTGTGCCCTGATTCAGTTCCTCTGTTCCAATTGACAGATCCGGTTAACTTCTCCTGTTGGCAAACTCCCCGACTTGGTACAAAGACTTCTGAAGTTGCAGTATTTGGCAGCACTATGAAACCTGATTGGTTCATTTTCTCCAAGCTTGATCATAACGGAGGATACCTGCACAAGTTTCCACTAGGCTCTCCAATCCCGCATGACATCGGGTTAGGATTGATATCACAAGTTGGGGCTTTAGTCGAGAGTTCCTTTCAGCATCCGCGGCATGCATGCTCTACAGGAAGTGGTGCAGTTCAGGAAGCATTCAGCTGCTTCAACAAGGTTGCTGGAGCTTTCTATTTCTGCCTTTCTAGAGCATCGAATCCCAAGATTTTACACAGGTTGTCCGCTATTGCGGGCTCTGGTTCAAGAGCCTGTCGGGCACAAATAAAGCAAGTGACCTCTTGCATGCAGCACTTGGCTGGATTGCAAGTCAGAGAAGAGCATGCTATACAAATGCTCTTAGCCAAGCTTGCAAACGCAACGCTTGGGCGAGCGTGGAATGAGGTTGAGGAGCGTCATGCCTGTAACATTCTTATGCTAGCTGCCGCTAGTGTAATACCACCATTTGAAAACATGTAAGGTTCGAACCCCTGCTTTTCATAGAAAGGGAATACAATGCTCAATCGTGATATATCTTGTTGGATTGCTACTGCTTCCTTTCTCTGTTCTGATTGTTCCTGTAGGGTATACTTTTATTTCAGTTTTTTGCTTTATTAACTGATCATCATTACATGCATTGATAAGATCGCCAAAGATGCTTGCGGACTCAATGATGTTGGGAAAAGATGGTGACCAAATCAGAGAACATGTTGATCAGCCTTATTTGGACGAAAGGCGCCCAGGTTGTGCTCGTGTTGCTGTGCCAAGAACAATATTGCCGGAAGATCTGACAGAACCAAGAACTGGGATCAAGTTCCCTACTCTTCTTGAGGAGAATTCCAATCCAACCGCAGAGGTCCTTTTTCCTACTCTCTTTTGTGGATAATTGCGTCATGCACCATTTTCCTTCTTGCCAGTCAAATATTGTTTCCTTTCCTGTTGCCCTATCACATGCTCTGCTTCCAGTGTTGTGGCAATTATTTGGACACTTTTGTCTGTATCTTGTTGTTTTGGCAATTTCACAATGTTTTATACCAAATATGTAATCTTAATATGGCCTTCAGCATTCCCTTTGACAGCAAACAATTCAATTTACAGGTGCTTGTCGGGATGGGTTACAGAAGTATGCGGATAATGAAGGTCAAAAACCTGAATCTTTATGCCTTTGGATTATGTGAGTAGGCAAAATTTCCCTGTGTGCTGCTACTACTTATGAACTGATAACAGACTGAGGTACTGCTTAAAGGATGTTCGTTTGAGTTACTGATGTTGTATTCGACTATTCTTATAGATATACAACCAGATTCTATCTGCAACAAGCTGGGTTCAAAGTATGCTACTGTTCCAGTTGCCGAGCTGAAGGATCACCCGGATTTCTATGAAGATCTTCTGAGGTGTGAATGCTTTATTGATCATGTACATGTGTTGAAATTCCTTGTATGAAAACCGTTCCCATATTCTTGAGCTTACACAGCCTATTTACATGTAACACTTGTGTAAGCTGAGCTAGAGAAACGGTTCCATCTGGCCAAAATCTGGAAATCGTTAAGAAAGATAGCCCTTTAACGTTTCCGTTCATAGACAAACGGTTCCAAACCTACAATTCTTTCATGTCATTTTTAGGACTCCCGATTGACCTGCTGTCAGTAGATTCCATCTTTAGGACGCAGTAGGCTTGCGAGTTTTGATGATGCGTAGGATTTTTCTTATTCCCTGATACTACATCAGAAACATTCATTTTCTTCCCCACCCGCAACTCATTTGCCTCTGTTTCTAATAGAATTTGCATTATACTTGCCCTGTTATGCAGGGAAAATATTCATATGACAGTCAGACTGGTAGTTAGCTACAATGGGCTTAGCATTAGTGCAGTGCGAGAGTAAGTATTCCTGAATTCTCATGCTAACAGTAGTACTCCCTCCGTTCCCAAATATAAGTCTTTCTAGAGATCCTAACAAGTGACTACATACGAAGCAAAATCAGTGAATCTACACTGTAAAATATGTCTACATACATCTGTATGTTGTAGTCCATTTGAAATGTCTAAAAAGACTTATATTTAGGAACGGAGGCAGTATATTTTGATCCTTATCTATGGTTCAGAAGATATGGCTAATGCAAGATTGAAGTTAATTGTTTATTTGTATTACCAAACTTTTCAGTGCGTTTGAGAAATCTCTTGGCTTTCGACTGCAAAAGGTGATTGTTATTAATTCAGCAACTAGTTCAATATTCTTTGCTATCCGTATAGGCTTAACAGAGCTTTTTGTTTACTGACGATCAGATGAATCCTAATACTGATTACCATTGCCTAAAGACATTTGGTTCTTACTTCAGGGAAGACATTCGAATACCTGTGGTAAGCTTCTAGTCTCATCTGGTTAATATGATTTGTTGCGTTTAGTCATGTGATATTATAATCGGTTTAACTGCAGGGTACAAAGATCGACTTCCGTCAAACATGTGATGGCCAGCTTATAACTGAAGGTTAGTATAATTGTTTCTTTTAGTACGATTTGAGTTATTTTCCACCATAATATACATTAACAAGGAAATCTGCATGCAGTTGATGGCAAACAAATTGGTGCTGTCCAGAGCAAAGATCTTTGCAGTAAGTGCATACTCCTATATATTTTTCTGCTGAAGAACTATAGATCATTTACTTGAAGCTAGAACTCTTAGGCAATCACTATGTCAGAGTTATAATAATTGTTTGTTAAACCCTGTCTTTACGAACAGGGGCTTTCTTCGATATGTATATTGGTGACCCACCTGTTTCAGTGGAGACCAAACAAGACATCGCCCAGAATGTGGGTGGGCTCATTAGAAGATGCTAGGGTAAGAGCAGACGGTCGTAATTATTTCATTCTTCTATACGGGGGAAAGGGCATATAGAGACGGGAAACCAGGAGAAGATCAGTTGTATGTATAGTAGTGATAGATCTGTAACTTGTAAACTATAGACTGGCAGAACTTGTAACTTGCAGAGGCTTAGCATCTTCTCCTGGGCAAATGCCTCCATGATTTTCATGTTGGTTGGCATTTGCTGTTTCCTTGCCATTGTATCATGTACACTGATCCCGTTAGAAGCGTAGCAGAGAGCGCGTGTTTCCTGCATCAATAACAAAATAATGGCTTCGGTTTTTTTCGACTGATATCCATGATGCGTTTTTTTAAAACCGATCCTCCCATTTTCAGTAAGCAAAGCTATGGTGACAACGGTAGACTGTCCTGAGCCTTTTCCCCTTTTTTACCTGTAATGTGCACTGGATTTTCGGTAGATAAGATCAAGTTGCCGGACGCCACCCTTTGCCGGTTTTTGTGCAGTAACGTGTGCGGAACGCAGCACCGGTGTCTGGTGATGAAACAACACTCGAGGACCCTTTTCTGTTCTAGAACTTATTTTGTGCTTATGCACATAAAAGTAGACATAACATTTCAGACGAATTCCATTGATTCCAGGTCTATGTGGGCCAACTTGCCAATGTAGCTATTTGACATTTATGAACATTTTGTGCTGAAATATCAGAAGGAGACGCTTCACTGCTCTCCCTGGTTAGGGAACTGGAAGCAAATCGGTACAGTTTGTTTGTTCAGTTGCAACAGCTAATACAGTACGTTCGTGCCAAAAAAAAAACAGCTAATACAGTACTACCCTACTGCAAACAGGGTAGCATGCATGTAGTTCCTAGTCGGTTGCTTCGATAGTTAAGCAATCCAAATGAAAGTAGGCACTGCTGAACGTTAGAGCGTTTTCCTGATTGTTGGAATTGTAGAACGACCTCACCATGGCATTCCTGACTTAAGGTTCTATGATATACAGCTCCTTCGACAACACTACTTACCGTGGCCCGTGGGTGCACATGCCGTAGTTTTTTTTTTGTTGAAAGAGGGGGGCTCCGTCGGATTCCATTAACGAAACCAAGCGAGGCAGACAAAGTCGTTTCAGCACTACTAGTCAGGTTTTGCACATGGCGCAGTAAGGTAGAAAAGGTATTCATGACTCATCCTTGTATCAATTTTCTCTTTTGGGCTTTCCATTTGAAATTTCATTTTTGTTTTTTTTTGTGTGTAAAAAGTTCCAGATCTATTATAGAAGTTCATCAGAAGTACAAAGCACCTAGACCACCGAAAAGCCTCACTACTAGACCTAGGTAGTGTCCGTTATGGTAGTGCTAGTGGTTGTTCGGTGGTGGTGAATTGGAGGCATGGGAGGCAGCGGCGGAGCTACGGGCAGTTCTGGGGGGTACCACTGCCCCAGCCGTAGCCTAATTAGTGGCTGTGACACCCAAGTTTTTAATTGGATTTTTCAAAAGATTTTATTTGACTTGAGGGAGGTGATCTAAATTTTTCTTCAAAAAAACTCTCCCTTTCAAATATTTTTTTTATGGCAACAATTTTATTTGGATTCATCCAAGATCTGTCTTTAGTCTTGGAGGTTCTTGTTTTTTTTATTTTGACTCAAGACAAAATGTTTTTTTTCATTTGGGGAAAATGACTTTTGAAAATCCTTTTGAAAATGCACTATGGCTTTTGGAATAATCCCTTGCCACTTTCAACAATTCCCTCTTGCCATGGCCTTAGTGCAAATCCATTCCCCTAACCCTCCCCTCATCTTTGGATCATGTTTTGCATCAAATCTAGCAAGTTGTACCTCTCCATATAAATTTTTCCATTCAAAACATATTCAAATAAATTTCTGTCTTCTTTTCTAGCCATTGGTGATTTACAAAGGAGCTACCATCTCTGCTTTGATTTTTGCCCCCAAACCAACTCCTCTCCCTAGTCCTTTGAACCCTCAACCAAGATCCATGAAGATCCACTGGTCTTCAGTTCAAATTTTTCAAACTACACTTACTGCAAGTTTGGACCAGATTTGTCAAATTTGGTGAAATTCATTCAAATCCTTTTCCAAAAATTTCAAGTAAAATCAGGCAGCCTCTGGGTGCATTGAGTGGTCACCTCACCAAGTACCAGCTCCAGAAAAATTTATCTCATTGCCAAATCTTTCTGTCGAACACCTGCAGTGCATTGTCAATGTCAAGATTCAGTTAAGTTCAGAGAGCATTGCAGTGCACTGTCGTTTTCTTCAGAACCCGACGTCGATCTCGCCAGTGCCACTGTGTCGCCTTGCTCCTCGTCCCCTCCCCCTTGTTCCTGCACCGCACGAGCGTCTGGCACCTTGCGGACGTCGGCAACGGGCAGCAGAAGGTGCGCCGCCCCATGACCGACGCCAGCGGCGGCTTTGCGGCCGCCAGCGGGAGGCACGGCGCAGACGGTGCCACCCAGCGCCGCCCAAGCCACCGGAGCTCGCCGCGTGGCCTTCCACTCCCCCGAACGCGCTGCCACTCTCGTCGTGAACCGCAGGGCGCGGAGCGCGCTCTCTGCCGCCGTCGAGCCCGTGCGGCCATTTCACCGTGGACCGACGCCATTACGCCAAGACCAACTCCGTTTAGCAGTGGAATGACACCAGTAACTTCCACTGATGCTGCCTGGCCACTCAAACCTCCTGCCAATCCACTGCATCCCCGTAATCGCTCGCCGGAGATTCTCCGTTCACGGCCACCCCGTCGATCCGCCTATAAATAGAGACCTCGAGCTTCAACTCGAGCACACACCATCCCTGCACTTCACCTAGAGCACGCCTAGCCACTGGAAGAGCCCCGAGGAGGTCTCCTTCCTCGACTCCGGCCGCCACGACCCGCCACGGGATCCAGCTCGATTCGCCCTCGTGTGTGCACCTCCGCCTCCCATCTCTTGCCAGTAGCTTCACTATGCATCCCTCCTTCTGACCCGCGCTTCAATTCGAAGTTTGCAGCCCTCCACCGGAGTTCTCCACCACCACCCGAGCCGCCGCCCGTCGGAGATAGTGTCGCCGTCGACGTGGTGCTCCCCGTTGGTCGAGTCCACCACCCACCGACGCGGAAGAACACGCTGAAGCTCTTGGTACCCTCCGATCCTCCTGACTCGCCGTGGTTCGACGCCGGCGTCCACCGCAGTCTTCGGGCGCCGGCGAGCTTTTCAAACCTGACATGTGGACCCCGCATGTCAGCCTCTGTTCTATTCTTTCGCGAACCGTTTTCTGTTGGCGCCTTCAGGCAAAATACGTTTTCTTCCTTTAGCTAGCGCATTTCTTTCCGAAGCGTTTTCGGGTTTCTCAGTTTAAACCCTGGAACTTTTCTGTTTCATTACAGATAAGTCCCTGGATAGAAACCTTTATAACTTTTAAATGAAAAGGGATTTTTGAGTGATTCTTTTTCTGACAGTCTTAAATTTTTGTCTAGTTTTTTATGAGATTTATTTGGAAAAACTTTGGAGAAGTTTCTGTGCACGTTTTGGTTTTCACGTTAGTACCCGTTTTCGTGATTGCCGTAGGTTCCGGAAGAGGTGACGGAGCCGCAAACTTCGCCGAGCTAGACTCCGACTTCTCCGAACCAGGCAAGCATGTTTGAACATTTGATATGATAAGTGTTTGCATGTTTGCTTGAAAGTTTTGTGCGTGGCATATGAGTGTCGGTAAATACCTCGTTGCTTGTAAGGCAACTACCCGCATGTTCCAAAGTTGCGATGATCTCTGATGAGAGATGGCCAAATCATGTGGTGACATGAAGGGCAGCAAGGTGGTACTGTTGTAGCATACCAGCCTTGCGTCATCCGACTTTCTCCGACGTTAACGTGGACGGAGTCACGTTATCGTTCTTTTCCCCCGCATGTTTCATAGTTGCGATGATCTCTGATGAGAGATGGCCTAATCATGTGGTGACATGAAGGGCAGCAAGGTGGTACTGTTGTAGCATACCAGCCTTGCGTCATCCGACTATTTCTGACGCTAACGTGGACGGAGTCACGTTATCGTTCTTTCCCCCTTCCGTGCTACCACATGTTTCATTTGCCAGGATGCGGTTTAGTAAGTTGGTAACCTCTTTCCGTGTACACACCAAACAGAGGGGCCGGGATGATGGTACCTTGGCCCAGGATTAAAGCCAGTCATCCGGTCAGGGGGCATGGGTGTTTCCGGTTGGGACCGAGAGGGGGGGCACCCCCTTAGAGCGCGCGTATAGAAATTTGATCCCATGCTACGCGAGGTTGTAGCCTCCCCGTCTCAAGGTTTTTCTTGAACGTTGCTGAGGGTGATCCCTGGCTTTGGAATGTTGAATTGGGTGTGTACTGGTTAGACGTGTTCCTTCCAAAACACCGTAAACGGAACTAGTCCCTGTGACTACTGAAATCCGTTGGCTGTGGTTAAGTACAAACTCTGCAGAGTCAAATTCTTCCAAGTCATCGTATCCATGATCACGTAGTGAAATCAGTATACCCATATCTATCCGCGTGAAAAACTTGTCCCCGGTGAACAAGCTCAAGTGGTAAATCCAGTTAAATTATTATTCCTGTGGATGGACTAACTTTATATTTGTCTCGTACTTGTGATAATTTATGTTCCCGAACTATTGTATTATTGAGCTACAATATAAGCCCTTTAGGTGATGTTGCTCAGACGTCCGACTGTGGCATGTTCGTCTTTTATTTTCTATTATAAGCCCTTTATGTGATGTCGCTCAGACGTCCGACTGTGGCATTATTATTATTCTTGCAGTTTCCTCTCGAGGAGTCATTCAGACCCTCGTTTGGCACCAGTATTACTATTCTTGCATTTTCCACTCGAGGAGTCATTCAGACACTCGTTTGGCACCAGTATTACTATTCTTGCATTTTCCGCTCGAGGAGTCATTCAGACCCTCGTTTGGCACCAGTATTACTATTCTTGCAGTTTCCGCTCGAGGAGTCATTCAGACCCTCGCTTGGCACCCAGTATTTATTATCTCTATGTCTGATCGCACTGGTTAAATTGTTCTCATGCTTCATGTTTGCATTTGTTATATCTTTTGTCCGAGCTGTCTTGCGAGTACTTTCATAGTACTCACCTGGCTTGTTGATTTGGCCAGATGTTGACGAAGGCGATCTCTTGGATGAAGAGTTTGATAGCGCGTCCGACGCCTAGAGGAGTCCCAGTCAGTCCTGCGCGATCCCGGATATTGGTCACTTGTATTATATACGCTTCCGCCACCCGCAATAAGTCTCCTCGAGCCTCACTCCGACGCTCGAAGAGCTGTAGTCTTCAGGAGTCATATCACTCGCTTCGCAGTGATATTTCCACCACTGTCATTATCGTGAGTTAGTAGTATGTCACCCTATCCGCCGTCTTGTTTTAGCGGCGTGCATGTAAGAAATTGTTGGGCATCCTCCGCTCAACCTTGTATTATATTCAGTACTCCTGGTATTTTTCTTCTGTGACCAAGATATTGTCTACCAGTGAGAAGGAATTCTTCCTTACTGGTCCGTAAAAGGGATTGGTCTATCAATAATTATTTTATTGAAAAACCGGTCGTGACAGTGGCAGCCTAAAATTTCCACCTAAAATGTTTGCCCGGCGTAGACACACGGCCCCACCCTAAACCCCACCAAACCCCCATCCCCGACCACCTCTCCTCCTCCCTACTTTGTGCTTGACCCTACTCCCCATTGTGCGACCATCTTCTTTCCCACCCGTCTCCCGCCGCATGGTTCTTGGAATGATGGAGTATGGAGGTTTACCAAGCATGGAGAGCTGCGCCCGCAGAGTCCACTGCGAGCCCACCAGCAAGGCGGTTCCCTAGGCGCTACCTCCAGCCGTATTTTCGCAAATGCAGCGCCATGGCTTGTGAAACATGAGCATTATGGTGGAGAAAAACAGATAGTAGGATCTAGTTTGTGAAACATCAGATCCAATAGGAATGAACCACACCAAAGATATCAGAGAAGGAATCGAGGGGAGACCTTTTGTATGATCAAAAGAGGGGTTGGGATTAAGTGGGACTGAACGATCAAGAAGGGTGTGCTCGGGGATGCGCCTCTCTAAGTCAAACCCTCTCCTACAACACGACTATACTTCTCCAATCAACCATTTTGAGAATTGAGTTAAGACTAAATAATTTCTAGTGATGCGACTAGACAGCTTTACCCGTTTCTAGTATTATTGCACTTAAAACTTGTCATAGTTCCATACGGTAAGCTCACAATTATTAACTCTGCATAAGAACATAGTTCAAGGTACAAATCAAAACGCCGCAAACTTCGCTAAGTAGAGGTTTCAATGGTCTCCTCGGGTGTTTCCTTCTTCTTGTCTGGACCAAATATGAAAAATCCAGCACCAGCGGGAAGTAAGAAATACGATAACAACAACATTTGTTGTTGCTCCTGTTGCTCGAAGCTGCAAATTAAAAAGAAAAGAACAATACAAAATTTAAGTGACAGAGAAGGACTGGGTTCCACTATCAAGAGAAAAGGGAACCGATCAAAAAACTACAGATGATGAATTCACTTACCGTTTCTCCTGTTCTAGCAAACTTAGAGTTGCTTCATGTGCCTTTTGCAAGTTCTCGCTATACTTCTCCAATGCTATCTCAAAACGGGCCTGGGGGAGTGGGTGTAGTTTGAGTGAGAATGCTGTAAACAAATGAAAGTATTATTAAACTTTAATAAATTACTATATAAAATTAGGCACTTTGCTAGTTTGTCATGGCACATCTTGTATGCACAGTAATAACTGTTTGCAAATATTTCACAGCTTGAGAAGTTGATTCGGCTAGACCCGAACAACGAACCTAAGCTGAAAGGAGGTACATGAAGGAGAAATAATCAGGAGGACCAAGAGAATGACATTAAGAAGTTTCTGCAGCGTGCTAATTAAAAGGAGGTACCTTTAGCACATAATTTTGCAACACCTAACGCATAGTTAGATCACATCTACTCTAGTGTCAAAAACGCTCTTATATTATGGGACGGAGGGAGTACTAGCTAACAAGAATTAATTTCGCGAATCACTGAAACCCTAGAGCAAGACAGAACATGGGGAATACATACGTTAGGGGGGAGGAAAGATGGATTACGTACCTTGGATTCGATCCTCTGAGCACCACCGGAGAGGAACCGGCCTGGGCTCCGACGGAAGGAGCCTACCCCTAGCGGGATTGATCGCCCAAGAACGCGGCCTGCGGCAGATCTGAGCAACAGCGAAGCCATCCTTCTGAACTCTTCTTCTTCCTTCACAGTGAAAGAGATTCGGCCCTTGTGCTGTTTGTGTGGACGATGCGAACCGGCGGTTGGGGTAGATAAGCATAAGCGGTTTCCGGGAATCGATGGTTACCAGGCGCTTGCTAGGCGTCATCCGCCTGATTTTAGGGGAAACATAAGCCGGCTCCCGTACCGTTAGATAGCGACGCATCTGCCGTTGGATAAAATAGCTCATCCCGCTCCCTGCGCTGTGGTTCCTCCTGCCCTACTTTCCATCGCAGAAATAGGCCAACGCGGGTCGACGTCGCTCCGGTCGTTAACTCTCTCCACATCAAAGAAGTGCAGCAACGTCTGCATCCCTGTAAGCTACGTAGTCGCTGAAGACGCACATGGGACAAGCTTTGCATGTCCAGTGAGTTGCTTTGCGACAACGCTTCCGACGTGCAAAATTGTGCGGCCACTCTTGCGCCATGGGGGCACGGACAATCAGCAGCGACTCTGCATTTTGCAATGTCGCGAGTCCTTGTCTTTGCTAGAGCACCGTCGTCGTCGTCATTTTCCGGCAGCACATCCTCTACAACGAATACATATGCTGCAACGCTCCGGCGGCCGATGATGCTCAGCACTCGCGAGGTTCCGGCGGGCCGGCGATGCTCCGACGGCCTGGTGAGGATGCTCCATTGCAGCACCCGTGAGGTTCCCGCGGCCAGACGACGCTTCGACGGCGATGCTCCATTGCAGCACCCGTGAGGTTCCGGCGGCCCGGCGATGCTCCGTTGCGGCACCCGTGACGTTTCGGCGGCCTGGTGATGATGCTCCATTACAGCACCCGTGAGGTTCCGGCGGCCCGTCGGCGATGCTCCATTGCAGCACCCATGAGGTTCCACGCGGCCCGATAATACTCTGACGCCCTAGTGATGCTCCATTGCAGCACCCGTGAGGTTCCGACGGCCCGGCGGTAATGCTCCATTGCAGCATCCGTGAGGTTCCGGCGGCCTGATAATACGCTGACGCCCCAGTGATGCTCCATTAAAGCACCCGTGAGGTTTCAATGGCCCGGCGGCGATGCTCCATTGCAGCACCCATGAGGTTCCAGCTGCCCGGCAATGGTTCATTGCAGCACCCGTGAGGTTCTGGTGTCGATGCTCTATTATAGGCTTATAGCACCCGTGAGGTTCCGACGGCCCGACAATGCTCCGAGGCCACGGTGATGCTCCACTGCAGCACCCATGAGGTTCCGACGACTCGGTGTTGCTCCATTGAAGCACCCCCGTGAGGTTTTGACGACCCGGTGGTGCTCCATTGTAGTACCCATGAGGTTCTGGCGGCCGGTGATGCTACATTGCAGCACCCGTGAGGTTCCAAAGGCTGACGATGCTCCAGCAGTTTGGTGATGCTCCATTGCAGCACCCATGAGGTTCCCGAGGCCGACAATGCACCGCCGGTTTGGCGATGCTCCATTGCAGCACCCGCGAGGTTCCGGAGACTGAGGATGCTCCGGTGGTTTGGCGATGCTCCATTGCAATACCCGCGAGGTTCTCGCAATCCAGTGAACCTCCGTGCAAAACACTCACTAGTAACAGTTAACCGTGGTGTCAATTTCTCTAAATACTCCTGATGAGTAGTACTACTACATGGCAACAAGAGCGGTGCTGGAAGTCAAAACGAGCACATGCATGCAAAAAGGGGCATCACGGGACCACACCTGTGAAAAAAGTCGGACAAGAAAGGATGTGGAAACCATGGGACCAGCGCGCCAACGACAAATTGTGATTGAGCAAGTTAGCGGCCCAGCGCGGGCCGACGCATCCGGTGGAATCGGACGGCTCTCGACGAGGTTTAGCGGGCCAGAAAATCAGCCGGTTGAAATAAAGTCTTTCCCATCTTCAAATCTACTCCGTGTGGGAGGGCCGATGGGATCGCGGGCGCTGGAGCTGCTGACATCACAGCCGAGCCAAGCGTCACGAGGAGCCAGGAGGGATTGCAGTAGGATTGCTAGCTAGCTTCTTCGAATCACCGGCCGATTCGTGTCCTGTCTCCGAATCCACCTACGAGTCTACGACCCTGATCCAATCCCTCTGTATCTGTATTATAAAGCAAGCTCAGCAGCCGGCTCATGGAGGTCGAGGCAACGATCGATCTGCATGAACCCAACCGCCGGTATGTTCCCCATGTTTCCACCGCCGCCGCCGCCGCCGATGCCTTTCTACCACACGTCCCCAATGCAGCCGCCGCCGTTCTACTTCCATGCAGTTGCAGTTCCCGTGCCGTCGTCCGCGGTGCCGGTGCGCTCTGTGTGGGCGTGGAACTTCAGGGAGGAATCTGACAGGCTATGCCACTTGGCCTGGAACGCCCGGTACGTCGCCGTCAACGTGCACTACCCGGGCCTCGTCCACCACGCGGACCGGAACCACAACATACTCACCGTGGAGGAGCGCTACGCCGTGGCGAAGGCCAACGTGGACGCGCTCAAGCCGCTCCAGGTGGGCATCGCGCTCCGCGACGGCCACGGCCGGCACCTCGGCGCGTGGGAGTTCAACCTCCGCGACTTCTGCCCCGTGTCCGACCCGCACGACGAGAGCTCCCTCGCGTACCTCGCCGGCCGCGGCCTCGACGTGGACAGGCTCCGCGTCCGCGGCCTCAGCGCCAAGATGCTCAGGGAGAAGCTGCTGCGTTCCGGCCTGTTCGACCCTCGGTGTGCTGCGCGATCGTGGGTCACCTACGCCGGGGCGTACCACATTGCGTACCTCCTCAAGATCGTCACCGGCGGCGCCCCGCTGCCGCAGGACATGGCCGGGTTCGTCGGCGCCGTTCGGCGTTACCTTGGCGTCCAGGTGTACGACGTCGCGAGGATGGCGGCCGAATGCCCGGCCATGCCGCTGGGGCTGGAGCGCATCGCTGATCACCTCGGCTTCCATCCGCCGTTGGGGAGCCCTCGCCTCGCGGCTGCCGCGGGCGTGCACGCGCTGCAGGTCTTCATGCGGCTCAAGTACAGAGAGTTGGGCGGCGACGTGGAGAGACACCGAGGCCTGCTTCATGGCCTGCACTAGCACTAGCTAGGTCGTCCACAATCTAAATTCCTGCAACGGAATGAAGCGGTCGTTCTGATCGAGTCTTTGAAAGAAGGATTGGTCCCTCAAAAAAAAGAAGATTGATCCCTCAAATAAAAAAAGGATTGGTAATTTGGTACTGCCAGTTTCATAGGTCAAAGTATTTGATTTTTTTAGTAAAATTTCATAGTAATGTTGCCCATGCATGTAACCATATTGATAATAATAAGCCGTACTCCCTCTGTTCAAAAATAAGTGTCGGGGTTTTAGGTCAACCCCGCATTTGTTTTCGAAGCGGAGGGAGTATGTATAAAGGACTAGTTATTTGCAGTTTTATAGGTCAAAGTATTTGATTATTTTAGTAAAGTTTTACAAGAATGTTGCCCATCTAACTATATTAATAAGAAGTTATGTAGAGATACCCAGTTTTCTTGGCTACACTGCCTACCAGTGTTCTGTTAACAATCTTTGCACCCATCTTGTTGAGGAGTTATATCAGCCTACAAATAGCTATATAATCTTTGCAGGACGACTTCCGGATTGTCTACTACAGCAAGGTTTGCCCGGCTTCGGCGAGGGAGGGCCGATGACAACGGCGTGCCTTCGGCTCGCTTCAGTGTTTGTAGTCGTCGCTAGGTGGTCTACGAATCTGGATGTAATTTTTAGTGAAGATTATTTACTTGCTGAAATTTCTTAGCTGAAGAACTATAGATCATTTACTTGAAGCTAGAACTCTTAGGTAGTCACTATGTCTCTGCTATAATAATTATTTGATACATCCTGTCTTTACGGATAGGGGCTTTCTTCGATACTAGAAGAGTTGGGCGCGCTTTGCTACGCCATTGGTGTTGTTGGGTTTCTAAAAAAATTAGTCACTATGTTTCAAAATATTAGATGTATTACTTATTAAAAAAGTCAAACAATTTTAAGTTTGACCATATTAGTAGAGAAATATAACAAAATCCATAATATCAAATCGGTATAATTAAATTCACCACAAAATGAATTTTCATATATTTTGCTTAATATTGTGGATGTCGGCAATTTTGGCTTTGAACTTGGTCAAAGTTAAAGAAATTTGACTTTCCGAAAAACTAATACCCTTTATATTTTGGAATGGATGGAATATTTAGTTTGGGGGGCTGTGAGATGATGGAGTGTGTATTTTTTTTATAATACGATATTTGATGGGTCTTTTGGGTGTGATTCTGTGTTATCCGCTAATAAATCCATATTTATGTGGGAAAATTTCTGCATCGGTAGCTGCATGTATTATATTGGTGCTACAGTAACGCATGATGGCCGGTTGCTGCTGATTGATTTGAAAAATCATTGGTGGGAGGAAGTGCACGATTGATATGTTTTTATAGGCCGGCTGCTGCTGATTGATTTGAAAAATCATTGGCCCGACCAAAATCGTAAATCAAATCCAAAATCGAATACCTCTAGTGAATTAAAGAGCTTTAAAATTAAGGAATATAGTAAATTAAAAGAATTGAATGTGAGAGTAGTGTATAGTATAAAACAATTAAATGAGATAGCTTTTAGAAATTGTTGACCCGGTCAAAATCGGATTGCCCAATTTCAATTGTAAACCTCAATTGATTGTGAGCCCTTTGAAATTACGGAGCTTAGTGTTATAGAGGATGTACTAGTATATCGGTGACCCACCCGTTTCAGTGCAGACCAAACAAGACATCGCTCAGAATGTGGGTGGACTCATTAGAAGATGCTAGGGTAATGGCTAGCTAAATAGCCGGCGGTTGAAATTATTTGATTCTTCTATACGGGGGCAAAGGGCACATATATATAGACAGAACGAGGAGAACATCGGTTGTATGTATAGTAGTAATAGACCTGTAACCTGTAAACTAGACTGGCGAAATTTGTAACTTACACAGAGGCTCAGCATCTTCTCCTATGTAAATGCCTCCATGATTTTCATATGAGTTGGTGTCGGTGTCAAAACCGACGGATCTCGGATAGGGGGTCCTGAATTGTGCGTCTAAGGTTGATGGTAACAGAAGACGGGGGACACGATGTTTATCCAGGTTCGGGCCCTCTTGATGCAGGTAATACCCTACTTCCTGCTTGATTGATCTTGATGAATATGAGGATTACAAGAGTTGATCTACCACGAGATCGTAATGGCTAAACCCTAGATGTCTAGCCTGTATGATTATGATTGCCTCTATGGACTAAACCCTCCGGTTTATATAGACACAGAGGGGCCTAGGGTTGTACAAAGTCGGTTTACAGAGGAAGGAATCTTCATATCCGAACGCCAAGCTTGCCATCTACGTAAAGGAGAGTCCCATCCGGACACGGGAGGAAGTCTTCTATCTTTATCTTCATGGCCCATCAGTCCGGCCCACGTCACATAGGCCGGACGCACGAGGACCCCTTAATCCAGGACTCCCTCAGTAGCCCCTGAACCAGACTTCAATGACGATGTGTCCGGCGCACAGATTGTCTTCGGCATTGCAAGGCGGGTTCCTCCTCCGAATACTCCAAAGTAGTCCTCGAACACAGAGAACGTGTCCGGCTCTGCAAAACAAGCTCCACATACAGCCGCAAAGAGTATAATATTAACAAGTCCCATCTACTGACATCTTTTGTAGTGAGACGCCACATCTCTACACGGTCATTATTTCGAGCCATTTTTTAGCCTCCCGCACCTCGTTTCGAGATGCGGTTTCTATTGGCACGTCTTGTCGAAGTAGAGATCATGTCCCTTTATCACGGGATTCTCATCAATACAGGCGTGGGTAATCCCACCGTGCCGTCCGTACGACCCTTGGGGAATAAGCGAGTTTTAAGGCGAGTGGGGAGGCGCTTGATATTCGCTGCCTTTATAAGAGGATAAGGATCCACTCTTTCACCCACGCCTTCTTCTTCTCCGCCCATCCGCTCTCGAGCTCCAGCGCCCAAGCTTCCCTCCTTTCCGCCTCAAGAAAGCACTCCGACCATGTCCGGATCTGGAGCGCAGGGCAAGTGGATGGCCTCCTCCGTCACGGAGAAGGACATCACGAAGCTCCGGGAGTCGGGGTACTTGGCCTAGGAAATCGCCCACCGGCTTCCGGCCAAGGGGCAGATCGTCCCCACCCCAGAGCCCCATGAGAGGGTGGTGTTTATTCCCCACTTCGTCCGTGGGTTAGGGTTTCCTCTCCACCCCTTCGTCCGCGGACTCATGTTCTACTATGGGCTAGATTTCCACGATCTAGCCCCAAACTCTTTGCTCAACATCTCGGCATTCATCGTCGTGTGCGAGGCTTTCCTCCGCATCCCACCCCACTTCTGACTGTGGCCGAAGACTTTCAATGTGAAGCCGAAGGTGGTGGATCGCCAACACGCGGAGTGCGGAGGTGCTATGGTGAGCAAATTGTTCAACATCACGTGGCCCAAAGGTACCTTTCTGGAGACTGTTAAAGGGTGGCATTAGTAGTGGTTCTACGTCACAGAGCCCGCGACACCACCTGAGCCGCGGCTCCCGAATTTAAGTCCGGCGCCCCAATGCGGCTTACCTCCTGGCTTGAAAAGGGCCTGAACTTGGCGTCGTCGGACGAAGTATCAGTGCTGTAGACACGCATCAAGAGCATGGTGGACAAGAACGTCAAGCTTGTCAATGTGATCCAGGTGATGCTTTTTTGCCGGATCCTTCCTTGCCAAAGCCAGACTTGCAATTTGTGGGAGTTCGATCCGGCCCAGCACCAGACCTTGCAACAATTCTTCGGCGCTGCACACGAAGGCATTTGGAATGTGCTTTTTAAGGCCAACGAGACGTGGCCGAAGACGACCGAGGACCGTGGGTACAACCTGACCCATCCCGCCAGTCCGGTAAGTTTTTCGTATTTCAGGTGTATCCTTCTCCTATGTATTCAAGGAAGATGTCTAAGTTTCTCCATTTGTCTTTTCAGGGCTAGACAAAGAAGGTGGAGCGGATCCAGTGTCCGGCTCCGCTGCCAGAAAACTGTTGGGAATCGTAGCATAATTTTAAAAAATTTCTACGCTCACCAAGATGCATCTATGGAGTATACTAGCAACGAGGGGAAAGGAGTGCATCTACATACCCTTGTAGATCGCGAGCGGAAGCGTTCCAATGAACGTGGATGACGGAGTCGTACTCGCCGTGATCCAAATCACCGATGACCGAGTGCCGAACGGACGGCACCTCCGCGTTCAACACACGTACGATGCAGCGACGTCTCCTCCTTCTTGATCCAGCAAGGGGGAAGGAGAGGTTGATGGAGATCCAGCAGCACGACGGCATGGTGGTGGATGTAGCATGATGCCGGCAGGGCTTCGCCGAGCTTCTACGAGAGAGAGAGGTGATGCAGGGGAGGAGGGAGGCGCCCAAGGCTGTGTTGTTGCTGCCCTCCCTCCCCCCTTTATATAGGCCCCCTGGGAGGGGGGGGGGCGCCGGCCAAACCCCATCTAGGGTGGGGGGCGGCGGCCAAGGGGGTGCCTTGCCCCCCAAGGCAAGTGGGAAGCCCCCCCACCCTAGGGTTTCCAACCCTAGGCGCATGGGGGCAGGCCCATGGGGGGGCGCCCAGCCCACTAGGGGCTGGTTCCCTTCCCACTTCAGCCCACGGGGCCCTCCGGGATAGGTGGCCCCACCCGGTGGACCCCCGGGACCCTTCCGGTGGTCCCGGTACAATACCGGTAACCCCCGAAACTTTCCCGGTGGCCGAAACTTGACTTCCTATATATAATTCTTCACCTCCGGACCATTCCGGAACTCCTCGTGACGTCCGGGATCTCATCCGGGACTCCGAACAACTTTCGGGTTTCCGCCTACACATATCTCTACAACCCTAGCATCACCGAACCATAAGTGTGTAGACCCTACGGGTTCGGGAGACATGTAGACATGACCGAGACGCCTCTCCGGTCGATAACCAACAGCGGGATCTGGATACCCATGTTGGCTCCCACATGTTCCACGATGATCTCATCGGATGAACCACGATGTCGAGGATTCAATCAATCCCGTATACAATTCCCTTTGTTAATCGGTATGTTACTTGCCCGAGATTCGATCGTCGGTATCCCAATACCTTGTTCAATCTCGTTACCGGCAAATCTCTTTACTCGTACCGCAATGCATGATCCCGTGACTAACGCCTTAGTCACATTGAGCTCATTATGATGATGCATTACCGAGTGGGCCCAGAGATACCTCTTCGTCACACGGAGTGACAAATCCCAGTCTCGATCCGTGCCAACCCAACAGACACTTTCGGAGATACCCGTAGTGCACCTTTATAGTCACCCAGTTACGTTGTGACGTTTGGCACACCCAAAGCACTCCTACGGTATCCGGGAGTTGCACGATCTCATGGTCTAAGGAACAGATACTTGACATTGGAAAAGCTCTAGCAAACGAAACTACACGATCTTTTATGCTATGCTTAGGATTGGGTCTTGTCCATCACATCATTCTCCTAATGATGTGATCCCATTATCAATGACATCCAATGTCCATAGTCAGGAAACCATGACTATCTATTGATCAATGAGCTAGTCAACTAGAGGCTTACTAGGGACACGTTGTGGTCTATGCATTCACACATGTATTACGATTTCCGGACAATACAATTATAGCATGAACAATAGACGATTATCATGAACAAAGAAATATAATAATAACCATTTATTATTGCCTCTAGGGCATATTTCCAACAGTCTCCCACTTGCACTAGAGTCAATAATCTAGTTACATTGTGATGAATCGAACACCCATTGCGTCCTGGTGTTGATCATGTTTTTCTCTAGGGAGAGGTTTAGTCAACGGATCTGCTACATTCAGGTCCGTATGTACTTTACAAATATCTATGTCTCCATTTTGAACACTTTCACGAATGGAGTTGAAGCGACGCTTGATATGCCTGGTCTTCCTGTGAAACCTGGGCTCCTTCGCAAGGGCAATAGCTCCAGTGTTGTCACAGAAGAGAGTCATTGGGCCCGACGCATTGGGAATCACCCCTAGGTCGGTAATGAACTCCTTCATCCAGACTGCTTCCTGTGCTGCCTCCAAGGCTGCCATGTACTCCGCTTCACATGTAGATCCTGCCACGACGCTTTGCTTGCAATTGCACCAGCTTACTGCTCCTCCATTCAAAACATACACGTATACGGTTTGTGACTTCGAGTCATCCAGATCTGTGTCGAAGCTAGCGTCGACGTAACCCTTTACGACGAGCTCTTCGTCACCTCCATAAACGAGAAACATATCCTTAGTCCTCTTCAGGTACTTCAGGATATTCTTGACCGCTGTCCAGTGTTCCATGCCGGGATTACTTTGGTACCTTCCTACCAAACTTACGGCAAGGTTTACATCAGGTCTGGTACACAGCATGGCATACATAATAGACCCTATGGCCGAGGCATAGGGGATGACACTCATCTTTTCTCTATCTTCTGCCGTGGTCGGGCATTGAGCCGTGCTCAATTGCACACCTTGCAATACAGGCAAGAACCCCTTCTTGGACTGATCCATATTGAACTTCTTCAATATCTTGTCAAGGTATGTACTCTGTGAAAGACCAATGAGGCGTCTTGATCTATCTCTATAGATCTTGATGCCTAATATATAAGCAGCTTCTCCAAGGTCCTTCATTGAAAAACACTTATTCAAATAGGCCTTTATACTTTCCAAGAATTCTATATCATTTCCCATCAATAATATGTCATCCACATATAATATGAGAAATGCTACAGAGCTCCCACTCACTTTCTTGTAAACACAGGCTTCTCCATAAGTCTGTGTAAACCCAAACGCTTTGATCATCTCATCAAAGCGAATGTTCCAACTCCGAGATGCTTGCACCAGCCCATATATTGAGCGCTGGAGCTTGCATACTTTGTTAGCATTCTTAGGATCGACAAAACCTTCCGGCTGCATCATATACAACTCTTCCTTAAGGAAGCCGTTAAGGAATGCCGTTTTGACGTCCATCTGCCATATCTCATAATCATAGTATGCGGCAATTGCTAACATGATTCGGACGGACTTCAGCTTCGCTACAGGTGAGAAAGTCTCATCGTAGTCAACCCCTTGAACTTGTCGATAACCCTTAGCGACAAGTCGAGCTTTGTAGATGGTCACATTACCATCCGCGTCCGTCTTCTTCTTAAAGATCCATTTGTTTTCTATGGCTTGCCGATCATCGGGCAAGTCAGTCAAAGTCCATACTTCGTTTTCATACATGGATCCTATCTCGGATTTCATGGCTTCTAGCCATTTGTCGGAATCCGGGCCCGCCATCGCTTCTTCATAGTTCGAAGGTTCACCGTTGTCTAACAACATGATTTCCAGGACAGGGTTGCCGTACCACACTGGTGCGGAACGTGTCCTTGTGGACCTACGAAGTTCAGTAACTTGATTCGAAGCTTCATGATCATCATCATTAACTTCCTCCCCAGTCGGTGTAGGCACCACCGGAACATTTTCCCGCGCTGCGCTACTTTCCGGTTCAGAAGGGGTGACTATCACCTCATCAAGTTCCACTTTCCTCCCACTCAATTCTTTCGAGAGAAACTCCTTCTCCAAAAGGACCCGTTCTTGGCAACGAAGATCTTGCCTTCGGATCTGAGGTAGAAGGTATACCCAATAGTTTCCTTAGGGTATCCTATGAAGACGCATTTCTCCGACTTGGGTTCGAGCTTTTCAGGTTGAAGTTTCTTGACATAAGCATCGCATCCCCAAACTTTTAGAAATGACAGCTTAGGTTTCTTCCCAAACCATAATTCATACGGTGTCGTCTCAACGGATTTCGACGGAGCCCTATTTAAAGTGAATGCGGCAGTCTCTAAAGCATAGCCCCAAAATGAGAGCGGTAAATCGGTAAGAGACATCATAGATCGCACCATATCCAATAGAGTGCGATTACGACGTTCGGACACACCATTTCTCTGAGGTGTTCCAGGCGGCGTAAGTTGTGAAACTATTCCACATTTCCTTAAGTGTGTACCAAATTCGCGACTTAAATATTCTCCACCACGATCTGATCGTAAGAATTTTATTTTCCTGTCACGTTGATTCTCAACCTCACTCTGAAATTCCTTAAACTTTTCAAAGGTTTCAGACTTGTGTTTCATTAGGTAGACATACCCATATCTACTTAAGTCATCAGTGAGAGTGAGAACATAACGATATCCTCCGCGAGCCTTAACACTCATTGGACCGCACACATCGGTATGTATGATTTCCAATAAGTTGGTTGCTCGCTCCATTGTTCCGGAGAACGGAGTCTTGGTCATCTTACCCATGAGGCATGGTCGCACGTGTCAAATGATTCGTAATCAAGAGACTCCAAAAGTCCATCTGCATGGAGCTTCTTCATGCGCTTGACACCAATGTGACCAAGGCGGCAGTGCCACAGATATGTGGGACTATCGTTATCAACTTTACATCTTTTGGTATTCACACTATGAACATGTGTAACATCACGTTCGAGATTCATCAAGAATAAACCATTGACCAGCGGGGCATGACCATAAAACATATCTCTCAAATGAATAGAACAACCATTATTCTCGGATTTAAATGAGTAGCCATCTCGAATTAAACGAGATCCAGATACAATGTTCATGCTCAAAGCTGGCACTAAATAACAATTATTGAGGTTTGAAACTAATCCTGTGGGTAGATGCAGAGGTAGCGTGCCGACGGCGATCACATCGACCTTGGAACCATTCCCGACACGCATCGTCACCTCGTCCTTCGCCAGTCTCCGTTTATTCCGTAGTTCCTGTTTTGAGTTACAAATATGAGCAACCGCACCGGTATCAAATACCCAGGAGCTACTACGAGTACTGGTAAGGTACACATCAATTACATGTATATCACATATACCTTTGGTGTTGCCGGCCTTCTTGTCTGCTAAGTATTTGGGGCAGTTCCGCTTCCAGTGACCACTTCCCCTGCAATAAAAGCACTCAGTCTCAGGCTTGGGTCCATTCCTTGGCTTCTTCCCGGCAACTGGCTTACCGGGCGCAGCAACTCCCTTGCCGTCTTTCTTGAAGTTTTTCTTACCCTTGCCTTTCTTGAACTTAGTGGTTTTATTCACCATCAACCTTTGATGTTCCTTTTTGATCTCCACCTCCGCTGATTTCAGCATTGAATATACCTCAGGAATGGTCTTTTCCATCCCCTGCATATTGAAGTTCATCACAAAGCTCTTGTAGCTCGGTGGAAGCGACTGAAGGATTCTGTCAATGACCGCGTCATCCGGGAGATTAACTCCCAGCAGAGTCAAGCGGTTGTGTAACCCAGACATTCTGAGTATGTGCTCACTTACAGAACTATTTTCCTCCATTTTACAGCTGAAGAACTTGTCGGAGACTTCATATCTCTCGACCCGGGCATGAGCTTGGAAAACTAATTTCAGCTCCTCGAACATCTCATATGCTCCATGTTTCTCAAAACGCTTTTGAAGACCCGGTTCTAGGCTGTAAAGCATGCCGCACTGAACGAGGGAGTAATCATCATCACGCTGCTGCCAAGCGTTCATAACGTCTTGGTTCTGTGGGATTGGTGCATCACCTAGCGGTGCTTCTAAGACATAATCTTTCTTGGCTACTATGAGGATGATCCTCAGGTTCCGGACCCAGTCCGTATAGTTGTTGCCATCATCTTTCAGCTTGGTTTTCTCTAGGAACGCGTTGAAATTGAGGACAACGTTGGCCATTTGATCTACAAGACATAGTGTAAAGATTTTAGACTAAGTTCATGATAATTAAGTTCATCTAATCAAATTATTTAATGAACTCCCACTCAGATAGACATCCCTCTAGTCATCTAAGTGAAACATGATCCGAGTTAACTAGGCCGTGTCCGATCATCACGTGAGACGGACTAGTCAAGATCGGTGAACATCTCCATGTTGATCGTATCTTCTATACGACTCATGCTCGACCTTTCGGTCCTCCGTGTTCCGAGGCCATGTCTGTACATGCTAGGCTCGTCAAGTCAACCTAAGTGTATTGCGTGTGTTCCGAGGCCATGTCTGTACATGCTAGGCTCGTCAAGTCAACCTAAGTGTATTGCGTGTGTTCCAAGGCCATGTCTGTACATGCTAGGCTCGTCAACACCCGTTGTATTCGAACGTTAGAATCTATCACACCCGATCATCACGTGGTGCTTCGAAACAACGAACCTTCGCAACGGTGCACAGTTAGGGTGAACACTTTCTTGAAATTATTATAAGGGATCATCTTACTTACTACCGTCGTTCTAAGCAAATAAGATGCAAAAACATGATAAACATCACATGCAATCAAATAGTGACATCATATGGCCAATATCATTATGCTCCTTTGATCTCCATCTTCGGGGCACCATGATCATCTTCCTCACCGGCATGACACCATGATCTCCATCATTGTGTCTTCATGAAGTCGTCACGCCAACGATTACTTCTACTTCTATGGCTAATGCGTTTAGCAACAAAGTAAAGTAATTTACATGACGTTATTCAATGACACGCAGGTCATGCAAAATAATAAAGACAACTCCTATGGCTCCTGCCGGTTGTCATACTCATCGACATGCAAGTCGTGATTCCTATTACAAGAATATGATCAATCTCATACATCACATATATCATTCATCACATCTTCTGGCCATATCACATCACATAACACATGCTGCAAAAACAAGTTAGACGTCCTCTAATTGTTGTTGCAAGTTTTTACGTGGTTTGTAGGTTTCTAGCAAGAACGTTTCTTACCTACGTATGACCACAACGTGATTTTGCCAATTTCTATTTACCCTTCATAAGGACCCTTTTCATCGAATCCGTTCCGACTAAAGTAGGAGAGACAGACACCCGCTAGCCACCTTATGCAACTAGTGCATGTCAGTCGGTGGAACCTGTCTCACGTAAGCGTACGTGTAAGGTCGGTCCGGGCCGCTTCATCCCACAATGCCGCCGAAACAAGATAAGACTAGTAGCGGCAAGAAGAATTGGCAAACTCAACGCCCACAACTGCTTTGTGTTCTACTCGTGCATAGTAACTACGCATAGGCCTGGCTCATGATGCCACTGTTGGGAATCGTAGCATAATTTTAAAATTTTCCTACGCTCACCAAGATGCATCTATGGAGTATACTAGCAACGAGGGGAAAGGAGTGCATCTACATACCCTTGTAGATCGCGAGCGGAAGCGTTCCAATGAACGTTGATGACGGAGTCGTACTCGCCGTGATCCAAATCACCGATGACCGAGTGCCGAACGGACGGCACCTCCGCGTTCAACACACGTACGGTGCAGCGACGTCTCCTCCTTCTTGATCCAGCAAGGGGGAAGGAGAGGTTGATAGAGATCCAGTAGCACGACGGCGTGGTGGTGGATGTAGCGGGATGCCGGCAGGGCTTCGCCGAGCTTCTACGAGAGAGAGAGGTGTAGCAGGGGAGGAGGGAGGCGCCCAAGGCTGTGTTGTTGCTGCCCTCCCTCCCCCCCTTTATATAGGCCCCCTGGGAGGGGGGGGGGGCACCGGCCAAACCCCATCTAGGGTGGGAGGCGGCGGCCAAGGGGGTGCCTTGCCCCCCAAGGCAAGTGGGAAGCCCCCCCACCCTAGGGTTTCCAACCCTAGGCGCATGGGGGGAGGCCCATGGGGGGGCGCCCAGCACACTAGGGGCTGGTTCCCTTCCCACTTCAGCCCACGGGGCCCTCCGGGATAGGTGGCCCCACCCGGTGGACCCCCGGGACCCTTCCGGTGGTCCCGGTACAATACCGGTAACCCCCGAAACTTTCCCGGTGGCCGAAACTTGACTTCCTATATATAATTCTTCACCTCCGGACCATTCCGGAACTCCTCGTGACGTCCGGGATCTCATCCGGGACTCCGAACAACTTTCGGGTTTCCGCCTACACATATCTCTACAACCCTAGCGTCACCGAACCTTAAGTGTGTAGACCCTACGGGTTCGGGAGACATGTAGACATGACCGAGACGCCTCTCCGGTCGATAACCAACAGCGGGATCTGGATACCCATGTTGGCTCCCACATGTTCCACGATGATCTCATCGGATGAACCACGATGTCGAGGATTCAATCAATCCCGTATACAATTCCCTTTGTTAATCGGTATGTTACTTGCTCGAGATTCGATCGTCGGTATCCCAATACCTTGTTCAATCTCGTTACCGGCAAGTCTCTTTACTCGGACCGCAATGCATGATCCCGTGACTAACGCCTTAGTCACATTGAGCTCATTATGATGATGCATTACCGAGTGGGCCCAGAGATACCTCTCCGTCACACGGAGTGACAAATCCCAGTCTCGATCCGTGCCAACCCAACAGACACTTTCGGAGATACCCGTAGTGCACCTTTATAGTCACCCAGTTACGTTGTGACATTTGGCACACCCAAAGCACTCCTACGGTATCCGGGAGTTGCACGATCTCATGGTCTAAGGAAAAGATACTTGACATTGGAAAAGCTCTAGCAAACGAAACTACATGATCTTTTATGCTATGCTTAGGATTGGGTCTTGTCCATCACATCATTCTCCTAATGATGTGATCCCGTTATCAATGACATCCAATGTCCATAGTCAGGAAACCATGACTATCTGTTGATCAACGAGCTAGTCAACTAGAGGCTTACTAGGGACACGTTGTGGTCTATGCATTCACACATGTATTACAATTTCCGGACAATACAATTATAGCATGAACAATAGACGATTATCATGAACAAAGAAATATAATAATAACCATTTATTATTGCCTGTAGGGCATATTTCCAACAAAAACCCAGCTATCCCACTTCTAACGAAGATACTGGTCCCGGCGCCCTACCAAGCGCCGGAGAAGAAGGCCAAGAAGGCGAAGGAGACCAGAAATGGCCTCCGCCGTAAAGGTACTTCGGACGCATCGTCCGAAGAAACCGAAACCCACTCCTCCCCTGTCGAGAACGACGAGGAGGAGGAGGAAAGCAATTCTCCCCTTGAGGGGGGACGGAAGAAAAGGGCGGCCACCGCAAATCTGGACGCAGAGGCGTCCAAGAGAGGGAAGAGGTGTCTACTGCGAATAATTCCGCCTTAGACACAGATAGTAGCTCTGAGTAGCGTCCCAGGCCGAAGCCCCTGGCCGAATCGTAAGTACTCAAAGGCACTCGTACACACACACACATGTGTGTATATATATATATCCAGCTTCTTTACTTCGTGGTATTTAACATGTTAAACCATGCGCTGCAGCCCGGCTCACGCCCACCCCCAGCGATCCTCATCTTCGGGGAATTCGCTGGATCCCAATGTGATGGACAGCGGGTCACCTCCGCCGGCCTTCTCCCCCAAGGCTATGGATGACATCGAAGTGTTGTCCTGAAGGACCATCCAAGTCAGGGAGAGCCACAGGAGACCGTAACGGTGGCGCCTGAGGGTGATACCTCGGCCGCCGGACGCATGGGGGAGCAGACCCCCTGGCAACTGGCGATGGGGGCCACATTCAATTCGTCCCCCAGCCGAATACTATTCCGGAGACCCATACGTCTCTAGAATCGGGCAAGCAGCCTCCTTTGAAAGAAGGAGGTGCGCCTATCCCGCCGGTGACCCCTGTCCATCCAGAGGCACCAGATACTCTACTGGAAGCGCTGCAAGGTGCTTCCATTATGGAGGAACATCGTATCCTTATGGGTACGGTGATTGAGAGGGTGCAGTCTGCCAAGAGCGGAATAACCGAAGCCTGCGCCAGCCTTCTAACAAGCTTTGAGGTATGTGATATAATTATATAAAAAGAATGCCATAGTATAGACAGTAGCCCCTGAGAATCTGTCCGGTGTTCGAAAAGAAAAGCCGAACAGAGGATCAAATAATTTTCGAAGGAGACTAACCATACATGTCTATGTAAATAAGCAGGCATCGATGCTGGCTGCGACCTCCCATTCTGCCGAAGTCTCCAAACTGGAGCTGTTGGGGAACGTAGTAATTTAAAAAATTTCCTACGCACACGCAAGATCATGGTGATGCATAGCAACGAGAGGGGAGAGTGTTGTCCATGTACCCTCGTAGACCGAAAGCGGAAGCGTTAGCACAACGCGGTTGATGTAGTCGTACATCTTCATGATCCGACCGATCAAGTACCGAACGCACGGCACCTCCGAGTTCTGCACACGTTCAACTCGATGACGTCCCTCGAACTCCGATCCAGCCGAGCTTTGAGGGAGAGTTCCATCAGCATGACGGCGTCGTGACGATGATGATGTTCTACCGATGCAGGGCTTCGCCTAAGCACCGCTACGATATAATCGAGGTGGATTATGGTGGAGGGGGGCACCGCACACGGCTAAGAGATCAAGAGATCAATTGTTGTGTCTATGGGGTGCCACCCTGCCCCCGTATATAATGGAGCAAGGGAGGAGGAGGCCGGCCCTAGGAGGGGCGCGCCAAGGGAGTAGGATTCCTACTCCTAGTTGGAGTAGGTTTCCTCCTTTCCTAGTCCAACTAGGAGAAAAGGGAAAGGGGGGAAGAGGAGAAGGAAGGGAGAGGGGGGCCGCGCCCCAAACCCCTTGTCCAATTCGGACTGGGCTTGGGAGGGGCGCGTGCCACCTCCTGGCTGCTGCCTCTCCTTCCCACTAAGGCCCATTAAGGCCCAATACTTCTTTCCCGTATTCCCGTAACTCCCCGGTACTCTGAAAAAAGCCCGAATCACTCGGAACCTTTCCGATGTCCGAATATAGTCGTCCAATATATCGATCTTTACGTCTCGATCATTTCGAGACTCCTCGTCATGTCCCCGATCTCATCCGGGTCTCCGAACTACCTTCGGTACATCAAAACACATAAACTCATAATATAACCGTCATCGAACTTTAAGCGTGCGGACCCTACGGGTTCGAGAACTATGTAGACATGACCGAGACACGTCTCCGGTCAATAACCAATAGCGGAACCTGGATGCTCATATTGGCTCCCACATATTCTACGAAGATCTTTATCGGTCAGACCACATAACAACATACGTTGTTCCCTTTTTCATCGGTATGTTACTTGCTCGAGATTCGATCGTCGGTATCTCAATACCTAGTTCAATCTCTTTACCGGCAAGTCTCTTTACTCGTTCCGTAATACATCATCCCGCAACTAACTCATTAGTTGGAATGCTTGCAATGCTTAAGTGATGTGCATTACCGAGTGGGCCCAGAGATACCTCTCCGACAATCGGAGTGACAAATCCTAATCTCGAAATACGCCAACCCAACAAGTACCTTCGGAGACACCTATAGAGCACCTTTATAATCACCCAGTTATGTTGTGATGTTTGGTAGCACACGAAGTGTTCCTCCGGTAAACGGGAGTTGCATAATCTCATAGTCATAGGAACATGTATAAGTCATGAAGAAAGCAATAGCAACATACTAAACGATCGTGTGCTAAGCTAACGGAATGGGTCAAGTCAATCACATCATTCTCCTAATGATGTGATCCCGTTAATCAAATGACAACTCATGTCTATGGCTAGGAAACATAACCATCTTTGATCAACGAGCTAGTCAAGTAGTGGCATACTAGTGACACTCTGTTTGTCTATGTATTCATGCAAGTATTATGTTTCCGGTTAATACAATTCTAGCATGAATAATAAACATTTATCATGATATAAGGAAATAAATAATAACTTTATTATTGCCTCTAGGGCATATTTCCTTCAGTCTCCCACTTGCACTAGAGTCAATAATCTAGTTACATCACCATGTGATTTAATACCAATAGTTCATATCACCATGTGATTAACACCCATAGTTCACATCGTCATGTGACCAACACCCAAAGGGTTTACTAGAGTCAATAATCTAGTTCACATCGCTATGTGATTAACACCCAAAGAGTACTAAGGTGTGATCATGTTTTGCTTGTGAGAGAAGTTTAGTCAACGGGTCTGCCACATTCAGATCCGTATGTATTTTGCAAATTTCTATGTCAACAATGCTCTGCACGGAGCTACTCTAACTAATTGCTCCCACTTTCAATATGTATCCAGATTGAGATTTAGAGTCATCTCCATAACCCTTTACAACGAACCTTTTTGTCACCTCCATAATCGAGAAACATATCCTTATTCCATTAAGGATAATTTTGACCGCTGTCCAGTGATCTAATCCTAGATCACTATTGTACTCCCTTGCCAAAATCAGTGTAGGGTATACAATAGATCTAGTACACAGCATGGCATACTTTATAGAACTTATGGCCAAGGCATAGGGAATGACTTTCATTCTCTTTCTATCTTCTGCCGTGGTCTGGCTTTGAGTCTTACTCAGTTTCACACCTTGTAACACAGGCAAGAACTCTTTCTTTGACAGTTCCATTTTGAACTACTTCAAAATCTTGTCAAGGTATGTACTCATTGAAAAACTTATCAAGCGTCTTGATCTATCTCTATAGATCTTGATGCTCAATATGTAAGCAGCTTCACCGAGGTCTTTCTTTAAAACTCCTTTCAAATACTCCTTTATGCTTTGCAGAATAATTCTATATTATTTCCAATCAACAATATGTCATTCACATATACTTATCAGAAATGTTGTAGTGCTCCCACTCACTTTCTTGTAAATATAGGCTTCACCGCAAGTCTGTATAAAACTATATGCTTTGATCAACTTATCAAAGTGTATATTCCAACTCCGAGATGCTTGCACCAGTCCATAGATGGATCGCTGGACCTTGCATATTTTGTTAGCACCTTTAGGATAGACAAAACCTTCTGGTTGCATCATATACAACTCTTCTTTAATAAATCCATTAAGGAATGCAGTTTTGTTTATCCATTTGCCAGATTTCATAAAATGCGGCAATTGCAAACATGATTCGGACAGACTTAAGCATAGATACGAGTGAGTAACTCTCATCGTAGTCAACACCTTGAACTTGTCGAAAACCTTTTGCGACAATTCTAGCTTTGTCGATAGTAACACTACTATCAGTGTCCGTCTTCCTCTTAAAGATCCATTTAATCTCAATGGCTTGCCGATCATTGGGCAAGTCAATCAAAGTCCATACTTTGTTCTCATACATGGATCCCATCTCAGATTTCATGGCCTCAAACCATTTTTGCGGAATCTGGGCTCATCATCGCTTCCTCATAGTTCGTAGGTTCGTCATGGTCAAGTAACATGACCTCCAGAATAGGATTACCATACCACTCTGGTGCGGATCTCACTCTGGTTGACCTACGAGGTTCGGTAGTAACTTGATCTAAAGTTACATGATCATCATCATTAGCTTCCTCACTAATTGGTGTAGGAGTCACAGGAACAGATTTCTGTGATGAACTACTTTCCAATAAGGGAGCAGGTACAGTTACCTCATCAAGTTCTACTTTCTTCCCACTCACTTCTTTCGAGAGAAACTCCTTCTCTAGAAAGGATCCATTCTTAGCAACGAATATCTTGCCTTCGGATCTGTGATAGAAGGTGTACCCAACAGTAACTTTTGGGTATCCTATGAAGACGCACTTTCCTGATTTGGGTTTGAGCTTATCAGGATGAAATTTTTTCACATAAGCATCATAACCCCAAACTTTAAGAAACGACAACTTTGGTTTCTTGCCAAACCATAGTTCATACGGTGTCGTCTCAACGGATTTAGATGGTTCCCTTTTTAACGTGAATGCAGCTGTCTCTAATGCATAACCCCAAAACTATAGTGGTAAATCAGTAAGAAACATCATAGCTTGCACTATATCTAATAAAGTATGGTTATGACGTTCGGACACACCATTACACTGTGCTGTTCCAGATGGCGTGAGTTGTGAATCTATTCCGCATTGTTTCAAATGAAGACCAAACTCGTAACTCAAATATTCTCCTCCACGATCAGATCGTAGAAACTTTATTTTCTTGTTACGATGATTTTCCACTTCACTCTAAAATTATATGAACTTTTCAAATGTTTCAGACTTCTGTTTCATTAAGTAGATATACCCGTATCTGCTCAAATCATCTGTGAAGGTCAGAAAATAATGATACCCGCTACGAGCCTCAATATTCATCGGACCACATACATCAGTATGTATGATTTCCAACAAATCTGTTGCTTGCTGCATTGTTCCGGAGAACGACGTTTTAGTCATCTTGCCCAAGAGGCATGGTTCGCAAGCATCAAGTGATTCCAAAATCCCATCAGCATGGAGTTTCTTCATGCGCTTTACACCAATATGACCTAAACGGCAGTGCCACCAATAAGTTGCACTATCATTATTAACTTTGCATCTTTTGGCTTCAATATTATGAATATGTGTATCACTACGATCGAGATCCAACAAACCATTTTCATTGGGTGTATGACCATAAAAGGTTTTATTCATGTAAATAGAACAGCAATTATTCTCTAACTTAAATGAATAACCGTATTGCAATAAACATGATCAAATCATATTCATTCTCAACGCAAACACCAAATAACACTTATTTAGGTTCAACACTAATCCCTAAAGTGTAGGGAGCGTGCGATGATGATCATATCAATCTTGGAACCACTTCCAACACACATCGTCACTTCACCCTTAACTAGTCTCCGTTCATTCTGCAACTCCTGTTTCGAGTTACTACTCTTTAGCAACTGAACCAGTATCAAATACCGAGGGGTTGCTACGAACACTAGTAAAATACACATCAATAATCTGTATATCAAATATACCTTTGTTCACTTTTGCCATCCTTCTTATCCACCAAATACTTGGGACAGTTCTGCTTCCAGTGACCAGTCTCTTTGCAGTAGAAGCACTTAGTCTCAGGCTTAGGTCCAGACTTGGGCTTCTTCACTTGAGTAGCAACTTGCTTGCCGTTCTTCTTGAAGTTTCCCTTCTATCCCTTTGCCCTTTTCTTGAAACTAGTGGTCTTGTTAACCATCAACACTTGATGCTCTTTCTTGATTTCTACCTTCGTCGATTTCAGCATCGCGAAGAGCACGGGAATTACTTTCGTCATCCCTTGCATACTATAGTTCATCACGAAGTTCTACTAACTTGGTGATGGTGACTAGAGAATTCTGTCAATCACTATTTTATCTGGAAGATTAACTCCCACTTGATTCAAGCGATTGTAGCACTCAGACATTTTGAGCACATGCTCACTAGCTGAGCAATTCTCCTCCATCTTGTAGGCAAAGTACTGTCAGAGGTCTCATACCTCTCGACACGGGCATGAGTATGAAATACCAATTTCAACTCTTAGAACATCTTATATGCTGTGTGGCGTTCAAAACATTTTTGAAGTCCCGGTTCTAAGCCGTAAAGCATGGTGCACTAAACTATCAAGTAGTCATCATACCGAGCTTTTGTCAAACGTTCATAACGTCTGCATCTGCTCCTGCAATAGGTCTGTCACCTAGCGGTGCATCAAGGACATAATTCTTCTGTGCAGCAATGAGGATAATCCTCAGATCACGGATCCAATCCGCATCTTTGCTACTAACATCTTTCAATATAATTTTTCTCTAGGAACATATCAAAAATAAACACAGGGAAGCAACAACGTGAACTATTGATCTACAACATAATTTGCAAAATACTATCAGGACTAAGTTCATGATAAATTTAAGTTCAATTAATCATATTACTTAAGAACTCCCACTTAGATAGACATCTGAAAGATCGTGGATGTCGCCTAGAGGGGGGGGGGTGAATAGGTGCTTTAAAATAATTACGGTTTAGGCTTGAACAAATGCGGAATAAACCTAGCGGTTAATTTGTCAAGCACAAAACCTACAACAACTAGGCTCACCGATGTGCACCAACAACTTATGCTAAGCAAGATAAACTACTAGGTGATAGCAAGAGAGATGACAAGAAACAATATGGCTATCACAAAGTAAAGTGCATAAGTAAAGAGCTCGGGTAAGAGATAACCGAGGCACGCGGAGACGACGATGTATCCCGAAGTTCACACCCTTGCGGATGCTAATCTCCGTTTGGAGCGGTGTGGAGGCATAATGCTCCCCAAGAAGCCACTAGGGCCACCGTAATCTCCTCACGGCCTTGCACAATGCAAGATGCCGTGATTCCACTAAGGGACCCTTGAGGGCGGTCACCGAACCCGTACAAATGGCAACCCTTGGGGGCGGTTACCGAACCCGTACACTTTGGCAACCCTTGGGGCGGTCACCGGAACCCGTCAAATTGCTCGGGGCGATCTCCACAACCTAATTGGAGACCCCGACGCTTGCCCGGAGCTTTACACCACAATGATTGAGCTCCGAACACCACCAACCGTCTAGGGCGCCAAGGCACCCAAGAGGAACAAGCTCTAGAGTGCCCAAACACCCAAGAGTAATAAGCTTCTCAAACTTCACTTCCACGTATCACCGTGGAGAACTCAAACCGATGCACCAAATGCAATGGCAAGGGCACACGGAGTGCCCAAGTCCTTCTCTCCCAAATCCCACCAAAGCAACTAATGCTAGGGAGGAAAATGAGAGGAAGAACGAAAGAAGAACACGAAGAACTCCAAGATCTAGATCCAAGGGGTTCCCCTCACTTAGAGGAGAAAGTGATTGGTGGAAACGTGGATCTAGATCTCCTCTCTCTTTTCCCTCAAGAACTAGCAAGAATCATTGGAGGGATTGAGAGTTAGCAAGCTCGAAGAAGGTCAACAAAGGGGGAAGAACACGAGCTCAAATGATAAGGTTCATTGGGGAAGAAGACCCCCTTTTATAGGAGGGGGAAAATCCAACCGTTAAGTGCTCAGCCCGCACACGAGCGGTACTACCGCTCCACGAGCGGTACTACCGGTCGGGCGGAAGAAGCAGTGAAAAGGAGCAAAAAAACAAGAACCTTGGGGCGGTAGTACCGCCGATAAGAGGTACTACCGCTCACCCCAGCGGTACTACCGCTGGAGGAGCAGAACACGGGACAAAAGGAGGCAGGACAGAGCAGAGTACAGTCGCAGTAGTGCAGTAGCGGTACTATCGCTCGACTGGAGCGGTACTACCGCTTATAGGCGGAACTACCGTGCCTTACTACCGCGCGACTACCGCTGAACCCGACGCGAAAAGAGCAGACCAAAAATCGAGGCGGTAGTAGAGCGGTACTGGAGCGGTACTACCGCTTGACGCTACAAGCGGTACTACCGCTGCCACCGCGGTACTACCGCAGGGAGAAAAACAGAACTGCCAAAACTTCTTCATATGAGCTCCGAATTGAGCAAACTCAAGCTTGTTGGATACAAGACGACGAGTTGGATACAAGCTTGTTGGATATAGTAAGAAGAGGCAGGGGAGGTATGCCAACAAATAGAGGAGTGAAACCTCCAACCGAGAAGAACCGGCATAACCTCCAACATCGAAAACATCATAGAAGATGCGAGTGAACTCCGTTTTCGATGAACTCGAGCTTGTCATCAAGATGACCATAAGCTCTAGAACTCACAAAGAGAAGAACCAAACAAGAACCAATAAAGATGATGCAAGGATGCAATGGTTTGAGCTCTCTATGAACGATACGATCAAGCTACTCATCGAGAGCCCCCCTTGATAGTACGACAATCGATCCTATAACCCGGTCTCCCAACTACCATCATGAGACCGGTAAAATAGAAAACCTATCAAGAGCAAACCTTTGCCTTGCACATGGTCCACTTGAGCTAGATGATGACGATCTTGACTCCCTCAAGATGGACCACCTTTCTTGATTGCGTTGGCTCGATGAAGACTAGTTGATTGCTCCCCCATACTCCACTATGGGTGAGCCACCCTTCTGCACATCTTCACAAGTCCATTGTCACCACAATGGCTTCAAGCATTTGATCTCTTCGTGATGCTTTACTTGAACTTGCCCGCTTCACTTGAACTTGCACACCGCAACCTAACCCCACAAAGAACTCTCACGAAGACCATGGGTTAGTACACAAAAGCGTAATTGACAATGCTTACCATACCATGAGATCGCTTGATCCCTCGGTACATCTTGTGCGCTTTGTGTGTTGATCAACTTGATTCACTCTTGACTTAGTCTTGATCAACCTTGACTCTTTCCAACTCTCTTCATTTGGATGATGTCTTGAAGGTAAACATGAATGATCACACAATCTTCTTCTTCAAGACATGCTTGCAATAAGCTCAACTCTCACATGACCAATCTTTGGATAATTCCTTAATAACACCTTGGTCACCACATAAACTCCTTGAAACCAACACATGGACTTCAAGAAATGCCTATGGACAAATCCTTCAAATATAACTCAAGGCCACCATTAGTCCATAGAGATTGTCATCAATTACCAAAACCAAACATGGGGGCACCGCATGTTCTTTCAACATCCCTCTAATCCTCTAAGTGATCACGTGATCCATATCAACTAAACCATGTCCGATCATCACGTGAGTGTTGGGGATCGTAGCAGAAATTTAAAATTTTCTACGCATCACCAAGATCAATCTATGGAGTCATCTAGCAACGAGAGAGAGGAGTGCATCTACATACCCTTGTAGATCGCGAGCGGAAGCGTTCTAGTGAACGGGGTTGATGGAGTCGTACTCGTCGTGATCCAAATCACCGATGACCGAGCACCGAACGGACGGCACCTCCGCGTTCAACACACGTACGGTTGGGAAGACGTCTCCTCCTTCTTGATCCAGCAAGGGGAAAGGAGAGGTTGATGGAGATCCAGCAGCACGACGGCGTGGTGGTGGAAGTAGCGGGATCCCGGCAGGGCTTCGCCAAGCGCAAGCGGAAGGGAGAGGTGTCACGGGAGGGAGAGGGAGTCGCCAGGGGCCAGGGTGCTGCTGCCCTCCCTCCCCCCTTTATATAGGGTCCCTGGGGGGGCGCCGGCCCTGGGAGATCCCATCTCTAGGGGGGGCGGCGGCCAAGGGGGTGGCTTTCCCCCCAAGCCAAGTGGGGCGCCCCCCCACCCCCAGGGTTTCCAACCCTAGGCGCAGGGGAGGCCCAAGGGGGGCGCACCAGCCCACCAGTGGCTGGTTCCCCTCCCCACTTCAGCCCATGGGGCCCTCCGGGATAGGTGGCCCCACCCGGTGGACCCCTGGGACCCTTCCGGTGGTCCCGGTACAATACCGGTGACCCCCGAAACTTTCCCGGTGGCCGAAACTGGACTTCCTATATATAATTCTTCACCTCCAGACCATTCCAGAACTCCTCGTAATGTCTGGGATCACATCCGGGACTCCGAACAACTTTCGGGTTACCGCATACTAATATCTCTACAACCCTAGCGTCACCGAACCTTAAGTGTGTAGACCCTACGGGTTCGGGAGACATGCAGACATGACCGAGACGACTCTCCGGTCAATAACCAACAGCGGGATCTGGATACCCATGTTGGCTCCCACATGTTCCACGATGATCTCATCGGAGGAACCACGATGTCGAGGATTCAATCAATCCCGTCTACAATTCCCTTTGTCAATCAGTATGTTACTTGCCCGAGATTTGATCGTCGGTATCCCAATACCTTGTTCAATCTCGTTACCGGCAAGTCTCTTTACTCGTACCGTAATGCATGATCCCGTGGCTAACTCCTTAGTCACATTGAGCTCATTATGATGATGCATTACCGAGTGGGCCCAGAGATACCTCTTCGTCATACGGATTGACAAATCCCAGTCTCGATCCGTGTCAACCCAACAGACACTTTCAGAGATACCTGTAGTGTACCTTTATAGTCACCCAGTTACGTTGTGACGTTTGGTACACCCAAAGCACTCCTACGGCATCCGGGAGTTAGACGATCTCATGGTCTAAGGAAAAAATACTTGACATTGGAAAAGCTCTAGCAAACGAACTACACGATCTTTGCGCTATGCTTAGGATTGGGTCTTGTCCATCACATCATTCTCCTAATGATGTGATCCCGTTATCAATGACATCCAATGTCCATAGTCAGGAAACCATGACTATCTGTTGATCAACGAGCTAGTCAACTAGAGGCTCACTAGGGACATGTTGTGGTCTATGTATTCACACATGTATTACGATTTCCGGATAACACAATTATAGCATGAACAATAGACAATTATCATGAACAAGGAAATATAATAATAACCATTTTATTATTGCCTCTAGGGCATATTTCCAACAGTCTCCCACTTGCACTAGAGTCAATAATCTAGTTACATTGTGATGAATCGAACACCCATAGAGTTCTGGTGTTGATCATGTTTTGCTCTAGGGAGAGGTTTAGTCAACGGATCTGCTACATTCAGGTCCGTATGTACTTTACAAATATCTATGTCTCCATTTTGAACACTTTCACGAATGGAGTTGAAGCGACGCTTGATATGCCTGGTCTTCCTGTGAAACCTGGGCTCCTTGGCAAGGGCAATAGCTCCAGTGTTGTCACAGAAGAGAGTCATCGGGCCCGACGCATTGGGAATCACCCCTAGGTCGGTAATGAACTCCTTTATCCAGATTGCTTCCTGTGCTGCCTCTGAGGCCGCCATGTACTCCGCTTCACATGTAGATCCCGCCACGACGCTTTGCTTGCAACTGCACCAGCTTACTGCCCCTCCATTCAAAATATACATGTATCCGGTTTGTGACTTAGAGTCATCTAGATCTGTGTCGAAGCTAGCATCGACGTAACCCTTTACGATGAGCTCTTCGTCACCTCCATACACGAGAAACATATCCTTAGTCCTTTTCAGGTACTACAGGATATTCTTGACCGCTGTCCAGTGTTCCATGCCGGGATTACTTTGGTACCTTCCTACAAAACTTACGGCAAGGTGTACATCAGGTCTGGTACACAGCATGGCATACATAAGAGACCCTATGTCCGAGGCATAGGGGATGACACTCATCTTTGCTCTATCTTCCGCCGTGGTCGGGCATTGAGCCGTGCTCAATTGCACACCTTGCAATACAGGCAAGAACCCTTTCTTGGACTGATCCATATTGAACTTCTTCAATATCTTGTCAAGGTACGTACTCTGTGAAAGACCAATGAGGCGTCTTCATCTATCTCTATAGATCTTGATGCCTAATATATAAGCAGCTTCTCCAAGGTCCTTCATTGAAAAACACTTATTCAAATAGGCCTTTATATTTTCCAAGAATTCTATATCATTTCCCATCAATAATATGTCATCCACATATAATATGAGAAATGCTACAGAGCTCCCACTCACTTTCTTGTAAACACAGGCTTCTCCATAAGTCTGTGTAAACCCAAACGCTTTGATCATCTCATCAAAGCGAATGTTCCAACTCCGAGATGCTTGCACCAGCCCATAGATTGAGCGCTGGAGCTTGCATACTTTGTCAGCATTCTTAGGATCGACAAAACCTTCCGGCTGCATCATATACAATTCTTCCTTAAGGAAGCCGTTAAGGAATGCCGTTTTGATGTCCATTTGCCATATCTCATAATCATAGAATGCGGCAATTGCTAACATGATTCGGACGGACTTCAGCTTCGCTACGGGTGAGAAAGTCTCATCGTAGTCAACCCCTTGAACTTGTCGATAACCCTTAGCGACAAGTCAAGCCTTATAGATGGTCACATTACCATCCGCGTCTGTCTTCTTCTTAAAGATCCATTTATTTTCTATGGCTCGCCGATCATCGGGCAAGTCAGTCAAAGTCCATACTTCCTTTTCATACATGGATCCTATCTCGGATTTCATGGCTTCTAGCCATTTGTCGGAATCTGGGCCCGCCATTGCTTCTTCCTAGTTCGAAGGTTCACCGTTGTCTAACAACATGATTTCCAGGACAGGGTTGCCGTACCACTCTGGTGCGGAACGTGTCCTTGTGGACCTACGAAGTTCAGCAGTAACTTGATCCGAAGCTTCATGATCATCATCATTAACTTCCTCCCCAGTCGGTGTAGGCACCACAGGAACATCTTCCCGCGCTGCGCTACTTTCCGGTTCGGAAGGGGTGACTATCACCTCATCATGTTCCACTTTCCTCCCACTTATTTCTTTCGAGAGAAACTCTTTCTCCAGAAAGGACCCGTTCTTGGCAACGAAGATCTTGCCTTCGGATCTGAAGTAGAAGGTATACCCAATAGTTTCCTTAGAGTATCCTATGAAGACGCAGTTTTCCCATTTGGGTTCGAGCTTTTCAGGTTGAAGTTTCTTGACATAAGCATCGCACCCCCAAACTTTTAGAAACGACAGCTTAGGTTTCTTCCCAAACCATAATTCATACGGTGTCGTCTCAATGGATTTCGAAGGAGCCCTATTTAAAGTGAATGCGGCAGTCTCTAAAGCATAGCCCCAAAATGAGAGCGGTAGATCGGTAAGAGACATCATAGATCGCACCATATCCAATAGAGTGCGATTACGACGTTCGGACACACCATTTCGCTGAGGTGTTCCAGGCGGCGTGAGTTGTGAAACAATTCCACATTTCCTTAAGTGCGTAGCAAATTCGTGACTTAAATATTCTCCCCCACGATCTGATCGTAAGAACATTATCTTTCGGTCACGTTGATTCTCCACCTCATTCTGAAATTCCTTGAGCTTTTCAAAGGTCTCAGACTTGTGTTTCATTAGGTAGACATACCCATATCTACTCAAGTCATCAGTGAGAGTGAGAACATAACGATAGCCACCGCGAGCCTCAACACTCATTGGACCGCACACATCAGTATGTATGATTTCCAATAAGTTGGTTGCTCGTTCCACTGTTCCGGAGAACGGAGTCTTGGTCATCTTACCCATGAGGCATGGTTCGCATGTGTCAAATGATTCATAATCGAGAGACTCTAAAAGTCCATCAGCATGGAGCTTCTTCATGCGCTTGACACCAATGTGACCAAGGCGGCAATGCCACAAGTTTGTGGGACTATCGTTATCAACTTTACATCTTTTGGTATTCACACTATGAATATGTGCAACATCACGTTCGAGATTCATTAAGAATAAACCATTGACCAGTGGGGCATGACCATAAAACATATCTCTCATATAAATAGAACAACCATTATTCTTGGATTTAAATGAGTAGCCATCTCACATTAAACGAGATCCAGATACAATGTTCATGCTCAAAGCTGGCACTAAATAACAATTATTGAGGTTTAAAACTAATCCCGTAGGTAAATGTAGAGGTAGCGTGCCGACGGCGATCACATCGACCTTGGAACCATTCCCGACGCGCATCGTCACCTCGTCCTTCGCCAGTCTCCGCTTATTCCACAGCTCCTGTTTTGAGTTACAAATATGAGCAACCGCACCGGTATCAAATACCCAGGAGCTACTACGAGTACTGGTAAGGTACACATCAATTACATGTATATCACATATACCTTTGGTGTTGCCGGCCTTCTTGTCCGCTAAGTATTTGGGGCAGTTCCGCTTCCAGTGACCACTTCCCTTGCAATAAAAGCACTCAGTCTCAGGCTTGGGTCCATTCCTTGGCTTCTTCCCGGCAACTGGCTTACCGGGCGCAGCAACTCCCTTGCCGTCTTTCTTGAAGTTTTTCTTATCCTTGCCTTTCTTGAACTTAGTGGTTTTATTCACCATCAACACTTGATGTTCCTTTTTGATCTCCACCTCCGCTGATTTCAGCATTGAATATACCTCAGGAATGGTCTTTTCCATCCCCTGCATATTGAAGTTCATCACAAAGCTCTTGTAGCTCGGTGGAAGCGACTGAAGGATTCTGTCAATGACCGCGTCATCCGGGAGATTAACTCCCAGCTGAGACAAGCGGTTGTGTAACCCAGACATTTTGAGTATGTGCTCACTGACAGAACTATTTTCCTCCATTTTACAACTGAAGAACTTGTCGGAGACTTCATATCTCTCGACCCGGGCATGAGCTTGGAAAACCATTTTTAGCTCTTCGAACATCTCATATGCTCCGTGTTTCTCAAAACGCTTTTGGAGCCCCGGTTCTAAGCTGTAAAGCATGCCGCACTGAACGAGGGAGTAATCATCAGCACGTGATTGCCAAGCGTTCATAACGTCTTGGTTCTCTGGGATGGGTGCGTCACCTATGGTGCTTCTAGGACATAATCTTTCTTGGCAGCTATGAGGATGATCCTCAGGTTCCGGACCCAGTCCGTATAGTTGCTGCCATCATCTTTCAGCTTGGTTTTCTCTAGGAACGCGTTGAAGTTGAGGGGAACGTGGGCCATTTGATCTACAAGACATATTGCAAAGATTTTAGACTAAGTTCATGATAATTAAGTTCATCTAATCAAATTATTCAATGAACTCCCACTCAGATAGACATCCCTCTAGTCATCTAAGTGAAACATGATCTGAGTCAACTAGGCCGTGTCCGATCATCACGTGAGACGGACTAGTCAACATCGGTGAACATCTTCATGTTGATCGTATCTTCTATACGACTGATGCTCGACCTTTCGGTCTTCCGTGTTCCGAGGCCATGTCTGTACATGCTAGGCTCGTCAAGTCAACCTAAGTGTATTGTGTGTGTTCCGAGGCCATGTCTGTACATGCTAGGCTCGTCAACACCCGTTGTATGCGAACGTTAGAATCTATCACACCCGATCATCATGTGGTGCTTCGAAACAACGAACCTTCGCAACGGTGCACAGTTAGGGGGAACACTTTTCTTGAAATTTTAGTGAGGGATCATCTTATTTAAGCTACCTTCGTTCTAAGCAAATAAGATGTAAAACATGATAAACATCACATGCAATCAAATAGTGACATGATATGGCCAATATCATTTTGCTCCTTTTGATCTCCATCTTCGGGGCGCCATGATCATCTTCCTCACCGGCATGACACCATGATCTCCATCATCATGATCTCCATCATCGTGTCTTCATGAAGTTGTCATGCCAACGATTACTTCTACTTCTATGGCTAACGTGTTTAGCAATAAAGTAAAGTAATTTACATGGCGTTATTCAATGACACGCAGGTCATACAAAAAATAAAGACAACTCCTATGGCTCCTGCCGGTTGTCACACTCATCGACATGCAAGTCGTGATTCCTATTACAAGAACATGATCAATCTCATACATCACATATATCTCATTCATCACATCCTTTTGGCCATATCACATCACAAGGCATATGCTGCAAAAACAAGTTAGACGTCCTCTAATTGTTGTTGCATGTTTTTACGTGGCTTCTATAGGTTTCTAGCAAGAATGTTTCTTACCTACATAAAACCACAACGTGATATGCCAATTTCTATTTACCCTTCATAAGGACCCTTTTCATTGAATCCGTTCCGACTAAAGTGGCAGAGACAGACACCCGCTAGCCACCTTATGCAACTAGTGCATGTCAGTCGGTGGAACTTGTCTCACGTAAGCGTACGTGTAAGGTCAGTCCGGGCCGCTTCATCCCACAATGCCGCCGAAACAAGATAAGACTAGTAGTGGCAAGAAAAATTGACAACATCTACGCCCACAACAAGTTTGTGTTCTACTCGTGCATAGAAACTACGCATAGACCTAGCTCATGATGCCACTGTCGGGGATCGTAGCAGAAATTTCAAATTTTCTACGCATCACCAAGATCAATCTATGGAGTCATCTAGCAACGAGAGAGAGGAGTGCATCTACATACCCTTGTAGATCGCGAGCGGAAGCGTTCTAGTGAACGGGGTTGATGGAGTCGTACTCGTCGTGATCCAAATCACCGATGACCGAGCGCCGAACGGACGGCACCTCCGCGTTCAACACACGTACGGTTGGGAAGACGTCTCCTCCTTCTTAATCCAGCAAGGGGAAAGGAGAGGTTGATGGAGATCCAGCAGCACGACGGCGTGGTGGTGGAAGTAGCGGGATCCCGGCAGGGCTTCGCCAAGCGCAAGCGGAAGGGAGAGGTGTCACGGGAGGGAGAGGGAGGCGCCAGGGGCCAGGGTGCTGCTGCCCTCCCTCCCCCCTTTATATAGGGTCCCTGGGAGATCCCATCTCTAGGGGGGGCGGCGGCCAAGGGGGTGGCTTGCCCCCCAAGCCAAGTGGGGCGCCCCCCACCCCCAGGGTTTCCAACCCTAGGCGCAGGGGAGGCCCAAGGGGGGCGCACCAGCCCACCAGTGGCTGGTTCCCCTCCCCACTTCAGCCCATGGGGCCCTCCGGGATAGGTGGCCCCACCCGGTGGACCCCCGGGACCCTTCCGGTGGTCCCGGTACAATACCGGTGACCCCCGAAACTTTCCCGGTGGCCGAAACTTGACTTCCTATATATAATTCTTCACCTCCGGACCATTCTGGAACTCCTCGTGACGTCCGGGATCTCATCCGGGACTCTGAACAACTTTCTGGTTACCGCATACTAATATCTCTACAACCCTAGCGTCACCGAACCTTAAGTGTGTAGACCCTACGGGTTCGGGAGACATGCAGACATGACCGAGACGACTCTCCGGTCAATAACCAACAGCGGGATCTGGATACCCATGTTGGCTCCCACATGTTCCACGATGATCTCATTGGATGAACCACGATGTCGAGGATTCAATCAATCCCGTATACAATTCCCTTTGTCAATCGGTATGTTACTTGCCCGAGATTCGATCGTCGGTATCCCAATACCTTGTTCAATCTCGTTACCGGCAAGTCTCCTTACTCGTACCGTAATGCATGATCCCGTGGCTAACTCCTTAGTCACATTGAGCTCATTATGATGATGCATTATCGAGTGGGCCCAGAGATACCTCTCCGTCATACGGAGTGACAAATCCCAGTCTCGATCCGTGTCAACTCAACAGACACTTTCAGAGATACCTGTAGTGTACCTTTATAGTCACCCAGTTACGTTGTGACGTTTGGTACACCCAAAGCACTCCTACGGCATCCGGGAGTTACACGATCTCATGGTCTAAGGAAAAAAAATACTTGACATTGGAAAAGCTCTAGCAAACGAACTACACGATCTTTGCGCTATGCTTAGGATTGGGTCTTGTCCATCACATCATTCTCCTAATGATGTGACCCCGTTATCAGTGACATCCAATGTCCATAGTCAGGAAACCATGACTATCTGTTGATCAACGAGCTAGTCAACTAGAGGCTCACTAGGGACATGTTGTGGTCTATGTATTCACACATGCATTACGATTTCCGGATAACACAATTATAGCATGAACAATAGACAATTATCATGAACAAGGAAATATAATAATAACCATTTTATTATTGCCTCTAGGGCATATTTCCAACAGTGAGATGGAGTAGTTTCAACGGTGAACATCACTATGTTGATCATATCCACTATATGATTCACGCTCGACCTTTCGGTCTCCGTTTTCTGAGGCCATATCTGTTATATGCTAGGCTCGTCAAGCTTAACCTGAGTATTCCGCATGTGCAACTGTTTTGCACCCGTTGTATTTGAACGTAGAGCCTATCACACCCGATCATCATGTGGTGTCTCAGCACGAAGAACTTTCGCAACGGTGCATACTCAGGGAGAACACTTATACTTTGATAATTTAGTGAGGGATCATCTTATAATGCTACCGTCAATCAAAGCAAGATAAGATGCATAAAAGATAAACATCACATGCAATCAATATAAGTGATATGATATGGCCATCATCATCTTGTGCTTGTGATCTCCATCTCCGAAGCACCGTCATGATCACCATCGTCACCGGCGCGACACCTTGATCTCCATCGTAGCATCGTTGTCGTCTCGCCAATCTTATACTTCTACGACTATCGCTACTGCTTAGTGATAAAGTAAAGCATTACAGGGCGATTGCATTGCATACAATAAAGCGACAACCATATGGCTTCTGCCAGTTGCCGATAACTCGGTTACAAAACATGATCATCTCATACAATAAACTTTAGCATCATGTCTTGACCATATCACATCACAACATGCCCTGTAAAAACAAGTTAGACGTCCTCTACTTTGTCGTTGCAACTTTTACGTGGCTGCTACGGGCTTAGCAAGAACTGTTCTCACCTACGCATCAAAACCACAACGATAGTTTGTCAAGTTGGTGTTGTTTTAACCTTCGCAAGGACCGGGCGTAGCCACACTCGGTTCAACTAAAGTTGGAGAAACTGACACCCGCCAGCCACCTCTGTGCAAAGCACGTCGGAAGAACCAGTCTCACGTAAGCGTACGCGTAATGTCGGTCCGGGCCGCTTCATCCAACAATACCGCCGAACCAAAGTATGACATGCTGTTAAGTAGTATGACTTATATGGCCCACAACTCACTTGTGTTCTACTCGTGCATATAACATCAACGCATAAAACCTGGCTCGAATGCCACTGTTGGGGAACGTAGTAATTTAAAAAATTTCCTACGCACACGCAAGATCATGGTGATGCATAGCAACGAGAGGGGAGAGTGTTGTCCATGTACCCTCGTAGACCGAAAGCGGAAGCGTTAGCACAACGCGGTTGATGTAGTCGTACATCTTCATGATCCGACCGATCAAGTACCGAACGCACGGCACCTCCGAGTTCTGCACACGTTCAACTCGATGACGTCCCTCGAACTCCGATCCAGCCGAGCTTTGAGGGAGAGTTCCATCAGCATGACGGCGTCGTGACGATGATGATGTTCTACCGATGCAGGGCTTCGCCTAAGCACCGCTACGATATAATCGAGGTGGATTATGGTGGAGGGGGGCACCGCACACGGCTAAGAGATCAAGAGATCAATTGTTGTGTCTATGGGGTGCCACCCTGCCCCCGTATATAATGGAGCAAGGGAGGAGGAGGCCGGCCCTAGGAGGGGCGCGCCAAGGGAGTAGGATTCCTACTCCTAGTTGGAGTAGGTTTCCTCCTTTCCTAGTCCAACTAGGAGAAAAGGGAAAGGGGGGAAGAGGAGAAGGAAGGGAGAGGGGGGCCGCGCCCCAAACCCCTTGTCCAATTCGGACTGGGCTTGGGAGGGGCGCGTGCCACCTCCTGGCTGCTGCCTCTCCTTCCCACTAAGGCCCATTAAGGCCCAATACTTCTTTCCCGTATTCCCGTAACTCCCCGGTACTCTGAAAAAAGCCCGAATCACTCAGAACCTTTCCGATGTCCGAATATAGTCGTCCAATATATCGATCTTTACGTCTCGATCATTTCGAGACTCCTCGTCATGTCCCCGATCTCATCCGGGTCTCCGAACTACCTTCGGTACATCAAAACACATAAACTCATAATATAACCGTCATCGAACTTTAAGCGTGCGGACCCTACGGGTTCGAGAACTATGTAGACATGACCGATACACATCTCCGGTCAATAACCAATAGCGGAACCTGGATGCTCATATTGGCTCCCACATATTCTACGAAGATCTTTATCGGTCAGACTGCATAACAACATACGTTGTTCCCTTTGTCATCGATATGTTACTTGCCCGAGATTCGATCGTCGGTATCTCAATACCTAGTTCAATCTCGTTATCGGCAGGTCTCTTTACTCGTTCCGTAATACATCATCCCGCAACTAACTCATTAGTTGCAATGCTTAAGTGATGTGCATTACCGAGTGGGCCCAGAGATACCTCTCCGACAATCGGAGTGACAAATCCTAATCTCGAAATACGCCAACCCAACAAGTACCTTTGGAGACACCTGTAGAGAACCTTTATAATCACCCAGTTACATTGTGACGTTTGGTAGCACACAAAGTGTTCCTCCGGTAAACGGGAGTTGCATAATCTCATAGTCATAGGAACATGTACAAGTCATGAAGAAAGCAATAGCAACATACTAAACGATCGTGTGCTAAGCTAACGGAATGGGTCAAGTCAATCACATCATTCTCCTAATGATGTGATCCCGTTAATCAAATGACAACTCATGTCTATGGCTAGGAAACATAACCATCTTTGACCAATGAGCTAGTCAAGTAGAGGCATACTAGTGACACTCTGTTTGTCTATGTATTCACACAAGTATTATGTTTCCGGTTAATACAATTCTAGCATGAATAATAAACATTTATCATGATATAAGGAAATAAATAATAACTTTATTATTGCCTCTAGGGCATATTTCCTTCAGAAGCAAAGTCTGGAGCGGGCCGAGGAAGAGCTCGACCGTGTGAAAAAACAATTAGAGGACAAGCATGGTATGCCATGGCCTACTCAGATCTAGAAAGATATGAATTGTTCGTGTTGATCATGTTATTATGATATTTTGTAGGAGCTGCGACCGAGGTGGAGTCCCTCGAGAACGCGTTGGCTGAGACCCAAAAGAGAGCGGCGAAGGAACAAGCCGCCCGCTAAAAGCACGAGGCAAGGGTCGGGGAGGTCCAGCAGGAGCTCCAGGACGCCGTAAAGAAATGCGAGTCCTTAGAGCGCAAGATTACGGACCAAGAGTCTGAACTTGCTAGGACCCGCCAAAGCACACAAGAGGCCCGGGTTGAAGCCCAGGGCGCCCTCCAGGAAATCCAGGAGGCCAAGAGGATCACGGCGGGTAAGGCCTTTATTATGCAGAGCAAATTTGTGAAGAAAAGGTACCTCTTACTGACCCGGATTTGGAGTTCTCCAGGAGCGTTTGCGGATCTGCCACGCAGTGTTGCTGATGCTGCGGAGTTCTTCCGAGCCGAAGAGGGGAGCTCAACGGAGAAGCTGTTCTGGTCGCAATACCTTGCGCCGGAGCATCCGGTGCCCTTTAGTGATCAGCTGAAACAGCTGACCGAACTGCATAGGGTGGCCGAATTGGCCATGAAGGATTTGATAATCCGTCTATGGCCTGCCGAAGCCATACCCAGCAGCTACTTCGGGCTCGTGAAGCGGCTAGTCAATGCCTGCCCTCGGCTTGATACTATCAAGCGGTCGGTCTGCATCGAAGGTGCGCGGATGGCCTTCGCCCGTGTCAAGGTGCAATGGGCGAAGATGAACGCCGTCAAGCTCGCGACCGAGGGACCACCCGCGGGCAAGGAGCACCGCACGCCCGAGCGGTATTTTGATGATGTCCTGGAGGGATCCCGCATTGTAGAGGGCCAGTGTGCGAAAGACATTATCTTTGAATGAGGACATTCATGATATCCAGTCCTGTATTATGGAACGAAGCCTATATGTAATATATTGCTTGTTTGTTGTGTGAAAATATCCCCTCCTGTGTGGCCGTTTTATAAGTCTGAGAGTTGGCCAGTCGTCGGCTTCAGTCCCCACGTAGGTAGTACGGGGGTGTTCGGGTTGGAACCTAAACACACTTGACTCAAGAGTTTGGTCCTTGAAGGAGGTGTTTAGCGCAGCGAACCAGGCAATCGGACTATGTGGCTTTATCACCCTCACTTAGCAATAGAAGTTTGACAATAGGAATGTAGGCGCAGCCCCTAGTTAGTATTTGTTAATCCGGACTAGGGTGCTGTAGACACCTGATCGGGTGGAGGCCGATCCGTCGCATAAGGCGGGAAAAATCGCAAGAGATTTTTTAGCCTCCGAATAGCTGACCAGCTCTCGCCGCATCATGACAGCCAGTTTTCGGCTTTCTCTACTGAGGTGTTTGTCCGGATAAACCAGAAACACAATCGCGGTAGTTCTCTCTTTACTACCCTAGCCGATAGGACGAAACGTAAGGTAGCAAGCACAGGAGCCGGGCAACCCAACTATTGATCAAAGACATGATTCGGAGCCGATACATATAATGCTATATTCGGGGCGCCGAACTATACTTGTAAAAAGTGTTCAGACTTGTTGCCATCGAGTGGAGCGCAATGAAGCCCCTGGCGAATTAAGTCGTACCAAAGTGTACGGGTGCAATCGATAGCGAAATAAAATGAAGTAGTAAGCCAGTGCCACATAAGTTGGGCCGCAAACTGTTTCCATTATAATTTGATTGATACGTCAAAGCGTATTTGTACAAATAGTGCGATAAGCAACAGGGCTATTTAACATGCCGAGACCAAGGGGGAGCTGCGTGTGGGTCCTGAAAACAGGTAGGGTGGTCGTCAAGAAAACCACCTAGATGTTCCACCAGACGTCTATGCTACTTGCCGCCTTGGTATATCCGTCCTTCGAAAGGGTCGATGATTAGGCCGTCGTGAGGGGCCTGTGAAAAAGAAACCTGAAAAGGATAAAAAGAAAAGGAAAAGTATGTGTGCCCAGGGAAGGTCGAGCCATATTATGGACCACAATCGGGTTATGCCTCCGTCTTTGCCCATGGTATTTTGAGTGCGTAGTTATGTACGTGCGGTACGTACGCCGGCATTTGGTCGGGGCTGAGACGGAGGCCGAATTGCTAGTCGAACTCTCAATGAAAGCACCAATGTCGGTGTCAAAATCGGCGGATCTCGGGTAGGGGGTTCCGAACTGTGCGTCTAAGGTTGATGGTAACAGGAGACGGGGGATACCATGTTTACCCAGGTTCGGGCCCTCTTGATGGAGGTAATACCCTACTTCCTGCTTGATTGATCTTGATGAATATGAGGATTACAAGAGTTGATCTACCACGAGATCGTAATGGCTAAACCCTAGATGTCTAGCCTGTATGATTATGATTGCCTTTACGGACTAAACCCTCCGGTTTATATAGACACCGGAGGGGCCTAAGGTTGTACAAAGTCGGTTTACAGAGGAAGGAATCTTCATATCTGAACGACAAGCTTGTCATCCATGCAAAGGAGAGTCCCATCCGGACACGGGAGAAAGTGTTCTATCTTGTATCTTCATGTTCCATTAGTCCGGCCCACGTCACATAGGCCGGACGCCCGAGGACCCCTTAATCTAGGACTCCCTTAGCTGGCATTTGCTGTTTCCTGGCCATTGTATCATGTACACTGATCCAGTTAGAAGTGTAGCAGAGAGCGCGTGTTTCCTGGATCAGTAGCAAAATAATGGCTTCGGCTTTTTTTCAACTGATATCCATGATGCGTTTTTTTAAACCAACCCTACCATTTACAGTAAGCAAAGCTATGGCGACGACGGTAGATTGTCTTCGGCCTTCTTTTTCATTTTACCTGTAACGTGCACTGGATTTTTGGTAGATAAGATCAAGTTGCCGGACGCCACTCTTTGTAGGTTTTTGTGCAGTAGCGTGCTGAACGCAACACCGGTGCAACACACGGTGACCTTTTTCTGTTCTAGTACTTAATTTGTGCTTATGCACATGAAAATAGACATAGCATTTCAGACGAATTCCATTGATTCCAGACCTATGTGGACCAACTTGTCATTGGTGCTATTAGACATTTATGAACATCTTGTGCTGAAATATCAGAAGGAGACGCTTCACTGCTCTCCCTGGTTGGGGAACTGCGAGCAAATCGGTACAGTTTTTTTTGCGGGGTAAATCGGTACAGTTTGTTTGTTCAGTTGCAACAGCTAATACAGTACTACCCTACCTCAAACAGAGTAGCATGCATATATATAGTTGCCAGGTGCAAGTAAAACCACCCCCATTTCTCCATTCCTAGTCGGTTGCTTCGATGGTTAAGCAATCAAGTGAAAGTAGGCACTGCTGAACATTTTAGCGTTTTCCTGACTGTTGGAACTTAGCGTTTTCCTCACCATGGCATTCCTGATTTAGAGCTCGTTGGATAGCTTTACTTACCGTGGGTGCACACGGCATGGTAAGGTAGAAACGGTGTCATGACACATCCTTGCGAGTCTTTTTCCCCCCTCTTTTGGGCTTTCCATTCGACATTTCAATATTTGTTGCGAAAAGATCCACATCTATTATAAGAGTTCGCCGGAAATACAAAGCATCTCAAACATATAAAAATTACATTGAGATTGCTAGACCATCGAACGACCATTACCGCTGCCAGAACAAGCTGTCGCCGCCCCTCTGTTAGAGCCGACTTGACCTTGTCGATAATAGCCGGGAAGTCTTCGTGCACGTGTCCTTAAGGACTAACACGCGCCCTAGAGCCACAATCGTCACCGGTGAACACTTGAATACATCTGAAGCATCTGCCACCAAAACTCGCCCCGTACGAGAAACCCTAACCTCACTGCCCCAAGGAAACGACAGAAATCTACGCCGGAGCTCCGTCGACTACGTTTAGACAGACGAACTCGAGGAGGATCAGAGCCTGGAAGAAAAACTTGAAGAGAAAGCGCCGCCATCCGTCCTACCACCGCACGTGCAAGGACTAATTAAAAACCCTATAGCCTAAACTACTAGCCGGAGCAGAGGCACATAGATCCCCCTCCACGCCACCAGCAACTAGAGCAGCAGGCAGATGCAAGGCGAATCCACGGGCTCGCCGGCGAAGAGTGGAGGGGAGAGTTTACCTTAGCCGCCAAGGGTAGATGAGGAAACGGTGTATAGGTTTTCTCTATTTTTCATTTATTTGTTTGACGATTCAACCTTGGTGACTTAAGTGTTGACTTCCTTTGACAAAACTTTAGTATTCAGAATGTGTATAAGCAATATCAATATTATCCCGACATTCACTTTAGGGCAACAGTCACCGTTGCAGTGACGACTGACAAGTATGCTTGACTGTTGCCCTAAAAAAAGCACTTGAGTTTTCTTTTTCACTGCACTAGTTTGGTTCTTGCCATGCATGACAGGCAGGAGAAACTAACCACCAGAGGGAGACCAGCAGCTGACCGTCTGAAACCGAAGCCATTCTGGGCCGAACACTTCGCAACCTCCTGAACGCACTCGCGCCCCTCCCCATTTTAGCTGCCCTTCTCTCGCTCCCTCCTCTGCCACTCCCCACACGGACGGCACGCCCACGCCTCAGCCTCGGCTTCCCCCCCTCCCTCACTCACCAGCGCGGGCGCCATGAAGGAGAAGCACACCCCGGCGAGCTGCCGCGGCGGCGGCGGCGGCGGCGTCCGCTGCGTCGTCGCGCTGCTCCTCGCGGCGCTCGTCCTGTCCGGCGACGTCGCCGGCGCCACCTCTTTCAACTACAAGGACGCGCTCACCAAGTCGATCCTGTTCCTCGAGGCGCAGCGCTCCGGGAAGCTGCCGCCCGACAACCGCATCAAGTGGCGCGGCGACTCCGGCATGGAGGACGGCAAGCTCGCCCATGTACGTATGCAGGCTCGCCGCCGTTGATCTTGCGCTCCTCTCCCGCTTAGTTTCGTTCCTTCGCTTCCATATGTGCTGCCTGCATGCATGAGTTTCTTGGTTTGGTCGATCATGTCCGTCGTGTGCGCATTCATGTTGAATGCATGCATATGTTAAGATGGGTGCGGCGTTCATGGCGTACGTTATGAAATCGCCATGCTTGATTCACGCACGTGTAACTGCTAATTAATGTCGATCGGGTGGCCATCCGAATTTGCATCATATATATGGAACATGTCCGTGTCCGTTGAGCTATTTTCGAGCTAAAAACATTGATGAAACGTCTTCTGGCAAATTGATCTGGTTTGTATGCATGCATTTCAAGCAGCTGATGCATGCATAACCACCGTAAAAAATCACTAATAGCAAATGCTACAGTGTTCTGAGCAATATCTGGTCAAATACATCATTTTAGAATGTCTCGTTAATTGCATGTTATAGCGCGATATAGCAGACTAATAGCGTACTTTGTTCTTTATGGTATATGAATGAGATATGCAAAAAAAAGAGACTAATAGCGTATTTTAAGGAGGTCCACGTTGTATTTTTCATTGTGCATAACGAGAGCATTCTCATTCCATGGATCAGGTTGATCTGACGGGCGGGTACTACGACGCGGGCGACAACGTGAAGTACGGCCTCCCGCTGGCGTTCACGGTGACGACGCTGGCGTGGGCGGCGCTGGCGTTCAAGCCGGAGCTGCAGGCGGCGGGGGAGCTGAAGCACGTGCAGGAGGCCATCAGGTGGGGCACCGACTACATCCTCAAGTGCGCCGCCAAGAAGAACCACATGTGGGTCCAGGTGGGCGACCCCAACCTGGACCATCAGTGCTGGGTCCGCCCCGAGAACATGCCCACGCCCCGCACCCTCTACCAGATCGACGGCAACACCCCCGGCACCGAGATCGCCGCCGAGACCGCCGCCGCCCTCGCCGCCTCCGCCATGGTCTTCCGCAACGACAAGAACTACGCCCGCCGCCTCATGAACAAGGCCAAGCTGCTCTACCAGTTCGCCAAGAGCCACCTCAAGACGTACGACGGCGAGTGCCCCTTCTACTGCTCCTACTCCGGCTACAACGACGAGCTGCTCTGGGCCGCCACCTGGCTCTTCATGGCCACCAAGCGCCAGGTCTACGCCGACTTCATCACCCACGAGGCCATCTCCTCCAGCGTCGCCGAGTTCAGCTGGGACCTCAAGTACCCCGGCGCGCAGATCCTCCTCGCCCCGCACAACATGAACGCCAGCGGCGGCATGCAGAGCTACAAGACGCAGGCCGACAACTTTGTCTGCGCCGTGCTCCCCGACACCCCCTTCCACCAGGTCTTTATCACCCCCGGCGGCATGATCCACCTCCGCGACGGCGCCAACTCGCAGTACGTCACCGGCACCGCCTTCCTCTTCCTCGTCTACGCCGACTGGCTCGACACCGCCCGCCAGGACGTCATGTGCGGCGCCACGCCCATCAAGCCCGCCAGGCTTAGGGAGTTCGCCAAGCAGCAGATGGACTACCTCCTCGGCGCCAACCCGAGGGGGAGGTCCTACGTCGTCGGCTTCGGGTCCAACCCGCCGACGCAGCCGCACCACCGCGGCGCGTCCACGCCCGTGCTCAAGCCCGGGACGGTGGTCAACTGCGGCATGAGCTTCGGCGACTGGTTCGCGCCCGACCGGCCCAATCCCAACGAGCTCACGGGGGCCATCATGGGCGGGCCCGACGGCGCCGACAACTTCATCGACAAGCGCAACGCGTCGGCGTGCACCGAGCCGTGCACCTACATCAACTCCCTCGCCATCGGCGCGCTCGCCGCGCTCGCCGGCCGCGGGCCCAACCTCGTCGCCTCCAAGTCCCACGGATACGATCAGATGTAGTATCGGTTGATTCGGACGTTGAGCCGGCCCGTCGATCCATGCCACAAACCACATGCTTGCGTTGCATGCATGTTGACTCCTCGGATAGTTTCTTTCTCACTCGCGCTTTGTCTCTGCTTCTCAGTTTAATTAGGAAAGTACCTTCTTGATTGTGTTATTTTAGTTAATCCGTACTTTATGACCAAATTAATGTGTAATATGTGTCAGTTGGTACTTAATCAATTATGTCGCATTCAGACTAATTAAGTATTTCAATTTTTACATGTTTGGCTAATTCTGGGTTGCCTCGTAAAAATCTTTAGATTCACTAAGCTCTCTGGGATTGGAGCTCTCTACCGATTTTCATGTCTGCCCCGATTTTGACTGGGTCGTGTGTTGGGAGCACTTCATGCATCGGTTGCCCAGGCCCGCTAGCGAAGGAAATGTTGTTGTGATACGAACAGGACATCTAGGGCGTGTTTGGTTGCCCGCATCGGGCCTAACCAGGCCCGCGCGGGAAGAAAGAAGCCTGTTTGGTTGCCCATTTTCACTGTTGGGCTTGCATCGCACGCTTCTTAAAGCACCTCCGGGCCTGACTCACTGGAAACACACGAATCGGCAGTTTCTCTAGGGCCAGGCCCGAGCGGTGCACGTGGGCGGCGGCGGCTGCACGCGCGCGGCCATGCTCGAGAAGCCGCCTTGCTTCCCGAAGCGCCGGCAGTTATTAGCCTCACCGCCCCTCACCGCTCCCTCTCCCCACTCTTCCCCACTTTCCCAACTCTCACCGGCGGCGGCGGATCGGAGCAGAGGAAGAAGACCACCGGACTCCATCACCGGCGGCGGCGGATCGGAGCAGAGGAAGAAGACCACCGGACTCCATCAATGGCGGTAAGCACTTCTCTCTCTTCGACATGCACGCTAGATTCGATCCACGGCGGAGGGGAATGGGGAATAGAGGTAGATAAGCATAGTAGTTCATAGCAGTTCATATGAGTTCATACATGCAAGATCGGAATGCAGAAGGGTTGGGCCACCGGCATACTAGTGCCCCTTCTACTGCTCCTACTCGGGCTACAATGACGAGCTCCTCTGGGCCGCCACCTGGCTCTTCATGGCCACCAAGCGCCAGGTCTACGCCGACTTCATCACCCACGAGGCCATCTCCTCCAGCGTAGCCGAGTTCAGCTGGGACCTCAAGTACCCCGGCGCGCAGATCCTCCTCGCCCAGCACAACATGACCGCCAGCGGTGGCATGCAGAGCTACAAGACACAAGCCGACAACTTCGTCTGCGCCGTGCTCCCCGACACCCCCTTCCACCAGGTCTTCATCACCCCCGGCAGCATGATCCACCTCCGCGACGGTGCCAATTCGCAGTATGTCACCGGAACCGTCTTCCTCTTCCTCGTCTATGCCAACTGGCTCGATAGCGCCCGCCAGGACGTCATGTGCGGCGCCATGCCCATCAAGCGCCAGGGCCAGGGAGTTCGCCAAGCAGCAGATGGACTACCTCCTGGGGGCCAACCCGAGGGGAGGTCCTACATCGTCGGCTTCGGGGCCAACCCTCCCACGCAGCCGCACCACCGCGGCGCGTCCACGCCGGTACTCAAGCCCGGGACGGTCGTCAACTGTGGCATGAGCTTCGGCGACTGGTTCGCGCTCGACCGGGGCCGACAACTTCATCGACAAGCGCAACGCGTTGGCGTGCACCGGGCCCTGCACCTACATCAACTCCCTCGCCATCGGCGCGCTCCGCCGCGGGCCCAACCTCGTCGCCTCCCACTCCCAGTCCCAGTGGACGTGGATTTTTAGAACATCTGCACCCGGGCCCTGCTATCCTGGCTGTCCAATATTGCTTTAAGATCTGTGCAACACAACTAACTTTCTATATGAAATTTTCTCTTTTTTGCTTCTCTCACATAGAACATGTCTTGAAGTTCAAACCTTTGCAGCGTGGCAAAACTTTCTATCTAGAATATAGGATAAATCTTTTAGAATTTTTTGTCAAACATAAATATACAAAATATGATTTTTTTAATCTAGAAAATCATAATTTGTATATTTATATTTGACCAAAAAATCTGAAAGATTTATCCTAGATTCTATATAGAAAACTTTGCCACGCTGCAAAGGTTTGAACTTCAAAACATGTTTTATGCGAGAGAAACAAAAAAAGAAATGTGTTTGCACGAATCGCGATGCGTAAAATGGATGGCTAGACAGGAAGGGCCTGGGTGAAGGTGTTCTATTATATGTTTTCGCCAGTCCCACGGATACGATCAGATGTAGTATCGGTTGATTCGCCGCATGTTGACTCCTCGGATCGTTTCTTTCTCACTCTCGCTTTGTCTCTGCTTCTCAGTTTAATTAGGAAAGTACCTTCTTGGTTAATTAATTGTGTTATTTGAATTAATCCGTACTTTATGACCAAATTGATGTGCACGTGTCAGTTAGTACTTGATTAATTATCTCGCATTCAGACTAATTAAGTATTCCAATTTTTACATGTTTGGCTAATTCTGCGCGGCCTAGTAAAAAGGGAAATGTTTGTATACGGACGACTGGCCGAGCGTTCGGCCGGTTGCATCGCTCGCTCGCTGCACATCCTTCGCGAGAGTTCCACAGCGGTGGGGTCACACACCACTTTTCTCTCCTGATCCTTATCTTTTCACAGGCAGCGTTGCTCTCATCCACTCGTCTCCGTTTCTTTCTCTATCTCCTTTTCTCCTCCACCTCCCACACCGCACCATAGCCAAGGTTTGCTGTTGCTTTTTCTGCTGCGGGCCAAGGCTACCCATGAGCTGCAACCGGCGAAAGGGAGGGGCGGCGGAGCTAGCTACAGGATGAAGCAGGCGAGCGGTGCTGCGAAGACATCTCCGGCATGTGTGGCGAGGCCATGGGGGCGCTGCTATGACCCTTTCTAGCCATGAGAGCTACTCCGAGCGGCACAACACCCTGCTACCACCTGCTCGCTCGGTGCTACAACCAGTTTGCGTGATGTTACAAACGGCGTAGCACCCTGGTACAACTGGTGTCGCCGCTGGTAGAGTTATCCGAGGCCAGCCACAATGACCTTCCATGGCGAAAGCTGCAACCACCTCTCCATAGAGCTGGAACCTGCGTCGCTGAAAGTTGCAGCCACTCCCGAGGAAAGCTGTAACCATCGCCTGATTTTGCATTTTTGCTACCACCGTTTATTTTTTTGCTGGAACCAGCACAAGTTTTTGCTACCACCGATTTTTGGGTTTGCTTCAACCAGCCCCCCAAATTTGTAATTTTTGCTACCACCGGTGTTTTAGTTTGCTGGAGCGAGCTTCATTTTTTGCTACGACCGGCATTTTTGATTTGCTGGAACAACGTCCAATTTGCATGATTTTGCTACCACCGTGTTTTTGATTTGCTGGAGCCAGTGCCATTTTTTGCTACAACCGTCTTTTTGGATGCGAACCACTACATCGTCGCCATTGAATCTGCAGGGAGGCAAGGGGGATGGCAGCATGGGCTAGGGGTGAGCACGGCGGGGACGGCGAGCTTCGAGGCCGGTCGTCTTGCTCGGGGTAGGAAGCGCTCTGGGTAATAGGCGTGGGGTCGCTCGGGGTAATCAGCGCCGGCCTGGGGCCCGCAGTATTGCTCACGAAGAAGAGGAAGGCGTGGGACGGGGAAGAAGAGGATGAGGAAGCCAGATCGAACGGCTGGACTACGCTGCATCGGGCGGCTAGGGCGCGACCGACCCAACTGTTGGGCCGGCGCGCCGGCACCTAGTAGTCGCCTAGTAAAAATCTGTACATTCACTAAGCTCTCTGGGTTTGGAGCTCCGATGGTTGATCACGTCTATCAATTTTATGTCTGCCCCGATTTTGACTGGGTTATGCGCTCGGAGCACTCCGTGCATCGGTTGCCCAGCGAGGCCCGTCGGCAAAGGAAATGCCATTCAGACTACCTACAGTGAGAGTAACATAGGTGGTAACATAACACTTATCTAGGCAAAATAGATGATGTGGCATGTAATTAATGAAGAAAGAGAAGCATGTGGTAACATAGCTAGTTACTGTAACATCACACATATCAAAAAAGGATGAGTCTACAAAGTAATAAATAAAGTGATGCATGACACAACACATATGTTACTATCCACTATGGAGGTAGTAACATAGACTAGTAACATATGCATGTTACTAGTCTAAGCTACTACCCATTGTGACTAGTCTCAGTGGGCCACACGTGTGAGGGAGAGCGACACGTGTTTTCCAGCTGAAACAACGAGAAGCTAGGTTTAGATCCGCTTCCCTCCCTTTCTTTAAATAAAGGACGCCGATAACTGCCACACATGTGGTATATTCGACATGCGCCCACACATTGTGTGTGGTGGGAGCAGCAGGCAGCCCACACGGCCTTGTGTGGGCGAATATTAGAACTGCCCACACGTGTGGCAGGAGGAGCACCCTACCACATGACTCGTTCAGTACGAGGGGATCGATTCCCTGCACGAATTCGTTCGTCAAGGTAAACCCACAGCCCCACACGCCTCGATCACACCAGGCCCTTTTCCATGTGAAAAAAAGGAACAAAAAGCCCACTGAAAATGAATTAAATGAAAAGGCCCAGATTTTGGTTTTTTTGTGACAAAAAAGCCCAGATTTTGCTCAACTACTGAAAAAAGCAGAAAAATTGCCATTCAAGTTTGACCAAACTATTTGCCATTATGTTGTTTTTAACAATGGCAAAAGGTACATAAACACATATTTAATCCCCTCAAAACGAAATATGGCAAATCTGCCATGACAAAAAAAATCAATATTGCCATGTGAAAAAGAACACAAATAGTTGAAAAGTTCATGTGAAAAAAACACAAAAAATTGACAGGACAACAAAAAGATAAACATACAATGGCAATTAAAATTGCAGTGTTTTCAAGGAGATTTTTTGCCGTGCGTGAGACAAAACACAAAAGGTTGAAAAATCAAGTATGAACAAAAGAGATTTGCCATGGCAGATTGGTATCAAAGAAGTGCCATGTTTTGTATGATGAATTTATCGTGTGTGAAAAACATAAAAATTGGAGATTCAAGTATGAAACAAGAAACTTGACATGGCAAATTTGTATCAAGAATTGCCGTGTGTTTGTATGATGAATTTGCCATGTGCGAAAAAAAATAAAAAGTAGAAAATCAAGTATGAACAAGAAAAATGCCATGACAGATTCATATCAAAACTCGCCACGAGAAACTCACATAAGCTAAATTGGCCATGAACAAGAAAATTGGCATGGCAGATTTATATTGAAACTTGCCACGACAGAAAAAATCATGTAAACTAAATTGCCATGATTTGAAAACTAAATTTGCCATGATCAATAAACTAAATTTGCCATGAACTAATGAACTAAAATTTTCCATGATCGATAAACCAAATTTGTATCAAAACTTGGCATGGCAGATTTGTATCAAGAAATTGTTGTGTTCCTGTGTGATGAATTTGCCATGTGTGTAAAAAACACATAAAAAAGTTGAAAATCAAAATGAACAAGAAAATTGCCACGGCAGATTCGTACAAAAACTTGCCATGGCAAAATTCGTATCAAGAATTGTCATGTGTTTGAATGATGAATTTGCTGTGTGTGAAAAAAACACAATAAAGTTGAAAATCAAGTATGAACAAGAAAAAATGCCGTGGCAGATTCGTATCAAAACTTGCCACGGCGAAATTCACTAAATTTGTCATGTACAAGAAAAATTGCCATGCCAGATTCATATTGAAAATTGCCATGGTAGATTCATATGTAAACTAGATTGCCATGATTTGAAAACTAAGTTTGCCATGATCAATAAACTAAATTTGCCATGATTTGTGAACTAAATTTGCCATGAACCAGTAAACTAAAATTTGCCATGATCAATAACCCAAATTTGCATCAAAACTTGGCATGGCAGATTTGTATCAAGAATTGCCATGTTTTGTCGTGTGTGTAAAAAGCACAAAAAGTTGAAAAATAAAAAAAATATGAAGAAGAAATTCGTAAACTAAATTTGCCACGGAAAATTCGTACCAAAACTTGCCATGGCAAATTCGTATCAAGAATTTCCGTGTGTTTGAATGATGAATTTGTCGTGTGTGAAAGAAAAGTTGGAAATCAAGTATGAACAAGAAAAGGTGCCATGGCAGATTTGTTTCAAAACTTGCCATGGCAAAAATCACATAAATTAAAATTTGCCATGATTTGAAAACAAAAATTGCCATGACTAGTAAACTAAATTGACCATGGACCAAATAAACTAAATTTGTCATGATCAAATAAAATCAGTTTTGCCGTGATCAATAAACTAAATTTGCCATTATCAACAAACCAAATTTGCCGTGGTTAAGTAAGAAACAAAAGCATAAAAGATTGTCGTGGGCATGTTAAAAAAACTAAATTTATCATGGCAGATAAACATGACATTTCTGCCATGGCAAACTTTGAAAAAATGGGTCACAGGAACAATTTGTAAACTTGCTATGTGATCAAGTGCAGAAATTGACATGCTATGTACACATAGTGCGACAACTTTAAAAAAACAAGCATGTCAAGAACATGAGAAAAGAATTGCCATGAATAGTTTACTGCTAACAGGAAAACTTACTTCCAATTGCCATAACAGAAAACATAGCTAAAAGAAGTTTGTACTAATTGAAGACGAACTTAAGTAATCGATTCAAGTTTGCCATGGTCAGTACTACTCACACGGCAATTAGAAAAGCTAATAAAGTTCACCATGGTCAATGTAATAAAAATGCCATGTTTCGTAAGGTAATTTGCCATGCTAAATCCAATAAAACTGCAATGTCAAAGCATATTGCACAATGTATAGCATTTCAGTTTTCACTGAAAAAAGAGGCACTGAAGAACTACAAATGAATTTGGCATGGTCATATTGCCATCTGGCCATTTGTGAATTTCGCATGGTCGGTGAAAAAATAATTTGCCACTGTCAGTATAAATAGAAGTGCCAAAAAAATACCAGTAGAGATAGACATCATCTGAGCTTAACGATTGTAGCCATGGAAATTGATGAACAACATCTGAGCTTAATCATGGTTGCCATTTTCATACAATTTTAATGTTGTGGGAGTAATTTCAAAAGGATAGTTGTGATGAAACAGGGCAAAAATGACATAAAAAGTAACCATGGCTCAGTGGATGTAAGTTGCCACACACATATGATAGAATTTGCCATGTTTGTGAGTCAGAGGACCTAGACATCTAGAAAGTGTGATTTATCAGAAAAATGTCAAGCTACTGCTCTACCACACACCCAAGGATTGGCTAACACGAACAGTCCGCTACCCACGCTCTCCCCAGAGCCAGAACCGCCGCCTCTGCCAGTCGCCGGAAACAAATGACGGATGGAGTCATGGAACCCACTCACGTAGCAGCCCACCGCTGATACGCCACCGTGGGGCTGCACTAGATCTATGTCTTTGGGTTGGTAGGAGCATGAAAGGCATCAAGCGCGCAGGCGGGAGCACCGACCCGCTACCACGACGCTGGCGCCAGGCGTGTTGGAGGCCTCCATCGACAGGCTCCCGTGCCTAACGCTGGTGAGCCAGGATCCTCGCTCCTCACGCCGACGATGCGAGCAGCCAACAACAGGATGAAGGAAATATGCCCTAGAGGCAATAATAAAGTTATTATTTATTTCCTTATTTCATGATCAATATTTATTATTCATGCTAGAATTGTATTAACTGGAAACATAATACATATGTGAATACATAGACAAACAGAGTGTCACTAGTATGCCTCTACTTGACTAGCTCGTTAATTGAAGATGGTTGAGTTTCCTAGCCATGGACATGAGTTGTCATTTGATTAACAGGATCACATCATTAGGAGAATGATGTGATTGACTTGACCCATTCTGTTAGCTTAGCACTTGATCGTTTAGTATGTTGCTATTGCTTTCTTCATGACTTATACATGTTCCTATGACTATGGGATTATGCAACTCCCGTTTACCGGAGGAACACTTTGTGTGCTACCAAACGTCACAACGTAACTGGGTGATTATAAAGGTGCTCTACAGGTGTCTCCAAAGGTACTTGTTGGGTTGGCGTATTTCGAGATTAGGATTTGTCACTCCGATTGTCGGAGAGGTATCTCTGGGCCCACTCGGTAATGCACATCATTTAAGTCTTGCAAGCATTGCAACTAATGAGTTAGTTGCGGGATGATGTATTACGGAACGAGTAAAGAGACTTGCCTGTAACGAGATTAAACTAGGTATTGAGATACCGACGATCGAATCTCGGGCAAGTAACATACCGATGACAAAGGGAACTACGTATGTTGTTATGCGGTTTGACCGATAAAGATCTTCGGAGAATATGTGGGAGCCAATATGAGCATCCAGGTTCCGCTATTGGTTATTGACCGGAGACGTGTCTCGATCATGTCTACATAGTTCTCGAACCCGTAGGGTCAGCACGCTTAAAGTTCGATGACGGTTATATTATGAGTTTATATGTTTTGATGTACCGAAGGTAGTTCGGAGTCCCGGATGAGATCGGGGACATGACGAGGAGTCTCGAAATGGTCGAGACGTAAAAATCGATGTATTGGACGATTATATTCGGACATCGAAAAGGTTCCGAGTGATTCGGGTATTTTCGGGGGTACCGGAGAGTTACGGGAATACGAGGAAGAAGAAATGGGCCTCATGGGCCAAGTGGTGGAAGAGAGGAGGCAGGGCGCGCGCCCCCCCTAGCCCAAACCGAATTGGACTAGGGGTCCAGCCCTCTTTCCTCCTTTTCCTCCCTCTCCTTCCTTCTCCTTCTCCTTCCCTTCCTTCCCCTCTCCTACTTGGACTAGGAAAGAGGGGGGAATCTTACTTGGAGTAGGATTGCCCCCCTTGGGCGCGCCTCCTCCCCTTGGCCGGCCCTCTCCTCGTTCCCCCCTTTATATACGGAGGAGGGGGGCACCCCATAGACACAACAATTGATCCCTTGGATCTTTTAGCCGTGTGCGGTGCCCCCCTCCACCATAATCCACCTCTGTCATATCGTAGCAGTGCTTAGGCGAAGCCCTGCGTCGGTAGAACATCATCATCATCACCACGCCGTCGTGCTGACGGAACTCTCCCTCAAAACTTGGCTGGATGTGAGTTCGAGGGACGTCATCGAGTTGAACGTGTGCTGAACTCGGAGGTGCCGTACGTTTGGTACTTGATCGGTCGGATCGTGAAGACGTACGACTACATCAACCGCGTTGTGCTAACGCTTCCGCTTTTGGTCTACGAGGGTACGTGGACACACTCTCCCCTCTCGTTGCTATGCATCACCATGATCTTGCGTGTGTGTAGGAAAATTTTGAAATTACTACGTTCCCCAACAGTGGCATCAGAGCCAGGTTTTATGCGTTGATGTTATATGCACGAGTAGAACACAAGTGAGTTGTGGGCGATATTAGTCATACTGCTTACCAGCATGTCACTCTTTGGTTCGGCGGTATTGTTGGATGAAGCGGCCCAGACCGACATTACGCGTACGCTTACGCGAGACTGGTTCTACCGACGTGCTTTGCACACAGGTGGCTGGCGGGTGTCAGTTTCTCCAACTTTAGTTGAACCGCGTGTTGCTACGCCCGGTCCTTGAGAAGGTTAAAACAACACTAACTTGACGAACTATTGTTGTGGTTTTGATGCGTAGGTGAGAACGGTTCTTGCTCAGCCCGTAGCAGCCACGTAAAACTTGCAACAACAAAGTAGAGGACGTCTAACTTGTTTTTGCAGGGCATGTTGTGATGTGATATGGTCAAGGCATGATGCTATATTTTATTGTATGAGATGATCATGTTTTGTAACCGAGTTATCGGCAACTGGCAGGAGTCATATGGTTGTCGCTTTATTGTATGCAATGCAATCGCCCTGTAATTGCTTTACTTTATCACTAAGCGGTAGCGATAGTCGTAGAAGCAATAGTTGGCGAGACGACAACGATGCTACGATGGAGATCAAGGTGTCGCGCCCGTGACGATGGTGATCATGACGGTGCTTCGGAGATGGAGATCACAAGCACAAGATGATGATGGCCATATCATATCACTTATATTGATTGCATGTGATGTTTATCTTTTATGCATCTTTTTTTGCTTTGATTGACGGTAGCATTATAAGATGATCTCTCACTAAATTTCAAGATAAAAGTGTTCTCCCTGAGTATGCACCGTTGCCAAAGTTCGTCGTGCCCAGACACCACGTGATGCTCGGGTGTGATAAGCTCTACGTCCATCTACAACGGGTGGAAGCCAGTTTTGCACACGCAGAATACTCAGGTTAAACTTGGCGAGCCTAGCATATGCAGATATGGCCTCGGAACACTGAGATCGAAAGGTCGAGCGTGAATCATATAGTAGATATGATCAACATAATGATGTTCACCATTGAAAACTACTCCATTCACGTGATGATCGGTTATGGTTTATTTGATTTGGATCATGTGATCACTTAGATGATTAGAGGGATGTCTATCTAAGTGGGAGTTCTTTAGTAATATGATTAATTGAACTTATAATTTATCATGAACTTAGTCCTGGTAGTATTAGCATATCTATGTTGTAGATCAATAGCTCACGTTTAGCTCTCCTGTTTTATTTTTGATATGTTCCTAGAGAAAACTAAGTTGAAAGATGTTAGTAGCAATGATGCGGATTGGATCCGTGATCTGAGGATTATCCTTATTGCTGCACAGAAGAATTATGTCCTTGATGCACCGCTAGGTGACATACCTATTGCAGGAGCAGATGCAGATGTTATGAACGTTTGGCTAGCTCAATATGATGACTACTTGATAGTTTAGTGCACCATGCTTAACGGCTTAGAATCGGGACTTCAAAAATGTTTTGAACGTCACGGAGCATAGAAGATGTTCCAAGAGTTGAAATTGGTATTTCATACTCATGCCCGTGTCGAGAGGTATGAGACCTCTGACAGTACTTGCCTATAAGATGGAGGAGAATAGCTCAACCAGTGAGCATGTGCTCAGATTGTCTGAGTACTACAATTGCTTGAATCAAGTGGGAGTTAATCTTCTAGATAAGATAGTAATTGACAAAGTTCTCTAGTCACTATCACCAAGTTACTAGAACTTCGTGATGAACTATAAATATGCAAGGGATGACGAAAGTAATTCCTGAGCTCTTCGCGATGCTGAAATCGACGAAGGTAGAAATCAAGAAAAGCATCAAGTGTTGATGATTAACAAGACCACTAGTTTCAAGAAAAGGGTAAAGGGAAGAAGGGGAACTTCAAGAAGAACGACAAGCAAGTTGCTGCTCAAGTAAAGAAGCCCAAGTCTAGACCTAAACCTGAAACTGAGTGCTTCTACTGCAAAGGGACTAGTCACTTGAGGCGGAACTACCCCAAATATTTGGCGGATAAGAAGGATGGCAAAGTGAACAAAGGTATATTTGATATACATGTTATTGATGTGTACTTTACTAGTGTTTATAGCAACCCCTTAGTATTTGATACTGGTTCAGTTGCTAAGAGTAGTAACTCGAAACGGGAGTTGCAGAATGAACAAAAACTAGTTAAGGGCGAGGTGACGATGTGTGTTGGAAGTAGTTCCAAGATTGATATGATCATCATCGCACACTCCCTATACTTGCGGTATTAGTGTTGAACCTAAATAAGTGTTATTTGGTGTTTGCGTTGAGCATAAATATGATTCGATCATGTTTATTGCAATACGGTTATTCATTTAAGTTAGAGAATAATTGTTGTTCTGTTTACATGAATAGAACCTTCTATGGTCATACACACCAACGAAAATGGTTTGTTGGATCTCGATCGTAGTGATACACATATTCATAATATTGAAGCCAAAAGATGCAAAGTTAATAATGATAGTGCAACTTATTTGTGGCACTGCCGTTTAGGTCATATTGGTGTAAAGCGCATGAAGAAACTCCATGCTGATGGGCTTTTGGAATCACTTGATTATGAATCACTTGATGCTTGCGAACCATGCCTCTTGGGCAAGATGACTAAAACGCCATTCTCCGGAACAATGGAGCAAGCAACAGATTTGTTGGAAATCATACATACTGATGTATGTGGTCCGATGAATATTGAGGCTCACAGCGGGTATCATTATTTTCTGACGTTAACAGACGATTCTAGCAGATATGGGTATATCTACTTGATGAAACATAAGTCTGAAACATTTGAAAAGTTCATATAATTTCAGAGTGAAGTGGAAAATCATTGTAACAAGAAAATAAAGTTTCTATGATCTGATCGTGGAAAAGAATATTTGAGTTACGAGTTTGGTCTTCATTTGAAACAATGCGGAATAGTTTCGCAACTCACGCCACCTGGAACACCACAGCGTAATGGTGTGTCCGAACATTGTAACTGTACTTTATTAGGTATGGTGCAATCTATGATGTCTCTTACCGATTTACCACTATCGTTTTGGGGTTATGCATTAGAGACAGCTGCATTCACGTTAATTAGGGCACCATCTAAATCCGTTGAGACGACACCATATGAACTGTGGTTTGGCAAGAAACCAAAGATGTCGTTTCTTAAAGTTTGGGGTTGCGATGCTTATGTGAAAAAGTTTCATCCTGATAAGCTCAAACCCAAATCGGAGAAATATGTCTTCATAGGATACCCAAATGAGACAGTTGGGTACACCTTCTATCACATATCCAAAGGCAAGGCATTCGTTGCTAAGAATGGATCCTTTCTAGAGAAGGAGTTTCTCTCGAAAGAAGTGAGTGGGAGGAAAGTAGAACTTGATGAGGTAATTGTACCTTCTCTCGAATTGAAAAGTAGCTCAACACTGAAATCAGTTCCAGTGATGCCTACACGAATTAGTGAGGAAGTTAATGATGATGATCATGAAACTTCAGATCAAGTTACTACCGAACCTCGTAGGTCAACCAGAGTAAGATCCGCACCAGAGTTGTACGGTAATCCGGTTCTGGAGGTCATGTTACTAGACCATGACGAACCTACGAACTATGAGGAAGCGATGATGAGCCCAGATTCCACGAAATGGTTTGAGGCCATGAAATCTGAGATAGGATCCATGTATGAGAACAAAGTATCGACTTTGGTTGACTTGCCCGATGATCGGCAAGCCATAGAAAATAAATGGATCTTCAAGAGGAAGACGGACGCTGATAGTAGTGTTACTATCTACAAAGCTAGACTTGTCGAAAAAGGTTTTTGACAAAGTTCAAGGTGTTGACTACGATGAGACCTTCTCACCCGTAGCGATGCTTAAGTCCGTCCAAATCATGTTAGCAATTGCCGCATTTTATGATTATGAAATTTGGCAAATGGATGTAAAGACTATATTCCTGAATGGATTTCTGGAAGAAGAGTTGTATATGATGCAACCAGAAGGTTTTGTCAATCCTAAAGGTGCTAACAAAATATGCAAGCTCCAGCGATCCATCTATAGACTGGTGCAAGCATCTCGGAGTTGGAATATACGCTTTGATAAGTTGATCAAAGCATATAGTTTTATACAGACTTGCGGTGAAGCCTGTATTTACAAGAAAGTGAGTGGGAGCACTACAACATTTCTGATAAGTATATGTGAATGACATATTGTTGATCGGAAATAATGTAGAATTATTTTGCAAAGCATAAAGGAGTGTTTGAAAGGAGTTTTTCAAAGAAAGACCTCGGTGAAGCTGCTTACATATTGAGCATCAAGATCTATAGAGATAGATCAAGACGCTTGATAAGTTTTTTCAATGAGTACATACCTTGACAAGATTTTGAAGTAGTTCAAAATGGAACAGTCAAAGAAAGAGTTCTTGCCTGTGTTACAAGGTGTGAAATTGAGTAAGACTCAAAGCCCGACCACGGCAGAAGATAGAAAGAGAATGAAAGTCATTCCCTATGCCTCAGCCATAGGTTCTATAAAGTATGTCATGCTGTGTACCAGATCTATTGTATACCCTACACTGATTTTGGCAAGGGAGTACAATAGTGATCTAGAAGTAGATCACCGGACAGCGGTCAAAATTATCCTTAGTGGAATAATGATATGTTTCTCGATTATGGAGGTGACAAAAGGTTCGTCGCAAAGAGTTACGTCGATGCAAGCTTTGACACCGATCTGGATGACTCTAAGTCTCGATCTAGATACATATTGAAAGTGGGAGCAATTAGCTAGAGTAGCTCCGTGCAGAGCATTGTTGACATAAAAATTTGCAAAATACATACAGATCTGAATGTGGCAGACCCGTTGACTAAACTTCTCTCACAAGCAAAACATGATCACACCTTAGTACTCTTTGGGTGTTAATCACATAGCGATGCGAACTAGATTATTGACTCTAGTAAACCCTTTGGGTGTTGGTCACATGACGATGTGAACTATGGGTGTTAATCACATGATGATGTGAACTATTGATGTTAAATCACATGGCGATGTGATCTAGATTATTGACTCTAGTGCAAGTGGGAGACTGAAGGAAATATGCCCTAGAGGCAATAATAAAGTTATTGTTTATTTCCTTATTTCATGATAAATGTTTATTATTCATGCTAGAATTGTATTAACTGGAAACATAATACATGTGTGAATACATAGACAAACAGAGTGTCACTAGTATGCCTCTACTTGACTAGCTCGTTAATTGAAGATGGTTGAGTTTCCTAGCCATGGACATGAGTTGTCATTTGATTAACGGGATCACATCATTAGGAGAATGATGTGATTGACTTGACCCATTCCGTTAGCTTAGCACTTGATCGTTTAGTATGTTGCTATTGCTTTCTTCATGACTTATACATGTTCCTATGACTATGAGATTATGCAACTCCCGTTTACCGGAGGAACACTTTATGTGCTACCAAACGTCACAAAGTAACTGGGTGATTATAAAGGTGCTCTAGAGGTGTCTCCAAAGGTACTTGTTGGGTTGGCGCATTTCGAGATTAGGATTTGTCACTCCGATTGTCGGAGAGGTATCTCTGGGCCCACTCGGTAATGCACATCACTTAAGTCTTGCAAGCATTGCAACTAATGAGTTAGTTGCGGGATGATGTATTACGGAACGAGTAAAGAGACTTGCCTGTAACGAGATTGAACTAGGTATTGAGATACCGACGATCGAATCTCGGGCAAGTAACATACCGATGACAAAGGGAACAACGTATGTTGTTATGCGGTTTGACCGATAAAGATCTTCGTAGAATATGTGGGAGCCAATATGAGCATCCAGGTTCCGCTATTGGTTATTGACCGGAGATGTGTCTCGGTCATGTCTACATAGTTCTCGAACCCGTAGGGTCCGCACGCTTAAAGTTCGATGACGGTTATATTATGAGTTTATGTGTTTTGATGTAGCGAAGGTAGTTCGGAGTCCCGGATGAGATCGGGGACATGACGAGGAGTCTCAAAATGGTCGAGACGTAAAGATCGATATATTGGACGACTATATTCGGAGATCGGAAAGGTTCCGAGTGATTCGAGTATTTTCAGGGGTACCGGAGTTACGGGAATACGAGGAAGAAGCAATGGGCCTCATTGGCCAAGTGGTGGAAGAGAGGAGGCAGGGCGGGCGGCCCCCCTAGCCCAAACCGAATTGGACTAGGGGGCCAGCCCTCTTTCCTCCTTTTCCACCCTCTCCTTCCTTCTCCTTCCCTTCCTTCCCCTCTCCTACTTGGACTAGGAAAGAGGGGGGAGTCCTACTTGGAGTAGGATTGCCCCCCTTGGGCGCGCCTCCTCCCCTTGGCCGGCCCTCTCCTCCTCCCCCTTTATATACGGAGGAGGGGGGCACCCCATAGACACAACAATTGATCCCTTGGATCTTTTAGCCGTGTGCGGTGCCCCCCTCCACCATGATCCACCTCGGTCATATCGTAGCAGTGCTTAGGCGAAGCCCTGTGTCGGTAGAACATCATCATCGTCAGCACGCCGTCGTGCTGACGGAACTCTCCCTCAAAGCTCGGCTGGATCGGAGTTCGAGGGACGTCATCGAGTTGAACGTGTGCTGAACTCGGAGGTGTCGTACGTTCGGTACTTGATCGGTCGGATTGTGAAGACGTACGACTACATCAACCGCGTTGTGCTAACGCTTCCGCTTTCGGTCTACGAGGGTACGTGGACACACTCTCCCCTCTCGTTGCTATGCATCACCATGATCTTGCGTGTGCGTGGGAAAATTTTGAAATTACTACGTTCTTCAACACAGGATTGCCGACTGGTGAGTAAGAATCCAAGGATGGAGGGGTGATGGTGGCGTTGCTTCAGAGCGGGGGAGCAGAGGCCGGCGAGTACCTATAGACAGAGGCGGAGGCGCGCGAGCTGCCGTTCAATGGCCATCGGATCTGGCGCGTGATGCAGATCGGCGGAGCTGCAGATGAGAGGTCGACATGGGCAGCAGGCCAGGGCACCAAGAATATGGCCGTCGTCAACGACGGCCAGCTGGTCCCCGGCCTTCCCCTCCAACCTCGACGACGTGGAGGCGGACGGCGAGGTGTCGACTCCCGGCCTGCCGCTGCGCGCGCCCAACCAGCTCTCCAGCTCGGCGCTCCCTGCCGCCGTCGTCTCTGGAAACGGCAACGGGAACCGGCCTCCCCCACCAACCTCGGCGAAGTGGGGAGTGGGGAGATTGCAGTGGGGAGTGGGGAGATTGCAGTGGGGAGTGGCGAGAGTGACGAGGAGAGAAGGCAGTGGGGAGGGGAACGGATAACTCGTCCGGGCGAAAGCGTCAAGTGCCACACGTTCGGGCGAACGCTCTACGACCCGCACGCCTCACTATGCCTACGTGGCACGGGAGATGCCGGCTGATTCCTGTAAGATTCGTGCACTGCAAATCAACGGTGATTAGCGCGTGTGGACGAGATGCAAACGCCCACACGTGTGGGCGTTAGTGTTTCCGTAAATAAATGTTGTCCAAAATATAATGAATGTGCTTCAGTTTATTGAAACCCAGCTTGAAATGTATGTGCATAGCTTTAGATGGTTGCATCCCACATCAAAGTCCCTGGACTGGTCCGCGGACAGCTGCGGTGTCCGGTTTACCGATCAACATTGGAGATGCCCGCGAACCAACCTGTGGTTGGATGGTTAGAGGGACGGTGGTATCCCCAACCTACCAGGGTTCAAGTCCTGGTGCTCGCATTTATTCCTGGATTTATTTCAGCATTTTCAGCGATGCTCATTCAGTGGGAGGAGACGTTCCCGTCGACGACGAGGTGCCTATGGCGACTTCGTAAATTTCAAGATGATATGCCGGCTCAGTCTTTCGGAGGTGCTCATAGAGATAGGGTATGTGTATGCGTTTATAGGGATGAGTGTATGCACGTCTATATGAGCGCTTGTGTTTGTACTGTGTTAAAAAAACATTGGAGATGCCTGTTCGTACGCTACTATAACTCCTCAACAATATAGGTGCAAAGGTTGCTAACAGAACGCTGGTAGGCACTGTAGCAAGAAAATTGGATATCTTTTTGTAACTTCTTATTAATATGGTTACATGCATGGGCAACATTACGATGAAACTTTAGTAAAATAATCAAATACTTTGACCTATAAAACTGCATTACCAAATTACTAATCCTTTATATATACTCCCTCTGTTAAAGAATAAGTGTCATGGTTTTATGACTAAAACCCTGACACGTAGAGGGAGTATAACTTATTATTATCAATATGGTTACATGGGCAGCATTACTATGAAATTTTACTAAAAAAATCAAATACTTTGACCTATGAAACTTGCAGTACCAAATTATCAATCCTTTTTTTTTTGAGAGAGAGAGTCCAATCCTCTTTTTCTTTTTTTTCCTTTTTTTTGAGGGACCAATCCTTGTTTCAAAGACTCGATCAGAAGTACCGCTTTCCGATGCAGGAATTTAGATTGTGGACGACCTAGCTAGTGCTAGTGCAGGCCTTGAAGCAGACCTCTGTGTCTCTCCACGTCGCCGCCCAACTCTCTGTACTTGAGCCGCATGAAGACCTGCAGCGCGTGCACGCCGGCGGCAGCCGCGAGGCGAGGGCTCCCCAACGGCGGACGGAAGCCGAGGTGATCGGCGATGCGCTCCAGCCCCAGGGGCATGGCCGGGCAGTCGGCGTCGGCCGCCATCCTCGCGACGTCGTAGACCTGGTCGCCGAAGTAACGCCGCACGGCGTTGACGAACCCGGCCATGTCCTGCGGCAGCGGGGCGCCGCCGGTGACGATCTTTAGGAGGTACGCAACGTGGTACGCCCCGGCGTAGGTGATCCACGATCGCGCACACCGAGGGTCGAACAGGCCGGAACGCAGCAGCTTCTCCCTGAGCATCTGGGCGCTGAGGCCGCGGACGCGGAGCCTGTCCACGTCGAGGCCGCGGCCGGCGAGGTACGCGAGGGAGTTCTCGTCGTGCGGGTCCGACACGGCGCAGAAGTCGCGGAGGTTGAACTCCCACGCGCCGAGGTGCCGGCCGTGGCCGTCGCGGAGCGCGATGCCCACCTGGAGCGGCTTCAGGGCGTCGACGTTGGCCTTCAGGACGGCGTAGCGCTCCTCCACGGTGAGTATGTTATGGTTCCGGTCCGCGTGGTGGACGAGGCCCGGGTAGTGCACGTCGACGGCGACGTACCGGGCGTTCCAGGCCAAGTGGCAGAGCTTGTCAGATTCCTCCCTGAAGTTCCACGCCCACACAGAGCGCACCGGCACCGCGGACGACGGCACGGGAACTGCTGCATGGAAGTAGAACGGCGGCGGCTGCATTGGGGACGTGTAGTAGAAAGGCATCGGCGGCGGCGGCGGAAACCTGGGGAACATACCGGCGGTTGGGTTCATTGCAGATCGATCTATGCCTCGACGAGCCTCCATATGCTGATGAGTTCGCTTTATAATATACATACAGAGGGGTTGGATCGTTGTCATAGTCGGACACGGAGGCAGTACACGAATCGACCCGTGATTAATTCGGAGTCGTAGTCGGACACGGCGTGCTCCAATCCTCCACAGCAATCCCTCCTGGCTCGGCTGTGATCCCCTCGCCCCCCTCGCATGCAAACTCGGCTCCACGATCAGCCGACTGCCTTATTTTTTTAAACAAAGACGCTAAGAGCGTCCGGATTTAACTGAATAAAGCCCACAACAGATAGTATACACGCGAATAAAGTCTTACAACACGTCCGAAACCCTCAAAAAATCAAGCAAGGCGAGGGAAGCAAGTTTTGGGTTACACGGCGAGGATGGTTAGAACAGAGCACGCAGGCTCGCAGCTAAGGTGCCAAAAGGTGCCACAAATCCCTAGGGAGGCGGCGCAGAAGCTCTTGCCAGAGCTTAGACCCGACGAACACGGGCAAGAGCGAGCTGCAGTAGATTAGCGTCTTGACGTCTTCCCAACGGCACCAACTGCTGCAAAAAGATGACACATTTGAAGATTACATCAGCAGGATGGGAGGGGAAGACTCCCTCGATAGTAAGTTTGTTCCTAATGCGGCAAAGTGCCCAAAGTAATGCTGGAATTTTGTCTATTTTGGGCCTAGCCCAATAGCAGTTTCAGAAATTCCTAATAAATCCTATAGGCCCATACAGCCCATTCGTGCAAGGCAAGAGGTGGAACTAAAGTTTAGTCCCACATTGCTAGTTTAGAGGGAGTTGGACCTCTTTATAAGGGAGGTTCTTTCCCCACTTGTATGAGCATGAGAACAAGAGGGACATCCACGCACGCTCCTCCTCTGCCGCGCCTCGCCTCGCCTCGACGCGCCGCGCCGCGGGTTGTGGGAATGAGCCGATGTCTAAATTTTTGCCACGCACGACGGGTATACGAAAGGTCACGCGGGAGCTGAAACGTTTTTCTGTAGTGGACACTGAATCCGAACGGCTCGCCTCTTCGGCTGAAGTCTGTTCGCTTCACCTCCCGTCGCAGCCTGTTCGCCTCCTTCTCCTGTGCCTATATAAAGAGGTCGCTCCTCTCCAGAGAGACACACCAGAAGAAGCTCTTCCTCCTCTCGCCATAAGTTCCTGAGCACTGCGCTGCTGCTAAGTTCTTCCCCATCCCTGCTTGTGGCGTGCACCGCAGGTCGGGACAGTAGGCCTCTGAAACCGCACCTCTTTGAGTCCTGTACGGGAGAAGGGTGATAAGGTTTTTTGGGGAGCGCTTTGCGCGACTACTGACTTCTTCGTCACAGACGCCCTGGACTCGGACGACTACTTCCCCGACGACGACTTCTTCCCCGACGTCGACAACCTCCTCGACGACATGGCTGGCGAGGACACCGACCCCAAGTCCAGCGCTTCTGCTGCTGCTGTCCCGTACGTGTACTTCCTCTTTCTATTAGAGGCCCTGTTACAGTTTCTTGTTCTAGTGTTTGCCCTAGATATGTTAGACTCTGTTTCATATATGCAACTTGCTATACTGTCTGCTCCAGATGTGTTTAGTTACAGTTCATATATGAAGTTGCTGTTTACCTTCTCTTTGTCAAATCGCATGACTTGTTTTATCACTGCTATACTAGTCGTGCTTTATCTAGTATTTCTGTTAATAAAATCATTTGGTAAATTGCTCATATTTCCAACAAGTAACGCCCCCACGTAGCACCACATGACACGTATAGCGGTACCAGTGACCGATGACAGTAGAGCGCACAGCTCGGAACAAGACCTAGGATCCCAATCCCGGCCAGCGGCCTCGTGGACCGCGCTCCACGCAAACCGGGCCAAGTGGCACTGGAAGAACATGTGGTTAGCGGTTTCGGGATACCCACAAACCGCACAAGACCCGTTAGACGGCCCATTGCGTTTGGCAATGTTCACGGAAGTGGGGAGTTTGTCCCGACACATTTGCCAAAAGAAGACCTTGATTTTGAGGGGTAACCTAGCTTTCCATAGCCCGGAGGCTACTTGCTGGTGGGTGCCCCTAACGAGAGCTCGGTAAAGGGAGTTTACGGAGAACTTGCCGGAGGTGTTGAGGAACCACGTCACCACGTTCGGGCCTTGGGATAACACTGCCCCCTCAAGAAGAGTCAACAAGTTTCCCAAACTTGTCGCCTCCGGGCCAGTGAGTTCACGACGGAACAATAACACCGGCAGGGACTCAACCATAGCTTGAGCCACAAAGATGCGTGGTTCGAGCGCTATATTAAACAACTCTCTAAATCTGGACCAGAGAGGCTCGTCGCCAATCCAGAGGTCTGTCCAGAATCGCGCTGAGCAGCCATCATTAACCTGAAACTTCGCCCCCATGGCGAAGACTGGTTTAAGCTCCTGGATGGAGTTCCAAAAGGGAGATCCCCTCCCCGTGGCCGCAAAAAAATTACCCGTCGGGAAGTACTTGGCTTTGAGGAGGTCTGCCCAGAGCCCAGTTTCCCCTTGGGACAACTTCCAGATCCATTTGCACATCAATGCCACGTTCATCAGCTTGGAGTTCATCACCCCCAACCCCCCTGGGACTTGGGATGGCACACGGCCGTCCATTTGACAAGGTGATACTTCCGTTTGGGGCTGGCTCCTTCCCAGAAGAAGCGGGACCGCGGTGTGTCGAGCTTGGAGTGCACACCGTCGGCAAGCAAAAACAATCCCATGGTAAACATGGGAAGCGAGGAAAGACTAGAGTTGGTTAGAATTAGTCGTGCTCCCGACGACATGAATCTCCCTCGCCATGGCCCAACCCGGCCAGCTACCGTATTGCAGAGGGGGCCCAGCCCAGAATGGTAGGGGCCCGATCCCCTATAGGTAGACCGAGGTATTGAAATGGGAGAGTGCCCCTTTTGTAGTTGAGCAGATCTGCCACTTCCTGACTCTCATCTGGCCCCATCCCCATGGAAATCACTTCGCATTTGTGGAAGTTGATTTTTAGGCCAGACATGAGCTCGAAGCACAACAAGATAGCTTCGACCATAGTTATGCTATGTTTGTCGGGCTCGAACAGCAGCAGCGTACTGTCTGCGTACTGTAGATGGGAAACCCCGCCCGGAACCAAATGGTTGGCAACCCCCTTAGGTGGCCAGCCGTCCGAGCTCTGTCCAGCATTGCAGCCAGGGCATCGGCCACAAAGTTGAACATCAACAGAGAAGCTGGGTCTCCCTGACGCAGCCCCCGCTTATTGCGAAAGTAGTGCCCCACTTCGCCGTTGACCGCAATTGCCGTTTGGCCCCCCGAGACCAGCTGAAGCATGCGGTGGACCCATACGAGCGAGAAGCCTCTTCCCAAGAGGACCTGCCTAAGGAAATCCCATTTTACATGATCGTACGCTTTTTCGAAATCGAGTTTAAGAAGAATCATGGGCTGTCGCGTGCATTTGAGCGAGTGGACAATCTCGAGCAAGGCGAGAGGCCCCTCCAAAATGTTACGCCCTCGGATGAACACGGACTGATTCCTACTAATAATGCGATGGGCAATGGGAGTCAGGCGCGTAGAGCAATCTTTAGAACAAATTTTAAAAGACACGTTGATCAGCGCAATGGGTCTAAATTGCCTAATATTATTCGCGCCCTGCACTTTAGGGATGAGGGAGAGGATCTCGAAGTTCAAGTGAGAGATATCCACTTCTCCACGCATAAAACCATTGCATACCCCGAAGATCTGACCCTGAAGGAGAGACCAGAAGTGCTTGAACATGGCCACCGGCCAGCCATCCAGGCCGGGGCCCGTGTCTGACTTCATGCCGTGGACGGCTGCGTCGATTTCCTGAGGAGTGAAAGCGAGGCCTAACACCTCATTTTCAGCATCTGACACCCTACCTGACGGACCCCACAGGCCCGTGCGTAGGCGAGCCAGTGGGGGTTCGCACGTGCCCATCAGTTGGATTTAGAACTAATATACACGGTGCATGATGTCACCTTGACGCAACAGAAGCCCCTGCTCCGATTGAAGTCGAAGGATAGCACACTTGCGGCGGCGACCATTCGCGTAGGCGTGGAAATATTTCGTGTCTGCATCACCTTTCAGGGTCCATTTGAGCCCCCCTCTCCTCCGCCAATACTCTTCTTCACACCGAAGAAGCGCCTCCTCCTGCCCCTCCAGGTCGTAGCGGTGTGCCCACTCTTGCTCAGAGAATGGGCGGGCATCGGCCTGAGCATCCAAAGCCGCGAGCTCCTGGACCAAATGGGCCCACTGGAGTTTGTCTTCGCGGCCTTGGTTGCCCCCCAGCCTTTGAGAGGCGCGGAGGCCCGCCCCAGACGCGACCCAAAGCTCCATGGGCCCCCATTAGGGACCAAGTCTGTTGATACATGCATCCCACTTTCGCCTAAACACCTGGTCGAAATCCGGGATTTCGAACAAGGCTATTTCGAAGAAGAAACGGGGGCTTCGCTTGATCCTGTCCTCCCCAGTGGACAAGACCAGAGGCACGTGATCCGACCCAATATGGTTTTCAGCTACCAACGAGCAGATGGGAAACAACATCTCCCATTCGACAGTAAGGAACACCCGATCAAGCACTGATCGCACCAGCGAAAGCTGCTTGTTGTTCCAAGTGTACCGCGCCCCAGTTCTGGCCACTTCCCTAAGTGCCATGGCAGCAATCGCGTTATTAAACATGGAGACTCTATTCCAGTTTATGTTCGCGTTGTTCTTGTCCGCTCCCGAGTGGATCAAGTTAAAGTCTCCCCCCATCACGAGAGGGAGATTGAGGGCAGCCGAGAGACCCACCCTTGCGTGGAGCTCGTCCAAAAACTCGAGCGAGCGCAAGTGGTCAATAGGGCCGTAGACTACGAACACCACCCACTCCCGTAACGACGCCCTATGCCTAACGTGGGCTGAAATAAAAAAGGTGCTTGTCTCCCAGGACAACACTGATACGTCTCCAACGTATCTATAATTTTTGATTGTTCCATGCTATTATATTATCTGTTTTGGATGTTTAATGGGCTTTATTATGCTCCTTTATATTATTTTTGGGACTAACCTATTAACCGGAGGCCCAGTGCCAGTTGATGTCTTTTGCCTATTTCAGTGTTCCGCAGAAAAGGAATATCAAACGGAATCTAAACGGAACGAAACCTTCGCGAGGATCTTTCTTGGAACAAACGCAATCCAGGAGACTTGGAGTGGAAGTCAGAGACGCAACGAGGCAGCCACGAGGCAGGAGGGCGCGCCCAGGGGGGTAGGCGCGCCCCCACCCTCGTGGGCCTCTCGTAGCTCCACCGACCTACTTCTTTCGCCTATATATACTCTTATACCCTAAAAACATCCAAGGGAGCCACGAAACCACTTTTCCACCGCCGCAACCTTCTTTACCCGTGAGATCCCATCTTGGGCCTTTTCCGGCGATCTGCTGGAGGGGGATTCGATCATGGAGGGCTTCTACATCAACACCATAGCCTCTCCGATGATGTGTGAGTAGTTTACAACGGACCTTCGGGTCCATAGTTATTAGCTAGATGGCTTCTTCTCTCTCTTTGGTTCTCAATACAAAGTTATCCTCGATGTTCTTGGAGATCTATTCAATGTAATACTTTTTGCGGTGTGTTTGTCGAGATCCGATGAATTGTGGGTTTATGATCAAGATTATCTATGAACAATATTTGATTCTTCTCTGAATTCTTATATGCATGATTTGATATGTTTGCAAATCTCTTCGAATTATCGGTTTAGTTTGGCCTACTAGATTTATCTTTCTTGCAATGGGAGAAGTGCTTAGCTTTGGGCTCAATCTTGCGGTGCTCGATCCCAGTGACAAAAAGGGAACCGACACGTATTGTATTGTTGCCATCGAGGATAAAAAGATGGGGTTTATATCATATTGCTTCAGTTTATCCCTCTACATCATGTCATCTTGCTTAATGCGTTACTCTGTTCTTATGAACTTAATACTCTAGATGCATGCTGGATAGCGGTCAATGTGTGGAGTAATAGTAGTAGATGCAGAATCGTTTCGGTCTACTTGACACGGATGTGATGCCTATGTTCATGATCATGCCTAGATATTCTCATAACTATGCGCTTTTCTATCAATTGCTCGGCAGTAATTTGTTCACCCACCGTAATATATGCTATCATTAGAGAAGCCACTAGTGAAACCTATGGCCCCAGGGTCTACTTTACATCATATAAGTTTTTGATCTATAATTCTAGTTTACTATTTATTTTGCAATCTTTACTTTTCAATCTATACAACAAAAATACCAAAAATATTTTTCTTACTATCTTTATCAGATCTCACTTTTGCAAGTGGCCGTGAAGGGATTGACAACCCCTTTATCGCGTTGGTTGCAAGGTTCTTGATTGTTTGTGCAGGTACTGGGCGATTTGTGTGTAGTCTCCTACTGGATTGATACCTTGGTTCTCAAAAACCGAGGGAAATACTTACGCTACTTTGCTGCACCACCCTTTCCTCTTCAAGGAAAACCAACGCATGCTCAAGAGGTACCAAACACCTCGAATCAAGAAATGTTTAGGCCCAGAAGCATGCCACCCGAGTGCCCGCGGGCCGGGACCAATGCCACACAAATCGTTCCAGGGGATCAATCACAAGCAGCTCGTGGTGACGGAATTCGACCTTAATGGTTTCCTGGATGCCTACCGCATCAATGCCCTCATTGGCATGTACTCCTTAAGCTGGGTCCGCCTCCCAGCATGGACGAAGCCTCGGATGTTCCAAAAGAGGAACCGCATTTAAATAATGCGACTGCGGAGGCGGATCCCTCGCGAGGTCACCGCTTTAGCCACCCGCCTCGTCTTAGACTGCAGACGAGGGAGGGAGGCAGCAGCAGCCCCTGCTGCTACCGCGCTCTGGTCGGGCTGTGCTGCCACGGTCGAGGGTGCCCCCGCATCCCCCACCGGCATAGCCGCGCGTGCAGCAGCTGTTGGAAATATGCCTAGAGGCAATAATAAAATGGTTACTATTATATTTCCTTGTTCATGATAATTGTATATTGTTCATGCTATAATTGTATTAACCGGAAACCGTAATACATGTGTGAGTACATAGACCACAACATGTCCCTAGTAAGCCTCTAGTTGACTAGCTCGTCGATCAATAGATGGTTAGGGTTTCCTGACCATGGACATTGGATGTCGTTGATAATGGGATCACATCATTAGGAGAATGATGTGATGGACAAGACCCAATCCTAAGCATAGCAAAAGATCGTGTAGTTCGTTTGCTAGAGCTTTTCTAATGTCAAGTATCATTTCCTTAGACCATGAGATTGTGCAACTCCCGGATACCGTAGGAGTGCTTTGGGTGTATCAAACGTCACAACGTAACTGGGTGGCTATAAAGGTGCACTACAGGTATCTCCGAAAGTGTCTGTTGGGTTGGCACGAATCGAGACTGGGATTTGTCACTCCGTATGACGGAGAGGTATCTCTGGGCCCACTCGGTAATGCATCATCATAATGAGCTCAATGTGACTAAGGAGTTAGCCACGGGATCATGCATTACGAAACGAGTAAAGAGACTTGCCGGTAACGAGATTGAACGAGGTATGGGGATACCGATGATCGAATCTCGGGCAAGTAACATACCGATGGACAAAGGGAATTATATACGGGATTGATTGAATCCCCGACATCATGGTTCATCCAATGAGATCATCGTGGAACATGTGGAGCCAATATGGGTATCCAGATCCTGCTATTGGTTATTGGCCGGAGAGGTGTCTCGGTCATGTCTGCATGGTTCCCGAACCCGTAGGGTCTACACACTTAAGGTTCGGTGATGCTAGAGTTGTTATGGGAAATTTTATGTGGTTACCGAAGGTAGTTCGGAGTCCCGGATGAGATCCCGGACATCACGAGGAGTTCCGGAATGGTCTGGAGGTAAAGATCAGTATATTGGACGAAGGGTATTGGAGTCCGGAAGTGTTCCGGGGGTACCAGGCTATGGCCAGCATGACCGAAAGGTGTTTCGGGGGCCCCGGCAAGTGTTGCAGGGCCTCATGGGCCAAGGGGAGGGGGCAAACCAGCCCACTAAGGGGTTGTGCACCCCCGCACCCTTTCCCACGTTGCTTGGGGAGGTGAGGCGCCTCCACCTGACTTGGAGGCAAGCCTCCACCTGGCTTGGCTTGGGGGGCAAGTCTCCCTAGGGTTTTCCTATAGAGATCCAATCTGCCCTGGCCACCGCCCCCTTGGTGAAACCCTAGGGCGCCTCTCCCTCTCCCCTTCCCACTATATATAGTGAGGGGGTGGGAGGGCAGCGATGACCCCTTCCCCTGGCGCAGCCCTCTCCTCCTCCAACTCCTCCTCCGTAGTGCTTAGCGAATCTCCGCCGGAGAACCACGAGCTCCATCGCCACCATGCCATCATGCTACTGGAGTTCTCCCTCAACTTCTCCTCTCCCCTTGCTAGATCAAGAAGGAGGAGGCGTCCCCAGGCTGTACGTGTGTTGAACGCGGAGGCGCCGTCCGTTCGGCGCTAGATCGGATCTTTTGCGATTCGAATCGCCGCGAGTACGACTCCATCAACCGCGTTCTTGTAACGCTTCCGCTTAGCAATCTTCAAGGGTATGAAGATGCACTCCCTCTCTCTCGTTGCTAGCATCTCCTAGATTGATCTTGGTGACACGTAGGAAATTTTTGAATTATTACTACGTTCCCCAACAGTGATATCAGAGCTAGGTCTATGCGTAGATTCTATGCACAAGTAGAACACAAAGTAGTTGTGGGCGATGATTTGGTCAATTTGCTTGCCGTTACTAGTCTTATCTTGATTCGGCGGCATTGTGGGTTAAAGCGGCCCGGACCGACCTTACACGTATGCTTACGTGAGACTGGTTCCACCGACTGACATGCACTTGATGCATAAGGTGGCTAGCTGTGACGCCCGGATAATTAAGCTACACTAAACCCCTACTAATGATGCCAGGTCATCATAATTAAAATTTGGCTAAACCTCACTTGTTTCAAACTGAGTTCAAATTAAAATTCAAATAACAAGTCAAATTATAATTACATAAAACACGCGATTTAATAATGTTCAAAAGGTTGTAAATATTCACGGTTTTATTAACCAAACATCTACCAACATTTTTGGTAATGTTTATAGGCCTCTAAGATAATTAAAACAGGAACAAACAACATCTAAATTAAACATTTAAAAATAAACAAATACTTATGCTTTTCGAAATGACTTGAAACTTTGTGCATAGCACCCAAAATATTGTAATTGAATTTTATGTGCAATACCATGTAGAACAAATATCATTTAGTGCCTCATTTAAAAACAAAGTAGTAGCTAAGAAAAGAAACAGAAAATAAGAGGAGAAGGCAGAAAACATCACTGTGCACTCAGGTCCTCCGAGCTACAGAAACCGGCCCAGCCCACCATCACCATTATCCCCCACCTCCTGTTCATGGTGGGGATCGTGGCGTTCATCCCCTGGCGCCATGGCCGGTGGTGCTCACGTGTCGGCCATCTCGTGGCCCCCGTGATGGATAAGGGCAACCCAAGCAACCCCTTTTATCTCATTTAACTTCTACCATAAATTCTACAGGTATCAAATTGACCCCCCCCACTTTTGTGACAGTCCAAGATATTGCAAAGTATTTTTGTGACAAGTCTCATATTTAACAAAATTCATTCTGTATTAAAATGTAATGCAAAACATATTACAATAAAGAAAACAGTAAGGAAACTACAAAAAAAAGATACGAAAGAAAAAGGGGCCCATGTGGCCTGGGAGAAGGCCAGCCCACCTCCCCACTCATCTCCTTCCTGCTACAGGGAGGCAGGGGGTTCGGGGCAGGCATCCCATGGCCATGGCCGTGCCTGGCCACGCGCTGGCCATCCACCGGCCCCCTTGATGGATAAGACCCCCCCTCGGACGCCCCTCGACCCCGTGGATGAAACCCTAGTTTCCTTTTCCCCTTTCCCTCACGCTGCTTCTCCTTCCCCACCATGGCTGCCCCTGCCGTCGTCGTTGGTTTGCCGTCCGCGTAGCCACCAGCCTCCCCGCGTCAAGCCGGCATGTCCACGGGCTCCGTCGCCTTCGACTTCTTCATCATCACCACTAGATCGACGGCGAGGAGCCGCGTCGGCGTCACCTCACGTCGTCGTCTTCATCTACGGTCGCCAAGCGCCCCCACCGTCGATCTGCACCACCTCGGCCTCTCCCGCATCACGGAGACCTCCGTGAGACCCGCTGTGAGGCCGCCTTCTTTTTCCTGCTCCTTTCCCATGTCGATTCCCGTCGTAGGTCGCCTCACCACCACGTTCGAACTCTCAGGGAGCTCGTGGTCGCCCTGTCGTTGCATGGGCTCTCGCGCAATATGTCCTGGCTACCCTCTGGATGCCTCCCCTTCCCCTCCCGCATGCGCGGTGCTGCGTGCTACTGCTAGTTATCGCCACTCTGCCCGCGCTCGCCCACCGTTTGGCTTCGCCCCCGGCCGGCGCCCGACCGCACCACTCCACTCTCGCCCCTGCGTGTACTGCGTCGCCGCGCGCGCTGGGCCGCGCCCGCCTGCTTCGCCCCATGTGCGCCCACCCGCGCTCAGGCCGCTCGGCCTCCTCCCGCTGTTGCTTTCTGCTGCGCCGCTGCCTCTGCTGCTGTTGTCGCCGCTGCCGCCAACCGCGCCCCGCGCCCGTCTCCGCCTAGTGCTCCCTGGCCACGCCCGCCTGCTCCCCTCTCCCCTGCCGGCCCGCTCTTCCGCCCCTAGCTACTGCTCCGACCGGCCACGGCTGGCCATGGCCGCGCGCACAGCCGCAAGGGCCATCGATCCAGGCCCCTGTTGGCCGTCGTTGACTCGGTGGCCCCCTAGTTAATTAGGGGATAAGTGGGGGGCCTAAACCCCTCTGTTTTGGCTAACCCATTGACTGACACGTGGGACCCGAACACTATAGCGTTTAGTTTAGATTAAGATTAATCAATTAATTAACTGAGTCACTGACAGCTCGGGCCCGCTCCTAATTACACTTAATTAGGTTAATTTAAATACTGTTAGACATTCAGTGTATGACATGTGGGTCCCAGCAGGCTCATTGACTAGTCAACTGGTCAATGTTGACTTCTGACTGGGCAGTCAACTGGACCCCACCAGTCAGCCTCATAGGTGAACTTCTGGGTACACTCTCTGTGTACCCGTAGCATTTTACCCATTTTATTTCGAATTTATATAATTCCACACATTCATTAAAACTTCAAAAATTCATATAAAATAAACCGTAGCTCAGATGGAAAAACTTTGTACATGAAAGTTGCTCAGAACGACGAGACGAATCCAAATACGTAGCCCGTTCGTCCGCCACACATCCCTAGCATAGCGAACACGCAACTTTCCCCCTCCGGTTCATCTGTCCAAAAACGCGAAACACCGGGAATACTTTCCCGGATGTTTCCCCCCTTCGCCGGTATGACCTATCCCTGCGTTAGATCACCCCTGGCACCGCGTATTACCTCGTTATGTTTTGTGATGCTTTTTTTGCTCCGTATTTATTGTTTCTTCCCCCCTCTTCTCTCCGGTAGACTACGAGACTGACGCCGTTGCTGGTGCCCGATCGACTACGTTGTTGACGACCCCTCCTTGCCAGAGCAACCAGGCAAGCCCCCCTTGATCACCAGATATCACCTATTCTTCTCTATACTGCTTGCATTAGAGTAGTGTAGCATGTTACTGCTTTCGGTTAATCCTATTCTGTTGCATTGCCTCTCATTGTTGCTACAGTTGTTACCCTTACCTGCTATCCTACTGCTTAGTATAGGATGCTAGTGTTCCATCAGTGGCCCTACACTCTTGTCCGTCTGCCATGCTATACTACTGGGCCGTGATCACTTCGGGAGGTGATCACGGGTATATACTATATACTTTATATACATGACACATGTGGTGACTAAAGTCGGGTCAGCTCATTGAGTACCCGCAAGTGATTCTGATGAGGGGGCTGAAAGGACAGGTGGCTCCATCCCGGTAGAGGTGGGCCTGGGTTCCTGACGGCCCCCGACTGTTACTTTGTGGCGGAGCGACAGGGCAGGTTGAGACCACCTAGGAGAGAGGTGGGCCTGGCCCTGGTCGGCGTTCACGGATACTTAACACGCTTAATGAGATCTTGGTATTTGATCTGAGTCTGGCCATTTGGTCTATACGCACTAACCAACTACGCGGCAACAGTTATGGGCACTCGGCGTCGTGGTATCAGCCGAAGCTCTTTTTGACGTCAGCGACTGAGTGGCGCGCGCCGCATTGGACTGTAAGCTCGCGCTTGTATTAAGGGGGCTAGGTCTGCTTCCGGCCGCGTACGCAACATGCAGGTGTGCAATGGGCAGTGGGCCCAGACCCCTGCACGCATAGGATTTAGACTGGCGTGCTGACCTCTCTGTTGAGCCTAGGTGGGGCTGCGACGTGTTGATCTTCCGAGGCCGGGCATGACCCAGGAAAGTGTGTCCGGCCAAATGGGATCGAGCGTGTTGGGTTATGTGGTGCACCCCTGCAGGGAAGTTTATCCATTCGAATAGCCATGTCCCTCGGTAAAAGGACGACCCAGAGTTGGACCTTGACCTTATGACAACTAGAACCGGATACTTAATAAAACACACCCTTCCAAGTGCCAGATATACCCGGTGATCGCTCTCTAATAGGGCGACGAGGAGGGGATCGCCGGGTAGGTTTATGCTATGCGATGCTACTTGGTGAACTTACCATCTACTCTCTTCTACATGCTGCAAGATGGAGGTGGCCTGAAGTGTAGTCTTCGACAGGATTAGCTATCCCCCTCTTATTCTGGCATTCTGCAGTTCAGTCCACCGATATGGCCCTTTACACATATACCCATGCATATGTAGTGTAGCTCCTTGCTTGCGAGTACTTTGGATGAGTACTCACGGTTGCTTTTCTCCCTCTTTTCCCCCTTTCCCTTCTACTTGGTTGTCGCAACCAGATGCTGGAGCCCAGGAGCAAGACACCACCGTCGACGATGACTCCTACTACACCGGAGGTGCCTACTACTACGTGCAGGCCGCTGACGACGACCAGGAGTAGTTTAGGAGGATCCCAGGCAGGAGGCCTGCGTCTCTTTCGATCTGTATCCCAGTTTGTGCTAGCCTTCTTAAGGAAAACTTGTTTACTAATATCTGTACTCAAATATTTTTGCTTCCGCTGACTCGTCTATGATCGAGCACTTGTATTCGAGCCCTCGAGGCCCTTGGCTTGTATTATGATGCTTGTATGACTTATTTTACTTTTAGAGTTGTGTTGTGATATCTTCCCGTGAGTCCCTGATCTTGATCGTACACATTTACGTGTATGATTAGTGTACGATTGAATCGGGGGCGTCACAAGTTGGTATCGGAGCCAACTGCCTCTAGGAA